>NW_027507791.1:14549235-15149235 GCF_037356315.1 Lithobates pipiens | reverse complement strand
CCTTGGATAGTAGGATGCCTCCTTCCAGCCATATCTCCTGTGAATTCTTCAGACCAGATCCCAAAAAGACATCCATCAATTAGCTCCAGCAGAGTCCAGGTAGAATACCCCCCCCCCCCCCCCCCCCCCCAGCTAACACAACTGGAACATCAATCAGCTAAATAAAAAAGCACAGCTTGGACTGCCCAGCAGGGAAAAAGACCTTCAGGAAAGGATCTCGTCCTCACGGACAAGATCATCTCTGTTCCAAGTCCCAAGCTATTTATGATCTCTCCCAGCCCCCATCTGGGCAATTCCCGCCCTCCCGGGGATTGGCTGGGACTGTATACATTTTTAGTTGCTGATTTGACTCTCCCAGCCCACTACCTCCCAGAACCCTCGAAAAGACAGGAGGAAGCAGCCAATCCTGCAACCAGTGAGACACAGTCCAAAATAATCAGCTGAGCTAATAACTAAATTTAGCTAACCTAGCACCGACACCAGGGGGCGATACACATAGAATGTTTGATGATGGCAATTTGCACTTCAGATTATGTTCAAATGCACCTACCATGCATGCTTGTTGACATTGTGAGGTTGATTTACTAAAACTGGAGAGTGAAAAATCTGGTGCAGCTCTGCATAGAAACCAATCAGCTTCCAGGTTTGTTTTTTGTTAAAAGCTTAATTGAACAAGCTGAAGTTAGAACCTGATTGGCTACCATGCACCGCTGCACCAGATTTTGCATTCTCTGGTTTTAGTAAATCAACCCCTGTATTACATGCAGTGGCGGCCTGTGCACTGTGGGCGCACGGGCGCCGCTCCCCCCATCCATGTACCCGGCCCCTTTCAGGACGCCGAGCACATGGATCCCTATGGCAGGGCTCGAGGGGGTTGTACTTTCTGAAGCACCTGATTAGAGCCGGAGGCTCTAATAGGCTTCAAAATAAGGTGGGCTCGGGGCGCAGAGAGTGTGCCCTGCTCCCACCCAATTGTGTGACGATAGCAAATTCATTTTCACACTAACCTTCCTCCCCACCAATCAGAAGGCAGGGCATCCGACCTGTTCCTGATTGACCAAAACGCCAGGACAACCTATTGGATGCCCGGCGCTTAGGAAGAGGAGCAGAAGAGACACTCTGGAGCGGAGGTCCCACCATTCTGGTGCACTGAGAGGAGCTGCTGCCTGGCGGTAAGTACCCTGCGAGTGGGGGGGGGGGGGGGGTCGGTAGGCACAGTGGCTACATATACTGGGCACAAGTGGCTGCATATACTGGGCACAAGTGGCTGCATATACTGGGCACAAATGGCTGCATTTTACTGCCACAAGTGGCTGCATATGATGGGCACACTTGGCTGCATATCATGAGCACACTTCGCTGCATATGATGGGCACAGTGGCTGCATATGATGGGCACACATGGCTGCATATGATTGGCACACATGGCTGCATATGATGGGCACAATGGCTGCATATGATTGGCACACATGGCTGCATATGATGGGCACAATGGCTGCATATGATTGGCACACATGGCTGCATATGATGGGCACAATGGCTGCATTTGATGGGCACACTGGCTGCATTTGATGGGCACATGTGGCTGCATATGATGGGCACACATGGCTCCATATGATGGGCACAAGTGACTGCATATGATGAGCACAAATGGCTGCATTTGATGGGCACAAGTGAATGCATTTGATGGGCACACATGGCTGCATATGATGGCCACAATGGCTGCATATGATGGGCACAAATGGCTGCATATGATGGGTACAGTGGCTGCATATGATGGGCACAAGTGTCTGCATTTGATGGACACATGTGGCTGCATATGATGGGCACAGTGGCTTCATTTGATGGGGGGGGGGTTCAGTATTTTTTCAGTTTGTTTGCACCCCCCCCCCCCCCCCAAAAAAAAGTTTTTGAGCACCAGCCGCCAGTGGTCACATATGTTAATATTGGGAATTAGTAGCTGATTGGTGGACAAGGTACATTCCTACTCTACTATTTGGCAGTAGAGTGTCTGTTGTGTTAGGCAATAGACATCCATCATTGTGGAAAGAATGAACATTTCATTAAACCTTATTTTGGCTAACTTTCGTTATTAGAGACACAATTTTTTAAAATACTCCATGAAATGTATTCATTAGGTATTAAAAATTTTAAAACAGTTCTGAAAACCTCATATTTATACTGTACACAGAGCAACAAAGAGAAACAATGATATACAATCACCCCTCTACACACACAAAAGAGTCATTTACAATAACCATTACTACTCATGTGTGTCTAGGAGAAAATGGTTTCTTTGTTGTTCTAGGTAAAAATATGAGGATTTCAGAGCCATCTTCATAACTGTATGATAACTTAAAGAGAAAGTAAACTCTGTGTTTTTCCCCCTTTTTTTTCTTCCTTGCAAAGTAAAGGCATAATGTGCTAGTATGCATTGCATACTAGCACATTATGTGACACTTACCCACAAATTAAGCCCACGTCGTTCCCGATGCAGGTTGCATTCAGCTTTGCCCGTCTTCCTTCCAGGGGTGCGGACTCTGACATCACTCCCGCACATGCGCCCGGGAGCCGGCGGTCACGGCACACGCTCCTGGCACGGGCGGCCGTTCCTTCAGAGCGCATACAGTGTATATCTCCTAGAGGGAGCAGGTTTAGGAGATATTTACAGTACCTATAGGTAAGCTTTATTATAGGCTTACCTAATGGTACAAATCACAAAGGAAGGTATACAACCTTTTTAGCCATTTAAGGACCGGAAGATTTACCCCCTTAATGACCAGGCCATTTTCTGCGATTCGGCACTGCCTCACTATAACTGACAATTGCGTGGTCGTGTGACGTTGCACACAAACAAAATTGACGTCTTTTTTTCCCCACAGATAGAGCTTTCTTTTGGTGGTATTTGATCACCTCTGCCGTTTTTATTTTTTGCGCTATAAACAAAAGAAGACTGACAATTTTGAAAATAAAAACAATATTTTTTTACTTTTTGCTATAATAAATATCCAAAAAAAAATAATTAAATAACACATTTCTTCATCAGTTTAGGCCGATACGTATTCTTCTACATATGTTTGGTAAAAAAAAAAAAAAATCGCAATAAGCGTATATTGATTGGTTTATGCAAAAGTTATAGTGACTACAAAATAGGGGATAGATTTACTATATATTTTTTTTTACTAGTAATGGCGGTGATCTGTGATTTTTAGTGGGACTGCGACATTTCAGCAGTCAGATCTGACACTTTTTTGGGACCAATGACATTTATACAGCGATCAGCGCTATTAAAATGCACTGGCAGGGAAGAGGTTAAGACTAGTGGTGATCAAGGGGGCACTGATAACATGACACTGATGGACACTGATAGGTGGCACTGATGGGCACTGAGAGGTGGCACTAATGGGTGACACTAATGGTTGGTACTAATGGGCTGCCCTGATGGGCTGCACTGATGGGCACTGATAAGATGACACTGATGGACTATGATAGGTGGCACTGATGGGCACTGAGAGGGGGCACTGATTGGTGACACTAATGGTTGGTACTAATGGGCGGCACTGGGGGGCACTGATAGATGGCACTGATGGGTACTGATCACTGATGAGGGTACTGATGGACACTGGTAGGTGACATTGATAGGCAGCATTTATCGGTGGCACTGGTGATGAGGCACTGGTGGACACTGGTAGGTGACATTGATAGGCAGCACTGATCGGTGGCACTGGTGGCCATTGGTAGGTGGCACTGTTGGGCAAAGGTAGGTGGCACTGTGGGCACTGGTAGGTGGCACTGGTGGGTACTGATGGGTGGCACTGGCAGGTGGCATTGGTGGGCTCACACATGAGAGGGACCGATGTCCCTCTGACAGAAGCCGGCGATCGGCTTTTTTTCCCCTCATGCTAACAGCACGAGGAAAAAAAACATAATGGATTGCCGATCTTCTGTTTACATCACGTGATCAGCTGTCATAGGCTGACAGCTGATCATGCGGCGAGCCTGCTGATCTCACAGGTTTGCTAATATGACAGAACACCGCTGCTTTGAAAAATCAACATCAAAACAGTCAGATTTCAAAATACTAAATTTCACTATATAAGCTCTGTTTACTGTTAAAAATAAGTGTGAAGTACAAGACTCTGGGGGGTGTAACAAGATGTCCGCTTGCCGCCTTCTCACTGTATCCATACTGTGGATGAGTGCGGGGTGTAGCAAGATGGCAGAAACGGAATGTCACTTCCGTTACAAAATCTGACAGGTCGCCTAATCTGACGAAACACCTGCATGCCTGAGCTAAGAGCAGATGGATTTCAGGAATCACCTGCCCTTACTCAAGATGGCTGGACAGAAATGCTAGGAGGTGTTTTTTCAAAGTGATTTAATAAAAAAATAAAATATGGAGACATAGATGGATGGGGGAGTTTGCTTTGAATATTAACCCCTTCACGCCGACTGTACGCAAATATGCGGCCTCGGTTTGAAGGGCCTGACGCTGCACGCATCACCCCAGTACAGTTTTTTTTAGCGCAATCGGTCGGCTTTCTTGGGATGACAAGTGATGCGCCTTCTGCGACTCGCCCGGGCTCTCCTGTCCCCCCGGGAGGCCCAAGTGACCAGCCAGCATGTCCGCCGTCTGGTCAGAGACCCGAACGAAGCCTGAATCGGCTTCAATCAGGTCTCGGATCTAGTAACCTGGAAGTGTTGTCATGACATCACTTCCGGTTTGCAGAAGACTTAATGGCGCCAAATGTAAAAAAAAAACTGCCACAAGGGATGTTTACATTCTTTGTGACAGCAATAAAAATGATCAGAAAAATGAGAAAAATAAATAAATAAATAAATGAGAAAACAAATACTTTTTTTTAAAGCCCCCCATCCCCCAGCCTGCAAATCTAAACAGTGTTCAAACCACACATGTGTGGTATCGCCGCGATCGTTAGAGCCAAAGCAATAATTCTTGTGATAGACCTCCTCTGTAACGCCAAACAGGTAACCTGTAGAAATTGTCAAAATATTGCCTATGGAGATTTTTAAGTACCGTAGTTTGTTGCCCCATTCCACCTTGAGTTAGTGTACAATTTCAAAGCGTGACATGTCAGGTATCTATGTACTTGGCGTAACATCATCTTTCACATTATACAAAAAAATTGGGCTAACTTTACTGTTTTTTTTTTTTCCTTAATTCATGAAAGTGTATTTTTTTCCCAAAAAATTGCGTTTGAAAGACCGCTGTGAAAATACCGTGTGACATAAAATATTGCAACAATGGCCATTTTATTCTCTAGGGTCTCAGCTAAAAAAATATATATTTGGGGGTTCTAAAGATTTTCCAGAAAAAAATACAGATTTTAACTTGTATGCAACAAATGTTAGAAAAAGGCTTAGGCATAAAGGGGTTAAAAATGAATTAAATAGCGTTGTTGGACTGTGGTGCTCAAATGCAGCATAGTTCTGCTTTATTGAGGGATCAGTATTACCTCCTGGCCTAAAATCTTTCCAATAAACTATATAAATTCTGGTGTCACATAAATACCACCAGCCACCGCCTTTTGGCTTGCTACAAAATCACAATGAGTGATAAGACTACATACTATTCCCTTTCAAGGGTTTCGGAATGATCCTGTGAGGGAGATAAAAACTCACTTAGGCACTAGACAACTCTTTTCCACAGCTCTCCTCTCGTGAGTTTTCTCCTGACCACTTGGATTCCTGAGATGCTCCTCATTTAGGCCCCCAAAGATAAGCCTAGTTGGCTCTCTTCCCTGGCTACTGCCCAGGAGGGCAAGGCCCTTCAACAGGGGTCCCCTCCAGTGGGCTGGGACCCTGGGATGCCGACTGACACTACCATCCTGCAGACTCCCCTGCTACTCAGGCTTCAGACGATTTATGGGCTCTTCCTCATCTTCTGGGCACACTTCCCCATGGATTGGCCAAAGTCCCATAATATTCAGGCAGCAGTCTCTGCCCTTCCTCACACTATGTTCTAGAAATCTCTAAATACAGGGGAAAGTAGCAGAGCAACAGCCTGTGAAAACCTGAGCAGCCCTGACCAGCCAACCCCTGCTCCACTGATTACAGTAAAAGCCAAATTAAATGTACCTAGCAGCCTACTCTCAACCTAGGAGAGTGCTGCACTGACTTGTAATGTTGAGGCTACTCTGCAAGTAACATGGATATCCTATAGGACCCCCGATGACGAGGATGTAATTGAAGCATAGGAAGAAGGGAAGCACCTAGGGTTACCACATGTCCAGGATTCACCCAGTCCGGGTTTTGAATCATGTGTCCAGGTTTCAGTCTACCTGAAACCCGGACACATTATTCAGACTGAGCTGTGTATCCCTAAGTAACCGAGATAGTCACACACAAATCTGTTGCCAACCGGGAGCTGTGGGCGGCTTTTGGGGGTTTGGCATCACTAAAGTGTGGGACAATAATGTTAGCAAGAGTAATTTGGCCACACCCACTGTTCGCCACATTACTACTCTCCTTGGGGCGCCCAGACAGAGGTGTGCGCAGCCTATTGCTTTAGGGTGTGTACCCCAAAGCTCAAACACACGAATGTATTTGTTTGTGTGTACTATATTTATGTATGTGCAATATACCATGTTTCCCCCGAAAATAAGACTGGTTCTTATATTAATTTTGACTACAAAAAACACTCTAGGGCTTATATTTAGGGGATGTCTTATTTATTTACAGTATATTTATTTTATATAATTTTTATTTATATATATAAGTTCTGTTGCAGTAGATGGTTTTGATAAATTCAGCCAGTTGGGTCATATGCCTATGCTGGTCCCATCAGAAATTGTAGGCTGTACTGGCAAATCTGGACAAGTTCTTCTAGGGGAATAGGAAACTGGTGGATGTGTGGTTTACATATCGATTTTGGACCGTTTACCAGTGATTGTTATAGGTTAGGGTCGAATCCCTGTTCTCAGAGACATTTTCTATTAAATTTGATTAGGTCACTCGTACAGTTGGACCAAGTCCATCATCCCTGTGTAGGAGGCTGTCCTGGTAAATTCAGATTGGTTTCCCTAGAAAAATAGGCATCGGCAGGCATGTGGGTCATGTGTCAGTTCTGGTGATATCTGCAATTTTGATAAATTTGGGCTGTTCTTGGAGAGCTTACCCATTAAATTTTACTAGATCACTGGTACGGTTGGGCCAGTTCTATCCAAGTGCATTAAGCTATTCTGGACTCCTAGAGAAATAGGCAACAGCTGGACGTGATGGGTCAGATGCCTGTCCTTGTTTTATCGTCTATTACTATAAAATTTGGACCGGTTCTGTTAGACGGTAAATTTGACCGGGTCATTGGTACACTTGGACCTGTTCACCAAGAGGCACCAGTTTGGGCCAATTTCTTACCCTGGTGTTGAAACCAACTAATATAAACTGTACCCCCTCCTCCTTCCCCATATAGTTGACACACACCTGGCACAACCCCTGCCTTGCCTATGCAACCAAATATGTCCCAGGTCTTTTATAATCCTATAGTATTCACTGCGGGAAAAAAAAAGAAAATTTCCCTGTGCCGCTAAAGTGTTTGGTTTTGGCTTGAAGAAAAGGTGCAACCATAGAAGCACCACGCTAATACCAACAGTTCATAATAAATTATTTTTTCACCAAGAGATCCAAGGCGATTCGGGGGGCTTAAAAACACCCACTTCATCGGGGTTAGAAAGAAACAACACGACCAAGACATAACCAACAATCCTTTTAGTATCTGCAGGTGCCAACAGACATGGCCATCTCATGAGTTTAATGACATTTAGAATCAAGACAAGCACAGTTAACCTTCTGTGCTGGAAAATCTATGATATATTCCCAGCTAATTGGGTGCACGGTTAATCAGCCCAGATCTTCCTTGTTTCCCTGTAATGTGTCTGAAAGATTAGCCTGTCTCAGGATGAAGTATTAAACTATTCCTGTTCTGGTGCTCCGGAGAAGACCTCCGTCTGCAAACACAAGACGAAGTTAGAATTCTCATCACAAATGTCATGGGAGCCCAGCTGCAGAGGAACGCACGGGACAAGCTGTATAATTGCTTGAAGAGGCTTGATAACCTCAGAGAATTGTAAACATTTCCTGACATTTCAATGAAAATATGGACCAGGATGAAGAAAACGGGCCTTTATGTAATGAGCGCCAGGAGCTGACCATTCTTAGCCCTGAAATTTGCTGACTGCTAGAATAGTTTTTGTGATTAGGCCAAGCCGTGTCTGCAGCCTTTCCTGATAGAGAGCAAACAATGGGGGGACGTGATGTAGAGACGGGATTGAGAGCAGCGAGATCCTCCGTCACCCCCCCCAGATAATACAATCCCTTTCCCGGATAATGTATAATATTCCACAGTGCTGTACAGAGAAAACTGAGCCAGTCACATCAGTCTCTGCACCAGAGGAGCTTACACTCTGTTGTCCTCCCCCCACAGTCACACACTGTTATTATTGTTGTTTGTTATTTGTATTATTATTATTACACATTTATATAGCTATGACATATATTGTAGTGCTGTACAGGTAAGGCTGGGTTCACACTATTGCCGCATGCGGCTAACAGCAGGCGGTCCGGTGCGTCCCCGTTCACCGCTTCAGGCCCAATTTCAGACCAAATTTGTTGTCTGAATTCAGACCTAAAATAAACCAAAAGACGCACAGCACCGCCAGTGCTAATTCGCACCGGAGATATGTAAACTGTCACCATAGAGAGCCGTTCACAATCTCCTACCACGCAAATTGGATGTGGGGAAACCCGCAACCAATTCGCATAGGTGTGAACCCAGCCTATCACTGAGCCAGCCACATCAGTCTTTACACCAGAAGAGCTTATACTCTAATGCCCCCACCACAGTCACGTATTATTATTATTATTTTTAATATTATTACAGTATAATAATTAATTATACATTTACATAGCTCTGACATATACTGTAGTGCTGTATATGGTGCTGTATATGGAGCACTGAGCCAGCCACGTCAATCTCTGCACCAGAAGAGCTCACACCACCACTGTCACATGCTATTATTATTATACATTTATATAGCTCCGACATATTCCTCAGTGCTGTACAGAGAACACTGAGACATTAACATCAGTCTCTGCACCAGAAGAGCTTACACTCTAACATACTTCCCAACATTTTGAGATGGGAATGAGGGACACCTACTAACAAATGTAGGTAGGCATAGGGCATTCCTCCTGCCACACCCCCTTTAAGGAGAATTAACCAAAAAAAAGGTTAATTAAATCCACAAGGATTTTTTTTTACCATTACTATTCCTTTATATTGGCTTTTAAAATGTACAAATGCAGCCATTTAGAAACTGGATAAAAGGTTTAGCGCTGGAAAACACTTTTTGAAATATAAAAAGTGCATTTTATATACAACTATATAGATCAGACCAAAATTAGGGACAAATGAGGAGGAATGAAGGACAGAGGGACATTGCTCCAAATTAGGGACAGTTGGGAGCTATGCTCTAATGCCCCCCCATCCCCCCGCCACCCACTCACAGTCACACACTATTATTATAATTATTGTTGTTAATATTATTTATATTATTATCATTATACACTAATATAGTTCTGACATATTCCGTAATGCTGTACAGAGACCACTGAACCATTCCCATCAGCCCCTGAACCAGAGGAGCTCACACTCTAATGTCCCACCACAGTCACACACGATTATGATTATTAATATTATTAATAATATGAATATTATGATTATACATTTATATAGCTCTGACATATATCACAGTTCTGTGCGTAGAACGCTGAGCCAGTCACACACTATTATTATAAATATTGTTGACAATATTATTTATAATAATATACATTTTTATCGTTCTGACATATTCCATAGTGATATACAGAGAACACTGAGCCGGTCACATCAGTCTCTGCACCAGAGGAGCTAACAGTCTAATGTCCCACCACAGTCACATATTATTATTATTTTTTATGTTAATATTATAATTATACATTTATATAGCACTGACATATACTGCAGTGCTGTACAGAGAACACTGAGTCAATCACATCAGTGCCTGAACCAGAGGATCTTACACTCTAATGTTGTTTTCTTTCAGCTTACGTAAGCTTGTTTATTGTTTATTTATATTTATTTATTTTATTTTGCTATTTTTTTTTTATATGTAAAAATGTTTTTATAATTAAGCTGTGTGTTTGTAAGTTTTTTTTTTTTTTAAATAAAAACAAAATCTACACTCTAATGTATATATACTGTAGCTCTGACATATTCTGTAGCGCTGTAAAGAGAACACAGAGCCAGTCCTATCAGTCTCTGAACCAGAGGAGTTTACACTTTAATGCCCCCCTACAGTCACACACTATTATTATGATACATTTATATACTGTAGCTCTGACATATTCTGTAGCGCTGTACAGAGAACACAGAGCCAGTCTCACCAGTCTCTGTAGCAGAGGAGCTTACACTTTAATGCCCCCCTATAGTCACACCGAATTATTATGATACATTTATATACTGTAGCTCTGACATATTCTGTAGTACTGTACAGAGAACACTGAGCCAGTCTCACCAGTCTCTGCACCAGAGGAGCTTACACTTTAATGCCCCCCTATAGTCACACACACTCACACAACCTTTTCTCTGAGTTGCTGTTTATCAATGAGTATACTTTCTTAGGAATAGACCCTGGAGAACTGTGCAGAGTTGACCACAAAGTGTCTTGGCGTTTCCTTCTCTGGGTATCAGTCTGGGGTTAGCAGCTCAGGAAATCCGTCTGATCGATCTTCTAAGTCAGTGATTAATCAATGTTTCCTGTAATAAAAGTCAGGACAAAAAAAAAAAAAAATGAGATCTGAGAAGAGGTGCTGCGGCGGATTCCATGCTGCTAATGACATCACCTAAAGTTTATCCATTCTACCATCCCTCTTTATCTCATGCTTTATCTCCTGTTATTTAACACACCATTTTTAAAAGTATTTATTATATGTAACATTTTACATGTAACATTTTATATTTTATATGTAACATATGTAACATATATGTAACAAATTGTTTTGAATATTGCAAAACATACTTTCAGTTAACTACAAGCTCATGGAATTGATTTATAAGTTCCTGCAGCACCTGCACTAAACATAAATTTCCTCCCATTTTATGGATGGGGACACGCATTCCGGGACCCCTCACTTTATAGAGCGTTAAGTGTTAAATTACTTTTGGACCAGGCCTATTTTTCTGTTGTTTACAAGTTAAAGTATATATATTTTTTTATAGAAAATTACTAAGAACCCAAAACATTTTATATATTTTTTTCAGACACCCTAGAGAATAAAATGGTGGTCGTTGCAATACTTTATGTCACACCATATTTGCACAGATCTGTTTACAAGTTATAATAATTTTTTTGTTTTTTTCTTGCTACAAAAATACTTGCAACCCCCAAACATTATTTATATTTTTTTTCCAGACACCTAAGGCCGCGTACACACGGGCGGACTGTTCGCCCAACTTTGTCCGCTGAACAGTGTTTGGGCGGACAGTCCGCTCGTGTGTGGGCTTTCAGCGGACAGTTTCAGCGGACAGTTGGACGGACAAGGTTTTTCGGAATTTCCGAAAAACTGTCCGCTGAAACCTTGTTTCAGCGAACAGCCCGCTCGTGTGTAGGCTTGTTCGTCAAACAAAGTTGCGCGCATGCTCAGAAAGGATTTTCACGCCGAAAGCTATAATGCAGTGTATAGGACGTCGTATTTTTCGTCCCGTCGTACGTGCTGTTCACGTCATCGCGCACGGTTTCAGCAAACTGTTCGTTCGTCGTGTGTGGGCATGTCCGTCCATGCTAATTTTGAGCGGACTGTTTGCTGAAACTGTTGGACGGACAAAGTTGGGCGAACAGTCCGCGCGTGTGTACGCGGCCTTAGAGAACAAAACTGCGGTTGTTGCAGTACTTTATGTCACACTGTATTTTGCGCAGCGGTCACACAAATGCAATTTTTTGGGGGAAAAAATACATTTTTTAATTAAAAACATAAGAAAACAGTGAAGTTAGCCCAATATTTTTTTATATTGTGAAAGATAATGTTACGTTGCGTAAACTGATACCCATGTCGTGCTTCAAAATTGCGCCCGCTCGTGGAATGCCGACAAACTTTGACCCTTAAAAATCTCCATAGGTGACGTTTAAAAATTTATACAGGTTACCAGTTTTAAGTTACAGAGGAGTTCTAGGGCTACAATTATTGCTCTCTCTCTACCGATCGTGACGATACCTCCCATGTGTGGTTTGAATACCATTTTCATATGCGGGCGTGACTTACGTATGCGTTCACTTGTACACGCAAGCTCAGCGGGACGGTGCGCTTGAAATATTTTTTTAATTTCTGTTTTTTATTTTTACACCGTCCTTTTTTAAAAAAAAAATAATAATAATTGGGTCACTTTTATTCCTATTACAGGGAATGTAAACCTTCCTTGTTATAGAAAAAAAAGCATGACAGGACCTCTTAAATGTGAGATCTGGGATCAAAAAGACTTCAGATTTCACATTTGCACTTAAATCCAATAAATAAATAAATAAATAAATGTCTTTAAAAAAAAAAAAAAAATTTGAGTGGGGGCCATCTTTCTCTCACTCGGCCCCATGCTACTGAGGGCATAGGATCGGATCGTCTCCGTTGCTACTGGTGGCTCCGGTAAGTGACAAGGATGACCGGAGCGCAGTGGGCAGCTCTCCCGCAGCCGACTTTCATCTGAAAATACTGGGGCATTCTGCTGCCATAACCCCGGTATTCTACATTAAAGTACCGATGTACAATGACGGACGGCGGTTTGCAGGTTGTAGTTAATAAAGGCAAATAGACTGTGCATTCTGCAAGCGCAGTTGCTCCAAAGATTAGTAAATGAGGTAAAACTTTACTTTGCAAAGAATACCCAATCACATGCAAGGAAAATTTTAAAAAAAATGCATTTTTACTTGCACATGATTGGATGATGGAAGTCAGCAGAGCTTTTACTCATTTACTAATCTCTGCAGCAACTGCACTTGCAAAGTGCACAGTCTATTTGCCTTTAGTAGATCAACCCCTTAGATTGAGCTCCTGAAGTGAGTCAGGGGCCACCATTAGCCCTTGTACACACGGTCGGAGATTCCGACGGAATGTGTCCTATCGGACCGTTTTGTCAGATATTCCGACTGTGTGTGGTCTCCATCGGACTGTTTCCATCGGAATATCCGACATACCAATTTTTCCAACTTGCCGGTAAAATTTTCTGACAAAATGATCCGATCGGACATACTCCGATCATGTGTAGCCTACTCCGACGGACAAAGTGCCACGCATGCTCAGATCAAATTCCTAGACCAAAGCTAATGGCTACTAGCCTGAACATAGTCCCGTCGTAACGAAATAACGTCATCACATTATGTACAATCAGATTTTCCGACAACTTTGTCCGACCGTGTGTATGCAACAGTTTCGAACAAAATCCGTCAGGACAAAATCCAACGGATTTGGTTGTCAGAATGTCCGACCGTGTGTACAAGGGCTAAGAGTTTTCAGTCATATCTTGGGGATTCCCCTATTTCCTATAGATTTTGGGAAACATAATAATGCCAAATGTGCTGTTCATATGAAACATTTATATTGAAAAGACAAGAGCATGTCTGAGTTGATGCCAAACGAGGCAAGCACCTAATTTTAAAACTTTATGCCGCGTACACACGACCGTTTTTTCCGGCGGAATTCCGCAGAAATGGTCTTGCCTACACACCATCACATCAAAGTCCGATCGTCAAGAACGCGGTGACGTACAACACGTACGACGGGACTAGAAAAAGGAAGTTCAATAGCCAGTAGCCAATAGCTGCCATCTCGTACTTGCTTCAGAGCATGCGTCGTTTTTGGTCCGTCGGAACAGCATACAGGCGAGCGATTTTTACCAATAGGAATTGATTCCATCCGAAAGATTTAAAACATGTTCTATTTATAGGTCCATCAGAATTTTCGTAAAAAAAAAAGTCCGATGGGGCATACACATGATCGGAATATACGAAGAAAAGATTCCGCCTGACTTTTTCTGCTGGAAAGTCTGACCGTGTGTACTCGGCATTAGACTTTGTTTTCAACTTCTTGTTTCAGGAGTTCCTATTTCATAGTTTTTGGTCCAAAAGGATTGCCTTTATGGGTGTCACTAGCTCCAGGTTAGGGGTGTTGAGCTCTATCTAGGTGGGTGGTCTATATTTTTTTATTATGCATTGGCAATTTTACCTGTGCTTTATTTTGTCATGCAGGTAGGTTTTGGAAGGTGAATGACAGAGGCCGATCTCAAATATATGTCTTCAATAGTTATTACCTTTTGTATCACTTGGCCCTCCCTCATAGATTGTAAGCTCTAACAAGTAGGGCCCTTTGATCCCTCCTGTATTGAAACTGTATAGTCTTCCCTCGTGTTGTAAAGCGCTGCGCAAACTGTTGGCGCTATATACTGTAAATCCTGTATAATAATAATGATATGTTGTAAATTTCCAAAAGTCAATTATATTTCTGAAGTGGCATTCAAACGAAATAAATAATAACATATAAATGTGCAATAAAAAATTAATAAAAATTAATTCATATGTGAGTCTATAAATCATAAATAAATGTCCATAGAAAGATCAAAACAATGCAACAGATAGTGTGACTTGATTGAATAAAAACAATAATAATATACTTGACCACGTGGGACCCGTCACCTTTAATCACCACTAATAAGATGGGGGCTTACCAGATCATCAGCGACCCCCTGTTTAAGGGAGGTCAGACAGCGCATATAATGTCACAAATTCTGGCTCCAGACGACCAGATGTGAAAAAACGTGCGTCTCCTATCTGCAAACTCCGCAGCTCAGGTGATCAGTCACCGCAAAATTCCCAAACATTTGCCAGCGCGAAGGCTTATGCAAAATAAAAAGTGCTCCGAATCGTGTGATATGTTTTAACACCAAACATTTTGGCCTACACGTCCTGCGCATGTGCGATCGCAATTTAAAACCACATACAGGTTGTTTTATCTGCTAGCAGTTTTATGTTTCGTTTTCAACACTCTTTTATTTTAAACGCTATCTGTACATTGGCGACTCGGTGGAGTCCTTTTTACAGCATCTGACTTTATACAATAAAGAAAAAAAGTTTTGGTGTTAAAACATATCATATAAAAAAAAAAAATCACACAAAGAAAAAAAAAAAAAAAATATATATATATATATATATATATATATATATATATATATATATATAAATAAAAATTATTTTATTTTTTATTGTAACATGTTATATATACTATATATATATATATATATACATATATATATACACATATATATATATATATACATATATATATACACATATATATATATACACATATATATATATACATATATATATATATATATATATATATATATACATATATATCTATATATATCTATCTATATATATCTATATATATATATATATATATATATATATATATATATATATATATATATATATATATATATATAAAAACAATATAAATATATAGATATACTAATATAATAATAGTGTGTATATATACATAAATTCTATTATTTTGTATTCTATTCTTTTGTATTCAAATTTCAGAATATGGTTATATTCTTTTTATTTTAGTGTATTCTTTTTTTAATTTCTATTCTACTCTGTTCTTTTATTTCTATTGTATTTTGTTCTGTTTTACTCTTTATTATATTATTATATTATATTATATTATACTATGTTCTTTTATTTTCTGTTATATTCTTTCCTATTCTATTTTTTTTTTCATTCTATTCCTTTGTCTTCTTTTCTATTTTATTCTCTGTGGAAAGGGAAAAAAAAATCTAAATCTATTCTAATTTGAAAACTTTTCGAATTTGAAAACTTTTCAAATTCCAATTTTTAAACTTTTCGAATTTGAACTCGAAAACTTTTCTAATTCGAATTCTAATACTATTCGAATTCGAATAATTCAAAACGATTTGAATACGAATTTACTAAACAAATTCCAAAGACTAATTCAACAGATTAAACAAATTTAACTAAATGAATTTATGAAAATAATTAGTCGAAACGAAACAAAACAAAACACATTATTTTTTTCGTTCTGCACATGCCTACCTCCTATATTGACCTATGGTTAGTAGGTCTTAAGCGCTTGTCCCTTTAAGGCAGGGGTGGGCAACTTCCAGCTGTTTTGAAACTACAAGTCCCATGAGACACTGCAAGACCCCGGCAATCACAGGCATGACTCCTAGAGGCAGAGGCATGGCGTGATTTGTAGTTTCACCACAGCTGGAGGGCTGAAGTTGTCTACCCCTGCTTTAAGGGCACTATCTGGATAGGATCTGATCCTCCTCTTGTCTCCTCCTGGTGTATTTTCTCCTAATGGTGCCCAGGAGATATCACAATTGGAAGCTCAGAAATAAAAATATATGGACCATCATAGCGGTTACCACAAAACAACTGTATTTATTTAAAAACTTCATACAATAAACTCACATTTGATGCACTAGATGCTGGTGCACAACAGACAAGTAATGGGTAGCACAGTGGTGTAGTGGTTAGCGCTCTCACCTAGCAGTAAAAAGCGTCGCTGGTTTGAATCCCAACCACAACACTACCTGCCTGGAGTTTGCATGTTCTCCCTGTGCCTGTGTGGATTTCCTCCGGGTACTACGGTTTCCTCCCACACTCCAAAGACATGCAGGTAGGTTAATTGGCTTCTGTCTAAAATTGGCCCTAGTATATGAATGGGGACCTTGGATTTTGGGCTCCTTGAGGGTGTAGGGACCAAGGTGAGTGTGCAATGTTACAATGTAAAGGGATAGGGACAATTGTAGACACTCAGGTTGAACTGGATGGACTGTTGTCTTTATTCAACCTTACTAACTATGTAACTATGTGTAGAAAATCGCCCAGTGGTGCTGCAGCTTGTGAATGGATAGTCAGGACCAGTGGAACATCCGACGTCACCGACTCTGCTCCCCCTTACGTGTTATGTCACAACCATGGCTTCATCTGAAGAAGTATATATATGTGATTCTGTACCTACTGGTAGGAGGCACTCACGTGTGCCACCTGATGTGCTTTTTAATCACAGCAGAAGTCGATTAGAGGGTGCCAGCCAATGGATTTCCACTGGCACCCGCTGATCATCAAGGAGAGACACAGGATGTAAACAACGCAGAGCTCCATCCTGACAAGGGCAAAGCAGGAAATAAAATACATCACATCCCTTAGTGAAAGCAGCACACATAGTACACCAAAAAACTGGTTAGGTTCACATTTAACCGTTTGATCGCCCTAGATGTTTAACCCCTTCCTAGCCAGTGTCATTAGTACAGTGACAGTGTATATTTTTAGCACTGATCAATGTATTATGCCGCATAAACACAACTGGGTTTTCCGGCAGGCTAGGTCAGACGGAATCAGTCCATTGGACATTCCGATTGTGTGTGGGCCAATCCGATAATTTTTCATAAAAAAAATCCAACGGACCTAGAAATAGAACATGTTTCAAATTTGTCAGACTGACTCAATTTCCATTGGGAAAACGTTCGTCTGTATGCTGGTCCGGTCGTGTGTACGCGGCATTAGTGTCGCTTGTTCCCAAAAAATGTCAGTGCCAGATTATCCACCGCAATATCGCAGACCTGCTATAAGTCATTGACCGCCACTATTACTAGTATAAAAAGAAAAATACGCTATAACGTTTGAGTAAACCAATCAATATACGCTTATTGGGATTTTTTTTTACCAAAAATATGTAGCAGAATACATATTGGTCTAAATTGATGAAGAAATTAGATTTTTTCATTTTTTTTCCAACCAAAAATGGAACTTCTGCTTTAAGGGAGGTGACCCCCTGACATGCCACATTTGGCATGCCATTTTTTTGGAGGGGAGTGGGTACCCTCTTTTTACAGCCACCCAGCTCCCACTTCCTCCCGGCACACTGCGGCACCGGAAGGGAGATCACCTCTCCCCCTCCCTCTAGGCAATCATCTGGGGCACGTCACAGGTCCCAGATGATTGCCCGACCAGTCACGGCACGCAGCTCGGCTTGTGCATGCACAGTGGGTGCCCGGCTGTGAAGCCACAGCCAGGCACCCACAGTTACAATGGCGGTGCCACAGAGAGAAGGGGGAGAGGAGTAGGGCTTCAGTGCCCCGCATCGCTTGACCCTGGGACAGGTAACTGTCCGATTATTAAAAGTCAGCAGCTGCAGTATTTTTAAGCAGAACTCCGCTTTAATTTATTGGATATACTTTATAGCAGAAAGTTAAAATATTGTTTTTTTTTTTTGTTTTTTTGTTTTTTTCAAAATGGTTGGTCTTTTTTTTGTTTATAGCGCAAAAAAAAAAAATCAAATATCACCAAAAGAAAGCTCTATTTGTGGGGAAAAAATGGCAAATTTTATATATGTACAGCGTTGCATGACCGCGCAATTGTCAGTAAAAATAATGCAGTACAGTATCGCAAAAAATTGCCTGGACATGAAGGGGGGTAAATCTTCCTGAGGTCAAGTGGTTAAATGGCAACTGAAGATGCATTTATATTCCCCCTATGCATGGGATCCTTATCCCCATGACTAAGGTCCATGGGCATGGCCTGGTTGGAGCCATGGCAGAGGCTGTTGTATCTTATGATGGGGTTTTTCAGAGATGTGCAACTTCCAGGGCTCCAGGATTCCAGCCTTTACAATCACTTTAATTGAACAAGCTGAAGATAGAAGCTGACTGAATGTGCAAAGTTTGGGGTTACATTTGTAGTTTTGAGTAGTTTTTATATGCTGCTGGTTAATTATTGTGCAATGCTGGAGTTAATTACTGTGCTATGCAGAGAGTTAAAGGAGTTTTAGAGTCCTGCTGTCTGTGTCAATGGACGCAGCAGCAGAACTCGGGAGCACGCCCGCACGTGTACCCCCTTGGATTGTGGCTCTCCATGGGGGCACTCGATGAGGAAGAGGAGCCAGGAGATTTGCCCAGGGCACCCCAAAAGAGGAGCCTCAGGGCCGCTCTGTGCAAAACCCTTGCACAGAGCAGGTAAGTATATGTTTGTTGTTATTTTTTTTACAATCATTTTAAGTATTGAACAATGCCCTGGTTAATTATTGTGCTGTGATAGGGGTCCATTTATGTGTCCTACTGTACATTAATTGTTGTGGGTGCTGGGAATTTAATTATTTTGCCATGCTGGGGTTATTGCTGAACTTGACACAAGTTTGGAGTTATAATTTCTGGCCCTAGCTGGGCTTATTTAACCACTTAAGAACCGAAAGACTTTCTCCCTTATTGACCAGGCCTATTTTTTCTTTTTTTTTTGCAATATGGCACTGCTTTGCTTTAACTGACAATTGTGCGGTCATACAACGTTGTATTTTTTTTTAAAAATGTCCCCACAAGTAGAGGTTTCTTTTGGTGGTATTTGATCACCTCTGTGATTTTTATTATGTTTTTCGCTATAAACAAAAAAAGAGCGACAATTAAAAAAAAAAAAAAAAAAAAGATTGGTTTGCGCAAACGTCACAGTGTCTGCAATATAGGGGATAGATTTATGGCATTTTTATTATTCTTTTCTTTTTTTTTTACTAGTAATGGTGGCGATCAGTGATTTTTAACGGGACTGCGACATTACGGCGGGCAGATCGGACACCTAACTGACATTTTTGCCATTTTTGGGGAAACCAGTGACATTATAACAGTAATAAGTGCTAAACATATGCACTGGCATTGTACTAATGACACTGGCAGGGAAGGGGTTACCATCAGGGGCGATCAAGGGGTTAAATGTGTTCCCTGTTTGTGTTTACTAACTGTATGGGGGACTGTATGGGGAACTGTATGGGGGACTGTGTGACTTGGGAAACACACAGATCAGTCTTCCTGCTTAGCAGAAAGACAGGATCTGCGTGATCTCCCCTGTCAGAATGGAGATCTGCCTTGTTTACACAGGCAGATCGCCATTCTGTCACTGCGGGGAGCGATCGCTGGTGTCCGGTTGACATTGAGTCCACCCCACCCAATGATTGGCTGCCCCCTTGGCCAGTGGGTGCGCACATACCCACAAATTGCTGTGTACGAGCCGACGTACAATGACGGCGATTCATGGGATCAAGCCACATTGCCGCAGTACAACTGCGGCGGCTGGTCCTTAAGCAGTTAATCCCACATTCTCCTCAAATTCACTTCCTGCTCTTATTTGGTCTACACAAAGGGAGAAGAGTGTTAAACTACAAGCCATAAACCACAAAGAAACATCCATTTGTTGGCCACATCCACTTGCTGACCACATCAACGTGATGGCCATGCCCACAGGTGCACGGTAGGTGGCACATGTTGCATTAGCACCCCCTTGTATCTCCAGCACCAGCACAGCATCCCCAAAAAAAATTCCATGCAAAGCTGCACCAAATTTTGCACTCCAGGTTTTGATAAATGAGCCCCTAGATGACTTTAAGAGTGAAGGGGCCCCGATATTACAGTGCTTTGCAAAAGTATTCACCCCCATTTGCATTTTTGTGTTTTGTTGCCTCAGAACCTGGAATTAACATGGATTGTTTGAGGATTTGCAGCATTTAATTTACAGAACATGCCCACAAGTTTGAATATATTCATCCCCCTAAAGTTAATACTTTGTAGAGCCACATATTGCGGCTATCACAGCTCCAAGTCGCGTTGGACCCGACGGGGGATCTCTCAGTCCAGCGCTGTCCATACATCCTTCTTCTGTCTCCACTCCGGAGACACTGCAGAGATCCCAGCGCTGACGTTTCTTATATTAGGAGGGCGGGGCCACCCGTCACCTGACCCCGCCCCTCTGACGCTGGAGAGGGAAGCCAGGGGTTCCCCAGTGACGTGTGGGTGACCCCGCCCCCTCTGATGTAACGGAAACCTGCGTTACATCAGAGGGGGCGGGGTCACCCACACGTCACTGGGGAACCCCTGGCTTCCCTCTCCAGCGTCAGAGGGGCGGGGTCAGGTGACGGTTGGCCCCGCCCTCCTAATATAAGAAACGTCAGCGCTGGGATCTCTGCAGTGTCTCCGGAGTGGAGACAGAAGAAGGATGTATGGACAGCGCTGGACTGAGAGATCCCCCGTCGCTGGATATGATCATCCATCGCTGGACCCCGGAGACCCGTCATTGGATAGCAAGAGTGGATTAGCACCGCTGGAATCTTTTTATTATTTTTAATAAAGGAATTTTTCAAAAGTGTGTTTGTCTTATTTAACCATTTTGACACTTTCTTTGTGAAATGGTAGGGGTACTTTTGTACCCCCTTACCATTTCAAACAGGGGGGGCCGGGATCTGGGGGTCCCCTTGTTAAAGGGGGCTTCCAGATTCTGATAAGCCCCCCGCCCGCAGACCCTCACAACCAACGGCCAGGGTTGTGAGGATGAGGCCCTTGTCCTCATCAACATGGGGACAAGGTGCTTTGAGGGGTCACAGACCCCCAAAGCATCCTCCCAATGTTGAGGGTATGTGGCCTGGTACGGTTCAGGAGGGAGGGGGGGGCGCTCTCTCGTCCCCCCCTCTTTTCCTGCGGCCTGCCAGGTTGCGTGCTCGGATAAAGGGTCTGATATGGATTTTTAGGGGGACCCCCACGTCAATTTTTTTTAAATTTGATGCGGGGTTCCCCTTAATATCCATATCAGACCTGAAGGATCTGGTTATGGATATTTAGGGGGACCTCCACGTCAATTTTTTTTTTTTATTTGACACGGGGTTCCCCTTAATATCCATGTCAGACCTGAAGGGCCTGGTAATTGAATTTAGGGGAACCCCCACGCTTTTTTTTTTTTTTTTTTATCAATGAATGAATGAATTGTCGGCTAATGCAGAGAACACTCATTGAGTGTTCTCTGTATTACGGGACCCGACAATAGCCGCAAGTGATTTTAAAAGACTTTTTTTCCTGCACAAATGACACTTTGTGCAGGGACAGTTCTAAGCACCAGAAACATGCGCCCCTTCACAGGCATACTATAGATACCCCCCAGCTACGAAATTTAAAGGAATATTACACTTTTATTGTTTCACTTTAATCATTATTAAAATCACTGCTCCTGAAAAAACTGCAGTTTTTAAAACTTTTTTTGCATTGATCCATGTCCCCTGGGGCAGGACCCAGGTCCCCAAACACTTTTTAGGACAGTAACCTGCATATTACCCTTTAAAATGAGCACTTAAGATTGTGAACGTTCGAGTCCCATAGACTTTAATAGGGTTCTAAAGTTCACACTAAGTTTAGGTCTGTTCGCAGGTTCTGGTGCGAACCGAACAGGGGGGTGTTCGGCTCATCCCTAATACGCACATGGCATGAATTTGTTTTTTATTTCTGAAAAATAGTTTTATATATATATTTTTCTAATTTTACTTCACCAACTTAGACTATTGTGTTCTGACCCTTCACATATAATTAAAAAAACAAAAACAAAAAAAAACATTGAACTAAGAGCCGGTTCACACAGGGTGACTCGTTAGGCGACTTAGACGCCTGACATGTCGCGTCCCGTTCTGTACTATGGAACCGTTATAATAGGAGCAACTCAAGTCGCTCCGACTTAGAAAAAGGTTCCTGTACTACTTTTGGGACGACTTCAGGCAACTTGCATTGATTTCTATACAGAAGCCATTTTGCAAGCCGCCGCTGAAGTAGCGTGCAGGTCGCCTGAGGCAGTCGCGCTGCAAGTCGTGGTGCCCCAGTGTGAAGCGGCTCTAAAGGCGATGATGTAACAAAAATAGGTAAAAAGCCAAGGGGGGTGAATACATTTGCAAGGCACTGTATCTGAGGACTTTGCATTGTACCCGTTTTAACAACATGTTTTCCATTGCGGTAGTTCAAACATTTTAGTTTGAAAACAACACAACCCAGGAACGAAGGGCAACTCCAGTCACAAAGATCCAGCCGACCCTGTTTGACTTTTTGATGTTTTTAAACAATTTATTGTTACTGTAGAAACAAAGTAAACATTTTATTCCGCTATCTCTCCTGTCTATCGCAACTCAAAGGATGTTTCTTGTACAAATCAAAATAATGTTCTTTTCAAATGAAATAACTGTGTTTCAAAACAGTTTTTGTTTTTTTAATGCAATTTTACAAAAATAAATGAAATGAAGAAGGACATAAACGTGTTTGTAAAACATGAACAATGTACAATGTTTGTATACGCACTATTATAAAAGAAAATAGCCAAGGAGAGGAGAAGGGTGAAAGTTATGAGGTTTATTTAGGATTAATTAGAGATAAGTCAAAAGACAAATAGGAAATAATTTTAACCACTTGCAAGGATTTACCCTCTTAATGACCAGAGCATTTTCTTTTGATATGACGCTGCGTTTAATTTTACCGACAATTGTGCGGACATGCCATATTGTACCCAAATAAAAAAAATGTTCTTCTTTTCCCCACAAATAGAGATTTCTTTTGGTGGTATTTGATCACCTCTGCAATTTTTTTTTTTTGTGCTATAAACAAAAAAAGAGCGAAAAATAAAAAAATAAAATAAAATAAATAATAAAAAAAAAATATATATATATATACACACAAATATACACACAGTAAAATTTTATATATATATATATATATATATATATATATATATATATATATATATATATATATATATATATATATATATATATATATATATATATATATATATATATATATATATATATATATATATAAAATTTTACTTTTTGCTATAACACATATCCAATAAAAAAAATAAAAAAAATAAAAATGTCATCAGTTTAGGCTGATATGTATTCTTCTACATAATTTTGGCAATTTTTTTTTAAATCATATTTAAGTGTATATTGATCGCACAAAAGTTATAGCATTTACAAAATAGGGGAAAGATTTAGGGACTTTTTATTTTATTTATTGTTTTTACTAGTAATGGTGGGGATCAGCGATTTTTTTTAGCATGACTGCGACATTGCGACAGACAAATCTGACTCTAAGTGACACTTTTTGGTGACCAGTGATTCCAATACAGTGATCAGTGCTAAAAAATGCACTTGTCATAAATGGCACTGGCAGGGAAGGGGTTAACACTAGGGGGCGATCAAGGGGTTAAGAGTTCCCTAGGGAGGTGTTTTCTGTGTGGGGGACGGACTGACTGGGAGAAGAGAGAGATCGCTGTTCCTGATCACTAGGAACAGCTGATCTCTCTCTCCTCCCCTGTCAGAATGGGGATCCCCCTTGTTTACATAGGCAGAACCCCGTTCTGCCTCTGTGAGGAGCGATCGCGGGTGGCCGCTGGGTACATGCATCGGCTTCTGCTCGGCACCCCTGCCTGTATTTATTACACGAAACGGCATACAGATACGCCGTTTTGCGCAATAGAGTCACCCTGCCACAGTATATATGTGGTGGGTGGTCTTTAAGTGAAAGAAATAGGGGGTAGAAGTGGCGCTATCCCCTAATAAATCCAAAGGAGAAATGTGCTGTCTAAATGCTTTTACCAAAATATATTTTCCTTTGATTACAAAGAAAAATATTTTAATGCTTTTACCAGAATATGTCTTCCTTTAATTATAAAGAAAAGTGAAGAAAGGAAATAAATTAAAAGATTTTTTGAGAAATTTTTGAGAAATTTTTAAAGACATTTTTTTATTGATAGTGTTAGACCCCCTGGTGGGTTTTGAGTTACTCCAAAAATTGGAAAAAAAAACTTTATTCCTTTAAAGGACTCTTTCTGGACCGGCCTCCAGGATTTTTATATAAAAAGAGCCTATGCAATAATTGTAAGTGACCAGAAATTGTTGCTACCAAAGAGATTCCACATGTGAGTGAAAAAAAGCAAAAGGTGAATAAGTATTCAGTATTTAAATATGAGGTCCTATATTCAAATGGTGAAAAATAGTGGGTTTATGAGTAAAAAATGATTAAATTATAAAAGTGAAATACAAAAATAAAAACTTGTGTTTGACCCTCTGTATAGTGTTGGAAATTTGTGGCTACTGCCGATATGAGTGTGATTGTTGTGACTACTAACCTACGTGCCTAATCAATGCCTTATTATTGCAACCGTGTGTTGAAAACTATGTAAAAAATTCAATATTAAAAATCTGTGTAAAAAAAAAAAATGCAAGTTACAATACAATTAAACCAATAAGTGCATAAATAAATATATAAATAAATATATAAATGTGTAAACAGCTAAATTTATAGTCCAAAAACGTGAAAAAAGTGGCTCGTGCACAATGTGGCAAATGCCGCGACTGCTTCTTAATATGCTGAAAAATCCTGGTGCGTTTTTTCGTGCAAATAGGGGTTTTGCACCCACCAGATGCCCTGCCCCTGCAGGGGTAAATGCGCCTTCACAGTGTAAGCCCCTTTATCGCTTTGTGATGCCTCCCTAGGACCTTCGTTTTTTTCCAGCATAAGCCAGTCATCTCATTCAAATGATCCATAAAAAAGAGGAATATCCATAGTGCAGTATTGTTTAAAATTCCAATTGATTAGATTGAAAAACTACTCACATTCGCCAGTACTTGTAAAAAGCAATGCTATTGCGGCTGCCGCCGGTTTCCACAGTTCTAACGGAGAGAGAGTGTGTCCTATGGCCACTTCCTATGCGTTTCATCATCAAGACGTCATATTGTTACACCTCTCATCTTATATAGGGTGCAGTGTCCATGCCACTCCTGCGCAGGTCCATAGCCACCATTTTGGTTAAGGGCAAGTGGATTTCTCGTACTTGCAGCCAATTCCTAATAATACTGATGTCCCAGTTCGTGAAGTTGGGTTGGCAGAGTGCAAAATAATACTGTCCAAAGACTATTTACTGGCCATGCCAGGGGATAGGGCACTGCGTTCTATATATACTATTACATTACAGCAGCAATACTTTCGGTCCTGTCTCAATATTATGCTGCACCCGAATCAATTGCTGGCTAACAGAGTTGCAGAGTATGCATAAAAATTACATAACTAAAAATGAATGAGTTTAGAATCCATTGAATTAACTTTGTACATAAATAATACATAAAAATATAAAGTAATGTTAATAATAAAAGTGTAGAAATAAAAATAAAATTAAGAATATTATGAGTAAATAAAAAATTAGAAAAAATTTTGAAAAAATCCCAGATGAAATTTATGAATAAAAAATATGAATAAGAATGAAATAAAATAAGATTGGAAGCTGGTGTGATCAACTGGGTTGCCAGCAACATTAGAATTATTGAAATATATAAAAAAATAAAACTATATAGAAATATATAAAAATATAAAGTTGAACAGGGAACTATTATTTTTACTACCAGTCAGGGAATTATTTTATTTAAAAATGTATGTGTTTATATGAAGAGAGCTATATAGGTGTGACCATTGAAGGGGTTACTGTAATAATCATTAGTTTTATTTATTTATTAGAGAGGGAGATAACTATATTTTTTGTGTGCATTTGAATTGTAGATATATATATAAAGCGAGAGAGAGAGAGAGAGAGAGAGAGAGAGAGAGAAGGATATTATGTATTTTTGGAAGAAAATTTTCTAAGCCTTGTCCCAAAAGCTTTACTTGCTTAAAGACCTGTATGACGAATTGGAAATTTGTAAATAATAATGTTCAAATAACAAAGCAAAACAAATGTTTTAAGTATATATTACATCCAACTTGATTGAGAAAGTGGTCTTTAAGTGGTCAAAACTGAAAAAAAAAAAACATTTTCACGCATCTAAAGTTAAAGTTACAAGCAAAAGTCTAGGGAAGACTGACATCTGCATGTTACATGTTCAGTAGATGTGCAATTTGTTTCAGTCAGAATATACTTTTGTTTTGGTTATTCAGAGGTTCGTATTTACCTATATCTCCAAATGAAATAGTAAATAATTTTATTACAAATTAATTTCATTTAATTTCATTTTGTATAAGTAAAGATATTATGACCAGGGATAGAGAGAGGGGATTATAACGGTGCCAGAAAAAAAACAAGTTGAATAGTCTAAGTAAAAAAATTATTAATAATAATTTATTACATATACAAAATACATGATATACAAATGTGTATATGTAATAAAGTATTATTAATATTTTTTTTACTTAGACTATTTACATTTTAAATTTTCTCGCACCATTATAATCCCCTCTCTCTATCCCTGGTCATAATATCTTTACTTATTTCTAATTTGGGATGAGGTGCTGTACATTGTGAGGTTTCTCCAGCCATTTAATTTTGTATATTTGTTTTCTAAGGAATTCCAAATTGTCAGAACAATTTGAATTCCGTGTGAAGACTAGCATGTCTGGTATGGATTTTAAGGGGAACCCACGCCAAAATTTAAAAAAAATGTTTTTGCGAGTGAGTGTTCTCAACAAGTGATGGTGCTTTGGGGCAAGTTAAAAAGTGAGTAAAGACACAACACAAGTTTTTGACACAAGTCCTTTATTTTTAAAAAAAAATTGTTCCCGGTGTAGATCCATCATCAATCATGACATCTGCCGCACCGCCAGACCCGAAAAAACCCTCTGGTATCGTCAAAGGCTCCCACTGACTGCCTGCTCCCCTGTCTGACATTTCTTCAATAGCTAAGTAGCCTTGTGGCCCTGACTTCTTGTGACATCATGAACTGAGGCTTCCTATCACAAGGAGGTGGGGCCCCACCTTTGTGCACTGGTGTGCAGTCATGTTGGAACAGGAAGGGGCCATCCCCAAACTGTTCCCACAAAGTTGGGAGCATGAAATTGTCCAAAATGTCTTGGTATGCTGACACCTTAAGAGTTCCCTTCACTGGAACTAAGAAGCCAAGCCAAAACCCTTGAATAACAAACCCACACCATAATCCCCCCTCCACCAAATGATTTGGACCAGTGCATAAAGCAAGGTCCATAAAGACATGGATGAGCGAGTTTGGGGTGGAGGAACTTGACTGGCCTGCACAGTCCGGACCTCAACCTGATAGAACAAGTTTGGGATGAATTAGAGTGGAGATTGCAAGCCTGACCTTCTTGCCCAACATCAGTGCCTGACCTCACAAATGCTATTCTGGAAGAATGGTCAAACATTCCCATTGACACACTCTTAAACCTTGTGGAAAGACTTCCCAGAAGAGTTGAAGCTGTTATAGCTACAAAGAGTGGGCTAACTCCATATTGAACCCTACGGACTAATGCCCTGTACACATGGTCTGACTTTCCGACGGAAAATGTGCAATCGGATCATGTTGTCGAAAATTCCGACCATGTGTGAGCTCCATCTGACTTTTTCTGTCGGAATTTCCAACACCCAAAGCTTGAGGTCTGGATCGAAAATTTTCCGACAACAAAATCCGATTAAATTCCGATTGTGTGTAGACAATAGATGCTCCGGTCATACGTGGTTTATGTCAACTTGTTCTGAACGATCGGATTTTCTGTTAACTTTGTGCGATTGTGTGTATGCAAGACAAGTTTGGGCCAAAATCTTTCTGAAAAAATCTGACGGATTTTGTCGTTGGAATGTCCGACCGTGTGTACAGGGCATAAGACTGGGATGCCATTAAAGTTCATGTGCATGTAAAGGCAGGTGTCCCAATACGTTTGACAATATAGTGTATATCGCACTGATTTTCAGAAGTCATTGTAAAGAGATAATCAATGTTATTCACTTTACTTGTCAGTGGTCAAGGTGTACAGTTGAGTTGATATACCTAATGCCTCGTGTGTGGAATTGTAATGTAACTGTGCTGTCTCCCTCCATTCCGTAAAGCGCTGCGCAAACTGTTGGCGCTATATACAGTAAAGCCTGAATTATAATTATAATAATTTACTAAAGGAATGGAGCATGCGCACTGAAATAATTTACCTTTGCCAAGTGAATTTTTAATTAACTTTGTAAATGAGATGAACAAACTGAAAATTCAAAGTGAAGAATTAATTAAAGGAAAAAAATGTTTTTTGCTTGCACATGATCAACGTCTGATTAAGCAAATTCAAGTACATTTTTGCTTACAAGCTTTGGCTGTTTGTCTCCTTTAAATTAACATTTGTACAGCATCTCAGTACATTCGATAACTATGACGAATATCATTTGAATGTCGTTTGCTTTTAAAATTTAACATAGTGGACCAAACTAAAACCACGTACTGTTGTTAGAAATTCATTCCTTAGCGAAACATCCTGCCCCTTTGCGTTTTCTTATCACTGCTTTTGAGAATGAACGTCAATGTGACCCCACTAATGATTACAATGGTTTCATTCTTAGCCCCCGTACACACGGTCGGACATTCTGCCAACCAAATCCATTGGATTTTGTCCGACGGATTTTGTCCGACGGATTGTGTCCGGAACTGTTGCATACACACGGTCAGACCAAGTTGTCGGAAAATCCGATCGTTCAGAACATGATGACGTTATTTCGTTACGACGGGACTACGTTCATGCTAGTAGCCAATAGCTTTGATGTAGGAATTTCATCTGAGCATGCGTGGCACTTTGTCCGATCAAAATTCTCTACACATGATCGGAGTATGTCCGATCAGACCACTTGGTCGGAAAATATTTCCAACATGTTGGAAAACTTGGTCCGACGGATATTCCGACGGAATCAGTCCGATGCATACCACACACAGTCGGATTATCCGACAACACGGTCCGATAGGACACATTCCGACGGATTCTCCGACCGTGTGTACAAGAGCTAAGACTGAAAATATTTGAATGAAGTTCCGCTAATGGTCAGCTTTAGACTTGCTCAACAGATTTACAAATACGTTGGCAGGTAATGCAGTTCCCCTATATATACTCCAGCTGTCTGATCAGCAGTTTGATTGAAGTTCCTCAATTTATCATGCAGAGATAATTGCTCTCAGTCATAGTCCCGGTATCAGATCCTGCTGTCGATATACCAGTAATTCCAAAAAAGTCACTACAAGACTAAATCGCTGCATTCAGCAGATCCTGCCTTGCACCTGGACATGTTGCGTTGATTCAGCAAATGTATTTCTGTGCTACTGTATATAATACAGATCAGCAGATGTTCCGATTTGTGTTACAATTAGCTCTTTCCTTTTCTGCTTGAGAGTCCCATCAGCAGGAGGAGAATGGAAAAGTCCAAGCTGAGTTCAATCAATGGGGAAGGAGATGCAGGTTTAAATTACATGGCCTTCCACTTATTTCACAAGGATGAGAGGAGCACCAACAGTGGTTAAAATGTCCTCATTTCAAGGACAAGGTTGTGAGGCTGGGTTCACACTGAAATCGGATGTGGCTCACAGCAGGGGTCCGGTGCGTCACTGTTCCATGTTTCAGGGATATAGCGGGCTCAAATTTTTGCCTGAAGTTGGAACTGAAACTGAACCAAAGACGCACAGGACCTTTGTGCAATCCACTTCATGACCGCAACGGAGCTGTATGAAAATGCTCCATTGAGAGGCGGTCACAGTCTCCTGTCATGTGAATTGGATGCAGAGAAACCCGCATCCAATTTGCATAAGTGTGAACCCAGCCTAAAAGGTAAAACAGGTGTTTTGTTTCTATCACCTGTCCCTGTAATGCCGCGTACAGACGGTCAGGGAATCCGTCGGAATGCGTCTTATCGGACCGTGTCGTCAGATAATCCGACTGTGTGTGGTATGCATCGGATTGATTCCGTCCGAATCTCCGTCGGACCCAATTTTCCAACATGTTGGAAATATTTCCCGACCAACTGGTTCGATAGGACATACTCCGATCATGTGTAGAGAATTTTGATCGGACCAAGTGCCACGCATGCTCAAATCAAATTCCTACATCAAAGCTATTGGCTACTAGCCTGAACGTAGTCCCATCGTAACGAAATTACGTCATCACGTTCTGAAAGATCGGATTTTTCGCCAACTTTGTCCGACCGTGTGTATGCAACAGTTTCGGACAAGATCCGATGGACAAAATCCGACGGGCAAAATCCGACGGATTTGGTTGTGGAAATCTCCGACCGTGTGTACAGGGGCTAAGACAGGGGTTTTTCAAACAGGTTTCCATGGAACCCTAGAGTTCCACCAGGAGGTTGCTAGGTGTTCCTTGCACAATTAGTGATTTCTGCCTCTCAGATAAGCTCCCACTGACACCACTGAACTTTTTAGCTATCTGTAAGGGGGTAATTCTTCCCAATGACCACAAGTGTAAAGAGCATTCTTCCCACTGACCATCACACTAAGCTATCATGAGTTGTAGATGCAATCATTTTTAGTAGGGGTCCCCTGAGACCATAAAGTTACTTCAAGGGTTCCACTGTGTTGAAAGTTTGAAAAAGGCTACACTAGGTAGTCCTCTCCATCATATCTTAGGATTTAAGAAGGGACAATCTGGAGCCATATACTGGACAAGTGGGTCTAAGTACTCTTTATTGCTTGTGCGTCCCATCAACAGGCAGGGAATGAAGACGTCCAAGTTGAGCTCTATCAATAGTACATGTTTAAATTACACCAACCTTCCACTTATTTCCCAACAATGAAAAGAGCCACAGAGGTTGAAATGTCCTTGGGTCCTCATCCCCCCACTCTATTAACTTATCACCCTTCAAAAATACAAATAAACTTAACTCGAAATGACACTAAAAAATATCCTTATTCTACAAAAATTATCCACACTCATCTATTACTATATGGTCCTGAAAGCAGGAGATCATCTTAGACCTGGAAGCAGCCAGCCAAAGATACCACCAGCATAGTAATTCTTGGACTCAGACTCCCAAGTATACCATATTTGAAAAGGAGAAAGGAGACCTACTCTCCAATAGTGTAAATAGTGTTTATTCTCATAAATATATTGCAAAAGGGCATCACAGCCTTGTGTACAACTTTAAATATGGTCGACTCGCACTTCCAGGACAATTCAGTAGCATGATGACGTCACCTAAGGTTGCTCCGCCCTAAACATTTTGTCCAATCTGACATTCTTCTATTGGCTATCCAGTAGCAGGGTCTAGTGGACACTGCAGAGGTTGATGATTTTGGGAAAATTTGACTGGCCCACCACATGGTCATGTCTCCTGACAGTGGCTCTGGTGAGGGACATAAAAAGGTGGAGTTAGATGAGTAGAAAGGTGCTCCAACTAGACTTGTGCACAACGGAAAATTTCGTTTAGTTTCGGTTCGTTGTCATTCGTAAAATACATCATTTCGTTCTATTATATTCGTTATGTTACATTAATACGTTTTCGGAAAATTTATTATTATTCGTAGAGTGTCGAATTCATTCGTTCGTATTCATTGAAATTCGTTATTTATGTATGTATATACATTCGTGATAATGATTCGTAGTTTGGAAAGTCGTTTGTTTATTGAATCTTTTAACACACACAATGACAACGTCTCTTCTCCTCGGCTCAAATACAATACAACACCCTTCTAACTCAGTTCTCAGGAATGCACTTTGCCAGTAATCCATCCTCCGGCACAAAATTAATTAGCTGATTGGACTATAAGATTTAATTTGAGCTGACCCTTTGTTTCATTAGATCTTTAAAGAATTACCAAATCATGTCGAATTAATTCATTATATTTCTTTCGTATTCGTTGTTATTCGTTATTTTTTTATTCGGACATTCGGATGCATCCGAATGTCCGAAAGATGCAAAATTCGGCCGAATTTCGATTCGTTACGAAACTAATTGCACAAGCCTAGCTCCAACAGGATTTAAAAAAAGGGGAGTGTGGGGGCAGTAGAAGGAATAGAAGCAGGAACGCCTTGCCCAGAGATAAAATATCAGCCACATAAGGAGTGCATTGTTTTTAGTGGGTGAGCAGACTCCTTGATTTGTATTGTAAGATGGAGCAGTAAAACACAACCATGTACATAAATGATTTGGTGCTGAAACGATGCTGGAACAAGCGATATCTGCTGTAAGCAAAAGAACGAGAGAAACGTGAGGTGGGGGGAACAGAATTGTGAGGTGGAGGGTTATCTCTAGATTAAATATACAGTCTGAGAGGGTCAGGGGTTGGCGGTGTACATTACAGGTCTGCTGTTTCTTGTTTTGTTCACTTGTTATCTAATAACAATTCACCTCCATGACTTGCAGAAAATTATATTTGCAATTGTCTCATCAAAAATAAATAACGCCACTCATACTCCCTTTATTATGGATTGCATAGAACGCCAAGAGCTGGAAATGGAGGAGGGAAGAGTGGCGGATAAAAGTCCGACCCTCAGATGATCTTCCTGGAGAGGGGCAGAAAATAATATTGTCATGATTTCTTTTTCTTTATCAGTTCACATCTTGGATGGAAGATCATTTGCATTTAAATGGAACTTTTAAAACAGTTACTAAAGAGAACATTAGCAGAAGTGGAAATGCCGGCCGGGATGGAGGTAATGATGGCAGGTGAGCCGGTTCTGTAAGTGGAATGGAGATTTAACCGGCGGTGAAAAAATGATGGAAAAGACGGAGCTAAAGAGTGTGCGATTAGGCTTTTCTGCTGATGGCTCTGAAGACTGAATATACATAGCTACTATCTATCGATTCATCTACCATCTACTGTATCTATTATTATTATTATTATTATTATACAGAATTTATATTTTAGTTTAGGATTTTATAGCGCCAACAGTTTACTCAGCGCTTTACAACTTAAGGGTAGACAGTACAAATCCAATACACTTTAATAGAGTAGGAATCAGAGGGCCCTGCTTATTAAAGCTTACAGTCTAGGACCCCTTTCACACCACACCGCTGATAGCGTGGGCGGTAAAACGCCACTATTTTTAGCAGCGTTTTACCGCTGGATTTGCGGCGGATTTGCGGCGCATTACGGCCGCTAGCGGGGCACTTTTACCCCCGCTAGCGGCCGCGAAAGGGTTAAAACTGCCGGCAGTATGCCGCAATAGCGGCGTTTTGCCGGCGGGATTACAGCGCTGCCCCATTGATTTCAATGGGGAGCAGCGGTGGAGGAGCGGTAAACACACCGCTCCTTCACCGCTCCAAAGAAGCTGCTGGCAGGACTTTTTTCTAACGTCCTGCCAGCGCACCGCTGTAGTGTGAAAGCCCTCGGGGCTTTCACACTACACACAATGGTGCAGCTTCTTTAGGGCGGATTGCAGGCGCTATTTCTAACGCTATAGCGCCTACAAAACACCCTGGTGTGAAAGGGGTCTAAGAGGGAGGGTCAGGAGATACAAGAGGTAATAACTGTGGGGGATGTGTTGATGGTGAAAATAAATGTAGAGATGTTAGGTGGGGGCCAGATAGGCTTCTCTGAAGAGAAGAGTTTTCAGGGATCGTCTGAAAGTAGACAAAGTAGGAGAAAGTCAGACAGATTGGGATTGAGCATTCCAGAGGATGGCAGAGGCTCGGAAGAAGTCCTGGAGGCGAGCATGGGATGAGGTGACAAGGGAGTTAGAGAGAAGGAGGTCTTGGGAGGAGCAACTAGAATGATTTGGTTAGTATTTTGAGACCAGGTTAGTATTGTAGCGGTCAGCTTGTGCATGGCTTTGTAAGTTATGGTTAGCATTTTGAATTTAAATTGGTTGAGTGGCAGCCAATCGAGGGATTGGTACAGAGGGGTAGCAGACGCCAAGCCGTTTGTGGATGAGCCTGGCATCAGCATTCATGATGGACTGAAGGGGAGATAGCCTATTTAGAGGTAAACCAATGAGGAGGGAGTTGCAATAGTCGAGGTGAGAGATGACCAGGGAGTGAATTAGAAGCTTTGTGGTGACATTGGTTAGGAAGGGGCATATCTCGGAGATGTTGCGGAGGTTGAGGCGGCAAGCTTTGGACAGTAATTGGATGTGGGGCCGAAAGGATAGTTCAGAGTCCATGATTACACCTATGACCTTGGCATTGGGGAACAGGTTGATAGTTGAGCCATTGATTTTGACAGAGAAATTAGTGGAAGTGGCATGCGGAGGAGGAAATATCATGAACTCCGTTTTGGATAAGTTGAGTTTGAGGAAGTGATGTGACATCCAGGCTGAAATGTCTGTTAGTAAGTTGTTGATGCGTGAGGAGACAGATGGAGTGAGTTTGGGGGTGGAGAGGTAGATTTGGGTGTCATCGTGTATAGATGATATTGAAAGCCATGGGAGTCAATCAACTGACCCAGGGAGGAGGTGCAGATTGAGAAAATGAGAGGTCCAGGAACAGAACCTTTGGGGAAGAAGAGGAGAGAAGGAGGTAGAGTTGTAAGTTGCAAGGAGCGGTGGGATAGGTAGGATGAGAACCAGCAAAGAGTACAGTCACGGAGACCAATGGAGTTGAGTATTTTGGAGGCGGAGGGGGTGATCCACTGTATCAAAGACAGCAGAAAGGTCCAGGAGAAGTAGTATAGAATAGTATCCGTTTAGCCGTAAGTAAGATATTTGTGAGTTTAAGGAAAGCAGTTTCCGTGGAGTGTTGAGAGCGAAGATTCACCTTCCAGCAGGACAACCCCTCTAAACATACAGCCAGAGCTACAATGGAATGGTTTAGATCAAAGCATATTCATGTGTTAGAATGGCCCAGTCAAAGTCCAGACCTAAATCCAATTGAGAATCTGTGACAAGACTTGAAAATCTGACAGAGCTTGAGATATTTTGCAGAGAAGAATGGGCAAAAATGTCCCTCTCTAGTTGTGCAAAGCTGGTAGAGACATCCCCAAAAAGACTTGCAGCTATAATTGCAGTGAAAGGTGGTTCTACAAAGTATTGACTCAGGGGGGCGCCATACAAATGTACCCCACACTTTTCACATATTTATTTGTAAAAACATTGGAAAACCATTTCTCATTTTCCTTCCACTTCACAATTATGTGTCACTTTGTGTTGGTCTATCATATAAAATCCCAATAAAATACATTTACGTTTTTGGTTGTAACATGACAAAATGTGGACAATTTCAAGGGGTGTGAATACTTTTTCAAGGCACTGTATCTATCTATCTATCTATCTATCTATCTATCTATCTATCTATCTATCTATCTATCTATCTATCTATCTATCTATCTATCTATCTATCTATCTATCTATCCACATATTATATATATCTGTCTATATATGTTTCCTTTCTACAGCTGGCCATGCTTTATACAATTGTCTTGTTCAATCTGGCTTGTGCAAGGGCCTGCCTGATCGCATACAAATTAAAAGTGTTTAGGTCTGACCTCATATGTTAGGGTTTTGAGAAATCTAAAGAAAAGTTGTACAAGAAAATTGCATAATGTATGGCCAGCCTTACTATATATCATCTATCTATCTATCTATCTATCTATCTATCTATCTATCTATCTATCTATCTATCTATCTATCTATCTATCTATCTATCTATCTATCTATCTCTATCTTTCTTCGTTGCGTGAACATTTTTCTTGGTCCCAGTGAATCTGGTGAAATTTTACTTTGCAACTGATAACCAATCACAAGCAAAGGAAAATAAAATAGAAAACAAAAACAACAGCATTTTTGCTTGCATATGATGAAAGCCAGCAGAGCTTCACCTTGTTCATTAAGGTCTGTGGATAATTTACTTGCAAAGTGCTACTTCCCTTACAAAGTGTATTTGCCTTTGGAAAATCAACCTCATGGATATGAAATAACACCATGTGCCGAATTGGATATTTTGTTTAAATAACACAACTTGAAATAATGTGCGGAGATGTCGGAATGCAGAGAGAAGTGGCGGCGTGTAAGGCGTGAAGGTGATGCGTCCCGCGCTGTACAGCATTGCACTGCATACATTTTCCCTGAGATCCGATACGCACTTACACCTGTGTTCTCCTACCGCTTATACGGCGGCCTTATTTATTTTCCATATTTATATAGGACTGACTTCATACACAGCCTTACAGAGTACAAGGAACCATTTACATCCACCCCCTCATTCACTTCTCTAAGGTGACAATGACGTGCGTGACACTCACATGTCACAGTTCCCATTATCTTAGTTTGAATGCGTTTTTTTCTTCTCAAAGGATCACCTCATGTAAGTTCCTGGAAATAAAGGTCAGGGTTGGCTCTTGCAGATGTAAAGACTTACAATGTATGGAGCTTTTATTTTTATTTTTTTATTATTATTTTATTTTGTTGAGGATTAAGAAAGATTTTTTTTTTTGGAGGATTAAAGTGGATGTAAACCCAATGTCATCCTTTCTAAACTACTGCCATATGGGGTTATCTATAAAGATATACATGCCTTCTACATGTATCTTTACCTGTCAAATGTCTCCCCTCTGTCTGTTATGAGACCGGAAAAACTGCAGATTCTGTGGGTGGGTCTGTTGTCTGGAGCTCGGTGGGTGGAGTCGTGATGTCAGTAGACTCCCCGCCCACCTCTACACTTACTTTGTCAATATGCATTTTCTCCTGTGTATTTCTTACACTGAACTTCTGCTATGATCTCTAACATCCAGTGAAAAGACAGAAAAGTAACCACATCACTTCAGCATGCCCAATTATGCTGAGGTGGGGAACATCCAATCCTGGCGGAGCAGCAGAAGAAAGGAGTGGGGAGGGAATTAAAAAATAATGCATGTCTCTTAGGCTAGTGCATGAGATGTGTAAATCACCTGTCACTCACAGCAAGGGGGAGGATTTGACAAAGTTTTTCTCAGTTTGTCAAGATTTATCTCACTGAACAATAAAAGAGGATTGCTCAGAGCTGGATTAACTCTTTGTGGCAAGACTGGGCTCAAATGATAGGAAACCTTATACTCTACATTATGACATAAAAAACAAAACAAAAAAAAACATCCACTTTAACAAAGATTATTTTTTTTATTTTTTTTAATTCTCACATTTTTTTTTTCTTTGTTTATGAACTTTTTTATTCAAGTAACTTGGTAATACAAGTAACAAAAAAAAAAAAACAGCAATATGAAATGGGTACACTAAAAAAGAGTGTTCAAGGTAAAAAGGCCAGTTATAAACTTGAGAAAAAAGGGATAGCTAACATCATATATAAAAAAAAAAAAAATGACATTCATGTGTTTAACTGTAAATGGTTAGTCAGATGTAAACGACCCACATTGAAAAATTACTTTCTTTTTATAATTAATTAAAGGGCAACTTCCCTTCCATGAGGGAAAAAAGCAGCAAAGAAAAAAAATGAGGCATATATAAAATTGCGACGCAAGTCATATTGTAATTCAATGTTATTAAAAATGACCTTTCCTTTTCAATCTGTCATTTTGTGTAAAATGAAATATACGGATATACTGACGGCTGATCTAATTTCTTGAGACCCAAAAATGCCAGGACAGTACAAACACCCCACAAATGACCTTTTTGGAAAGTAGACAGTCCAGGGTATTCAGTAAACGGCAATGGGCATTTTTTGAAGTTGTAATTTTCTTGTCACAATTTTTGGGAAAATTAAGAGAAAAAAAATATTTTTTTTCCTCACATTTTTTTAAACATCTTTTTGATTACTGTCATCAGGGCAGTACAGCGTGACCAGGGACACTGACTGGTGAAAGTATGCGTAAAAGATAGATAGATAGATAGATAGATAGATAGATAGATAGATAGATAGATAGATAGATAGATAGATAGATATCTTTTTTTTTTTTTTTCAATTTTTTTTTTCTTTCATTTATTTATTTATTTATTTTACATTTTTTTACATACTGTGACATAGAGCAATGCAGTGTTAACATGTTAAATCCAGGGAGTTGACCAGGATTTACATTTTTTTTTACATACTATGATTGCTTATAGGAGTGAATTTTACTGCTATAAGCAAATATTTTTACTGAATGACACAATTGTATATGATGCATGGCATGGAAGAAAGTCATTGTTTTCAACTGTCATGTGATCTGCTGCGATTGGTCACAGCGATCACATGGTACTGGCAGTGGGCTTGATACACTAATCAGTCATTCACTGTGTCCGCTGGACATAGCGGGTGGCAGACCATGCCGGAGCGAAGCCTTGGAAGAATGTCATCTGAGGTCCTCCCAGAACAAAAGGTTTCCCGCACATAATTTTACAATGGCGCGGGCGGGAAGCAGTTTAAGTGGTATTAATCCCAAAACAAAATATGACATATATTGCAGCTAATTAATCATTAGATTTGATGGCTGCATTCGCTTTCTTTTCTTTGGCTCCCCCCCTCTGTTTTCCGCCACCTGACAATGCTGCTGTACAAAGGTGCCTCCCGTGCTTCTTCATCCAGAGTGGGGGCACTGTAATAAAGGAGGTGGGTTACTGGACAGATAAAACCTCCTGTATTACAGCGTGCCCCCCCCCCCCACTCTGGATGAAGGAGCACAGGAGGCACCTTTGTACGGCAGCATTGTCAGTCTTGGGGGTGTCTTTAATATTGATTGGACCAGGGGCAAAACTTTTCTTCCCCCCCCCCCCATGTAGTTTTGCTCTCCACCTGCTCTGAGACATATAATAAATAGCAGCTAGACTCAAAATCAGTTTTCTGAATCAGATCAGGCAGCGATTGTGATTGGTTGCCCGAGATTACATTGTATCATTACTGCTCACTGATTGGTTTCTAAAGGTTGCAGCAAACATTATGGCTCACTGATTATTTGCTAGAGGTTACAGCACATGGTATCTGCTTGTTGATTGCTTGCTAGAGGTTACTGTGGGCATGACCTCAGGGGGGTATGATGCACATATCAATGCTGCTGGCCGCTGCTATTTACATATGAATGCCGGTTATTTACATATAAACACAGGGTCTGCAGAGTCATCTGTATACAACAATAGGGCAGAGCTGGGCAGCATTAATAGCAGCACTTCACACTGAGGTATTGGGACACAGCACATGACTAAAACCTTGAGGGACAAGTAGTTGGCAAGTATGAGGCAGCTGCTTTGGGCCCCACAACAATGACAGGGCCCAGGGCAGCTGCCCCTTTTGCCCTGCCCTAAAGACGGCCCTGGTCAGTCTGGAGGGAGGGCAGTGTTAGATGGACTAGCAGATTTAGATACACTAACAAATTGAAGCCAAACTCCAGCTCACACATTATAAGAAGTTACAGCAAACTGTTTTTTTCCACTTTTGGGATAAAGGTTTTACATAAATGAATAAGCTTTCATTGTAAGCTCCCTTCCCGGTGGTAAATGGTTTGTCTCAGCACTTTACACTGCTACATCTACAGGACAGCTTGTTCTAATGGAAAAAAAATAAATAAGTAACAGACTTACTAGCAAGGTGAAAATAAAAGAATGAAAGTCTTAAACAGAAAACTAATGCAGCCATTACATCCTGGTGATCTGTAATATAATACATGTTTGCTTTTTTTGGGGATAATACCGCATTGAATAAAGAATGCAAAAAATGGAGAAGTACACGTGTGTTTGCTAAGCAACCAGCCTTGAAATTCAGAAAGCACGGTTCAGATCCCGTACGCTGCCCAAGAACATTTCTTCTAAAAGTCGCATAGAAAGGAACTCATTAAGTCAGCCAGGTGCATTTTTTTTTTAAAGTAGGTTACAGGGTTGCAAAATGCAGAGCGACGTCTGGAAGAAAGAGGACCCTTTAATCTTGAATGTGGCTAATTAAAGCTGACATCTCCTCAGCTCATTATACTTCCCGTTGCTGTGCAAAGCGAGGAAGAGTCTCTGCGATGGAGACGATCCCCGTGTCACAGCATGACATAACTGGGTTTGTCCTCTTGGTAATCGCCTTCGCCCAAAGAAGAACTTCAATTTCCCGCAGGTGAGCTAGAAATTCAGGTCATTGTATTGTAGAAGGAACTCTCTCGGGTGGATTCCAAGGCCGGTGTCAATACGGCTTCTACGCGGCCAATATCGTAAACGACGGGCGATCAAGTACTCGGTGCTAAGTGACTGCCGATAAAAGGAACCCATACTGGCATTAACTAACTAGTTAGGGAGGGATTTGCCCCCTTAAGCGATTCAGCCCCGGAAGATTTTACCCCCTTCTTGAACAGACCACTTTTTGCGAATCAGCACTGCGTCGCTTTAACTGACAATTGTGCGGTCGTACGACGCTGCACCCGAACAAAATTGATGTCCCCACAAATAGAGCTTTCTTTTGGTGGTATTCGATCACCTCTGCCGTTTTTATTTTGTGTGCTATAAACAAAAAAACAGCGACTATTTAAAAAAAAAAAACAATATTTTTAACTTTATGCTATAATAAATATCATACTGATTACTGTATAAATGACACTGGTGGGGAAGGGGTTAACCACTAGGGGGCGATGAAGGGGTTAAGTGTGTCCTAGGGAGTGATTCTAACTGTGGGGAGTGGATGCGCTTCAACTCACATGACAGCAATCACTGCTCCCAATGACAGGGAGCAGTGATCTCTGTCATGACACAAGGCAGAATGGGAAAATGCCTTGTTTGCATAGGCACTTTCCCCATTCTGCAGCTCCGTGACAAGATTGCCTTGAGATGGGCGGACATTGAGTCGCGGGCGTTGTCACGCTGTACGCGGCGGGCATGCTCATGCGCTAACCCCTCCAATTAAAGGGGACGCCCATTTGCCCACCGCTGCCATTGTGCTGATGTATATCCCGGCATTTTCCCGTTCTGCGGCTCCGTGACACGATCACTGGGAGACCCGCAGTCATTGAGTCCACCGGTCCCACGGGCATGGTCATGCTGTACACAGCGGGTGTGCGCGTGCCTGCTCTTAAAGGGGATGTACAGGTATGCCTATTTCCCCACCGTTGGCTGGCTCGGGGTTACCGCTAATGGTACTGAATTTTCACCCTGAGCCAGACTCGGAAAAACCACCAGGGGGGTTAAAGGGTAAGTTTACCTTTGTACACTTTTTTTTTTATCAATTTCCTTATGCACCAATATAGCATTCATGTACTTTGCAAAAATATTAAAGCTTTCCTTTAAATTTACAGGCACTTACTTTTCTTGTCCTAATCCATGTTTCCAGACATTTCCATTAGTTAAGTCTTCTTCCTTACAGACTGTAGGTCATGACAGAGGAAGGAGTTGACCAGCTGACCTCATTAGCACACACTCTGCACCATCCACCCTCCCATTCCCATGTACACATTTTTTAAATGAAATGCAATCAATCTGCATACCTCACAACTTATAGAGATGGGAATGAGGGACACCTATCAGCAAAAGTATGCAGGCATAGGACACGCCCCTTGACACACCCCTTTAAAGGAGAACTGTACAAAAAAAAAGATTTGTTAAACCCACAAGTGCTTTTTTTTTTTCACTAATATTCCTTTATATTTACAAATGCAGCAATTTAGAAATCAGATGAAAGGTTTAGCACTGGAAAACACTTTTTGATAGATAAAAAGTGCATTTTATATACAACTATGAGGATCAGACCAAAAGGAGGGACAAATGAGGAGGAATGAGGGACAGAGGGACATTGCTCCAAATCAGAGACAGTCCCTCCAGATTAGGGACAGTTGGGAGCTATGAATCAGTGCTCGCCCTTCTCACTAACTGTACAATCAGATTGTATAGCCATCTTTATAAAGTACAGGAGGGAGTGGACAGAAACTCTCAGCTGTCAAGCTCCGTTCACAACGCTGCATATCAGGAACCCGCATTCCCACATGCGTGTTTTTTTTGTTTTGTTTTTTAAGGGGGAGGGGGAGTTTTGGAGAATTTTCACTCATCACATAGGGTAGCCCATCCCCCTGAATGGATCGCCCTACACGCAGAAATCACCCCAAAGAAGCTTCAGAACTTTTTTTTTTTTAGAGTGGAGCTTGGTGCGTTTTTACTGCAATTTTTGGTGCAGCGCATTTCTGAAATGCAAGGAAACGCAGAGATGTGAATGGAGCCTCGTTGATCTTGTATCATCGCACCAGTTACACTTTCAGGCTCACATCTAGCATAGTGGGAAGCAAACGTTTTGTGTCTCGTTTTTCCTGTGGCACACATAGGGCAGCCTGCTGATTTAAATTGGCTGCACTACATGTGGTTAATGGGATATTTTGGAGTTTTGCGGGTTGTGTGTTTTTTAAAACAAAAAAAAGGGGGGGGGGGTGAGGAATTACCGCTCTGTGAAAATAAGAAATAAATATACACAGTATCTCACAAAATTGAGTACACCCCTCACATTTTTTTAAATATTTTACTCTCTTTTTTCATGTAACAACACTGAAGAAATTACACTTGTCTACAATGTAAAGTAGTGAGTGTAGAGCTTGTATAACAGTGTAAATTTGCTGTCCCCTCAAAATAACTCAACGCACAGCCATTAATGTCTAAACCGCTGGCAACGAAAGTGAGTACACCCCTAAGTGAAAATGTCCAAATTGGGCCCAATTAGCCTTTTTACATCCTGGTGTCATGTGACTCGTTAGTGTTACAAGGTCTCAGGTGTGAATGGGGAGCATTTGGTGTTATCACTCTCACTCTCTCATACTTGTCACTGGAAGTTCAACATGGCACCTCATGGCAAAGAACACTCAGAGGATCTGAAAAAAAGAATTGTTGCTCTACATAAAGATGGCCGAGGCTATAAGAAGATTGCCAAGACCCTGAAACTGAGCTGCAGCACGGTGGCCAAGACCATACAGCAGTTTAACAGGACAAGTTCCACTCAGAACAGGCCTCGTCATGGTCCACCAAAGAAGTTGAGTTCACATGCTCAGGGTCATATCCAGAGGTTGTCTTTGGGAAATAGACTTATGAGTGCTGCCAGCATTGCTGCAGAGGTTGTAGGGGGGGGGGGGGGGTCAGCCTGTCAGTGCTCAGACCATACGCCGCACACTGCATCAAATTGGTCTGCGTGGCTGTTGTCCCAGAAGGAAGCCTCTTCTAAAGATGATGCACATGAAAGCCTGCAAACAGTTTGCTAAAGACAAGCAGACTAAGGACATGGATTACTGGAGCCATTTCCTGTGGTCTGATGAGAACAAGATAAACTTATTTGGTTCAGATGGTGTCAGGCGTGTGGCGGCAACCAGGTGAGGAGTACAAAGACAAGTGTGTGCTGCCTACAGTCAAGCATGGTGGTGGGAGTGTCATGGTCTGGGGCTGCATGAGTGCTGCTGGCACTGGGGAGCTACAGTTCATTGAAGGAACAATGAATGACAACATGTACTGTGACATACTGAAGCAAAGCATGATCCTCTCCCTTCAGAGACTGGGGCACAGGGCAAGACGACCACTGCCTTGCTAAAGAAGCTGAGGGTAAAGGTGATGGACTGGCCAAGCATGTCTCCAGACCTAAACCCTATTGAGCATCTGTGGGGCATCCTCAAATGGAAGGTGGAGGAGCGCAAGGTCTCTAACATCCACCAGCTCTGTGATGTCATCATGGAGGAGTGGAAGAGGACTCCGGTGGCAACCTGTGAAGCTCTGGTGAACTCCATGCCCAAGAGGGTTAAGGCAGTGCTGGAAAATTATGATGGCCACACAAAATATTGACACTTTGGGCCAAATTTGGACATTTTCACTCAGGGGTGTGCTCACTTTTGTTGCCAGCGGTTTAGACATTAATGGCCGATGCGTTTCATCTGCGGTTGTGTTTTTAACTGTGCGTTTTGCAGCATTTGACACTCGTTTTTTCACATGGCTAAATGTGTGTTTTTTCTTCTGTGTTTGGTGCGCCATTAACAATTAATAGCGCTGAAAGCGCAACTGCACAACTAGTCATTTTTAGGTGTATAAGCATGGCCATACACTATGCAATCTGGTTGTATATTTATTGAGAAGGGAGATCACTGATTGATTGATTGCATTTCATTTAAAAAAGGTGCAGCTGTGAGTGGGTGGGTAGATGATGCAAGGTATGTGCTAATGAGATCATCTGGTCAACTCCTTTCTGTGTCATGACCTACAGACTGTAAGGAAGACGACATTACTAATGGAAACGTCTGGAAACATGGATCGGCTTGCAATTGTAGCATTGGATCCCCTGGACACAGCGGCTACACCAATTAATCCTGATGTGACACAAGCGCATTTACTCCTTTGTAGCGTGAGGTGCCAACTGTTCCTTTTTAATAAATCACTTTTGTTTTTAACCACTTGCCGCAAACCGCCGTAGCTATACGTTGGTACTTTGACGCTAAATACTGATGTTATGGCAGCAACTAGCTGCCATAACCCTAGTATTTACAGCAATGGCGGGCGGTCCTCCTAAGGATAAAAGCGGTCTCTACAGCGGATTCGCTGCAAGATCACTTTTATCAGGGGCGGGAGAAGGCCCTCCGCCCCCCCCTCCGCTGCTTAACGGAGCCGTCAGTAGTGGTGAAGATGACAGGCTTGGAGTGAGGGAAAGATGGCCCCCAATCGGCTGCATACGATTGGATGACGGAAGCAACGTCAAACGTCACTTATGCCCAATGGTCTTAAAGGGGAATTTTTTTTATCTAAAAAAAAAAGACATTCATTTTTTTTTTTTTTTTTTTTTTGCATTTTAGTGTAAATATGAGATCTGAGGAATTTTTGACCCCGGATCTCACATTGAAGAGGTCCTGTCATGCTTTCTTTCTATTACATTGTAATAGCAATAAAAGTGACCAATTATTTATTTATTTTTTAAGGACAATGTAAAAATAAAAAAAATGAAAGCAAAATAAAAAAGATATTTTTTTTATTTTTTTTATTTAAAGCGTCCTGTCCCGCTGAACTCACGCACAGAAGTGAACGCATTCATAAGTCGCACCCACATATGAAAACGTTGTTCAAACCAAACATGTGAGGTATCGCCACGATCGTTAGAGTGAGAGCAATAATTCGAGCAATAGACATCCTCTGTAACCCAAAACTGATAGCCCGTAGAAATTTTTAAAAGTTGCCTATGGAGATTTTTAAGGGTCAAAGTTTGTCACCATTCCACGAGTCGGCAAAATTTTGACATGTTGGGTATCAATTTATTCGGCGTAACATTATCTTTCACAATATATAAAAAAATAAAAAATAAAAATTGGGCTTACTTTATTGGTATCTTATTTTTAAAGTAAAAAAATATATATATTTTTTCCCAAAAAATTGCGCTTGTAAAAGCGCTGCGCAAATACGGTGTTAGATAAAGTATTGAAACGGCCGCCATTTTATTATCTAGGGTGTCTAAAAATATATATATAATGTTTGGGGGTTCTAAGTAATTTTCTAGAAATTTTTTTTTTTTTTAACTTGTAAACAAATGTGAAAAAGAATCTCTGTCCTTAAGTGGTTAATGCTGCACTCAGAGTGGCGCCCTGGTTTGCATTCTTCCATTAGGCCGGGTTCACACCGCTGCGATGCGGGAACGCCGCGAATCCGCGGCGTTTTCCTGCATCGCATTACTCCCGCCGGCAGTTCACACTGCCCTATGCGGACGGCTGGGAGTGTCAATGATATGTTAATGACACCCCCAGATCCGTCCGCATATCGCAGTGCGATCTGCCGACTCGCACAGGAATCGGATCGCATGGTGTGAACCCCCATGCGATCCGATTCTGTTGCGGGCCAAAAAAAGGGTCCCGTGCGAGTTTGCTGCGGGAGCGATGCGAATTCAGCCATACTATCTGTATGGCTGGACTCGCATCGCTACGGAGATCGGATGTGATTTGCGGTGCGAATCACATCCGGATCTCCCCCCGCAGCAGTGTGAACCCAGCCTTAAGCTCGACTGGATTATAGGAAGCTATGTAGGCAGCTAATGTCAGCAGCAGCCATTGTCCAGTGTTAGTGGATGACCAGGTGCATCATTTTGCGTGATCTTGTGTCCCCCCCCCCCCCCCAGAACTAGAATTGAGACAGTGGTGAATCCCAGCGACATACAACAGCCATCCTGACAGGTCCGCTCCAATGGAAGTTAGGCTGCATTCACACCTGAGCGTTTTTTGCGGCGTTTTTTACCGCGATTTGCGGCGTTTTTTACCGCGATTCGCGGCGTTTTTTACCGCGATTGCGGCGTTTTTTACCGCGATTCGCGGCGTTTTTTGCCGCGTTTTGTCGCGAATTTGTGCAGGGCAAAAGGTCACCAATGTTAAGCATTGCAGATACAGCGTCAAAACGCCCGTAGAAACGCTCGTTGTCGCGCTAAACGCTCGAATCGAGCGTTTCCATTAGTTTCTATGGGAATGAAAACGCCCAAATCAGCCCGATTGGCGCGACAAAAAAGGGTCCGGAACTTGTTTGAGCTTCAGGCGTAGGGCTTCAGGGGACTTGGAGTGGAGATGTGAACCATCTCCATTGAGAATAATGTATTTTTTCCCCTCCAGCGTTTTGTAGCTTCAGGCGTAGGGCTACAAAACGCTCAGGAGTTAGCCCAATGTCAGTGCTGCCCTGACCTGCCGCTTGCAGTTTCTCTTTCACTACTGAAATACCAAAAGACGTTTTTCAAATTACCACCCTCCATTTCGTGATTAGGATACGTACGAAATAATTAGCGTGCACGCCGTTCCAGACATCGGCTTGTAAAACAGTTTATATTCCCTGTATACAATTTCTGATTAATGTAAGCTCCAAATAGCTTGTACATTTACGGCCCACAAAATCACACTTCATGACGCTTCACGCTTGGTTTGCCTGATATTTGGCAAACAAAACTGGCCGCAATTCCTCGAATTAAAAACACAGAAATCTTGTTATGTGCGATCGGTGCCAACTACAATAGTCGGTGTAATTTGGAGCGGTTGGCCGTTATTTATACAAGTCAAATGACCTTACAGGCTTTTGCCAAAACTGGAGCTGAGAGCGCTTAATGGTGATACGCAGGTTAAGGCGGGGTTATACATAAGAAAAAAAAAAAAAGCATTACGGAATCTGTTATTCCACGGCAGGTTGGCGTCTTGTAAACCGCCTTTTCCTTAGATCTGCACATCGTGCTGCTTCTATGCAGAATATTTCCTCAAAATGAATTTGGAGTCTCCCATCATATCACTGGGGTTGATGAGGACTTACGCTTACAGCCTAATTCTACTTTGGGCAAAAAAAAAGTATTAAATGGATGTCCAACACCAAAAAAAAGTAACAAAAAAAAAGCAGTTCTGGTTGCTTTACTCACCTCCTCTCTGGGGCTGTCCCCTGCAGACACACATGTTAAGGAATCCAGCAGAGCTCCTCTAAGCCCTTGTACACACGGTGGAACATTCAGACAGAAAATGTCCGATCGGACCATGTTGTCGGATAATCTGACCGTGTGTGGGCTCCATCGGACTGTTTCCGTCTTAATATCCGACCAACCAAGTTTTAGAGCTGGGCTATAAAATTTTCTGACATAATCCGATCAGACTTTGTCTGATCGTTTGTAGAGAATTACGATCGGACAAAGTGCCACGCATGCTCAGATCAAATTCCTACATCAAAACTATTGGCTACTAGCCTGAACGTAGTCCCGTCGTAACAAAATAACGTCACCACGTTACGTACGATCGGATTTTCCAACAACTTTGTCCAACCGTGTGTATGCAGCACAAGTTTCGGACAAAATCCGTCGGACAAAATCCAACGGATTTGGTTGTCGGAATGTCCGACCGCATGTACAAGGGCTTGCACTTGCAGAAGGCAAATGGACTTTGCAAAGTGCACAGTCTATTTGTCTTTAGTAAATCAACCCCACAGAGTAACATTGTTTATAAACATTGTTCAGGCAAAATAGCATTGTTACTTTTATATGTACTCAGTTTCTGTTATATGCAGATCATAGGGTTAAGCTTTCTTCTGAATGTGATGTCAGTTAAAGCAATTTTTTTCTTTAGAAAAAATAAAATAAAATTGTTCCTATTTAACTCCTTATGTTTGATGAAAATTACAGAAGTTCAGTTGTCATATCTGAACCGCACTGAAGTCAAGGAGAGACATTAAAAATCGGTTTGGTCATTTTCTAGTCTAATAGGCATGGGATCGTCAAACAAATGACAAGAGGGGTTGAGCACTGCCCTGGGCAAGGTATAAAAAAAAATGTTTTAAAAGTTCAGTTTGGAATGGAGCAGCAATTTTAACCACTTGCCAACTGCTGCACACCGAAATACATCGGCACAATGGCAGCGGTGTGCAAATGGGCATACCTGTATGTCCCCTTTAAGAGTAGGGGATCTCAGGCGTGCTCGCATTCGGGACCCACGGACTCGATGTCTGCCGGTCTCCCGGCGATCGTGTCACAGAGCCGCAGAATGGGGAAGTACCTATGTAAACAAAGCATTTCCCCCTTTCTGGCTTGTGTCATGACAGAGATCACCCCTCCCTGTTATCCGGAGCAGTGATCGCTGTCATATTACTTGACACCCATCCCCACCACAGTTAGAATCACTCCCTAGGACACGCTTAACCCCTTCATCGCCTCCTAGTGGTTAACACCTTCACTGCCAGTGTCATTTACACAGTAATCAATGCATTTTTATAGCACTGATCGCTGTATAAATGACAATGGTCCCAAAATAGTGTCAGAAGTGTCCGGTGCGTCCGCCATAATGTTGTAGGCCTGATAAAAATCGTAGATCACCGCCATTACTAATAAAAAAAATTATAATATAAAATGCCATAAAACGATCCCCTATTTTGTAGACGCTATAACTTTTGCGCAAATCAATCAATATACGCTTATTGCGATTTTTTTTTTTACCAAAAATATGTTGATGAATATGTATCAGCCTAAACTGAGGAAAAAAATATTTTTTTATATATTTTTGGGGAGATATTTATTATAGCAAAAAGTAAAAAATATTGAGTTTTTTTTCAAAATCGTCGCTTTTTTTTTTTTATGGAGCAAAAAATAAAAACACAGAGGCGATTAAATACCACCAAAAGAAATCTCTATTTGTGGGGGAAAAAAGGATGTCAATTTTGTTTGGGTGCAACGTTGCACAACTGCAATTGCCAGTTAAAGCGACGCAGTGCCGAATCGCAAAAGTGCTCTGGTCAGGAAGGGGGTAAAATCTTCCGGGGCTGAAGTGGTTAAAAACACTTAAAGGGCATCATTAAAAATGCAACTTTCCCAGTTACATCTATATACCATTCTTCTATCAACATTGGTGGAACCATGGTGAGGCCCCATCACATATACAATAATAAAAGACTATCTTGCATTGTTGTACCTTTAAAATGCATCTCTATTGGATTGTACTGGATTATTCCTGTTTGTTGAATTTCTTTTGAAATCAATAAGGAAATATAGTTATTAAAAAAAAAAATGCAAATTTGCTTTAAATTGCATGCCCTTAACCTGTGAAGTGATGCACTTGTGTGATTTGTGTACTCTACTACAGCAAAATTGACATTTACAAAGAAAAACATGCCCTTTAAATTGCCAGCAAATGACAGCTCCTTGCTGATTTTGGAAAATGGAAAACAGATTCTAGACAAGGATCTGGTATAAATGTTCATTTGGGACCCAGTTGACAAAAAGGGGGTTCCCCATAATTCATATAAGGACCTTCAGATCCGGATAGGAATTATTAGGGGAACCACAAACAAAAAAAAACAAAAACAAAAAGTTTTTCATGCCGTACCCGTATCCAAGCAAGCATGAGCTCCCACTTCTGTACCATACCACGCCACATACCCCCAACGAGAGAAGGAGAGGGGAATACCTTACCAGGGGAGGGGGGACAAGGCCCTCTTCCCCACAACCATACCATGTAAATCCAATGCTAATCACGTTATTCATCAATCAGTGGAGAGGGGAGGGGCCTCCCCTCTCCACTGAACACAAGGAGAATAGTCTTCACGGCGGCCATATTTTTGTAACCTGCGGAAGTGACTTTGTTCTCACACTGAGAACAAAGCACCCGGCGGAAGCTGCTCGGTGCGCTGGATTGCGCCACAAAGCAGCTACAAACCCCGCCAATGATACCCATAGTGCACTGTGTCCGACGCCCGAACACAGTGCACTTAAGGACTTTTTTGTCTTTTTTTTTTAAAGGGCCATGTTTAAAATTTTTATTTTTATATTTTTTTGTGACTGCCTGGGGAGAGGGGGAGGATGGCGCCCGGGTGCCCCCTATGGACTGGCTGCCACTGATCGATCTGATCCTGACTGCTCACCCTGCTGAAGGGGGGTAAATCTTCCGGAGGGCAAGTGTTTATTCACACAAGGAGGGGCAGTATCTGTGTGCCACATTATAGTTAAAATGGACTTCCGATTTCCAGTAAGCCCCCACCTAAAGATTCCAACAACCACCAAGCCAAGGGCCCTCATTAACATAGGGATAGGGTGCATTTCCAGGGGGCAGAGGTACTGCCCCCCATGTTCAGGAGATGTGCCCTAGAATGGTTCAGGGGAGGGGGCAGGGCCGGATTCAGAGCATCATGGGCCTGGTGCTGAGGATTTCGGTGGGCCTTTTTGTGGAAATAAATAAAATGAAAACGCAAAAAAAATTTTGTTAAAACAAATTAAATATTTTTATTTGCCATAATAACCCCCAGCATCAGTGCCAGTTTCTGCAATAATATCCCCCAGCACCAGTGCCAGTCTAAAAATAATTACCCCCCAGCATAAATGTCACTTTCCATAAAATAAACTGGCAGTATAAGTGCCATTTTGTATACATGGCCCAAGTTTCCTGGCCAGTAAATTAATAGGGACCAATCATATCACTGGTTGCTAAGGAGATGGCAGGTGACGGCACCCGCTACTTCCTTATCAATCTTAAAATCAGAAAAAGGAAGCTGTCACATATAGCTGTGGGAGAAAAACCCACTTCTATGTTTGATAGTCCATTCCTGCCTAATAAGCTGTAAGACAGTTGTTTAGAAAGAACTTAGAGATTTTTTTCATTCTTTTTATTTATTTCAATTTTTTTAAACCATTGTATTTAAACTTTTTCATTGTCAGTGCTATTTTTTTTTTTGTCAAAGTCCTTGTAAAGAAAGCACACAATTGAGTAAAAAGCCTTTATTTTATTTGTAAGTAAGTCATTTTACAATGCTTTGTGCCTGAATCATAATTTAGGTGTCATTTTAAATGTAACGAAATGATCAAATAAAATGTATTCTTTTTATCTACGGTAACAGTATTTGTCATTTTTTACCAACATTTATCAAGAAATAAAATAGATTTTCTTTTAGATTTGTTGTAAAAATGTTTCTATGATTGCATTAAAATGAAAATTATTTTTTTCAACATAATTTCATTGTAGGAAAGCCTTGTTTGAACTTAAAAAAAAAGTATATATTTTATGTTATTATATTAAGTAATGATAGTACACACCCATAGGAGAAATGTAAAATTTGCTCTGATCTAAAAGAGGTAAAAACTGTATTAAAAAAATGAAAAGGTGAACTAACATCTTACACCCTCCCCCTCCCACAGGTCCCCACTGTACTTACCAGTGGCAGCTGGTGCTCGAAATTTTGGGATGGGGGGGGGGGCGTGAAACCAATGGCAACACCATTTTCTTTTTCTATTTAGCACTACGCTACTTTAACTGGTAATTGCTTGGTAAGTGCAACACTATACAACACTGTACCTAACTCAATTTATATTATTTTTTGTATACAAATAGAGCTTTCCTTTGGTGGTATTTGATTACCACTGGGTTTTTTATTTTTTGCAATACAAATGAAAAAAGACCAAACTTTTTTTTTTGTTTAAATATATTTTTTACTTATTGCTATAAAACATATCTGATAAAAATTAGTTTTTACATTTCTTCATACATTTTGGCCAAAATATATTATGCTGCCTTTGATTAAAAAAAAAGTGTATACTGATTGGTTTGTGTGGAAGTTATAATGCCTACAAACTATGTATATATATATATATATATATATATATATATATATATATATATATATATACACTGGAATATTTATCTATTTATTTTTATACTACTAATGGCGGTGATCAGCGACTTATAGTGGGACAGCAATAGTGCGGCGGGCAATCTCAAATTGACTGAAGCTGGTTGGGAACTGACTAACTGCCTCTGACATCATCAGTGACACTAAAGCCTCATACACACGATCGGACTTTGTACAAACTTTCCTGTGGATTTTTGTACAAAGGGCGTCGGCCGTGAACTTGTATTGCATACACGCAGCAGGACTTTTACAGCCAACTTTCACCAAATCACGTGGTTTTTCTGCTCTTTACCGCCACCTTTGGTCAACTTCTGTATTGTTGTCTGATCTTTTGCATTGGTTCTGAGCATGCCTGTTTGTACTTTGTACAAAAGTCCTATGGTTTTCTGTACACACGATCAGACTTCATCGGACTTTTGTTGCCAGAAAGTTTGTCCGTTCGCACAGCCAAAAAAAGTCTGATGAAAACCAAAAAAGTTTGTCCGATGGAGCGTACACACGGTCGGATGTTGCTCCAAAACAGCTAATTTGCATGTTTGTTGTCAAAAAGTCTGATCGTGTGTATGGGCCTTAATACATATCGCTAGTCATGTGCAATTTGTTTTATTACGAATTGAAATTCGGCCAAATTTTGCATCTTTTGGACATTCGGATGCATCCAAACGTCTGAAGAAAAAAAAATTATGAATTTCAACTAATACGAAATAAATTTATATATATTATAACGAAAATAGCAAATTAATTTGGCATGATTCATTTATTCGTTAAAGGTCTAATGAAACAAAAGGTCGACTCGTAATGGAATAATGAATGATCTTAATTCAATCGCATCAATTCATTTTTATTCTATTAATGAGCAACTGAGCAAGTGGAAAGGAATTGATCCATCTGAGTTACAGTTTTATAATCCAATCGGTTGATTCCTTTTGTGTTGGAGGCTGGATTACAGGCACGTAAATCGAAAGGAGCAAGGCATGAATGGATTACAGGCACGTAATCTTGACTGGCCTACACAGAGTCATGACCTCAACCCAATAGAACACCTTTTGGGATGAATTGGAGTGGAGACTGCGAGCCAGGCCTTCTCATCCAATATCAGTGCCTGACCTCACAAATGGGCTTCTGGATGAATGGTAAAACATTCCTATAGACACACCCCTAAACCTTGTGGACAATCTTCCCAGGAGAGTTAAAAAAAGGAAACAAGGTGCGCCAATCTAAGTGCAGTATCAAAAACAGCTTTAATGGAAATAGGTAAAGGTGGCCAAATGGCTACTAACAATTACTCAATAAGAGTAAGGGTCCTTTCACACAGTGGATGTCCGCTTGCTCAGTGGGGGTCGCCGGAGCGATCTCCGCTGAGCAGGAGGATGACAGGTCTGTCTCTGCACACTGTGCAGGGAAGGACCTGTCACAGCGCCGCTCTCCCCTATGGGAGATCGGGTGACGACGGGCCCCAGTGTCCGTCGTCACCCGATCCAATGACGGATGGAAAAATAGCTTTTTCCTCCATCACACTTTTTTGGATCGGAGCGGGTCGGATGTCAGCGGACTTGTCACTGCTGACATCCGACGCTCCTTAGACCTCTATGGAGCATCCGTTCAGGTCCGTCTGAAAAAACTGACAGGCGGACCTGAACGGATCGTCCGTGTGAAAGGGGCCTTAGGCATGTAAACACATGTAGTTTGTCCATAGGCAATCCGCAGCTTTCCACTGTGATGAAAGCTGTGGATTGCCTATGGACAAACTACATGTGTTTACATGCCTCCTATTGAGTTGTTAGTAGTCATTTGGCCACCTTTATCTATTTCCATTAAAGCTGTTTTTGATACTGCACTTAGATTGGCGCACCTTGTTTCCTTTTCTATTATCTTCCAGAGTAATTGCTTCTACTCCCAAGGGAGCTGCCGCTGGTGCTTGTCATCATCCCTTTTTCATTTTCATCAATTATATCAATCCATTGCTGCATTGTGTTGTTTGTATTCATGTGTATGTGTTTCTATACACTACTAATATACATCCCGGTTCTCTGTATGTATATATATACAGTATATTATATATATATATATATATATATATATATATATATATATATATATATATATATATATATATATATATATATATATATTTCTTTTTTTTTTTTCTTTTTTTTTTAAATATCGTTTATTCCGATATGTATTTATTATGTTGATTGTTGCTCTCAATGTTAGGTTGGTCATTTTTCCCTTTTTCCTATTCCCAGAAGAATTGAAGCTGTTATAGCTGCAAAGGGTGAGCCAGCTCAATATTGAACCCTACGGACTAAAGCCTCGTACACACGATCGGACTTTCCGACAACAAAACCGTGGGATTTTGTTTGAAGGTTGTTGGCTCAAACTTGTCTTGCATACACACGGTCACACAAATGTTGGCCAGCAATTACAAACGTAGTAACGTACTACGTGGTTTTTCAGCACTTTAGCACCACCCTTTGGGCTCCTTCAGCTAATTTCGTGTTAGTTGAAGTTTGGTGAGTGTTGATTCACGCTTTTCTTTTTGTGTTTTTTATTTCGTTCTTTTCAGTTTGTTTCTGAGCGGCCGTTCGTCAACCAGACATGTTGCGGAATTGGAGGAGATAACGTGTTATTTGTTATTGGCCTTGAAGTTATTGCTTTGACATTATTTTTATTTTTTGGTTGAATAATGATTTGATTTGTTATATTTTCTATATTTTTGAATGCATAGAATGCACTTTTTGGTTAATTTCTATTGGCAGATAGCATGTCTATTTTTTTTTATTTTTTTTTTTTATGCACAATAAAAAAAAATTGTGTAGAATAATACTGGGAGTAGGCAGTTACATTTTAAAACATACAATGTAAAATGGACAAGGGACACCAACATAGCTGTGTCTTTGATCTTAAAAACTATGGGATAATGGGGTTGTGGTAACTTGCCCAAATAAATAAAATAAAAAATAAAACATAATAATATCATTCTTGATATCACTAGAAAAAAAAAAAAAGCATTTGAAAATTATTTTGCAATAATCCATCAGTATCACCAGCAAAGCAGCTTCATTATTATCCCATTAAAGAAGAAGAGAATTGTGTGCCGCATTTCCAGATTTCATAATTTTCCGCATCACGAATGTTAATTCTCCATTACAAATGCTAGTTTACAAGACCGACCGCTTCTGCTTCCGAGCATGCGTGTCTGGGCTTTAGAATTTTTTCCAACAGACTTGTGTACACTTGCTTAGAAAATCCGACAACAGACATTTGTTGGCGGGAAAATTTGAGAACTTGCTAGCCAACATTTGTTGGCAGAAAGTCCGACAACAATTGTCCGATGGAGCGCACACACGGCCGGACTTTCCACCAACGGCCTGTCATCAAACATTTCCTGTTTGGAAAGTCCGATCGTGTGTCCGGGACATAAGACTGGGACGCCATTAAAGTTTATATGTGTGTAAAGGCAGGTGTCCCAATACTTTTGACAATGTAGTGTGTGTGCAGGTACCCTGAGCTACCGCCCCGTAGCGGTTTGAAGCACGGGTGTTACAATGTGTTTTATAGCTCACCACAATGCACCGAAGCACATGTAAAATGCATTAAAAGGCACAAAAGGCACCTAAAATCACACGTAAAAAACGTTTTTTGTTTTTTTTTTAAACGTAGAGGTGTGAATGGGCCCTTATATTGGTATGACAATTGTTTTTAATGACAGGTTCACTTTAACAACAGTCTACAATATAATGTAAAAAAATAAAAAGGAACAGCAGCCACAAAGAATGGCAGTAACTTGGAGCCGGGCGGAGGCATTTTGACAAAGGAACGGCAAAATGTTTACTCAAGCCGATACAAAAGTTTATAAGCAGTTTTTGTGTTTTTTTTATTTTTTTTATGCGAGCGATTTATGTGGTTAAGTAAACTTGCGGTGCTCTCCTCTGATCCCGGAGACTCCGGCTATTATTATACTTCAATACAATAAACACATTTAAGAAAAAAAAAACAACAGGAAACCAAATACGTGCCAAATGCCGGTGAAAAGCAAATGTCTGCCACCCCTAGGGGGGTCTGTCGGAGGAGAAATGCAAATAATCTGCGCGGTTTGTTACCGGCGTGCTTGTCAACACGTATGTATCTGTACAACGGTCATCTTTAGTTCAACTGTTTTGACGCGCAAAATTAATGACAGTTATATTAATCTTCAGTTTATTTATTTGTGTCTGGATAGTTCGGAGTTAGTTTACTTCTTATTCGTTTAGGTAAGTTATGTATACAGAAAAATTATACATTTCACAACTGGTGAGCTCCATGAGCTGGACCCTCCTATTCCTTCTAGTTGTAAAGAGCTGTGCAAACTGTTGGCGCTGTATAAATCTTGTATAATAATAATAATTAGCATTTGGGCTAAATGTTGCAAACACATGAACAGTAACCACTTGCCGACCGCCGCACGCCGATATACGTCGGCTCAATGGCAGCGGTGGGCAAATGGGCGTCCCCTTTAATTGGAGGGGTTAGCGCATGAGCATGCCCGCCGCGTACAGCGTGACCGCGCCCGCGACTCAATGTCCGCCCGTCTCAAGGCAATCTTGTCACGGAGCCGCAGAATGGGGAAAATGCCTATGCAAACAAGGCATTTTCCCATTTTGCCTTGTGACATGACAGATATCTACTGCTCTCTGTCGGAAGCAGTGATCGCTGTCATGTCCTAGGTAGCCCATCCCCACCACAGTTAGAATCACTCCCTAGGACACACTTAACCTCTTGATCGCCCCCTAATGTTTAACCCCTTCCCTGCCAGTGTCATTTACACAACAATTAATGCATTTTTATAGCGCTGATCGCTGTATAAATGACAATAGTCCCAAAATATTGTCAAAAGTGTCCGATGTGTCCGCCATAATGATAAAAATCGCCGTCATTACTAATAAAAAAAATGTATAATAAAAATGCCATAAAACTATGTCTTTTGTAGACACTATAACTTTTGCGCAAACATATCAATATACGCTTATTACGATTTTTTTTTTTTTACCAAAAATATGTAGAAGAATACATATCAGTCTAAACTGAGGAAAAAAAAATGTTTTAATATATTTTTGGGGGATATTTATTATAGCAAAAAGTAAACAATATTGCTTTTTTTTTTTTAATTGTCGCAATTTTTTTGCTTATAATGCAAAACATTTCAATCGCAGAGGTGATCAAATACCACCAAAAGAAAGCTCTATTTGTGGGGAAAAAAAGGCGTAAATTTTGTCTGGGTGCCACGAATCGCAAAAAGTGCTCTCGTCAGGAAGGGGGTAAAATCTTCTGGCGCTGAAGCAGTTAAACATGGCACATTGCAGTGAGATGCTTCTAGACACGTGTAATTTGTTTAGTTCCGAATGCGTTTTTTAACAAATTTCGACAAATCCGTTAATTTGGAGATATCCGAATTAACAAAAACCAGTTTAAGGAATTTTTCTGAATATTCATAAATTCGTGGATTTGAAAATTTGTAAATTCCTAAACTCGGAAATTTGTTAATTCGCAAATTTGAAAATGCCTTAATTCATAAATTGGAAAATTCATTAATTCCTAAATTAAAAAATTCATAAATTTGAAAATTTGTAGATTCGTAAATTCATAAATTGGAAAAATTTAAAAATTCGTAAGTTTGAAAATTCAGAAATTTGAAATTCGAAAATCCGAAAACCCAAAAATTTGAAAACTATTACTAACTATTAAATTATAGGTATTGGAATTTCCTTTCAAATTTGGCTGTTAACCACTTGTTAACCTACAATTTAGTGTATGTGCAGGTACCCTCAGCTACCGCCCCGTAGCGGTTTGAAGCACGGGTGTTAAAACACATTGTAAAGCTTACCACAATGCACCAAAGCACGCGTAAAATACATCAAAAGGCACAAAAGACACCTAAAAACACACTTAAAAATATATATATATTTTTTTACGTAGGTGTGAATGGGCCCTTAGGGGTTTATATTGGAATAACAATTGTTTTTTTTTAATGACAGGTTCACTTTAACAACAGTCTACAATATAATGTAATAAAATGAAAAAAAAAGGAAGAGCAACCACAAAGAATGACAGTAACTTGGAGCCTTTCCTTTCCTTTCAAATGTGGCTGTTAGGAAACGTAACAAATACGAATTTTCACAGAAGCATCTAGACATGTGCACTGCCGAAAAAATTAGTTTGTTTTTGTTTTATTCGTTTCTTACATTTTTTTTTTTTTTTTCATTTTTCAGGTAATTTCTTTATGATCGCAATTCATAAATGTGAAAATTCGAAAAATCACAAAATATGAAAGAAAATCTTAAAATTCGAAAGATTAACTAACTAACTAATTATAACTAACTACTAAATTATAGGTATTGAAATTTCCTTTTAAATTTGGCTGTCAGTGAATGTAACGAATACAAATTTATCCGAAGTTACGAACTATCCGGAAATAACCAAAGCTGTAGCTAAACAAATAAAACCAACAAATGAATAAAAATAAATAACAATAATAATGATAAAAAAACTTGTTGTTATTATTTATTTTTAATTTGTTCTGTTCCATTTGTTTAGATGCGGCATTTGTTATTTCGGATAATTCGTAACTCTGGATAAATTTGTATTCACTATGTTCACTAACAGCCAAATTTGAAAGGAAATTCCAATATCTATAATTTAATAGTTAGTTGTTGTTAGTTATTCTTTTGATATTTTCAGATTTTTCTTTCTTAGTTCTAGATTTTCAAATTTTCAAATTTACGAATTTTTGAATTTACAAATTTTAGATTTTTCGAATTTACGAATTGCAAACATAACGAATTACCCCGGGAAAAAACAAAAAAAAACCCCCAAAAAAACCGAATGAAACAAAAACAAACACATTTTTCGGCAGTGCACATGTCTAGATGCTTTTGTGCTCCTACTAATAACTGCCAATTAGCAGTACTCTGAAGCATGGTGGGTCCCCGCTGGGGGAACTATTGGTGGAACAGGGTCACAACAAGGTAGCACCGCTGAGAAATGGGTCACATAGTTTATGTGAATTTTCAATTGAAGAGACAAACTAATATTAAAGTCTGAATACAAATGTATTCCAATAATAGATTCTGTGTTTCAGGGGCTGCAGCTTCACCCCTTCATTATATCTGTAGCATAAAAGATAAAAAATAGATACAAATTCTTATATACAAATCAATTTAACACATGATTTAATAGAAAAAAAAGTGTCAGTTGGTCTTCACCAGAGCTCCTGTTTTGATGAAGATGGGTCAGGAACCCTAGTGGTCCGAGTTCACTTTCACTGAAAACTGACAGCAGGTCATGGCACACCACCAAGGGATGCCTGGAACAGAGAGGCTGTTGGAAACTGTTCACAGGGCTGCAGACGAGAGAGTAGTCAGGTCTAGGCAGTGGTCAAGGCAAGCGGCAGGAGAGAGCATAATCGGGTCCAAGCAGAGGTCTAGCCAGGCAACACACAAGAGCGTAGTCAGATCTGAGCAGAGGCCTAGGCAAGAGGCAAACAAGAGTATATTGCATGAAGACCCGGCCTTTTTATGGCAATTTGTATTTACAAGTTTAACTCAGTATTTTTTGCTCGAAAATTACTTATAACCCCCAAATATTATAATTTTTTTTTTTTTTTAGTAGAGACCCCAGGGAATAAAAATGGCAATTTTTTATGTCACTCGGTATTTGCGCAGAAGTTTTCCAAAGCAAATTTTCAGAAAAAAATACACTTTCATTTCTAAAAAAAAGATATATATATATATATATATATATTAGATAGATAGACAGAGATATATAGATTTATAGCTATATAGATATATATTTATATTTTATATATACTGTATGCCACAATTTTTTTGTAAAATATGAAAGATGATTTTACGCTGAGTACATAGATACCTAGCATGTCGCGCTTTAAAATTGCTCACGCTCGTGGAATGGCGACAAACTACGATACTTGAAACTCTCCATAGGTGACGCTTTAAAAATTCTTACAGATTACCTGTTTAGAGTTACAGAGGAGGTCTAGTGCTAGAATTAATGCTCTCACTATAATCTTTGCGGTGATACCTCACATGTGAGGTGTGAACACCGTGTACATATGCGTGTGAGACTTACGTATGCGTTCACTTCTGCACGCAAGCTCGGAGGGATGGGGGCACTTTAAATTACATAGTTACATAGTTACATAGTTAGTAAGGTTGAATAAAGACACCAGTCCATCCAGTTCAACCTGAGTGTCTACAATTGTCCCCATCCCTGTACATTACACACTCACATCAGTCCTTACCCTCAAGGAGTCCACAATCCAAGGTCCCTTTTCATATACTAGGGCCAATTTGGGACAGAAGCCAATTAACCTACCTGCATGTCTTTGGAGTGTGGGAGGAAACCGGAGTACCCGGAGGAAACCCATGCAGGCACAGGGAGAACATGCAAACTCCAGGCAGGTAGTATCGTGGTTGGGATTCAAACCAGCGACCCTTTTTACTGCTAGGTGAGAGTGCTAACCACTACACCACTGTGCCGCTCATATTATTTTTGTTATTAATGTTATTTTTTATTTTTACACTGTTCCTTTTGTTTTTGTTGTTTTTTTAATCACTTTGTAATAGACATAATGATGACAGGTCCTCTTTATGGAAAGATCTGGATCAGGAAGAAAGATCCCCAAAAAATTAGCTCTTTTGTTAAAAAAAAAAATTATATATATATATATATATGTATATATAATTGTTTACTTTGTGCCCAAGACCAGAAGTGACGTCATTATGTTGCTCTGGTCCTCCAAGGCCATAGAGGCGATCAGACATGATCTAGTCTCTTTTTATATCTTTAACCAGTTGGCCGCACAGTGGGATTGTTTCTCGTGCACTCCAGTAAAAACAGTAGGCTTGGGAAACAAACGAGCGGTGAGAGGGGGTTGGGGGGTGCCACTTTTGAAAGAGATCCAGTGGCTAATGAGTCACTTGGACCACTTTCATGAGAAAGCCAGCCGCCGGGTGAAAAAAAAAATATACCGGGGTTATGGCTGATATCTTCAGCCATAACCTAGGTAAATCACTTGCAAACCGCAAGATATATTGTATATAAGTATTGTGGTCCGCAAGTGGTTAAGGTCCAAGCAGAGGTCTTTATGCGCAGCACAGAAGTCTAGGCAGGTAGCAAGCAGGAGAGTTAGACAAGTCAATTTTGGGTTGGCAAAAAAAGGGGAACTGACTAGAAAGTATAATAGCTTCTTAGCTGTATGATATCTGGTGACAAGGACAGCATGAGCCACTTCAAAGGCTGGAGCCTAAATACCCTTCTGGTCAGAGGACACACCCAGTGCCATGTCTGAGAAATCTGGAAGTCATGGCAGGGATTTTGTGAGTACAATTGGATGTCCTGCAAGGGATTCTAAAAGTACCACAACAGAGATCCAATAGCAATAGAGAATACTGAAGGCATAAAAGCATATTACACTGAAAATAGTATTGATAGTCAAAAGTATGGTAAAATAAATAAAGACCATATTCATAACAATATTAATAAAAATAAAAAGGGGAAGTTACTTGTTCCCTATGTCGACCATGGATACTTAACAGTAGTATATAATGACATATGCTCTGTTATTTGGTGTTATTGCACTACTTTTGTTATTGTATGTTAAACTCAATAAAAAAAAAAGTGAAAAAATAAAATAAAATAAATAAAAATGATAGCAATATTGCTATTTGGAGTATTGGTGATAGTAAAAGAATAATATAAAAAAAAAATAGTAACAAATTATATATAGTAAAATATATATATAACAAAAAAAGACGAGAATTATTTATTACATTTGTTTTAATTACTAATACTATTATTGGTGTCATACTTCCGCATCAACAATATGCCCCATTCATTATGTATTGGATCTTTTTTATTACAATTTTAAATCATGTGTTGCAATGATTTGTAACGATTTTATCTTTTTTTTTTCTTATCCTTATTGTTACATGGTAACCATGATAAAGGAATGAGGAGTTGAAGCCCCTGAAACATGTTGGATTTGCAAACATTCTATCATTTGTATATCATGGTGTGGCACTTTAGCTCCATATATATATATATATATATATATATATATATATATTTTTTTTTTTTTTATTACATAATTGTTTTTATTTTATTTTTTATTATTAAACATTACATACAAACAAATAACCACATTTAAATCATTATAGGGATAAATAGTCCCCATAAAAAAAAGAAGAAAAATACATTCAATTAGATAAATTATGTTAAATTAATCTATACAGTATTGAAAAACACACAAAACAAACAAACCTTGCACCTCTCGGAATAAAATAGCTTAGCATATAGCAAACAAAACATAATATTACATAGAGACATGTATACATTTTACGCGTCAAATTGTTCACCCCTGATATCAAGCATCAGACTTCGGCAACCTCCTCTATGCAGCATCAAATTATCTCTCTTTTACATACTAATTTCTTCCCTTCTACCCCCCCCCCCCCCCCAACCTCTGCTCTTATCTCCCATCTATCTCCTCTGCCTTCACTCCTCTCCACTGGGTAGAACATCATATAGTTGATTACTAGGTTCTGTCCACCATGACCATATTTTTTTTTTCAAACCTTTGGGGTGTGCCTTTATACTTGTATGTTAATTTTCCTCTATATAGTTACGTTTCCCACCCCATTGTTTATGGGTTGGAAGATCGACAGATGACCATTTTTGTAGAATAACTTTCCGTGCTAAATATAAGGATCTTATTCACATAGTATGCATCTCTACAGGTAACGCTCCAACTGGGATTATTCCCAATAGTCAAGTTTGGGCGCCCCTGTTATCTCAGTGGAGCATAATAAATTTAGGGTTATTAATATTTTTTCCCAGTAACGATGAAGCTTTGGACAACGCCAAAGTATGTGAATAAGAAATCCATTAAATAGGGAGCATTAAGGACATAGCGGTGTTATATATTTTCCCCAACCATAGTTTTTTTTGTGGGATATAATCAGCCCTATGTAAAATAAAGAGCTGAGATAGCCTTTGGGAAGGCGAGAGGGATGTCTTGGGTTGTGTTTCCAGGGCCGGGTCCAGTCCTCCTCATCTAGATCCACTATGTCTCTTTGCCAACGGACAAAACTATTTATTTGTTTTCCAGTATTCTCTATTGTTTGTAAATTAAAATAAAGATCTCCTATTAATCCTTGTTTCGTGCAGGTTGCCGAAATTGCCTTTGATAATATTTTAGAATATTTATACTGTAATTGGAGTTTTGAGGTTTGGATTTGTAATGCATGGCGTATTTGGAGATATTGATAGCAGTTATTGTTCGTTAACTGATAGCTGTCTTTTAATATATTGAAAGGAAGTAAAACATCCCCTTCATATAACTGATACAAAAATATTATACCCGCTTTTTTCCAATCGAAAAATTCCAAAAGTCTATTCAATTCATAAAGATAGTAGTTACTCCATATAGGCATATGTTTCGTATAGCTCTGATGCTGAGTACCGTATATACTCGAGTATAAGCCGAGATTTTCAGCCTCTTTTTTGAGGCTGAAAGTGCCCCCCTCGGCTTATACTCGAGTCATCGCTGTCTGCCCGCTCGATCAGCGTGTCGAGCAGACAGACAGCGGCCATTCTATAGTTCAAAAGCCGCGCCTCCGGCTCCGCCTTCGCCTGTGATAGGCGGAACACTGAATTTCCCAGCAGCCTGTGTTCCGCCTATCACGGACATCGTATCATCCTCGTACTACGGACGAGGATGATACGATGTACGTGATAGGCGGAACACAGGCTGCTGGGAAATTCAGTGTTCCGCCTATCACAGGCGAAGGCGGCGGCGCAGCTTTTGAATTTTACAATGGCCGCCGAGGCGCCGACGAAGAGGGCACGGGACGGAGGCAAGGCAAGGCACGGCACGGGACGGGACGGGACGGGACGGAGGCAAGGCACGGCGGCGAGGCACGGCGGCGAGGCACGGAGGCGAGGCACGGAGGCAAGGAGGCAAGGCACGGGACGGAGGCTCGGGACAAAGGCTCGGGACACAGGTAGGCTGGACACACACACACACACACACACACACACACACACACACACACACACACACACACACACGGATGGATACACACACACACAGGGATGGATGGATGGATGGAGACACACACACACAGGGATGGATGGATGGATGGATGGATGGAGACACACACACACAGGGATGGATGGATGGACACACACACACACAGGGATGGATGGACGGACACACAGGGATGGACGGACACACAGGGATGGACGGACACACAGGGATGGACGGACACACACACAGGGATGGACAGGCATGTCTTACCCTCGGCTTATACACGAGTCAATAAGTTTGCCAGTTTTTTTGGGGGTAAATTGGGGGCCTCGGCTTATATTCGGGTCGGCCTATACTCGAGTATATACGGTAATAGTTCACACTGCTTCACATACCCTATGAATTAAAAAAAAGGTAAGGAATTTTCTTTTATTATAAAAGTGATGAGCTACAATTAATTGAACTAAAGGGTACTTTTTGAATTGGGATATTATTATCTTCTGTGTGCTCCAAATTCATTTACAATTCATTTACACTTATCATAACCCAAGGTGATCATTGAAGTCCTTCAGTGTCCAGAAACGGCCAACCCAATATTCAGATTCTTCACATTCACACCATTGCTGTACTCTTGGATGGAAACAATAATATTTAAAAAAACATATAAAGAAGTCAGGGGGTTCTATTACCTCACATCCACTTTTCCGAGTGACAGGGAGTTGTCACTCTACAACAGGAAGTGCCTCAACAAAGACCTTCATTGGAGAAGAAGATGGCCGCACACTCTGGTAGGATGCTCCAAAAATCTTTATTGTACCAAAATAGAGGTAAGCAAAAAAAAAAATCACAGCACCAGAAGCCTAAGAATATGAATGCATCATACATACTAGGGGGAGTACGACTAAGGAAATCCATAGTAGAGAAGGATCTGGGGGTTCTGGTACATCATAAACTTAATAATAACATGCAATGCCATGCTGCAGTTTCGAAAGCAAGTCCTTTCTTGTATTAAGAGAGGTATGGACTCCAAAAAGTGAGATATCATTTTGCTCCTGTATAAATCATTTGTAAGACCTCATCTGGAATATGCAGCTCAGTTTTGGAAACTAGTTCACAAAAAGGATATCGGGGAACTGGAGAAAGTAAAGAGAAGGGAAAACAAACTGATACGAGGCACAGAGGAACTCAGCTATTAGGAAAGATTAGAGGAACTGGATTTATTCTCTTTTAAGAAGAGGAGATTAAGGGAGGATATGATCACCATGTACAAATACATAAGGGGTCCATATAGTGAACTTGGTGTTGCATTATTCACTTTAAGGTCATCACAGAGGATTTCATCTCCAAATATGAAAGGTTTCTTCACAGTAAGAGCTGTGAAAATGTGGACTAGATTCTCTCAAGCACTGGTTCTGGCCAGCTCAGTAGATTGTTTTAAAAAAAGGCCTGAATTCTTTCCTAAATGTACATAATATAACTGGGTACTAACATTTCTAGATAAAGTTGATCCAGGAAAAATCAGATTCCCTCTTGAGGATCAGGAAATAATTTTGTCCTCTGCTGGAGCAAATCGGATCATGCTTTGCTGGGGGTATTCGTCTTCCTCTAGATCAACTGTGGGTATATAGGATTGTATGATTTTTTTTTCTCCCCTTTTATTGGTTGAACTAGATGGACTTGTGTCTTTTTTCAGCCTGACTAACTATGCATCTGTGTAATCCAAGGGAGATCTGTTGACGTGTTTCAATTTGAATAAACAGTTTTCAGAGTGAAACGCATCAACAGATCTCCTTCGGATTCTGAAGCTATGATGTTTATTTATCTCTCTCTTTTGTACAATAAAGATTTTTAAAGCGTCCTACTAAAGTGTGTGGCCATCCACTTCTTCCACAGAGGTATCTTCAAGGTGAATAAATGCTTTTCAGCATGAAACACGTCAATAGATCTCCCTTGGTTTCTGGTGCTGTTATTTTTCTTTTCTCTGTTTTACTACAATAAAGATTTTTGAAGCATCCTAATAGCATGCTGCCACCCACTTATTTTATTAAGGTTTCTTCCGTTGGGAGCTGGGCTGGCACTTCGATGTAAGGAATTTTTGAAGGGGTACTATGTGGACCAGCCTGGAGCGTTGCTTTATTTTTGAAAGACCTTTATGGCCGGATCACCAGGGATTATTTTACTGAAAGCTTCAGATTTAGAAAAATGGAAAATTACTTTTAAAATGTGGTTACCATGTTAGATCTTACCTGAGATTTTAGTGCTTGGGTTTATAGCTACTTTAAGTAAAGGATTTGTGTACCACAAGCTGTGCCTAGTCTACATGTGCGGCCCCCATACACCAAGTCAACAGATCTACGCTCAGATTATTAGATTGTAAACTCTAACGAGCAGGGCCCTCTGATGCCTCCTGTATTGATTTGTATTGTAAGTGTACTGTCTGCCCTCATATTGTAAAGCGATGGGCAAACTGTTGGCGCAATATAAATCCTGTATAATAATAATAATAATTAGATCTTTCTCTATGCAGATCTATAATGTGCCGTCAAACATAATAAATCCCCTGAATGACTTAGAACTTCCTCCTCCAGCCTGTTCTTCAATTAGATGAAAATAACATTTCACACGGAGCGTCCTCTCTTCCTCAGATCACGGCAGTTGGGCAATTATAGTTTTTTCCCCGACATCCCAAACTGTGAGACTAAATGACAATCAGCATTATAGAGCAAGTGTTAAGTAGACATAATATGCATTACTTAACCACATCGCAATTCAGCGCGGGACGCGGACAGCCGATGTAATCTAGTGATTATATGTAAATTAATAATCCGATCTTTTATTCATAACAAATACAGCATTCCCAGCGTGTAATGAAATCCTCGGGCTAAACTGCCTGTTTATTACGATCTCTTGGCCTTCTAATGAGAATGAATCCATTATATGAATAGTGACGGCCACAGGAACTTATAGTCTCCATACAAAGTTTATTTTTCTTATGTCAGGAGACAGTAACTAGGGATGAGCCAAATGTATCTGGACACCTGCCAGGAGGCGTATGTACAGGGGTCACAGGGGTCGCAATTGCAACCTGGCCCCATGCTCCAAAGGACCCGTGCAGCCCCCCTGTACACCTGGATAGGAGGGGCAGCGGCATATATAGTAACCTATCAGTTGCTCTACCCTCCGCCGCCACCCTATCCATGTCCTGCTTTCCTGGGCCCCTGCGTGCTCCCCTGACTCCCGTAGCACTGATGAGTTTCCCCCTATTACCGGCTGCTGCGGGGGATACTGTCAGGATGGAGAGCAGAGAAGGAGCTGGCCCCTTCCGCAGGGACCAGTGGTATCGCACAGCGTGAGTTGCGCATGCGCAGTAGGGAACCAGGAAGTGAATCCAAAAGGCTTCACTTCCTGATTCCCTTACCGAAGATGGCAGCAGCAGCACCCGAGAGCCGAGGGAGAGATCGGCTTCGGGTGCCAACATCGCGGGCGCTCTGAACAGGTAAGTGTCCTTATTTTAAAAGCCAGTAGCTGCAGTATTTGTAGCTTCAGTTTATGAATGAACCGGAATCTCTGTATAGAGCTATTCCTGTCTATTCATTCTGTGCAGCTGAGGCTGCAGAGATGGAGATTGAGGAGTCTAATAAAAAAATAAAATTGTAAACAAAAAAATAAACAAAATGATAAAATAAATAAAAACCAGTGGTGGAACTACCGAGGTCACAAAGATCACATTTGCGACTGAGCCTTGGCGTTCTGCCACCGTGGGGGGACCCCAAGGCGGTAGGAAGGGAACCCACTGCTGGACCATAATAAAGGGTCCAACGATGGGAATAAAGGGCCCCAGGACCAGTGGGAAGAGCCCCAGCCAGGGGGGCCCTTCATGGTTTGTGGCATCAGGGCCCTGAAGGTTCTAGGTATGCCTCTGGCACCTGCTGCTTCCTTAACAATCATTGACAGTAGAAGGGAGCTGTCATTGTCATTGTTGTGGTAAACAGTTCCCACAGAGTCAGCAAAAAGTTTCCAAATCTGGACTTGTCAAGAACTGTGTCTGTGTTTTTATTTATTTTATACTACTTTGTAAATGTAAAATGATGAGACCAAGATAAATTTATTTGATTCAGATGGTGTCAAACTGGGGGGCAGCAACCAGGTGAGGAGTACAAAGATAAGTGTGCCTACAGTCAAGCATGGTGGTGGGAGTGTCATGGTCTGGGGCTGCATGAGTGCTTCCGGCACTGGGGAGCTACAGTTCATTGAGGGAACCTTCAGTGCAAAATGTACTGTGACATACTGAAGCAGAGCATGATCCCCTTCCTTTGGTGACTGGGCTGCAGGGCAGTATTCCAACATGATAATGATCCTAAACACACCTCCAAGACGATCACTGCCTTGCTAAAGAATCTAAGTGTAAAGGTTATGGACTGGCCAAGCATGTCTCCAGACCTAAACCCTATTGAGCATCTGTGGGGCATCCTCAAATGGAAGGTGGAGGAGCACAAGGTTTCTAACATCCACCACCTCTGTGATATCGTCATGGAGGAGTGGAAGAGGACTCCAGTGGCAACCTGTGAAGCTCTGGTGAACTCCATGCCCAAGAGAGTTAAGGCAGTGCTGGAAAATAATGGTGGCCACAGAAAATACTGACACTTTGTTCCAAATTTGGACATTTTCACTTAGGGGTGTACTCACGTTTGTTGCCAGCGGTTTACACATTAATGACTGTGTGTTGTGTTATTTTGAAGGGACAGCAAATTTACACTGTTATACAAGCTGTACACTCTACTACTATTTTACATTGTAGCAAATTGTAATTTCTTCATTGTTGTCACATGAAAAGATAATAAAATATTTACAATATAAAATAAATAAAATATTTACAAAAATGTGAGGGGTGTACTCACTTTTGTGAGATACTGTAATAAAGACTAATGAAGAGTCCCACATGCACAGTCCATATAAAAACAGGTGAAACCAAAGCCAAAATCCATACTTCGCATAGATGAAAAGATTGTAGGTAAGGAGAAAGTGATCGTTCTTCACATTGGATAAATCCTGCTCCACACCCAGGTGAGAGTAAGTAATCCTACTTACCAGCGTTCCGTGACCACTAAATAATGGTCTCACCAAGCACAATGAAATGGGTCTCCCCAGGAACTTTCATGTTGGCCGGAATCCCCGCTTTGCAGATGGAACTCAGAAATATAGAACAAAACAAATGCTCCCATAGTGCAGTACTTCAAAATTTCAAATTTAATGGTGTAAAAAGATTGCACTTACAGGATAAAAGCATTGAAACAGAAAGTCTTTAGAATGGAACCGTGGCGTCTCTACGAGCTTCGCTTCACCTCCTGGTTTGCTTGTCTGTCAACCTCTTGGGAGGTGTAACATGTTGACGTCACCGTCGTAGGCAGGGCTGGACTGGCACAGAAATTTGGCCCTGGACTTCATCCAGACCGGCCCACTTACATTTTGAGTGTCCCATCAGCATTCCCTTACATCAGAGTGTCCCATTACCAGCCCCCTTACAACAGAGTATCCCTTCAGCACCCCCTTACACCAGAGTGTCCCATCAGCAGCCCCCTTACATCAGAGTGTCCCATCACCAGCCCCCTTACATCAGAGTGTCCCATCAGCAGCCCCCTTACATCAGAGTGTCCCATCAGCAGCCCCCTTACATCAGAGTGTTCCATCACCAGGCCCCTTACATCAGAGTGTCCCATCACCAGCCCCCTTACATCAGAGTGTCCCATCAGCAGCCCCCTTACATCAGAGTGTCCCATCACCAGCCCCCTTACATCAGAGTGTTCCATCACCAGCCCCCTTACATCAGAGTGTCCCATCACCAGCCCCCTTACATCAGAGTGTCCCATTACCAGCCCCCTTACAACAGAGTGTCCCATCACCAGCCCCCTTACATCAGAGTGTCCCATCAGCACCCCCTTACATCAGAGTGTCCCATTACCAGCCCCCTTACAACAGAGTGTCCCATCAGCACCCTCTTACATCAGAGTGTCCCATTACCAGCCCCCTTACAACAGAGTGTCCCATCAGCACCCCCTTACATCAGAGTGTCCCATTACCAGCCCCCTTACATCAGAGTGTCCCATCAGCACCCCCTTACATCAGAGTGTCCCATCAGCACCCCCTTACATCAGAGTGTCCCATCAGCAGCCCCCTTACATCAGAGTGGCCCACTGAGCCATCGGCCCACCGGGAAACTCCCGGTAGTCCCAATGGCCAGTACATGCCTGGTCGTAGGCCCCACCCTATATGTTTCGTCATAAAAGATAGTCATCTGGGGATTGGCCAGGGCAGTTGACAGACTAGCAAAGGGAGTGAAGTGAAGCGAAGCTCATAGAGACGCCACGGTTCCATTCTAAAGACATTCTGTTTTGATGCTTTTATCCTATAAGTGCAATCTTTTACACCATTAAATTTGGTCTCCTGCCCGGGACCACACACACCATTCGTTTTATATCTGGGTTACCTACAATAACGCATTCAAGGTAAATTAATGCTTACTACCCCAGTCAACAGCTGTTAATTATTTGGACTATGTCCTTTGTTACCTCTGTAATTACATTCTATTGAATTCTGGCTTTATCATCTTTACTTTCTGTTCCATCATTAGGCTTTTCTTGTCTATTTTTTGGCCAAACACTGGACAGCTTATTCTACTGGCTAATCACAAAGCTACAATTGCCAGTCCTGTTCATGGCGATAGATTACACTCTATCTAGAGTGCGTGCACACAAAATAAATCCAGGCTCGCATGGCTATCCAACCTCGCTTTTTATAGGCCTTCTAGTCATTGATAAGCCCTTTCATGTCCCGTATATATGAGCGGAATTTCTGTTGGAAAAATCTTGGTTCCGCTCAAGCTTGGCTTGCATACACACAGTCACACAAAAGAAGTTTCGACCGTCAAGAACGTGGTGACGCACAACACTACGACAAGCCGGGAAAATGAAGTTCAATGCTTCCGAGCATGCGTCAAATTATTTCCGAGCATGCGTAGGAATTTTGCGTGTCGGAACTGCATACAGACGATCATAATTTCTGATCGGTACTTTTCCCGTTGGAAAAATAGAGGTCCTGCTCTCAATCTTTTTCTGGCTGAAATTGCGCCAGCAAAAGTCTGATGGAGCATACACAGGGTCGGAATTTCCAACCAAAAACTCACATCGGACTTTTGCTGGCAGAATTTCCGATCGTGTGTATGGGGCATCGTTCGCCATTTTTTGCTATACCATAATACATGCAGTATCTTTTATTCACCAGCCGTTTTCTGGCAAGCATTATGTATATACTGTACATGGTCTTAGATGCTATGTGTACTATTTTCATCTATTATCATTTTTATTTTTAAAAATACTTACTACTTTGTATACATTTTTCTTTACAGAATATTATTTCAATATCGAGGACTGTATATCAGTTTGAATTTATTCACACATGATCTCCATACTTTATTATTCTTAAAAATCTATGTGAGTATCTATTTCCATGATACATTTTTGCAACAACAGCTTTATTCTGCATAAAATTTCTTTAAACTTGCTAAAGCTATGTATTATATGGCTACATTATTTAAATTGGTTGTTATGTTGGATAGTATTCTGTGTATATGTGTATATATATATCGTTGTTTTTCAACTTATTCTGGGACGCTGGCACATTGCTACTAGTGAATCCACAGTGTCACCCTATGAGGATTCATGTTAAACTCAATTTTTTTTGTCATTGTTTTTAAACTAGCCTGGCTGCTTGTGTCATGTACCTGGTCAGTGAGCCTGGCGTGCAGAGGAAAGGCTTCTCGTACAGCTTGAACACGATGGTGAGACCGCAGGAGCATGGCGAGGTAAGAGCGCCTATGATCAGCCCAGTAGTCTGTGCTGGTGGTAGCTAATACTTCACTGGAAGGAACCCAGAAGACAGCTGACAGCGGGCAGATGAGACAGCTGGACAGCTGGATACAGGCAGACTGGCAAGGGGCTTGGCTGGCCACAGACTACACAGCAGGAAAAAGTTGCCTAATCTGTGAACTGGTGGTAATTTTATAGTTTCTGACTGTGGGAACATCACATGAACTATATTAGCAAAAGTTTTCAGACACCTGCCTTTACACGCACATGAACCTTATCCAGTTTTGGTCCGTAGGGTTCAATTTGGAGTTGGCCCACCCTTTTCAGCTATAACAGCTTCAACTCTTCTGGGAAGGCTGTCCACAAGGTTTAGGAGTGTGTCTATGGGAATGTTTGACCATTCTTCCAGAAGCGCATTTGTGAGGTCAGGCACTGATGTTGGATGAGAAGGCCTGGTTCGCAGTCTTCGCTACAATTCATCCTAAAGGTGTTCTGTTGGGTTGAGGTCAAGACTCTGTGCAAGCCAGTCAAGTTCCTCCACGCCGAACTCGCTCATTCATGTCTCTATGGACTTTGCTTTGTGCAAGCTGCAGACTGAAAAGGATTGCAAATGATTTTGTCAAGGTCAAGGAGAGGGAAAAGGGGCGTTCTGAAAGACGAAAGGCTGAGGTGATCATGTGATTACTGTGATTGGCTGTCACTGCAGTCATGTGACCATGAACCCCTTCCATGGGCTCATGATTGCAAACAGTGACAGCTCAGTCATTGTGCTGGGAGCACACAGTGGAGGCGCTCTCAGCATAGAACAGTGAAGTCGGCAGAATTATACATGTGTACTTCCGGAATTAGGGTGCACCTGCACTAGCAGGAGTATGTTAAACCCTATACAAGATTTTAGTGATCGGGCTTCCATCCACTTGAATGTTTCTGTGTCTTATGCCCTGTACACACGGTCGGACATTCCGACGACAAAATCCATCAGATTTTGACCCAAACTTGTCTTGCATACACATGGTCGCACAAAGTTGTTGGAAAATCCGATCGTTCAGGGCGAGGTGACGTACAATACATACGACGGGACCATAAAGAGGCCAGTAGCCAATAGCTTTCATCTCGTAATTTATTCTGAGCATGTGTGGCACTTTGTGCGTCGGAATTGTATAAACGCGATCGGAATTTAAACGATTGGATTTTGTTGTCGGAAAATTTTAGATCCAGATCTCAAACTTTGTGTGTCAGAAATTCCGATGGAAAAAGTCAGATGGAGCCCACACGTGATTGGAATTTCCGACAACACAGTCCGATCACACATTTTCCATTGGAAAATCCAACTGTGTGTACAGGGCATAACAATTGTTGGTAAAGGGGGCAGTGATAGTGCGATTTAGTTGGCAGCAGTGGCAGAACTACCAGGCACACTTGCGACGGGCGTTGGCATTCTGCAGCCATGGCTGGCTCCAAGATGGCAGGAAGGGGGCCCACTGCAAAACATGTGAAAGAGCCATAATAAAGATTCCGGGATTGGGAGAGAAGGGCCCTTGGGTTCAGTGGAAGGGGCCCTAGGTTCAGAGGGAAGGTGGTTTCTTGCCCCAGGGCCCTGAGACACAATTGCAACGAGCCCTGCCATTCCACAGCCATGGGGGGCCTCAAGGCGGCAGGAAGGGGGCCTGCTACAAAACATGCGAAAGGGTCCTGCTGTCAGGCCATAATAAAGGGCCCTGTATTGGGAGAAAAGGGGCCCCTGGGATCAGTCGAAAGGGCCCTAGGTTCAGAGAGAAGGTGGTTCTTGCCCCAGGGCACCCAGTGATGGGCCCTGGCATTCTACAAATATGGGGGGTCCCAAGATGGCAGGAAGGGGGCTCATTACAAAACATTTTAAACTGCTGTTGGGCCATAATAATATTGGGAGAAAAGGGCCTCTGGGTTCAGTGGAAGGGGTCCTAGGTTCGCAGGGAAGGTGGTTTCTTGCTCCAGAGCCCTGAGACATATTTGCAATGAGCCCTTACATTCTGCAGCCGCAGGGGGCCCCAAGACGGCAGGAAGGGGGCCTGCTGCAAAACATGTGAAAGGGTCCTGCTGTCGGGCCATAATAAAGGGCCCTGGATTGGGAGAAAAGGGGCCCTGGGATCAGTGCAAAGGGCCCTAGGTTCAGAGGGAAGGTGGTTTCTTGCCCCATGGCGCCCCTAGGTGCACTTGCGATTGGGCCCTGGCATTCCGCAACTGTGTGGGGGCCCAAGGTGGCAGGAAGGGGGCTCGCTGCAAAACACGTGAAAGGGTCCCGCTGTGGGTAATAAATGGCCCCGTATTGGGAAGGTGATTTTTGGCACCAGGACCCTGAATGTTCTAGTTATGCCTCTGGGTCTGTATCTTTGGGCATCTCTATCCCAACAGCTGAATTGAGCTTTCTTATGAATATTTTTCTTCCAGAGGTGGAAGGCAGTCCCAGAATCCCCTGCAGGTCATTTTGGACTTTCATGCACAGTGAGGCACTTCCATAACCAATGGAGGTCAAATCTATATCCCAATCAGCCCCCCCAGAAACTGCCATGTTGTGTTGACTCTGAATATCTGGGACACAAACCAGAATCATTCTTAATCAACGAGCCTCAGATGTCGCCATTTATGCAAAAATTGTTTCATCGCTTTCCGAGGAGGTCAGCCAACCTCGTGGGCAGATTAACCCCTCGATGGCCGCCCCTGCCGCGCTACAAAACTGTCTAATTTTATTGGATGTCACATCAGGATTTTTCGCTGAACTGTAAATCATTGGTTACCAAATCCAATTAATTTAAGTGATCGGAGAGGAGTGTTGCCACGGTAACGACGAGCTTAAACACGTCGCCATAAAGCAGAGTTTAATCGCGGTTTTCCTCCATCCAGCACCTTCCCCTCCATCAGCCCTCAATTAGTTTTAAAATTGAAAGCTTCAGCCTGTTTCTTGCAATTCTTTTTTTTTTTCTGATGATGTATCTATAAGATTTCAAGTACACTTCTGAAGGAGAAGAATTAAATTATTATCGAACAACCCCACCCAAAAATATTCATCTTGGGGCTAATAGGATGAAGTTTTTAAAGCCCGCTTCATCTCATTTTAAATAGTTAGTCCATGCAAAACTGGTATTTCTTCTATAGGTGGATTCCAATAGACTAAGGCCGCGTACACACGCGCGGACTGTTCGCCCAACCTTGTTCGTCAAACAGTTTGACAAACAGTCCGCTCAAAATTAGCATGAACGGACTTGACCACACACGATGAGCGAACAGTCCGCTGAAACCGTGCGCGATGACGTGAACGGCACGTACGACGGGACTAGAAAACGACGTCCTATACACTGCAATGCAACCTTCGGCGTGTAAATCCTTTCTGAGTATGCGCGGAACTTAGTTTGACGAACAAGCCTACACACGAGCGGACTGTCCGCTCAAACCAAGTTTCAGCGGACAGTTTTACGGAAATTCCGAAAAACTTTGTTCGTCAGACTGTCCGCTGAAACTGTCCGCTGAAGCCCACACACGAGCGGACTGTCCGCTGAAACACTGTTCAACGGACAAAGTTGGGCGAACAGTCCGCCCGTGTGTACGCGGCCTTAGTCCTCTCCTGATTACATGGGGACTTCAGAGTTCCCGGCCTTGCTCTTGCCCATCTTGAGGTTTTGGTGATCCCATCACTCCATCTGTTGCATACTCCATGATATAAAAGAGGGCCGATGAGATTTGGCTCTGCTTTCTCCTCTTGTCAGCACATGAGTACTGCAGCACAATCGCTTGGCTCCCAGTCCTGCACCTCCTTCTTCTGGTCAATTCATTCTGGTGATTCTGTCATTTTAAGTCCTCCCAAGTTGTAATATTTGAGCCCTCAAGAAGGAGTATACCATTTGAAGCCCTGGGATGTCTTATGCCGTGTACACACGGTCGGAGAATCCGTCGGAATGCGTCCTATCGGACCGTGTCGTTGGATAATCCGACTGTGTGTGGTATGCATCGGACTGATTCCGTCTGAATATTCGTCGGACCCAATTTTCCAACATGTTGGAAATATTTCCCGACCAACTGGGCCGGTCGGACCTAATCCGATCATGTGTAGAGATTTTTGATCAGACCAAGTGCCACGCATGCTCAGATCAAATTCCTACATCAAAGCTATTGGCTACTAGCCTGAATCTAGTCCCATCGTAACGAAATTATGTCATCATGTTCTGAATGATCGGATTTTTCGACAACTTAGTCCGACCGTGTGTATGCAACAGTTTCGGACAAGATCCGACAGGCAAAATCCAACGGATTTGGTTGTTGAAATCTCCGACCATGTGTACAGGGGCTTAGATTGTGTTACATAGTTACATAGTAGGTGAGGTTGAAAAAAGACACAAGTCCATCAAGTCCAACCTATGTGTGTGATTATATGTCAGTATTACATTGTATGTTGTGGTTGTGTTGCTGAATGAATGCCGATATTAAAAGTTTTTCTTTAAGCCCTTGTACACACGATCGGAGATTCCATCGGAATGTGTCCGATCAGAGCGTTTTGTCGGATATTCTGACTGTGTGTGGTCTGCATCGGACTGTTTCCGTCGGAATATCCGTCGGACCAAATTTTCCAACTTGCCGGAAATATTTTCCGACAAAATGCTCCGATCGGACATACTCCGATCATGTGTAGAGAATTCCAATCGGACAAAGTGCCATGCATGCTCAGATCAAATTCCTACATCAAAGCTATTGGCTACTAGCCTGAACGTAGTCCCGTCGCAACGAAATAACGTCATCACGTTCTGAAAGATCGGATTTTCCGACAACTTTGTCCGACCGTGTGTATGCAACAGTTTTGGACAAGACGGATTTGGTTGTTGGAATCTCCGACCGTGTGTACAAGGGCTTACTCTCAGCTTCTGGTCTGGCGCTCTTGTTGGGCTTGATATACTTTCTAACCTGAGGTTCCTGATTTTAGGGGCACCCTGTTTGTGCTTAACTGATTCCCGACCGCCTCACGCAAATATACTGCGGCAGAAGGGCATGTACAGGCAGAATTGCGTACCTGTACGTTACCCTTTAAGAGGCGGGTTGCAGGAGGCACGCCCACCAGGAGCTTCGTGAGCGCGATCGCGGGTCCCGCAGACTCAATCTCTGTGGGGATACTTGCAATTGTTGCACGGAGAGGAGGAACGGGGAGATGCTAATGTAAACAAGCATTTCCCCATTCTGCCTAGTGACACTGTCACTGATCACCACTCCCTGTAATCAGGAGCAGAGATCAGTGATGTGTCACACACAGCCCCCCCCCGAGTTAGAATCACTCCCTAGGACACACTTAACCCCTACAGCGCCACCTAGTGGTTAACCCCTTCACTGCTAGCCAAATTTGCACAGTAATCAATGCATTTTTAATTGCACTGATCGCTGTATAAATGTGAATGGTCCTAAAATCATGCCAAAAGTGTCCGATCTGTCTGCCATAATGTCGCAGTCACAATAAAAATCACTGATCGCCGCCATTACTAATAAAAAATGAATAATAAAAATGCCATAAAACTATCCCCTATTTTTTAAAAGCTATAACTTTTGTGCAAACCCATCAATAAACGCTTATTTTTTTGACAAAAATAAGTAGAAGAATATGTATCGAATACGTATCGGCCTAAACTGAGGATTTTTTTATATTTTTTTGGGGGGATATTTATTTATAGCAAAAAGTAAAAAATAATGTGTTTTTTTTCAAAATTGTCACTATTTTTTTGTTTATAGCGAAAAAATAAAAACCGCAGAGGTGATCAAATACCACCAAAAGAAAGCTCTATTTGTGGGAATAAAAGGACGCCAATTTTGTTTGGGAGCCACGTCGCACGACCGCGCAATTGTCATTTAAATTGACGCAGTGCCGAATCGCAAAAAACGCTCTGGTCTTTGGATAGCCAAATGGTTCGGGGCTTAAGTGGTTAACGGCAGCCTCACTGAAACCCTTGAGCCCCATATGAATTTGTTTGATCTTCTGAAATCAGGATCTAGGTAGGTAGACGAGGAGCAAGTTGCAATAGTCAAGGCAGGAGATAACAAGGGAGTGGATTAGCAGCTTTGTGGTGTAGGGGTCTCCCCGCACCCCCTCCCCTCCCCGGAAAAATGATACCAAATCTTTTGGGTCTGGTATGGATTATAGAGCAAAACCCATAAAAGACAAGGAAAAAAAAAAGCATGGGGCCCCCTCCAATATCAATACAAGACCCTTATCCAAGCATGCAGCTTGAGATGAACACAGAGGAAATGAACACATAACCCCTTCCCCTCCTGAACCATACCAGGCTGCATGTTCTCAAGATGGGGGGAACCCTCCTGGTAAAGCACCCTGTCCCATGTTGAAGAGGGCAAGACCTTCTCCTCACAACCCTAGGTAGATGAGGAGCAAGTGGAAATAGTCAAGGTGAGCAATAACAAGGGAGTGAATTAGTAGCTTTATGGTGTGGGAGACCCCCCAAAAAAAATCATACCAGGTATTTTGGATCTGGTATAAATTATAAAGGTAAACCACATAACAAAAACAAAAACATGGTCCCCACCTATGTCCATACCAGACCCTTATCCAAGCATGCAACCTGGCTGGCCTGGAAAGATGAGCACGTGGCCTCTCCACACAACCCTGGCCAAGTGGTTCTGCATATCAGATTCCGAAAGACATCTTTGAATATAAAGGGGCCCCCAGATACTGCCCACCTTACATGAATGAGTGTACTATGTCAATCATGATGCCCAATGCATGACTTTTCTCTTTTGATGTTTTGCAGACCTCACCCTCTCCAAACCTTCTCTATGTCCACTACAACATGTAAGCCTGTGCGGTTATCATATACCATGCCATATTGTGTGACTATTAACTCTAGCCCCACGAGGGAGGATGTATCACCAGCTTTGCTACAAATGCCATATGTCATGAAGGAATCTGAGATCTTAATGAAGAGCAGACGCCAGAGGTGGGAATCCACCTGCGAATCAGATCTTGACCTGGATCAAACGGGATGGCGAAACTTTACCTCCTAAATCTAAATGAAGATGCACTCAGACTATACCAGCATTATGGTGTATTGAATTTCACCATCTGGACTCGCTATTCCACCCCAGTCACTGCAGGGATAGCAGACAAAGTTTAGCATACGTACCAGACGGCGACAAGAGTATGACTCATCTGAAGACATTTTGGGGCACACTCAAAAAATGGGAAGGTCGTCAACTGTGTTCACATAGATATAATGTCACATCCAGAAATTGTGAACCAAAAGCATAAGTACCCCGAACAGACTTTAAAGGCATTAATATCTATACAAAAAAAAAGTATTCGAGAATATTTGAAGTTTTACAAAATATTTATTTGACAAAACTTTTTAAAAACATGATGACTTAAAGCGGAGGTCCACCCTAAAGTGGACCTTCCGCTCATTAGAACCCTCCCCCCCTCCGGCGCCACAATTGGCACCTTTCAGGGGGGAGGGGGGTGCAGGTACCTGTACAGTACAGGTATCTGCACCCACTTCCGGGATAGCTCTCTGCGGAAAGGGGCGTAGATTACGCCCCTTTCCGAAAGTCCCCCCGCTGCCTGCTGGGAAACACACAGATCCCAGAGGCAGCGGGTCCATCCTTATTGCGCAGCGCGACTCGCGCATGCGCAGTAGGGAACCGGAAAATGAAGCTGAAAGGCTCCACTTCCTGATTCCCATACCCAAGATGGCGGTGGCAGCACCCGAGAGACGATCGAGAGATCGGCTTCGGGTGCCCACATCGCGGGCGCGCTGGACAGGTACGTGTCACTATTTTAAAAGTCAGGAGCTGCAGTATTTGTAGCTGCTGGCTTTTAAAAAAAAAAAAAAAACGCGGAGTCCCGGCGGACTCCCGCTTTAAAACAGAAAATGGTTGGAATGTATACAGATCTGTGTGTGGAAACACCAATATAGCAAAACACGGTTAAATGTGATCCTTCACCCGTTACAGTTAAATTCTTTCCTAAGGGGTGTTCTTCAGGAAACACACATATGCATCTATAATATTATTGGAAATATGCAATATCAATAAGTATTATTCCAAAGAGTACATATGTATCCATAAAAAGTGTAATTTTTATATATTAGATGCACTTACATGTGCTGAGATGGTGTGACAGATGAAACATTCCATAATACAAAAATAAGGAAAAGTTGTGTTTCATAAAACGTTTTTAGTCACCCCACAGAGGTGATTGCTTTTATTTTGGGGCACACTGAGCGGCCAAGAAGAGTTTTGAATAATTTGACATAACTCATGGTTCTGCCAATATATATAGAATTTATTCTGAGCATGTGAGGCACTTTATCCGTCGGAATTGTCTACCCCCGATCGGAACTTAAACAATCGGATTTTGTTGTCGGAAAACTTTAGATCCAGCTCTCAAACTTTGTGTGTCAGAAATTCCGATGGAAAAAGTCAGATGAAGCCCACACGTGATCGTATTTTCCGACAAAACGATCCGATCGCACATTTTCCGTTGGAAAGTCCGACCGCGTGTACAGAGTATTATGCTGCGTACACGCGGTCGGGTTTTCCGATGGAAAATGTTCGATGGGAGCTGTTTGTCGGAAATTCTGAGCGTGTGTAGGCTTCATCAGACATTTTCCGCACAAAATTTGAGATCTGGATCTCAAATTTTTCCGACAACAAAATCCGTTGTCGCAAATTCTGATCGTGTGTACACAATTCTGACGCACAAAGTTCCACGCATGCTCGGAATCAAGCAGAAGAGCCGCACTGGCTATTGAACTTAAATTTTCTCGGCTACTCATACGTCACTCATACGTCACCGCGTACTTGACCTTTGGTATTTCCGACAACATTGTGTGACCGTGTGTATGTAAGACAAGTTTGAGCCAACATCCGTCTGAAAAAATCCCATGGATTTTGTTGTCGGAATGTCCGATCGTGTGTACGGGGCATAACACTCTACTATCCAGAAACACAAAAACTGGGGACTCACCACACCCTGCGCCCGCAGGAATAGCTGAATATTTGGGGCATTTAGCTTTGTTTTATTTTTAAAGCGGGAGTCCACCGGGACTCCGCGTTTTTTTTTTTTTTTTTAAAGCCAGCAGCTACAAATACTGCAGCTGCTGACTTTTAAAATAGTGACACTTACCTGTCCAGCGCGCCTGCGATGTCGGCACCCGAAGCCGATCTCTAGATCGTCTCTCGAGTGCTGCCGCCGCCATCTTGGGTATGGGAATCAGGAAATGGAGCCTTTCGGCTTCATTTCCTGGTTCCCTACTGCGCATGCGCGAGTCGCGCTGTGCAATAAGGACGGTCCCCGCTACCTCTGGGATCTGTGTGTTTCCCAGCAGGCAGCGGGGCACTTGCGGAAAGGGGCGGGCACTTGCGGAAAGGGGCGTAATCTACGCCCCTTTCCGCAGAGAGCTATCCCGGAAGTGGGTGCAGATACCTGTACTGTACAGGTATCTGCACCCCCCTCCCCCCTGAAAGGTGCCAATTGTGGCGCCGGAGGGGGGGAGGGTTCCGATGAGCGGAAGGTCCACTTTAGGGTGGACCTCCGCTTTAATGAATGAGGTGACTAGTCGGAGGAGGGGGGGGTTTTATTTTTGTTGAAGAGGTTTCCTTGTCCAGACTACGGCTTTAAAATACTTTACAGATTTTCATTCAGATGTGGGGGTTGCCTTTAGAAACAGGTAATAACCAAGTGTGCAAATGACACTGATTACCCCAACATGTGAAATTTGCGCACATCTCATTTGGCGTACAAGATGGTGGGAGTAGTACTGAGCATCGGGGGCCAATCTAATTTTTGTGAATTTCCACATCACGGATTCCACCTCCAGCCTCTGCCGGTGAGATTTACATAGCATTAGTCTCCTGCCGCCTCCCAGCATGCAGTGAGCTTCTTTATTCTGACAACATGTCTCCTCCGCCTGATTGATGACCTCTTCCATTAAAAGGAATTTCAACCTGTAAAATAACGCGCCCTTTTTCGGGGGGCTCCAGCAAAGCTCCGTATTGTGTAATGGATTATTGTGGATTCGCGGCTTGGTCCTGCATTGTTATTCGTCCCCTGGGCTGGAATAAAAAAATAAAATAAAATAATAATGTCCCAGGTGTATGTCGGGGCTACAACTTTCTGATTGCCGGTGCCGGAGGAAAGGAAATGCCTTTTTATTGCACAAGGAAATTCGGTGTTGGCTTGTCAGGAGCAATCCCAGTCCACGGATTACAGTAACTTCTCACCGACAGGCAGCTGTGTCTGCAACAATGGCGTAACTTTATGTTTTTTCCCCTACGCAGAGACCTCCGAGGGGGCTCAGACATGGGATCGTCATTTATAGACTTATAGGGGATATATGAAAGTTGTTTTTATTGCAGTATTAAAGAAATAAAAGAATACATTTCCATAACAAGTCATGTGGTCAGTGCAATAAAGCTCCATTTACACCTGAGCGTAGCGGGAACGGGCGCTCCCGTCCGTATTGTTTTTGCATGTTTTTCACGTGCCAACGTGACTCCTGCCTAGGGCTGTCCATTGACTTGAATTGGCTGCCCTATGTATGGCAGATGCCCCAAAGTAGCTCTAGAACCTTTTTCGGTCATGGAGCGCCGGGTGTTTTTTCAGTGGGCGTTTTGACACGTCTGTAGCATCTTTTGTTCTGCAACAAACGCGCAGCAAAACGCGCGTTTCCTACCAGCGCTTGGGGTAATATTAAAGTGGGAGTAAACTCCCATGCATCACTTTTACTTATAGTTAAGCCTATAGTAAGGCATATATATAAGTATTGTAAATATCTCCTAAATGGCGCCATTTTGGAGACATTTCTTTTAATGCAGCTGGTGACGTCACCGGTGCATGCGCTCTGAAGAAACGGCATGCCATGCCATTCCTTCGGAGTCCGGTGGCATGAGTGGCAGGTCCGGTGCGGGAGTGATGTCATCATGGATCCGGCCACTCACACAGCCGGAGTCTGCGTACCCAGAAGAAAGACCATGTGAAGATGGACGGGTCTTCAGTGGTGGCAGCGCGCCGCTGGATGGCTTCGTTCTAAGGTAAGTTTCACATAATGTGCTAGTATGAGATGCATACTAGCACATTATGGCTTTACCTTGCAGGATTTAAAAGAGAAACTGCGGTTTACTACTGCCTTAACAGTTATTGGCACCACGAACAGGATCTGCAATTGCAACTCGCATATTTTTGTGTGCTTTGCTGTGTGTTTAGGAAAGGCGTAGGTGTAAATGCAGCCTAGAACAAAAAGGAAAGAATGTGGTTGATTTTCTTTGGACAGTGAGGGCTCATTCACATCCGTGGGTCTGCGTTAACATGTTTGCACTTGTGTGCATAGCGGTGCAATCAATAAAACGCATTGAAGTTCTTTTCTTTTTTTTTTTTTTTTTACCTTTTTAAACTTTATTGAAAATGAAAATTGCCTTATCTATGCATTGGGACTGCGTTGAGCAATGCTGCCCAATGCAGCCCAACTGAGTTGGCATGGGTATGTGCCTATAGCCTATTGCATTGGCTGCGTGCTCTAAAGCTCAAACACACATGTGCAGTACAGCAGTGGATCGTGTCAGTAGGCAGTGGCAGCTGGTGAAGTTTTTGGATGGGGGGGCGCCAGACCCCGCCCATCATGACCCCGCCCATCATTTTGGCCCCTCCCGCTTCTCATAAAACACGCCCCTTATGTAATCTGAAAAACAATTTGGTGTGGGTTCCCCCCTCCGAGGGCATACCAGGCCCTTAGGTCTGGTATGGATTCCAAGGGGAACCCCTACGCCGAAAAAACGGCATGGGGGTCCCCCCAGATCCACACCAGACCCTTATCCGAGCACGCTACCCGGCCGGTCAGGAAAGGGGGTGGGGACAAGCGGGCGCCCCCCCCCCTCCTGAGCCGTACCAGGCCGCGTGCCCTCAACATGGGGGGGTGCCTTGGGGGAGGGGGGCGTGCGGCCCCCCCACCCCAAAGCACCTTGTCCCCATGTTGATGAGGACAAGGGCCTCTTCCCGACAACCCTGGCCGTTGGTTGTCGGGGTCTGCGGGCGGGGGGCTTATCGGAATCCGGGAGCCCCCTTTAATAAGGGGGCCCTGGATACCGGCCCCCCACCCTATGTGAATGAGTATGGGGTACAATGTACCCCTACCCATTCACCTGTGAAAAAAAAGTACAAAAAAAACACAACACAGGGTTAAAATATTTTATTGCACAGCTCCGGGGGTCTTCCGTCTTCGGGGGTCTTCTCGCCGGACTCCTCCGCTATCTTCTTGTAGCTCTTTTGCTAGCGGAGGAGCCCGGCTTTCTTCCTCGCCGCCGGCCTCTTCTCCCGACTTCAGGGGTCTTGTCCACCTCTTCGGTTCTTCTGCCGGGCCACGGCGCCTTCTTATAGCTCTTTTACAGGCGGTGGCCAGGTCTTCTGTCGTCGCCGCCGCCGCCCATTCTTCTTCTTCTTCTTCTCCTTCTTCTCCAGGAGATGTTGCCTCGACGATCTCCCTGGCCGGAATGCCAGGGACGCGCTGCGCTGCCACTTATATAGGGACAATGGGGCAGTGTCACATGGGTTGATGTCACATGGGTTGGTCACATGGGTTGATGTCACATGGCGACTGAAGACCCCCGAAGACGGAAGACCCCCGGAGCTGTGCAATAAAATATTTTAACCCTGTGTTGTGTTTTTTTTTGTACTTTTTTTCACAGGTGAATGGGTAGGGGTACATTGTACCCCATACTCATTCACATAGGGTGGGGGGGCCGGTATCCGGGGCCCCCTTATTAAAGGGGGCTCCCGGATTCCGATAAGCCCCCCGCCCGCAGACCCCGACAACCAATGGCCAGGGTTGTCGGGAAGAGGCCCTTGTCCTCATCAACATGGGGACAAGGTGCTTTGGGGTGGGGGGGCCGCATGCCCCCCTCCCCCAAGGCACCCCCCCATGTTGAGGGCACGCGGCCTGGTACCCCCTTTCCTGGCCGGCCGGGTAGCGTGCTCGGATAAGGGTCTGGTGTGGATCTGGGGGGGACCCCCACGCCGTTTTTTCGGCGTAGGGGGTTCCCCTTGGAATCCATACCAGACCTAAGGGCCTGGTATGCTCTCGGAGGGGGAACCCACGTCAAATTTTTTTCCAGAAATTTGGCGTGGAGTTCCCCCTTCAGAGCTCATTCTCTGATTGGCCACGGCAAAAGTCGCCTGGCCTGGGGAAACCTTTCTGGCTGTGAAAGCTTTTTGCATTCATTCAGCTAAATGCATGAACATTCTCAACAAAGTAGAAACTAGAAAGCCTTTATGTGGTGACTCACCTGTCTCACTGTCTGGCAGCTCCGCTCGGGCTAAGGAACGGAGCTGCCGACGTCACTTCCGGGTTTTGTGAAGCAGCCGAAAGCCGGAAGTGACTGCCTGTCTAAGAATGACAATGCTCCCGCCCGTAGAATCACAGTGATTTTACGGGCGGAAGCTAGTCGGCGTTCTGCAGTGCGCCGCAAGGCGGGTTTTTAACCCGCAAATGAAGCGCCATGGATGCAATCTTGTGATTGCATCGACGTGGCGCTTCTCATAGTGCACTGTGACCGGTGCCACAGTACACTGTGTTAAATTGTTAAATGACATTTTTTTTTTTTTTTAAATGTCTTAAAGGGCCCGTTGTTTTTTTTTTTTTAACTTTTTTTTTTTTACACCTAGGGAGAGGGGGGGGGGCGGCGCCCGGGCGCCCCCTATGGGCGGGCCGCCACTGTCAGTAGGGATGAGATTTGTGTCAGTAGTTTTTAGTTTTTATTATTTTCTTTTTTATTTTATTATTTTTCTACAATTTTATTTTCCTTTTATTTCTTTTTTTCGTAATAGATTGTATATATATATATATATATATATATATATATATATGATAAAATATTATAATAATATTATATATTAATAATATATAATCTATCTATCTATCTATCTATCTCTCTATCTATCTATCGATATATATATATATATATATATATATATATATATATATATATATATATATATATATATATATACACAATTAGGAGTCCCATCATTGGTGAAAAAGATGCACAGATGAATGAATAGGAAGATCTCCAAGACGTCCTGCTCATTCACAAACTGAAGCATAGTAAACACAGTTTACTATGTTTCATTGGTGAACAGACACAGGTGTGATCGGTACTGATTGCTCACTGTGTTCATTCAGGATTGGAAGTGGCCAATACATGACATATTTATTGACTCCTTCCCCCGCTCTCCATCTTAAAAAAAATCCCTCTGTGTGCCTGCAGCAGCTGCCAACAGGAGAGGAGGGAAGCCAGCAGTGCTGCAGTGGAAAGGGACACACAGAGGGGCCCAGACAGCAGATGGAAGGGGAACATTTGCTAGAACCAATTCCCCTGCAGTGAAAGCGGAAGGGGGAAAGAAGAAGAGAAGCTGTCAGCGCTGCAGGGGGAGACAGAAGAGGATTGGTGTCTGCAATAAGACAGTACAGCCGGACCTCCTGCTTAGCAGGTGCCCGGGCATTCCTTTTGAACTGATGGGGCCACGCCCAGTACAGGAGGGATGGCTGTACTGCCTTATCAGCGGCCCTGGTCACGTCGGTTGTGTCCTCAACCAAACTGTCAAACCATCCAATGGCTAGTGTCATAACTGATCACATGTGCAGCACCATGACAGTTGAGTTGAAGATCAAACAGGAGCAAAGATGGCAGCCATCTTAGCAGAAAACCATAGGAGGGCTTACTTCCAATTTAATGTCATCATAGAGGACAAGGGGCACTCTTTACATCTGGAGTAAAGGAGATTTAATCTACAAATACAGGAAGGCTTCGTTACAGTAAGAGCTGTAAAAATGTGAAATAGACTCCCTCAAGAGGTGGTTGTGGCCAGCTCAGTACCGTAGATGCCTTTAAAAAAAGCCTGGATTCTTTCCTTACTGTACATAATATAACTGGGTACTGATATTTATAGGTAAAGTTGATCCAGGGAATATATCTCTTGGGGGATCAGGAAGGATTATTTTCCCCCGCTAGAGCAAATTGGATCATGTTTTGCTGGTTTTTTTTTTGCCTTCCTCTGGATCAACTGCAGGTATGGGATTGTGTATGAATGATTGTAAAGAAATGTTTGTTTTTTTCCCTTTTTGTTGGTTGAACTAAATGGACTTGTGTCTTTTTTTTTTCAACGTGACTAACTATGTAAAATGAGGCAAATAATCCCCATCATGTGTCTAATATACAGTGTGTATTTCCTATAATTGTCAGCTCCATCTAGTGGTCATAGTGCAGTATTTTCCTGAAATACTGCAATAAGAAAAATACTGCATTATGCCCACTAGATGGAGCTGATGATCGTAGGAAATACACATATCTCTGCGTATTACGATGTATCTCTTCCTTCCATGACAGTGCAGGGTGTACAGAAACCATGTTCCCCCCCCTCGGGCCTTTCATCCATCGGCTATTCTTCAAGGCCATCTCTATGTATTGTATGTGCGGCCCTCTCCCTTCCCCTCAATGTTCTGATTCTTATTAGATCTACAATGCAGCGGCAGGCCTTGGTCCACATTCCATCATTCACCTTCTGTTCGGGTGAATTCTCTCCATCGCTGCCGCAGACAATGGGTAAGGTGAAGGGTCACCATCAGAGGAGTAAGAAAGAAATAAAAGACTTATATCTGTTAAACTATATCTGCAAATCTTGTTTAATAAAAATCTGTATGCAAGTGTAACAGGTTACCAGTACTGGTGTTTTATTAACCTGTATCTTTTAACCCCTTCAGGACCAGGGTAAAAAAAATAAAACCTTAGTGCCCAAACCCAAAAGACAAATTAGGCTTTGCCTTCATAATTACATAGTAGGTGAGGTTGAAAAAAGACACAAGTCCATCAAGTCCATCCTATGCGTGTGATTATATGTCAGTATTACATTGTATATCCCTGTATGTTGTGGTCGTTCAGGTGTTGATCTAATAGTTTCTTGAAACTATCAATGCTCCCTGCTGAGACCACCGCCTGTGGAAGGGAATTCCACATCCTTGCCACTCTTATGCCCCGTACACACGATCAGACTATCCGGCGGACTTAGTCTGGCGGACAAACCGCCGGACTTTGCAGCTGAGGTCCGCCGGACTTTCCGAACGAGCGGACCTGCCCACAAACGACCGCACTTTTCCGGCAGACTGTGCCGGGAGTCCGCCGTACTTTTGAAATGAACGGACTTGCCTGCACACAGAGGAAAGTCTGTTCATTTTGAACGCGGCTCCAGGTAGACGGGACTAGCGCAGGAGGTCAATGTCACCGCCTCCATGGGCGAGATTGACACCTCGCTAGCCCCGTCACCTGGTATGGACTTAAAGGGGAAGCCCTATTCCAAAAAACGGCATGGGGGTCTCCCCAAAGTCCATATCAGATCCTTATCCAAGCACGCAGCCCGGATGGTCAGGAAAGGGGGTGGGGACAAGCAAGCGCCCCCCCCCCCCCGGGCCACCGCTAGTAAAAGAGCTGGGAGAAGAAAGCGGAGGCCCAGCAAGAAGAACCGAAGAGGGGGGCAAGACCCTCAAAGAGGGGGACAAGACCCGAAAGTCAGAAGAAGACCCCCGAACGGTGGCGACGACGAAGAAGAAAGCAGTAAGAGCTATCAGAAGATAGCGGAGGAGTCCGGCGAGAAGACCACCCAAGACGGAAGACCACCGGAGCTGTGCAATACATTATTTTAAAAACGTGTTGTGGTTTTTTTTTTTACACTTTTTTTCACCAGGTGAATGGGTAGGGGTACATGGTACCCCAATACTCATTCACATAGGGTGGAGGGTGGTATCTGGAGCCTCCTTCTTAAAGGGGGCTCCCGGATTCCGATAAGCCCCCCACCCGCAGACCCCGACAACCAACGGCCAGGGTTGTCGATAAGAGGCCCTTGTCCTCATCAACATGGGGACAAGGTGCTTTGGGGTGGGGGGGCTGCAGGGCCCCCCTTCCCCAAAGCACCCCCCCATGTTGAGGGCACATGGCCTGGTAAGGCTCAGGAGGGGTGGGGGCGCTCGCTCGTCCCCACCCCCTTTCCTGACCGGTCGGGCTGCGTGCTCATATAAGGGTATGATATGGACTGTGGGCGGACCCCCACGCCGTTTTTTCGTCGTTGGGCGTCCCCTTTAAGTCCATACCAGGTGACGGGGCTAGGGACGTGTCAATCTCGCCCATGGAGATGGCGACATTGACCTCCTGCGCTAGTCCCGTCTACCTGGAGCCACGTTCAAAATGAACAGACTTTTCTCCGTGTGAGCAAGTCCGTTCAATTCAAAAGTCCGGCGGAAAAGTCCGGCGGACTAGCACACAGACGGCCAGATTGTCTGCCGGACTACCGAGTCTGGCAGACAATTATGAGTCAAAACTTCTTTCTTTTTGGGGAAAAAAAGTCCTCCGGAGCCCACACACGGGCAGATTGTCTGGCGGACTCTGGTCCACCGGACCAAGTCCGCCGGATAGTCTGATCGTGTGTATGCCGCATAACAGTAAAGAACCCTCTACATAGTTTAAGGTTAAACCTCTTCTCTTCTAATTTTAATGAGTGGCCACGAGTCTTGTTAAACTCCCTTCTGCAAAAAAAATTCTCCCTATTGTGGGGTCACCAGTACGGTATTTGTATATTGAAATCATATCCCCTCTCAAGCGTCTCTTCTCCAGAGAGAATAAGTTCAGTGCTCGCAACCTTTCCTCATAACTAATATCCTCCAGACCCTTTATTAGCTTTGTAGCCCTTCTTTGTACTCGCTCCATTTCCAGTACATCCTTCCTGAGGACTGGTTCCCAGAACTGGACAGTATACTCCAGGTGTGGCCGGACCAGAGTCTTGTAGAGCGGGAGAATTATTGTTTTATCTATGGAGTTGATCCCCTTTTTAATGCATGCCAATTTGCTTTGTTAGCAGCAGCTTGGCATTGAATGCCATTGCTGAGCTTATCATCTACTAGAACCCAAGGTCCTTTTCCATCCTAGATTGGCATCCATCAGTATCATATTAGTGTACATCAGTGCCCCCTATCAGTGCCCATCCATGCCACCTATCAGTGCCACCTATGTGTACCCATCAGTGCTGCATATTAGGGCCCATCATCAGTGCCCATCAATGCCACCTCATCAGTGCCACCTCATTGGTGCCACCTCATCGGTACCCATCAGTGCTGCCTTATCAGTGCCCGTCAGTGCAGCCCCATCAGTGAAGGAGAAAACGTACTTATTTACAAAGTTTTGTAACAGAAACAAAAATATAAACTTTTTTTTCCAAATTTTTGGTCTTTTTTTTATTTGTTTAGCAGAAAGTAAAAATCCCAGAGGTGATCAAATACCACCAAAAGAAAGCTCTATTTGTGGGAACAAAATAAAAAAAATGCCGTTTTGGTACAGTGTAGCATGACTGCGCACTTGTCATTCAAAGTGCGACAGTGCTGACAGCTGAAAATTGGTCTGGGCAGGAAGGTGTATAAGTGCCCGGTACTGAAGTGGTTAATAACAAACATGTTATACTTACCTGCTATGTGTAGTGGTTTTGCACAGAGCAGCCTGGATCCTCCTCTTCCCAGGTCCCTCGCTGGATCTCCTGGCTCCTCCCTCCTGCCAGGTGCCCCCAGAACAAGCTCTGTGGGCACCCAAGCAGACACGCTCCTGACCCGTGGCTCTGTGGTTGTATATTCACACACGGAGCCGTGACTCGGCCCGGCCCCACCCCCTCTCTCTCCTCATCCACTGACTTTGCTTGACATCGGCGAGAGCCAATAGCACCCACTGCTGGGTCACAGCCAATCAATAGAGAAAGAACAACTCTCTCGTGCAACATTGCTGAATCGAGATGGTAAGTATTATGGGGCTAAGGGGGGTTTCTGCCTTTAGAACCACTTTAGGGTCCTTTCACACGGGGCGGATCAGTTCTGATCCGCCCCGTGGATGTCCGTTTGCTCAGCGGGGATCACTCTGCCGATCCCCGCTGAGCAGGGAGATGACAGCTCCGTCTCTGCACACTGCGCAGGGACGGACCTGTCACAGCGCCGCTCTCCCCTATGGGAGATCGGATGACGACGGACCGCAGTGCCCGTCGTCACCCGATCCGATCCGCAGACGGATGGAAAAATAGCTTTTTCCTCCGTTACACTTTTTCGGATCGGAGCGGGTCGGATGTCAGCGGACATGTCACCGCTGACATCCGACGCTCCATAGAGCTCTATGGAGCACCCGTTCAGGTCCGCCTGAAAAACTGACAGGCGGACCTGAACGGGACGTTAGTGTGAAAGAGGCCTTAACCACTACAATACAGGGCACTTTCACCCCCTTCCTTCCCAGCCCAATTTTCAGCTTTCATCGCTCTCGCGCTTTCAGTGACAATTGCGCGGTCGTGCTACACTGTACCCAAATGAAATTGTTATCATTTTGTTCGCACAAATAGAGCTTTATTTTGGTGTTATTTATTCACGACTTCGTTTTTTATTTTTTGCGATATAAGCGCAAAAAAAGCGGAAATTTGGAAAAAAAACAATATTTTCTTTTTTCTATTTGAAAAGAAATCCAATAAAATCAAATTTTGTCATAAATTTAAGCCAAAATGTATTCTGCTACATGTTTTTGGTAAAAAAAGTGTATAATAATTGGTTTGTGTGATCAGGGACATATGTACGCAAATGATCATGTACATACAGTGGTGTGAAAAAGTGTTTGCCCCCTTCCTCATTTCCTGTTCCTTTGCATGTTTGTCACACTTAAGTGTTTCGGAACATCAAACCAATTTAAACAATAGTCAAGGACAACACAAGTAAACACAAAATGCAATTTGTAAATGAAGGTGTTTATTATTAAAGGTGAAAAAAAATCCAAACCATCATCGCCCTGTGTGAAAAAGTGATTGCCCCCCTTGTTAAAACATACTATAACTGTGGTTGTCCACACCTGAGTTCAATTTCTCTAGCCACACCCAGGCCTGATTATTGCCACACCTGTTCACAATCAAGGCATCACTTAAATAGGAGCTGCTTGAAACAGTAAGGTCCACCAGAAGATCCTTAAAAGCTACACATCATGCCGAGACCCAAAGAAATTCAGGAACAATTGAGAAAGAAAGTAATTGAGATCTATCAGTCTGGAAAGGGTTATAAAGCCATTTCCAAAGCTTTGGGAATCCAGCGAACCACAGTGAGAGCCATTATCCACAAATGGCGAAGACATGGAACAGTGGTGAACCTTCCCAGGAGTGGCCGGCCGCCCAAAATTACCCCAAGAGCGCAGCGACGACTCATCCAAGAGGTCACAAAAGACCCCACAACAACGTCCAAGGAACTGCAGGCCTCACTTGCCTCAGTTAAGGTCAGCGTTCATGCCTCCACCATCAGGAAAAGACTGGGCAAAAATGGCCTGCATGGCAGAGTTCCAAGGAGAAAACCACTGCTGAGCAAAAAGAACATCAAAGCTCGTCTCAATTTCTCCACAACACATCTTGATGATCCCCAAGACTTTTGGGACAACATTCTGTGGACCGATGAGACAAAAGTGGAACTCTTTGGAAGGTGTGTGTCCAAGTATATCTGGCGTAGAAGGAACACTGCATTTCATAAAAAGAACATTATACCAACAGTAAAATATGGTGGTGGTAGTGTGATGGTCTGGGGCTGTTTTGCTGCTTCAGGACCTGGAAGACTTGCCGTGATAAAAGGAACTATGAATTCTGCTGTCTACCAAGAGATCCTGAAGGAGAATGTCCGACCATCTGTTCGTGTACTCAAGCTGAAACGAACTTGGGTTCTGCAGCAGGACAATGATCCTAAACACACCAGCAAGTCCACCACCGAAAGGCTGAAGAAAAACAAAATGAAGACTTTGGAGTGGCCTAGCCAAAGTCCTGACCTGAATCCTATTGAGATGTTGTGGTATGACCTTAAAAAGGCCGTTCATGCTCGAAAACCCTCTAATGTAACTGAATTAGGACAATTCTGCAAAGATGAGTGGGCCAAAATTCCTCCAGGACGCTGTAAAAGCCTCATTGCACGTTATTGCAAACGCTTGGTTGCAGTTGTTGCTGCTAAGGGTGGCCCAACCAGTTATTAGGTTTAGGGGGCAATCACTTTTTCACACAGGGCCATGATGGCTTGGATTTTTTTTCACCTTTAATAATAAACACCTTCATTTACAAATTGCATTTTGTGTTTACTTGTGTTGTCCTTGACTATTGTTTAAATTGGTTTGATGTTCCGAAACACTTAAGTGTGACAAACATGCAAAGGAACAGGAAATGAGGAAGGGGGCAAACACTTTTTCACACCACTGTATGTGTGCAGGTGATCTCGTACATATGTGTGCACATAATCATTGGGACATGTGATTTTAGTGGGACATATGTGGGGGACATGTTTTTATTATTAGGGACATGTGTTTTTATTATTTGGGGACATGTATGTTTTGGGGACATGTGTGTTTTGGGGACATATGTGGGGACTGTGTTTATACTGTGTGGTGTGTTGTGTGTTGACACTAGACTGATGATCAGTGAGTAAAAAGCTGTAAAAAGCAGCCCATACTCACTGATCATCAGCCGGCTGCAGCGATCTGCTCTCCTCTCCTCATCGATGACTTCCGTGTGAGGAGAGGAGAGCCGATTGCCTAGCAACTGGCTGTTTGTTTACATCACATGACGGTCGTGATTGGACACGGCCGTCATGTGATCAGGAGGGCCAATCACAGAGCCCTCCTGCCGATCTGAGATGTGCCGTGTCTGGGTGACACGAGCACATCGGGATCGCGCTGCTGCGCGGGCACGCGCGCGGGCACGCGCGCGCGTGATCCCGCTACTCCTGAAGGACGTTCCTGAACGTCCTATCAGGAGTAGACGGCTCCCACCCGGCCGTATATATGCATTGGCCGGGTGGGAAGTGGTTAAATATTCAGACCCTTTACTGAGTACTTTGTTGAAGTACCTTTTTTTGGGTATGACGCCACAAGCTTTGCACACCTGGATTGGAGGATTTTCTGCCATCCTTCTTTTCAAATCCTCTCAAGCTCAGTCGAGTTGGATGGGGAACATTGGTGGACAGCCATTTACAGGTCTCTACAGAGACGTTCAATAGGGTTCAGGTCAGGGCTCTGGCTGGTCCACTCTAGGACATTCACATAGTTGTCCCTAATCCACTCCTCAGTTGTCTTGGCTGTGTGCTTAGGATCATTGTCATGTTGGAAGGTAAACCTTCAGCCCAGTCTGAGGTCCTGAGCACTGTGGAACATGTTTTCATTGAGGATATCTCTGTACTTTGCTCCATTCAGCTTTCCCTCAACCCTGACCAGTCTCCCAGTCCTTGCTGCTGAAAAACACCCCCCACAGCATGATGCTGCCACCGCCATGTTTCACTGTTGGGATGGTATTGGGCAGGTGATGAGCGGTGCCTGGTTTCCTCCAGACATAACAATTTGAATTAAGGCCAAACTGTTTAATCTTGGTTTCATCAGACCAGAGAATCTTGTTCCTCACAGTCTGAAAGTCTTTCAGGTTCTTTTTTGCAAACTCCAAGCAGGCTTTCTTCTAGCCACTCTGCCATAAAGCTCAGATCGGTGGAGGGCTGCAGTGATGGTTTTCCTTCTGGAATGTTGTCCCATCTCCACACAGGATCTCTGGAGCTCGGTCATAGTGACCATCGGGTTCTTGCTCACCTCCCTTAATAAGGCCCTTCTCCCTCGATTGCTTGGTTTGGCCTGGTGACCAGCTTCTGGAAGAGTCGTGTTTGTGCCAAACTTCTTCCATTTGAGGCCCAAAGTGTGCCAAAAAATATCCCCCACACCATTACACCACCAACACCAGCCTGAACCGGTGATACAAGGCTTGATAGATCCATGCTTTCATGTTGTTTACGCCAAATTCTGACCCCACCATCTGAATGTCGCAGCTGAAATCCAGACTCATCAGACCAGGCAACGTTTTTCCAATCTTCTATTGTCCAGCCTGTGCGAATTGTAGCCTCAGTTTCCTGTTCTTAACTGACAGGAGTGGCACCCGGTGTGGTCTACTGCTGCTGTAGCCCATCTGCTTCAATGTGTTGTGCATTCAGAGATGGTATTCTGCATACCTTGGATGTAATGAGTGGTTATTTGAGTAATGCCGCGTACACAGGACCAGACTTTTCCTACGGACTAGGTCTGACGGTCTTCCCGACAGACTTTCCGCAGAGGTCCGACGGACTTTCCAAATGAACAAACTTGGCCACACACGAGCGGACTGTATTGCCGCGTACACACGAGCGGACTGTATGGCGTACTTAGTCCGTCGTACAATCCGACGGACAGTCCGTCGTACTTTCGACTGAACGGACTTGACCACACACGGATGCACAAACAGTCCGTCAAAAGCTTGCGCGATGACGTGTACAGCACGTACGACGGGACTAGAAATAGGAAGTCCAATACACAGCAAAGCACCCTTCCGCCGTGTAAATCCTTTCTGGGCATGCGCCATTCTTAGTCCGTCGAATTAGCCTACTGACGAGCGGATTGTCCGCTGAAACCAAAGTACGACGGACAGAATTTCCAAAAAATCCGAAATACTTAGTCCGCCAGACTGCACGCTGAAAAAGTCCGCTGAAGCCCACACACGAGCGGACTGTCCGCTGAAATGTGTTTCGACGGACTAAGTACGCCATACAGTCCGCCCGTGTGTACGCGGCATAAGTCCATTCGAAAGTCTGTTCGTTTTGAATATGATGACGTAAACGGGACTAAACAATGAAGTTCAATAGCCAGTAGCCAATAGCGTCATATTTGATCCGTCGGACTAGTACACAGACGAACAGTTTTCCCGATTTTTTAGTCCGTCGGACTTGACTCCGTTGGATAGATTTGAAACATGTTCTATTTCTAGGTCCATCTGATTTTTTTTTATAAAAAAACAGTCGGACTAGCCCACACATGATCGGATTGTCTAACGGACTGATCCCATCAGACCTAGTCTGCCGGAAAGTCCGGTCGTGTGTACGCGGCATTACTGTTGCCTTTCTATTCTCTCCAACCTAGTCTGCCCATTCTCCTCTGACCTCTGACATCAACATGGCATTTTCCTCCACACACTGGATATTTTCTCTTTTTCGGACCATTCTCTGTAAACCCGAGAGGTGGTTGTGTGTGAAAATCCCAGAAGATCAGCAGTTTTTTAAATACTCAGACCAGTACGTCTGGCATCAACAACCAGGCCACGTTCAAAGTCACTTAAATCACCTTTCTTGCCCATTCTGATGTTTGGTTTGAACTTCAGCAAGTTTAGGTGCCTAAATGCATTGAGTTGCAGCCATGTGATTGGCTGATTAGCAATTTGTGTTACCAAGCAATTGAACAGGTGTACCTAATAAACTGGGCGGTGGGTGTATGTGTGTATATATATATATATATATATATATATATATATATATATATATATATATATATATATATATATACTCTTGTGTGTTTGAATTTTGGGGTAATGCAATAAGCTGCGCACGCCTATGCCTGCCAATCTTTATTTTATTAGTTCAGTTCGTTTCCTCCTTCCAAATATGTTGTAGAGGAAATATCAATATTTTTTTTTCCATGTAAACAGATCTTTTCTGTTTTGTAAATGATTATTGTTTAATGAGTGAGGAATTCTCACCATCCGGCTCCCATTCTACCGTCCCCTGTGAATACAACCTGAGATAACAAGCAGACAAACACGCCTTTTATTCGAATCATCGCGCATATTTGTTGCAGGAATAATACGGGAATAATACGGATCTCACTAGGTCAGCCATATTTTCATGCAGAATGCAACCCGACGGGCAATTAATCGCTGTTTACCGAACGCTCTTTTGTGAAGCCCAATGAATGTTTTTCATTTTCACGCTTCATAGAAGAATAAGTCTGCATGAATAAATTCCCGACTCGTCGCAATACACAGCAACAGTATCATTTAAAAAAAAAAAAAGCTCCACCTTTTATCAATAAAAAGAAATCTCTGAGCTCCAGTCAGTGGCTTTGTCTAGGCTGAGATGATCATTGGTCTGCTGCGGGGAGGAGGAAGTATTTTCTCAGTCTCCCCCCCAGTGATCAGGCTGTCATATTAACTTGCATGCAAGATAAAAGGATGTGATCTTTTAAGCAGTAATAAGTAGTAGTAGTAAATAAGCAGTTACACTTACAGTACATGCAAAGCGAAAAAGATAAATAACGCTACGAGATATATTTATAAAAAGAACTTGCTTTGTGAATGTCTCTGCATTTACACAGCCATGGCAAATAATACCCACCTGCATCTATTACTTTTATTTCCCACCATTGTCAGCTCCATCTAGTGGGGAATACTGCAGTACTTTCCTGAAATATCTCATCAGGATAATACCACATTATGGCCACTAGATGGAGCTAGCAATCATAAGTAATACACCCCTGTTTGTCTGCCTTTATTAATTATGCAAAATCTTTAAAGCTTCAGTAGGTTGCACAGCACTACTGAAGGGCACATATTACAGAGACATGAGGACAAAAGGGTCCCTTTACCCCTATGTCTCTGATTTTTTTTTTTTTTTCCGTTCAGCACCCAGGGAGATCTAAGTGGGTTTGGCTACCCTTACACTTCAAAGAGTGGTTCTCAACCACCGAGCTGTAGCCCACTGCCTCCCATCACCTGGGATTCCAGTCTGCTGCAGATCCCTTAACCTGCTACAGTGCCTCCCAGCATCCATGTTGCCAATGACTACCAACCTCCTATAGTGGTGAACAGTTCCCCCAGACCCCCTGAGGGACCCTAGCCTCTACAGCGCCCCCCAACTTCCCACAGCGCCCCCGCCCCCTGAAAGGCTCTAAACTCCACAGTGCCCTCAGGCCCCCTGAAAGGGCCTAGCCCCCACAGTGCCCCCATCTCCCCACAGTGCCCCCATGCCCCCTGAGGGACCCTAGCCACCACAGTGCCCCCCACCTTACCACAGTGCCCCCAGGACCCCTGAAAGCCCCTAGCCTCCACAGTGCCCTCAGGCCCCCTGAAAGCTCCTAGCCTCCACTGTGCCCCCAACTTCCCACAGTGCCCTCAGGCTCCCTGAGAGATCCTAGCCACCACAGTGCCCCCACCTTCTCACAGTGCCCCCAGGCCCCCTGAAAACCCCTAGCCTCCACAGTGCCCTCAAGCCCCCTGAAAGCTACTAGCCTCCACTGTGCCCCCAACTTCCCACCGTGCCCTCAGGCCCCCTGAGAGACCCTAGCCACCACAGTGCCTCCCACCTTCTCAAAGTGCCCCCAGGCCCCCTGAAAGCCCCTAGCCTCCACAGTGCCCCCAAGCCCCCTGAATGCTCCTAGCCTCCACAGTGCCCCCAACTTCCCACAGTGCCCCCAGGCCCCCTGAGAGACCCTAGCCACAACAGTACCCCCACCTCCTCACAGTGCCCCCAGGCCCCCTGAAATCCCCTAGTTTCCCCAGGCCCCCCCGAAAGACCCTAGCCTTCACAGTGCCCCAGGCCCCCTGAAAGACCTTAGCCTCCACAGTGCCCCCTGGCCCCCTGAAAGCTTGTAGCCTCCACAGTGCCCCCAATTTCCCACAGTGCCCCCAGGCCCCCTGAGGGACCCTAGCCACCACAGCATTCCCTGCCTTCCCACAGTATCCCCAGGCCCCCTGAAAGCCCCTAGCCTCCATAGTGGTCCCCAACTTCTCACAGTGCCCCCAGGCCCTCTGAGGGACCCTAGCCACCACAGTGCTCCCACCTTCTCACAGTGCCCCAGGCCCCCTGAAAGCCCCCAGACTTCACAGTGCCCTAAGGCCCCCTGAAAGACCCTAGCCTCCACAGAGCCTCCTCCCCCCCACACCTTGCCACAGGGCTCAAGGCCCCCTGAAAGCCCCTAGCCTCAACAGTGCAACCTGACTTCCCACAGTGTCCCCATAGTACCCTCATCCTTCAACAATGTCCCACAGTGTCTCCCCCCCCAAAAAAAAACCACAATGCCCCTCAGAAAGGTCATTACCTACCATACCCCCCCCCCCCCAAGCCTACTGCAGAGCCCGCAGCCCTCCACAGTCTCCCTAACATCAAACAATGTCTCACAGTGCCTCTCTCCTAGCTTCCTTCAGAAAGCTTATCCCTACAGGGCCACCAAGTCAGGTGCAGTCCCCTAGTCCTCTAACCCCCCTCCAAAACCCACACAGTGACACCCAGCCCCATTCAGAGCCTTCAAACATTTCAAAACAGAGTTTGCATTCCCATACCTTTGTTGCAGGAGGATATATTTTTTTAATGTTGGGGCTTGGAAGGCTTTGGAATAATTTACCAGGCTCTGGTTTCAAAAAGGTTTGAACCCAGGCTCTAAGGCTGCATTCACACCTGAGCATATCGCCTAAGTGAGTTTTACCATCTTATTTTTTTTTTTTGTGGTTTTAATGTGCTAATTTGGCATGTTTTTATTCGCAACTTTCATGTTTTTACACAGCGTTTTTGAGCTTTTGCTTTTCTTTATTAGCCAATAGAGAAAATTATCACCTTTTGCATCGTTTGCTGCTAGGTATTTCAGCTTTTTTTAGCTTTTCCATTCGTTTTTATTTCCTTTTTTATTATTATTATTCATTTTTCTTTTTTTGTTAGGGTAAGGGGTTAGAGTTAAGGTTGGGTTAGGTTGCTACTACTACTACTACTACCACTACTACTACTACCACTACTACTACTACTACTACCACTACTACTACTACTACTAATAATAATAATAATAATAATAATAAATTAATAAATAAATGTAAAGTAAATACAAATAATAATAAACAAATAATTTCAATAAATTAATACTAAGTAATAAATAAATAATTAACCCCTAACCTTAACCCATAGCCCTTAAAAAATAAAATAAAATAATAATAATAAATAACTAAACACCCTAACATAAAATAAATAAATTATTATTATTATTATTATTAATAGTAGTAGCAGTAGTCATTCATTTATTTTTGTTCGGTTTTGGGTGTTTATGTATTATAATTTTATCATTACAATGTAGCACCAATATTCAAAAAAGGGCCAAAATACATCCCTGGGAATTACAGACCAGTTAGCCTAACATCAATAGTATGCAAGCTCTTGGAGGGGATAATAAGGGACTATATACAGGATTTTAGTAATGAAAACGGTATCATTGACAGTAATCAGCATGGATTCATGAAGAAACGTTCTTGCCAAACCAATCTATTAAGCTACTATGAGGAGGTGAGCTGCCATCTAGATAAAGGAAGGCCATAGACGTGGTGTATCTGGATTTTGCAAAAGCATTTTACACAGTTCCCCATAAACGTTTACTGTAAAAAATAAGGTCAGTTGGCATTGACTATAGGGTGAGCACATGGATTGAAAACTGAATCAGAACAGAATATTTGCATGCATTAAGATTAAAGCGGAGGTCCACCCTAAAAGAAAAAAGCATTAATATTCTTTAAAATAATTGTTAAAAAAAATTTGAATTTTTTTTTTTTTATCTGGCAAGAAATCCCTGTTGCTAGGCAGTCTTCCTAATTTGCCTTCTTCCTGCTCCTCTGTGATCTTCGGCCTTCTCCCCTCCTCCGCGCTGTCTTCTGGGTAATGGGGCGCGCTGTGTTCTGGGAACTGTGTGTTCCCTAACACAGCGCATCCCATTCACAAAGCGCCGCGCGACTCGCCCATGCGCAGTAGGAAACGGGCAGTGAAGCCGCAAGGAGAGCCAAGGGACATGTCAGCCTCGGCGGCCGACATCGCGGGCGCCCTGGAAAGGTAAGTCTCCTTATTAAAAGTCAGCAGCTACTTTTGTTTCAGCTGCTGACTTTAAAAAAAAATTTTTAGGGCTGAAACACCGCTTTAACTCCAGAGATAAAATGATAATTCTCTCACTCTGGTCCAGCCTCACCTGGAGTATGCTGTCCAGTTTTGGGCACCAGTCCTCAGGAAGGATGTACTGGAAATGGAGCGAGTACAAAGAAGGGCAACAAAGATAATAAAGGGTCTGGAGGATATTAGTTATGAGGAAAGGTTGTGAGCACTGAACTTATTCTCTCTGGAGAAGAGACGCTTGAGAGGGGATATGATTTCAATATACAAATACCATACTGGTGACCCCACAATAGGGAAAAAACTTTTTTGTGGAAAGGAGTTCAATAAGACACGTGGCCACATGTGAAATTCCCTTCCACAGGTGGTGGTTTCAGCAGGGGCAATATCAAAACGAAAACGGTGCAGCTAGTTGGCTTGAGCCGCAGCTGCAGTTTTTATAGCGATACACCGCTTTTTTACATATTTGGTTGTCTGTTTTTTACACCACTTGGCTGTCATTTTTTATGGATTCCTTTTTTATATTGCAATAAAGAAGCCTCCTAGTTAAAAACAATATTGCACTATGCAATTCCTTTTTTTTTTGCCCCATACGGTGAATGTGAGAGGGACCCCGGTGTGTCCGTGGTCTCTGGAGTAGCGAGAGTGCTGTGTGCAGACAAGCACTGAGTGAGGCCGCGTACACACGCGCGGACTGTTCGCCCAACCTTGTCCGCTGAACAGTGTTTGGGCGGACAGTCCGCTCGTGTGTGGGGCTTCAGCGGACAGTTTCAGCGGACAGTTGGCCGAACAAGGTCTTACGGAAATTCCGAAAAACTGTCCGCTGAAACAAGGTTTCAGCGGACTGTTCGCTCGTGTGTAGGCTTGTTCGGCCAACTAAGTCTCGCGCATGCTCAGAAAGGATTTCCACGTCGGAAGGTTGCATTGCAGTGTATAGGACGTCGTATTTTTCGTCCCGTCGTACGTGCCGTTCACGTCATCGCGCACGGTTTCAGCAAACTGTTCGTCCGTCGTGTGTGGCCATGTCCGTCCATGCTAAGTTTGAGCGGACTGTTCGCTCAAACTGTTGGACGGACAAAGTTGGGCCAACAGTCCGCGCGTGTGTACGCGGCCTGAGGGTGAGACTGCTGTATGTTCGAGGAGTGGATGGCCGCTGCATATCCGAGGAGTGGATGATCCTTGCTGAGGGATTGGAAGAAAATATCGCCCAGTGTGGAGGGTCCATCCCCATACATGCTTATGTGATGTGGTAAGCGGCCACTTGGTCACACTTCACTTTTTTTTGCTGATTTCTGCTAAATCAATGTGTGGTGCTTCTATGTGAAGAAGGAAGGAGAACCTTTGCTATATGGTTACACTGTTGGCTATTTTTGCTCCTTCGGAAAAGATTTTTTGACTCTTTGTATCAGAATACTGACTTTTTGTTACAAGTGGTTTATTCTTTCCTACCACATGGTTTCTGGATGTCATGCATATTGATTTGTATTCAATGGCAGATTAATTCATTTATTAAAATTTGTACTTATATATATTTTATTTTATTTTATTTATTTATTCAGTGATTTCTTGATTCACCTTGTAGGTACCTAGATGTGTGGCACGCCTGGTTACTCACTAATTATTATGTAGAGTATTCAGTTATTCACCTAGGGGTGTGTGTATCTTGATTGGGCACCCTTTTAACTCATACATTTAGGTTGCGCAATTGAAGTCCTTTTACACGGTTTCAGCAGGGTAAAAAAAAAATTAGATATGCATCTGAACAACCGCAAAATACAGGGATATACAATGCAATACTGACATATAATCACACACATAGGTTGGACTTGATGGACTTGTGTCTTTTTTTCAACTTTCCCTACTATGTAACTGTAATAATAATTTTTTTTTAAGGTTGTTGTTGTTCAGTAGTTTAATCGTGTCCGACTCTTCCTGACCTCATGGACCATAGTGCGCCAGGCTTTTCTGTCCTCCACTGCCTCCTGCAGCTTGCTTAACTTCATGTTCATTGTTTCTATGATGCTATCTATCCATCTTGTTTTCTGTTGTCCTCTTCTTTTTTTTTCCTTCTATGTTTCCCAGCATCAGGGTCTTTTCCAATGAGTCCTCTCTTCGCATTAGGTGGCCAAATTATTCGTGTTTCAGCTTCAGGATCTGTCCTTGCAGTGAATATTCAGGGCTCATTTCCTTCAGGATTGACTGGTTTGATCTCCTTGCCACCCAAGGGACTTTCAAGAGTCTTCTCCAACACCATAGTTCAAAAGCATAAATTCTTTGCCATTCAGCCTTCCTTATGGTCCAACTTTCATATCCATAGGTTGTGACGGGAGTCACTTTGGGTGGGTGGCCCATGGAACCCAGAATCCCTTGGAGATGTTGGGAAACCCTTGTTGTCCCCATGCACCTCCTATGTCTAAGTGACCCTGTGGCACAGGGTGACTGAGAAAATGATGGACAGCTATTTAATGGACACTGAGAATGTGGTTTGGATTACTTAAAATGGAACAATAAAATGTATCAACAATTTCCCTCAAGAAGTCTATGATACATTAATTCCACTGTATCAGAATGATGGAACATTATAAGAGTTTTGTAGACTATTGCCATGCCACCTGCAATCACTGATTAATCAAAGCATTGCTTAGATATGGAGTGCATGGTCTTCAATGTAGGAGCCGGTACCTCTGCTACTGGGGGCTCCGGCTAATGTATGAAGGTGTTCTGTGTTTATACTTATGATAATATGTATTGTGTCTTCTGAGCTAGAAGATGGCAAGTCTGACCTTAAATGTCAGACCTCTAAGTCACCTAGGCTGTTTAAACGACTTTTATATTTCCTTTTGGGATGCTGGTACCAGTATTGTATATTATTTGAACAGATCCCTGTCGGAGTACTTTTTTCAATGTTTAAAACGATTAGATAATCAGTTCACGTTAATTTATGTTTCTGGCAACAGTTTGTATTGTTAGGGTAATTTGATCAGGAGGGGGAACCTCCTTCTCAAGTGTATAAAAGCCTGTATTCTTGTTCAAATAAACAGTACTTATTCTGGTTTACTCCAAATCTGGCATTGCCTAGTTATTGGGGTAATTGCAGCCATACTGAGGTTACTACTGGGAATACCATAGCTTTGACTATACGGCACTTTGTTGGTAGGGTGATGTCTCTGCTTTTTATAATGTTGTCTTTAATGTTGTTTTTAAGGTTAGGGGTTAAATATGATTTATGTATGTATTATTACATATTATTAATTTATATTATTTATTTATGATGATTTTTAGTTTTTTGTGTATTTATTTACATTTATTTATTCATATATTATTACTATTTAATTTACTTTTTTTTTCATACTAGCAAACATTCATGCAAAAATGCATGACAGCACACAAAAACGCGCAAATAGGGCATTTCCATTTATTTCTATGTGAATAAAAATGTGCCAAAAATGCTCACATCTGCCCTATTCGAGCTACAAAAAAAGTTCCATAACTTTTTTGAGCTTCGGGCGTTTGGCTTCAGGTGACTTGGAGTGGAGATGTGAACCATCTCCATAGAGAATAACTGATTTTTTTTTTTCCTCAAGCGTTTTGGATCTTTGAGCTTCAAGCTACAAAACGCTTGACCCAACTTTATTATTTGAAGACAATGCCATTTTTTTAGAGACAAATGGCATGTTGAGTCCAACTCCTTTGAGCTTCTGGTGTTTGGCTTCAGGTGACTTGGAGTGGAGATGTGAACCATCTCCATAGAGAATAATTGATTTTTTTTTTTCCTCAAGCGTTTTGGATCTTTGAGCTTCAAGCTACAAAACGCTTGACCCAACTTTATTATTTGAAGACAATGCCATTTTTTTAGAGACAAATGGCATGTTGAGTCCAACTCCTTTGAGCTTCTGGTGTTTGGCTTCAGGTGACTTGGAGTGGAGATGTGAACCATCTCCATAGAGAATAATTGATTTTTATTTCCTCAAGCGTTTTGGATCTTTGAGCTTCAAGCTACAAAACGCTTGACCCAACTTTATTATTTGAAGACAATGCTGTTTTTTTAGAGACAAATGGCATGTTGAGTCCAACTCCTTTGAGCTTCTGGTGTTTGGCTTCAGGTGACTTGGAGTGGAGATGTGAACCATCTCCATAGAGAATAATTGATTTTTTTTTTCCTCAAGCGTTTTGGATCTTTGAGCTTCAAGCTACAAAACGCTTGACCCAACTTTATTATTTGAAGACAATGCCATTTTTTTAGAGACAAATGGCATGTTGAGTCCAACTCCTTTGAGCTTCTGGTGTTTGGCTTCAGGTGACTTGGAGTGGAGATGTGAACCATCTCCATAGAGAATAATTGATTTTTTTTTCCTCAAGCGTTTTGGATCTTTGAGCTTCAAGCTACAAAACGCTTGACCCAACTTTATTATTTGAAGACAATGCTGTTTTTTTAGAGACAAATGGCATGTTGAGTCCAACTCCTTTGAGCTTCTGGTGTTTGGCTTCAGGTGACTTGGAGTGGAGATGTGAACCATCTCCATAGAGAATAATTGATTTTTTTTTTCCTCAAGCGTTTTGGATCTTTGAGCTTCAAGCTACAAAACGCTTGACCCAACTTTATTATTTGAAGACAATGCTGTTTTTTTAGAGACAAATGGCATGTTGAGTCCAACTCCTTTGAGCTTCTGGTGTTTGGCTTCAGGTGACTTGGAGTGGAGATGTGAACCATCTCCATAAACAATAATTGAATTTTTCTCCTCCAGCGTTTTGGAGCTTTGAGCTTCAAACTACAAAACGCTGAGGTGTGAATGGGGCCTAAAGGATGTGCCAAATCATTACCATGACTATTTGGCCCAACTTTATTCTTTTAATACAATTCCGTTTTTTTTAGAGACAAATGGCATGTTGATTCCAACTCCTATGAATACAGTGGAGGGGTAAGTGAAAATAAAATGACAGAAAGCCTGAAAAAAAAAAAACGAATCTCGCCACCACATCTATATGCTGGTAAATTGCAACATTTTGCATTTTTGAGTGTAGATTCACCTTAAGTTATTTCTTAAATAGGTTGGACTTGATGGATTTGTGTCTTTTTTCAACCTCGCCTACTATGTAACTATATTTCTTCACCAGCCTCTCTTCCTCTGACATTCTATACTTCTATACATGAGTGACAGAACATGGCAGATGAGCTGTCAATGTGTTTTTCTTCATCCATACAAACTCCCTATAAGAGCTTCACTAAGATAGCTGCTGCTATCTGCACTCGGCGCCCCTCTATTCTCTACGTGTTTCAATATTCGTCCTTGACATTAGCGCATCTCGAGCACATCTCGTGGAATTTCATTAATCACAGCTTTTATAGTCAATGAAACCTTTCAAGTAGAGCGCTGTAATAGCTCCGTAAGGAATCAGAGAAAATATTTTATGTAAGTTCTCTGTTTATCTGTTATTAAGAAAATAATGTAAGCTTCAAAATAATGGCTTTAGAAAAATGTTCCTGATCGGAAATGTTGCAGAAAAGTAGGAAATATCTAATCAAGCGCAAAGGGATAAAGCAGAGCTCGAAGCAGTGCTCCAAGTAGGGGGGGAGAAGACATTCAAAAAGCACTCTCCTGCACTTGGGTGGTAAGCTTAGAAGGTGTACAGTATACATATTCTTTGTCAGCGCCAGTGGACTTGCTGCCCCCTCAGACCAATGGGTATCCTCATGGACTGCAAAACAAGGAAAGAGCGCACTGACCTAGTGCATTACCGACATCAATTTTATTTGACAATAAAAACAACAAGCATTATACTCACAAATGTACTTCATATACACTGTGTTACCAAAAGTATTGGGACACCTGCCTTTACACGCACATGGACTCTAATGGCACCCCAGACTTAGTCCTTAGGGCTCAATATTGATTTAGCTCCCTGGGGTTTAGTGGAGCTCCCCACAAAATTTACTTGCCAGGAGTTACCCTGGTCAATTGCTAGAGATCTATTGATTTCCCTCAAAGTCTTGTTGCACTTTTCTCTTCTACCTCTAGGTGGCCGGGTACTTGGTGGTACTAGATACGCAAAGGGCAACTCTAGGTCGGGTTAAGGGCACATGAGGTATCTCAGCCAATGGGTAGGGGTTTTCTTGAATCCCTTGGCCTGCTGGGAGAACCTATATATCAAGGTCAAGTGATCTATGAGAACCTATATATCATAGGTCAAGTGATCTATGTTCTGTGCCACCAAGACGGCTGTCTGGGTGGACGTGTGTCATATGTCCGGGGCTGCTAGGCTGGAAATTGGGTCTGTCCCAGTGGCATCTAGCTGCCAGGCTTTGTGAGGGCCTATCCAGAAGTAAGAGGGCAGCACAGGGTTGGGATTGCGGCTTGTAGTCCAACCATACGTGATGGTTCTGCTGGCCGGAGAACCTGTCATGGTCGGAGGTAAACGGAAAGCTGTCGCCACTAAGGGACCATTCCCATTTACCAGGGACCACAGTGAGCAACTGAAGCAAGCACCGAATGGGCACGGTGGAGAATCGGCAAACTTCAGGTGGTGATCAAGTCAGGGACCCAGCCAGTGGATGTGAGTCAAGCCAGGCACCGAGCTGGTTAGCAGGGGTGAAGCTTGAGAAGAATCTGGAACGCCAAGCTTGGTACCCATCAGGGAAGCATGGGTGATGCTTGAGGGAGATACCACTGTAAAGCTTTGAGGAGCTCACAGGATTCAGAGTCAGTGAATCAGAGGGTCCAGGAGCTCAAGGGGCTGAAGAACTACAAGTAGAAGTTGTAGCGAAGCAAAGAGGACTGTAACTATTTGTGTTAGGAACTGTTAAAGTCTGTTGCCGTAGGAGACTGCAATCCTGCACGTACAGATGTGGTGCCTTGTTGGAGCCTTTCTCTGTACCACTGTCCTCCCATTGAGGTCTCGGATTCTGCCAATTGAAATTGCAACTGCTTAAGGGTGTCCTGGTCCTAACCCTCTTTCGCCCTCAAAATATCAAAAGGACTGTTAAGAGAAATAAAACTTCTTTTATTCCCAAGAAGTGTCTGGCGCCCAATAACTTATCCACCTTGCACCCACTATGCCTCACAACCCACTACATACAGAAGGATGTCAGCTATCTTTGGCCCTGAAGGTTCTCATTAGACTGGAGGAGCTAGAGACTTTGCTACATTGAGTTGACCCACCCTTTGCAGCTATAACAGCTTCAAGTCTTCTGGGAAGGCTGCCCACAAGGTTTAGGAGTGTGTCTATGGAATGTTTGTGGGGTCAGCAACTGATGTGGACAAGAAGGCCTGGCTCGCAGTCTCCACTCCAATTCCAAAGGTTTTCTATTGAGTTGAGGTCAGGACTCTGTGCAGGCCAGTCAAGTTCCTTCACCCCCAAACTCGCTCATCCTTGTCTTTATGGACCTTGCTTTGTGCACTGGTCCAGATCATTGAGGTGGATTATGGTGTGGGGTTGTGTTTCAGGGGGTTGGGCTTGGCCCCTTAGTTCCAGTGAAGAGAACTCTTAAGGCGTCAGCATACCAAGACATTTTGAACAATTTCATCTTTCAACTTTGTGGGAACAGTTTGGGGATGGCCCCTTCCAGTTCCAACATGACTGCACACCTGTGGACAAAGCAAGGTTTGTAAAGACATGGATGAGCGAGTTTGAGGTGGAGAAACGTGGATGGCTTGCACTGACTCCAATCCAATAGAACAACTTTGAGATGAATTATAGCAGAGACTGTGAGCCAGGCCTTCTCATCCAACATCAGTGCCTTACTTCACAAATGATATAGCATGCAAACTCAATATTGAACCCTACGGATTAAGACTGGGATGCCATTAAAGTTAATTTGTGTGTAAAGGCAGGTGTCCCAACTTTTGGTAATATAGTGTATATGCATATCATGACAAGTGAGAACAATCACCTTCAGGTCTGCTGTAGTCAACCAATAGTGTGGGAAAACCGGGCAGCGTCCGTAATGGTTAACATGTTTCAAGGGAGAACACTCTTCATCAGTGCAAAAAAAAATATTCCTTTACTATATATGTGTTGTTATGTATCTAGGTAGCATATAATAGTTTCCCTCTCCACCATTAGTGGTTTAGAGGGTATTCTGTATGCTATAATTTCTCGGGATAAGGGCTAGACTCTAGCAGCATATTTCAACCAGTTTCAAGAATCCTCTTCCTCAGAGCCAAAATAGTGAATAACTATTTTGGCTCTGAGGAAGAGGGTTCTCCTTTGAAACGCGTCAGTATTGTGCACGTGATCTGAGGAAGGGGTTAATCCCTGAAACATATAGTCCCTGCACTGTTCAAGCTCTGGCAACTTCTTCTGAATTCAATAAATTTGTTCCCCTTGTCCTTGGATTATACATCTCCTGGAGCTTGTCTGTGTGCGGTGGTACTGAAGTGGCCGGTCAGTTGATCCCAGGTTTCCTAGATCCTGAAGTCAAGCCGTGGGAGACATCCATTGCTTCCACCGGTCACTTCATATGTGCCTGTGCTGCAGCTCCCTCCCTTTGGATATTATTCTGGATGCCTGGAACACGCTGCCGGTCTCGTCGGGTCTTCCCCGGCGTCCTGTGCTGCGAGGTCTTTGGCTGGTAGACAGGTCCCTCACCTCTGGCATTTTAGTTCCACTCTTCATGTTCTTGATCACCTACAGCAGGGATATGAAATTAGCGGACCTCCAGCTGTTGCAAAACTACAAGTCCCATCATGCCTCTGCCTCTGGGTGTCATGCTTGTGGCTGTCAGAGTCTTGCTATGCCTCATGGGACTTGTAGTTCTGCAACAGCTGGAGGTCCGCTAATTGCAAATCCATGACCTACAGGCTCTCCCAGACTTCTGACATACCTGTTCCAGTATTGGAGGTAGGACAATCTCCTTTCCATTAACCCAGGCTCCTAAGTGTATTTTACAGTCTCATTGAAGTTCTCTTTGGATATATTTGTATCCCCTGGCAGCTACTTATGCTTTCTGATTATTTTGCCAATTAAATATTTATCATCATATATGGATTTTCCATTATTGCCTAATCCTTTGGAACAGCGCTCCTCCACTTGTTTCTTCTCTTTTGGTCTTTTGAGATTGGGAGCAGCGGGCTTCATTTTCCAATAGGTCTACCTAGGTCACCCATGGTGGCACCTTGATTCTGTGGATTTTATTGCGGACATTGCCTGGTCTTCCACTATTGGTTGACTACAGCGATGCGTTCGTTTGTGAGTATAACACTTGTTTTAATTCTCAAATTAAATTTATGTTGGTAATGTGCTAGGGTGATGCACCCTTTTTTGTTTGTTGTTTGGGAGAAGACATTCATGCCCAATTCAAGGTTAGGTGCAGCTGGGGATCTGTTTCTTATCTAAACTTCAACAGCAGCCACATGGAAGATAAAAAGCACCCTTAGGAAGCATCTGGGGCTGGACTGTTGGGGGCTCCAGATATGTATTCTTAAAGGGCAAGGTCTCATGCACACAGCCGCCTGGGGCTACATGACATAAAATGCAGGTGTTTTTCTGGGAACCTCAGATGCCCATAGAAATCAACGGTTTTACACAGTTGTACACATGCATACATATGGGCATATGACCCGGGGTGCGGACTGTTAGCATCCAAGAGCCTACATCTGTATGCATGTGCGTATTTGCACAAGACCTTGGTTTCTATGGGCACCTGTACACAGTACATATGGCACAGAAGCTTGGAAATATGCCCAAATCATTTGTCATACAGCCCCAGGCACCTATATTGAATGATGCCAAACTCAATTATAAAGCAATAGTGCAGTTGTATGTGGAGTCTGGTTTGCTTAGTTACCAGTTGGGGTCTTATGTCAACTCAACTTCTTGCTGCATATGTAATGTTTAATGCCCATGCACCATGCTTCCATGGGCAGCCAAGGTTTCTCTGTGAAGAGCATGCTCACTGTGCACCTCCAACACAGTGACTGAGCTGTCAAAGACAGCTTTTGGTGTCTACTAATGAGGCCTCAATGATTAAGCCAACTAGGGGGTGAAATGCGTCCTCTCATGAAGGTGGAGAGCAGAGCTGAAGCCATCTTACATTACCTGGTTTAGTTTTGGTTACAGTGGTCGGCATCCTGTGTGCAATCAATTGGTAGACAATGGGTTATGTTCTTTTGACCTTCAACACAGGTCAACTATAGGACTCTTTGGGCCTCCTCCACGAGTCAGTATAAATTTTAAAGGCCCAGACAGGTGGCTACCTTCTAGATTCTTTAAGTTCTTTTGACCCCTGCCACAGGTCAACTGTAGGTCTCTTAGAGGCCCGGAAGGGCAGCTAGCTTCTATATTTTTTAAGTTCTTTTGACCTCTGCCACAGGTCAACTGTGGTACTCTTTGGGCCTCTTCCACAAGTCAGTAAGGATTTTAGAGGCCCAGAAGGTTGGCTACCTCATGAATTCTTTAAGTTCTTTTAACCGTTGCCACTGGTCAACTGTAGGACTCGTTGGGTCTCTTCCACAAGTCAATGTGGATTTTATAGGTCCAGATGTGCAGCTACCTTCTAGATTCTTTTTAAGTTATTTTGACCTCTTCTATAGGTTAGCTGTGGGACTTTTAAGGCCTGTTCCACAAGTCAGTGTAGATTCTATAGGCCCGGATGGCTGGCTATCTCCCAGGTTCTTAAAGTTCTTTTATGTTTCAATGGTTTATATTACAGTTTTTCATAGAACAACTAACAAAGATCTCAACATTTCTTTGAGCATTGCACAGTGGTCATTACACTTCATACATACAAAATGTACAGGGAATCCACCTCATGTGTTCACAAGAGCAGTTATCTTTTTTGCTATAGACTGTATATTATTAAAGTTCTTTTGACCTCTGACACAGCTGTAGGACCTTTAAGAACTTTGATTCTGTAGGCCCAGACTGGCAACTTCCTTCCAGTTTCCAGTTTTCTTAGCCCTTGTACACACGGTCGGAGAATCCGTTGGAATTTGTCCTATCGGACCGTATCGTCGGATAATCCGACTGTGTGTGGTATGCATCGGACTGATTCCGTCGGAATATCCGTCGGACCCAATTTTCCAACATGTTGGAAATATTTCCCGACCAACTGGTTCGATCGGACATACTCCGATCATGTGTAGAGAATTTTGATCGGACCAAGTGCCACGCATGCTCAGATCAAATTCCTACATCAAAGCTATTGGCTACTAGCCTGAACGTAGTCCCATCGTAACGAAATTACGTCATCACGTTCTGAATGATCGGATTTTTCGACAACTTAGTCCGACCGTGTGTATGCAACAGTTTCGGACAAGATCCGACGGATTTAGTTGTCGAAATCTCCGACCGTGTGTACAGGGGCTTAGGCCTCTCCCACATGCCAGCTTGGATGCTCTAGTTAGGAGAAAAAAAAAATGTTCCCATTCAAAGGCCTGGAAAGCAAGGGCCTGACCATCCAAGGAAATTAACCTTATCAGGCAAAACTCGGAAGGCAAGGACCCTTCTAGAAGGTCCCTCTAGAAGTCCCAAAGTCCCTCCACATATGTGTGAGATTGTAGTGATTTGTTTTGTGTTTCTTTGTCTTCAAGTATCATTCAATGTAGTTCTTTACACCTTTTGGTTGAGGTTAAGTCTTCAACAGTTTAAGAACAAGGCTAAATTATAACAGATTTGTGGAGTTGCCCATAGTTTATCACCCAGGGAATTTACATGACGGCATGGCAATACCTATACTATTATTATTTATGAAGAGATATGGAAGGATTCAGCTATTTTTCTTTTTTTCCCATACTGGCAGAGTTGAACTCCCTCTATAACTCTAAATCCATCCACCTTGAGCTTTCTTGATACTGTCAAGATCAAGATTTGCATTTGAAAAGCCACAAATCACTACCATCCCGTTTTTGCCTGCAGAAAAGATTTCTCGATGTGGCTAATTCCTCCCTTTATTAATGAAAAGAGATTTGCAAGCAAGGGTTTCATAATTTCCTGCTGAAATTCATCAAAACTTTCATCTTAATCACTTTGTCTCTTAGGATAATGCTTAAGGTGTCGCCGTACGTAAGATATAAACCATCCAGGAGCGGATGTTGCTATTACCACAAGGCATCAATCAGCCAAAATATCATAAAGCTTTGCCCATGATTTGCATATCACCCCCCAGTCCCTGGCACCTCGGAGGAGACAATGAGGAAGACTTAATCAGTCACTTTTCCTCCTCCTCCTCCCTTGAGAATGGAAGAGAGACTTGAACAGAGTCTAAGGAGGGGACATGGGGGCACACGGAGAAGATAGGAGAATCTTCTAGGCCTTTAATAAAATAAATGGTACCTACTGAAACATTTTAATCTAAGGTGGCTGGACACTTGTTTATGTAGCCAATAGGGGAGCACAACGAGGGAACTCAAACAGAAATACCTGCAGTTTGCAATGACTTCCTTATGATAGAATAGCCAATATGTGTTCTCAATCATGAATGGGGTCATTTTCTAAAAGGTCTTTGATTGTGGTCTTTTTGTGCATGTGGAATATATCATGTAAGGTATTTAAAGCCCAAATGAATTAATTCCAAGAGCATCAAAACAAAAGGTTTTCAAGGTTCCATATTTTTTTTTTCTTTAACCACTTCAGCCCCGGAAGATGTGGCTGCTGAATGGCCGGGCCCTTTTTGCGATTCGGCACTGCGTCGCTTTAACTGACAATTGTGCAGACGCGCGACGCTGCACCCAAACAAAATTGACGTCGTTTTTTTCCCCACAAATAGAGCTTTCTTTTGGTGGTATTTGATCGCCTCTGCGTTTTTTTTTTTTTTGTGCTATAAACAAAATAAGAGCGACAATTTTGAAAAAAAAACAATATTTTGTACTTTTTGCTATAATAAACATCCCCATTTTTGTTTAAAAAAAAAAGCAATTTTTTTCTCAGTTTAGACGGATACGTATTCTTCTACATATTTTTGGTAAACAAAAAAAACGCAATATGCGTATATTGATTTGTTTGCGCAAAAGTTATAGCGTCTACAAAATTCTATTCTTTTTTTTACTAGTAATGGCAGCGATCTGCGATTATTATCGTGACTGTGACATTATGGCGGACAATTTTGACACATTTTTGGGACTATTGGATTTATACAGCGATCAGTGCTATAAAAATGCATTGGAAACTGTAAAAATTTAACTGGTAGTGAATGGGTTAACACTAGGGGGTGATCGAGGGGTTAATTGTGTTCCCTGGGAGGTGATTCTAACTGAAGGGGGAGGGAACTGACTAGAGTAAGTGACAAATTGTGGTTTCTAGCTGATAGGAACACACAATCTGACACTCCTCCCAGAGCAGAACACAGATTTGTGTGTTTACACACACACTGTCCCTCGAGTGTTCTGTCCCTCGAGCACGCAATCGATCATGGCCGCCATTCATCGCGACCACTGGCCATGAGCATCGGCATCCCCGTTGCACAGCGGGCACCTGCTGCAGTAAATTGATGGCGGCTAGTCGGCAAGCGGTTAAAAGCAGCTACAGCTTGAGTAGAAAAGCCTGTCCCCTGCCAACATGCTTCACCTTGTTTTTTATGTGGAAGCAGTGGTCTCTCTTCAGAGGTCCCAGCATGCCTCTCTACTGAGTCAAAACTTGAGCACAACAATCAGCAAACCTATTACTTCCTGCTGATTGGAGAGCTTGAGTCACTGCTTCCACACAGAAAGCAAGAGTCTTTCTTTGCAGCATGCTGGCAGAGGACAGACTTTCAATTCAGGCTGTGGCTGCTTTGTAAGGAAAATGAACTTTAAGACCTTGCACAGATTCTTGTTTTAACGTACCTGGAAAGTGTTTAGCAAGTTCTATTGACCTTCAAAGTAGAACTTAATGTAGCACCCTCCTAGTTTGGAGACGGCTGCTAGGTACATTTAATCAGTGGGGCCGTCTCTCCACTCTACCCCCCTATATGGTAATGGATAGATTTATGCATAAAATGAATCTATCTACGGCCACCCCCTACTTATGTGTCCGATCCCTTTCAAGGCACTGGTTTCATGAATTACAGCAGCGTTTTTTTTTTTTTTTTAGAGGCTCTAATAGGCTTCAAAATCAGGTGGGCTCGGGACGCAGAGGATGTGCTCCGATCCCACCCAGGTGTGTTACAAGGAATATTCGCTGCTGAAACACTGATCCTCAATCCGGTCAATCAGAAGCGGGTGTGAGGCCCGTTTTTCGATTGGCCAAAGAGAGAAGACTCCCGATTGGCCACCGAGGAGGGAGGAAACGAAAGCCGCTGTGATGACCCAGAGAACGAGAGGCCCCAGCAGTAAAGCAGGAGAATGGGAGGCCGCTGAGCAGTGGAAGCCGCCGATGATATGGTAAGTGCTACCGACCGACCGACCCGGGTGGGTGGCATAGTGTTTCCTCTCCCCCAACCCATCAAAAAAAACTTCCACTGGCCGCCACTGCATTTAACTTAGCTTCTCTATAAACAGTGAGGTTGATTACTTAAGGCTGCTCAGTGTTCCACGGGCTGCTGTTCTGCTATTTCCCCCTGTCTTCTTGAGGGTTCAAGAATTGTATTGGGAACCTGGAGGGCAGAACAGGCAGCCTGAATATTTATGGAGCTTCAGGTAATCTATGGGGAGGTGTACCCGGAGGGTGGAGGGAGAGCCCTATAAATAGTCTGGGCAGCAGAGTGTAGTGTTCCTGGGTCATGTCCTGCAGGAGGAGACCCATGTGCCCCTGTGTAGAGGACAATCTCCCTGTTTCTCATCCCTGCAAAGTAGGGGTGAGAAAGCTAGAAATCTATAAGTAAAAGCAGCACATTTTACACACTTTTACAGATAATCCACACAGTTAGGCACACATTTAACCCCTTGATTGCACAATAATTTAATCCCTTCCCAGCCAGGGTCATTGCTTCAGTGACAGTGTATAGTAATAGCACTGTCTGATCACTGTATTAGTGTCACTAGTCATGTCAGTGGCAGTTAGTCAGTTCCCTCCAGCATCAGTTAGTGTCAGATTGTCTGCTGAACTATTGCGGTTCCGCAAAAAGTCGCTGATCACCGCCATTATTAGTATAAAATAAATAAATTTAAATTCCAGTATACTGTATATAGCATCATTTGTAATTGCTGCAGCTTTCGCGTAAACCAATCAATATACACTTTTTTTTTTTTTAAAGTAGCAGAATACATATTTGCCAGAATTTCTGAAGAATTTTTATTTTATTTTTTTATTTTATTTTTTCATCGGATATGTTTTGTAGCAGACAGGTTCGTTCTTTTAAAAAAAAACAAAAAACTTTTCTCTCTTTTTTCATTTATATAAAAATAAAAAAAATAAAAAAACAGTTTTGATCGAATATATGGGTAAAAAACAAATGTGTGGAAAAAAAATGATATACATTTTGTTTGCATACAGCATTGTATGATGGCGCAATCGGCAGTTAAAGTAGCGCAATGCTGAACTGCGAAAAGTGGTGTGCTCATGAAAGGGGTGAAATCTTCCGGAGGTCAAGTGGTTAATACTTCAAAGACTGCTTCTGCTATTGGCTGAGCACCCTTAATTTGACTGCCAATGCCACCAGGTCCCATCCTTCTATCCTAATATTCCTGGTAGAGCTTTTTATTTTTTTATTTTTTAAAGTGGGTCAGGCTGTTTTTGGTCGATTTGGTCGAATTTTTCAAACTATTCTGAACAATTTGGCATCATTGACTGCTCAATAATACACGCATGTTTGGGGCCCAGTTCAGCTTCCCATTGACTTCAATGGAACATCAGAAATTTCACATTTCAGAGGCTTACAGATTTTTAAGATGTTCCACAACTGATAGAAATTCACAGAGGTTTGCTCAGCTCCGTTCCGTTGACTTGAATATTAAAAACTCAGCAACAAGCACGACAGAATGAGAATGGGAATGAAGCTGTGGATTCTCCTGTCTGTACTAGACTGTAATATTCACCAATGACAATTGTTCCTCTATCAGCTCGCCACCCTGCCGGGTCCCACAGAGGAAAGGGGGGGGGGGGGGCAATCTCAACAAATTGGATACCACAATTTAGATAATTAGCAGGATGTAAGCACTAAGCTGTCCATGACTGCGGCTTTACAAATGCCGGGATTATGTCACTGGCCACTAAGAGCATTGGCGTTAGACTGGATCTGCGCGTAATGTAATTGAATCTGAAACACAGATCAGACGCAGACCTAGAAGATCAATTAACGCCCAACTGGGCGCCTTCAGACAAAATCACCAAGATCTCTGCTGATCAAGTCCTTCATCTGAATTCTCCATCAGTCACAGTGCTTTGTGGAATATCCATTCTGTTCTGGTGAAGGTGAAGAGCTTACAATCGTACAAGGTTGTCAGGATACTAATCACCCACTGATAAAATGAGCTTCTTACAAATGTGTAAGTATTGAACACTAAATATGTCTACAGTCCAAATGTGTAATGATCTGATTGGCTGCAAGATGGTCTGTACCTTTGACTCCCCTTCTACACATAATGGGTAAAGTCATACCCCCGCAACACACACTTCTCTTCTGGACATACTGACTGCTGTCATACCCTCCGCACACTCCTCTCCTGCACATACTGCCCACTGTCATACCCTCCACATGCCTCTCCTGCACATAATGCCCACTTTTATACCCACCACACTCTTCTCCTGTACATAATGCCCACTGTAATACTTCTACATTCCTCTCCTGTACATACTGCCCACTGTCATATCCCCTACATGCCTCTCCTCTACACATTGCCCTCTATAATATCCACTACACTCCTCTCCTCTACACATTGTCCTCTATCATATGCTCTACACTCCTCTCCTGGACATAGTGCCCACTGTTATACCCTCCACACTTTTTTCTTCTACATACTGCCCACTGCCATACCCCCCCCCCCACTCCTCTCCTTTACATACTGCCCTCTGTCATATGCTCCACACTCCGCTCCTGTACATACTGCTCTCTGTCATACACTCACACACTCCTCTCCTGCACATACTGCACCCTGTTTTACCCTTCACACTCCTCTCCTCTACATACTACCCACTGTCATACCCTCCACACTCCGCTTCTGTACATACTGCCCTCTGTCATACCCTCACACACTCCTCTCCTGCACATAGTGCTCAATGTTATACCATTCACAGTCCTCTCCTGTACATGCTGCCCACTGTCATACCCTCCACACTCTTCTTTTGCACATACTGCTCACTTTTATACCCTCCACACTCCTCTCCTGTACATACTGCCCCCTGTGATATCCCCATACTCCTCTCCTCTACATACTGCCCTCTGTCATATGCTCCACACTCTTCTTCTGTACATACTGCCCACTGTCATACCCTCCACACTCCTCTCTTATACATACTGCCCACTGTCATACCCTCCACACTCCTCTCTTATACATACTGCCCACTGTCATACCCTCCACACTCCTCGCCTGCACATACCACCCACTGTCATACCCTCTGCACTTCTCTCCTGTACATACTGCTCACTATCATACCCTCCACATTCATCTCCTGTACATATTGCCCACTGTCATACCCTCCACACTCCTCTTCTGTACATACTGCCTGCTGTCATACCCTCCACACTCCTCTCCTGCACATACTGCTCACTGTTACGCCCCCCCCCCCCCCATCCATGCATCCAGCCCCCTAATCTACATGTAGGGTGCCAGACGCATGGGTTCCAATAGTTTTTTTTTTTTTTTTTGAAGCACATGATTAGGGCTCTAACAGGCTTCAAAAAAGGGAGGGCTCGGGGGGCTGAGCACTGCACCCGAGCCCATCCCAGTTCTCTAAAAATAGTGAATGAATATTCGCTATTGTCACACTGATTCTCCTCCCAGCCAGTCAAGAAGAGACCCATTTCCCAATTGGCCAAAAGGAGAAGCGATCCTATTGGCCTAGGAGGAGGAGGGAGGAGACGCACTGCCACCATGATGCCAAGGACCAACCGACCCATCCAGAAGCTGCGACTTGGAGGGTAGTCCTGCTTCAGCTGTCTTCATGGCTGGCCAGGAGCTGGAGAAAAGCAATGCATCACCCTGCGAGACCAGATCCTGCACAGAGCCCCCTATTATCTCCTTTGATAACAGCACAGGGTAAGAGAGCCGGCAACCGAGCCGGGAGGTGTATGGTGTGCGGTGGCAGGCAGGAGCGATGGGAGGGGGGGTCTGTGGTCAGGTCCGTCTGCCACCCCCCAGCACCAGCCGCCACTCCTCTCCTACACACTATGTTGTCAGACCATCTTCACTCCTCTCCTACCTATACAGCCTACTTTAGTACCCTCCATGTTCCTCTCCTGCACATACCACCCACTTTTGTACACTCCTCAATCCTCTTCTGCACATATTGACAACTTTCATACCCACTGAACTCCTCTCCTGCACATACAGTCTAATGTAATACCTCCTGTACTCCTATACTGTACATACTGCCCACCATAGGTGTGCACAGCCTATTGCATTAGGGTGTGCACCCCAAAGTCCAAACACATATGCCTTTCTCTACTGCCTCATCTGCACAGGATAGCGAATGAATAGGGCAGTAGGGGAAATCAGCACCGCAAATTGTGTTTAGGGTGTGCCCAGGCACATCTGACACACCTGGCACACCCCCTACGTGCGCCTATGCTGCTCACTATCATACCCCCCACACTCCTCTCCTACACATATGGTTCACGTTCCTGTTCTGGAACATGCTCACTTTTGCTATTAATACCTAAATAAAGAAACTTGTGGAAAACACTATACTGTATAGTGACATCAAATACTTGAAGACAAGGACGTATTGTCATTGGGGGTCATGAAGAAATTTGTTCTCTGTTAAAACAAATTTGTTAACAATTTATTGAAGATTTTGCCTTCTTTTTGATCCATTTTTTCTTATTTTTTGGTAGCTTGAACCTAATGGCCATATATCTTTTACTACATAGCAAAATGTAGCATTATAACTGCATTTGATGATCGGCTTGAATACAGGTTGGCCTAAAGATTGATCTGAGCAGACAGTAATAAATAATTCATCAATAACACAGTTCAGTAGAAAGGTAGCTCTTCCCGCACATCCACCTGTACTTGGAAAATAACTTCTACCTTACCACGTTTTCTCATTTCACATACAGTAATAAAAACCTTTCAGTGTCCTCAGCTTCTTCTTTCATTCAGCCAGTGTACGCAAGAAGGAAAATTCTGCAGCAAACTGGCCTGAATGCAAATGTTGAGCAGTTATTACAGCCAACGGCATGGCTTGTCTGTGAAATAGTTCATGCATCCCATTTCTGCTTGTCTCAGCTTCTCCCACCCAGGCTAACACGCGAGCAGTGACGGGACAAGGTCACCCAGCGCCCAGGGCAAAGATGCCAAACTGCGCCCCCCTTTCCCTTAGGGTTAGGGTGCCCCCTACCCCTGCAATAAACCATTGTGCCAGGGGCAGCCTCCCCTCCTGCCCACCCCTTGTCCTGGCCCTGCATGCGAGACTCACATTTTCTAAGGCTTTTTTTTTTTTTTGGGCTGTGCCCTTCCTCCAGAGATATTTTACCCAGGGCCTGAAACAGAAGACTGTCAGAGCTACTTGTAGGCAGGTGCAGTTAACCTTACTGCCAGTAGGTGGCTTCACACCATGATTGCATTGTCAGGGAAGTCTCTTAAAGTGATTTTAATGCCGCATACACACGACCAGACTTTCCGGCAGACTAGGTCCGAAAGGGATTAGTCCGTCGGACAATCCGATCATGTGTGGGCTAGTCCGATCGTTTTTCGAAAAAAAAAAAAAATCAGACGGATCTAGAAATAGAACATGTTTCAAATCTATCTGACGGACTAAAAAAGGGAAAACCGTTCACCTGTATGCTGGTCCGAATAACCAAATACGACGCAAGGGAAGCTATTGGCTACTGGCTATTGAATTTCCTTGTTTAGTCCCGTTTACGTCATCACGTTCAAAACGAATGGACTTAGTCCGTTCGTGTGTGGCCAAGTCCGTTCGTTGGAACTCTGCCGAAAGTCCGTCGGGATGACCGTCGGACCTAGTCTGCCGGAAAGTCCAGTCGTGTGTACGCGACATAAAGGTTGAATTATTTTTTTATTTTTTTAAATAACAAACATATTAAGCTTACCTGCTCTGTGCACAATGGTTTTGCACAGAGCAGCCATGATTCTCTTCTTTTTGGGTCCCCTGCTGACGGTTCTGGCTCCAACCCCTTGCCCAGTGTCTCCAATAGCAAGCCTCTATGGGGGCACTCAAGCAGGCTCACTTTTGAGCGACGCTTCTGTGAATGGACATTGTCCATGGGTGTGGACCTCATAGGATGGATACACTCTTAGCCCTTGTACACACGGTCGGACATTCGGACACAGTCGGACACAAAATGTCCGGTCGGACCCTGTTGTCGGATAATCCGACCATGTGTGGGCTCCATCAGACTGTTTCCGTCAGAATATCCGACCGACAAAGTTTTAGAGCTGGGCTGTAAAATATTCCGACAACATGATCTGATCGGACTTTGTCCGATCGTATGTAGAGAATTCCGTTCGGACAAAGTGCCACCCATGCTCAGATCAAATTCCTAGACCAAAGCTATTGGCTACTAGCCTGAACGTAGTCCCGTCGTAACGAAATAACGATCGGATTTTCCGACAACTTTGTCCGACCGTGTGTATGCAACACAAGTTTCGGACAAAATCCGATGGATTCTGTTGTCGGAATGTCCGACCGTGTGTACAAGGGCTTAGGCCCCGTACACACGATCGGACATTCCGAACAACAAAATCCATGTATTTTTTCCGATGGATGTTGGCTCAAACTTGTCTTGCATACACACGGTCACACAAAGTTGGTCGGAAATTCCGAACGTCAAGAACGTGGTGGTGTATAACATGTACAACGAGCCAAGAAAAATGACGTTCAATAGCCAGTGCGTCTCTTCTGCTGGATTCTGAGCATGCGTGGAACTTTGTGCATCAGGATCTTGTTGTCGGAAAATCCAGATCTCAAATTTTGTGCGATGGAAATTCCGATAGAAAATGTCCGATGGAGCCTACACACGGTCAGAATTTCTGACAAAAAGCTCCCATCAAACATTTTCAGTCGGAAAATCCCACCATGTGTATTGGGCATTACTCTGGGATTAATGTCCAGTATTCTGTTTTTCTTTTGTTTTTTTTTCTTTTGCGCCCCCTTTGGGACTTTTTTATTATGAATATGCTGGGATTGATCTAAAAGAGATCTCCTTCAGGACAGGTACTGTACCCTTCCAACACATCCTTCTGATTTTTTTATAACTGCCATGATTGACAATCACCTCTTAACTAATTATTAGTTAATACTATCTCTACTGGATGTTGAGTGCTCTATTGTTATTATTTTTGTTTTGTATTTGTACTATTGTGAGCTGGGGTATGCCCAGAGCCTCTGTTTTGTTACTTCTTTTATGGAATCTCAATAAAAAGAATAATAAAAAAAAGGATGGTTTGAGAAACACAACAATGAGTTTGAGGTGTTGCTTGCCCTCCAGATTCTCCAGATCTCAATCCAATCAAGCATCTATTGGATGTGCTGGAAAAAAAAGTCCTATCCATGGAGGCCCTACCTCACAACCTACAGGATTTAAAGGATCTGCTACTGATGGCTTGGTGTAGGTACAGGGGTCTAAGAGGAATCCATGCCTCAACAGGTCAGGGGGACCTACTCAATATTAGGTGGGTGACAGATGCGTAAGTAGAACCTTCAGAGCCCACGAAGAAACCATGAAGGGCTGATCACAGATCATCGTAAAGGGCCAATCACAGCGGCCCTTTACCATGTGATCAGCGGATCATGTAAACTGACTTGGCGGTTATCGGCAGTCCTTTCCTCCCACGCTGTGTCTGTGTGAGAGAAGGAGAGCCGTTAACCAGTAAGACTGTCAGTACATTGTTTACACTGATAATCAAGGCCCTGATTATCAGTGCAGCCCCATCAGTACAGCCTATTAGTGCCACCTATCAGTGCTAATCAATGCTGCCTTTCAGTGCCCATCAGTGCTGTCTATCAGTGCCACCTATCTGTGCAGATCAGTGCTATATCAGTGTCATCTATCAGTGCACATCAATGCTGCCTATGAGTGCTGTCTATCAGTGCCACCTTTCTGTACCCATCAATGCTGCCTATCAGTGCCGTCTATCAGTGCTGCCTATCAGTGCCACCTATCAGTGCCTCCTCATCAATGCGAGCTGAGAGCATCTCTCTCATACAGCCCAGAGCCTACACTGATAGTTCCCACTCCCTCCTCCCTTACACGGATGGGAGAGGAGAGTGCCAATCTGCTCCTTCTCCTCCCGCCCCTCTCCTCCTGTGTGTACACTGTGCAGCTGCTTCACACTTCCCATGGTGCGCACAGGAGGAGATGGGCAGATCGACTCTCTCCTCTACCATCTGTGCGAGGGAGGAAGGAGTAGGGAGGGGAAACTGTCAGTGTAGGCTCTGGGCTGTATGAGATAGAAGCTCTAAGCTCAGAGCCCTGAGGCCAGCAACCCTGGCCGGGGCCCCTCGACAGTGGTGGAACACCAGGGCTCGCCCCAAGTGCCCCCTTTGGAACCCTGGTAGTTCCGCCACTGGTGGGTGGTGATAAAGTTATGGCTGATCAGTATATATATTCTCTGGTTTGCTTATATCAGTGCTGAAGATCAGTTATCTATTACTGCAAGATTTATATGAAAGGCATCAGTACCCTATATACTGTGTGTGAGTACTTCCTCCAAATACAAGGTACTTAATTCCTCCTCACCGCTGATCGCAGCAGCCAGCGTAGGCGATGTTGCATCGTTTTAAACAGCGACTGATGTTCAGGGGTTGATGATGATTTCATGCATAGGAGGATTACACAGTGAGCAGTTTGTCAGTGTTTGATAATTTGAGGGTTTCTTCATGTTATACTTTCCTGCTGTTCTTCACTGTACAGAGAAACATCTTGTGCGTCTCGTTTCAGGCCTCATCTATATAAATAGATTCCCAGCAGCTGAGCGAGCCTTCTAATTCCATCAAGGAGTGATGAGGAGTGAGAATGCTCTAATCCTTTCACAAGCGCCTGCAACGCGTCTCTGCAGGAGCTGCAATTATCCCCTGCATGCAGCTGCCGCCTCTCCTTATTGCTGAATCACTGAATTCATTCTCACCCTATGCACTGATAGATTGCGCAGCTTCCCGGTGTCGTTCCATCGAACATAATGTACACAGAGCGCAAAGGTCTCATATACACTATATTACCAAAAGTATTGGGACGTCTGCCTATACACGCACATAAACTTTAATGGCATCCCAGTCTTAGTCCATAGGGTTCAATATTGAGTTGGCCCACCCTTTGCAGTTATAACAGATTCAACTCTTCTGGGAAGGCTGTCCACAAGGTTTAGGAGTGTTTCTATGGGAATGTTTGACTATTCTTCCAGAAACGCATTTGTGAGGTCAGGCACTGATGTTGGATGACAAGGCCTGGCTCGCAGTCTCTACTCTAATTCATCCCAAAAGGTGTTCTATCAGGGTGAGGTCAGGACTCTGTGCAGGCCAGTCAAGTTCCTCCACCCCAACTCGCTCATCCATGTCTTTATGGCCAGTCAAGTTCCTCCACCCCAAACTCGCTCATCCATGTCTTTATGGACCTTGCTTTGTGCACTGGTGCACAGTCATGTTGGAACATTAAGGGGCCAACTCCTTGTCATCCGGCTTTCAGGCCAAGGATGAACTGACCCCTCCCCCACACACATACGCACTGATAATGTAGAATGGGTGCACTGCCATGTGCTTGTTCTCCTCCCCCGTCCCCTTGCTTTGGTGACCTGTGCCTGGCAAAGGGTATGTATTGTGCATGTGTGGTCAATTGCTTAATTTATATCAGTTAGGTCTCCAAACTTTCCAAACAAAAGGGCCATTTTACTGTCCTTCAGACTTTAGGGTGGCCGGACCATGGTCATCGGGAGTAGAACATGACCCAGCATCAGTGGGAGTAAGCAATGCCCCATCTTTAAAGTCAGTGAGACTCTCTTATGGGTGGACCGTGGGGAGGAGTGGAGGGTCTTTTCTCTTTTTCTTTTCTTCTTCTTGTCTGCCCGGATATAGCTATCTGGCCACGACCAAGGCGGCCGATGCTGGCGCTGCGTGCTCGAGGTGGGGTGGGTGGATGGGTTGGAGGGCTGGGGGGGATGGGGAGGTGGGAAAAGCGTATTGAGGGCGGGTACTAACGAGCAGGTGGGTTATAGCATTATTATTGTATTAGCTAGTTTGTTATGTAATCTGTTTTATATAGTGTATAACACTGTTATTTACATTTGAAAAAGTATCAATAAAAAATACATTAAGTAAAAAAAAAAAAAAGAAATTGTGCTCAATCAATGATGTCATTGGGAGGATTTGTGCCCCATCATTGGGCCCCATTGTTAATGTCAATGGGTGAAACTGTGTCCCATCGTTGATGTCATTGGGAGCAATTGTGCCCCATCATTGGTGTCTATGGGAGGAAATGTGCCCCCTCTGTGTCATTGGGAGGAATTGTGTCCCATCATTGGTGTCATTGGTAGGAATTGTGCCCCATTGTTGGTGTCATTGGTAGGAACTATGCCCCATCATTGGTGTCATTGGTAGGAAATGTGCCCCATTGTTGGTCTCATCGGCAGGAATTGTGCCCCATCCTTTATGTCATTGGAAGGAATTGTGCCCCATCGTTGGTGTCATTGGTAGGAATTGTGCCCCTTCCTTGGTGTCAGGGCCAGATAAAAGCAAGCAAAGGGCTGCATCTGGCCCCAGGGCCACAGTTTGAAGACCATTGAGTTAGCAGATGGTTGCACATACATAGTGTGTTTTTTGTCAATTGCAGGCATCCGGGGTGGACAGTGAGCATATTGGAGTGTGGTGTGAGCAGAAGCTGTTGCCCACTGGTTGTCAGCCACTGATCTTGAATGTGAGGACAGTGATGGTAGTGTGGTTCGCTGTATGGTCCCCTCCCCCCCTCCTCTGCATGACAGTACTGCACTCAGGTTGGTCTACCCCTCCTGCCCCCTCTATCCTTGTCCCAGCCCTGCATCCCACCACTTTGCAGTGAGATTTCCAAATCAAAATCTAGCTTTTGTCTTGTATCCACATATAATACTTTTGATACTCAGTGTTGTTCTATTCTAATACCTTTCATCATTTTTCAGTCTTCTTTTAGAACATTGACAAAGTCACACATAATGTTCAATTTGCACTCTACTGACACTTTGAAGCTCTTGTCTGTGATTGGATGAAAGTTAGCAGCCAGGGCCTCTCAGCATTTTATCTTCCCCTCCTTTTTCGTTCCACATAAAAGTTAATAAAAAAGAGTAAAGTGCGTTTCTTTATATGAACAAGAGCACTCTTCTCCTTCGCTCTGATGGTAATAAGTTGCAGACCCTGACAGGTGTTAGCACTCACAAGCTGAAGATGAGCCTGACAGTAAATGGCTGGCCACATGTTATTATCATTCTGACAGATAGCTGAACGCAGGCCAAAGCCTTCTTCATTTACAGTTTACCAGTTGTGATTTGGTGGGGCGGAAAATGGTTTGGTGGTTAGCACCGTCTGTGAACTAGGGTTGCTGGTTTTAGCTCCCATCAGGACATGGAGTTTGTAGGTCTTTACCAAGTTTGTGTAGATTTTCTCCCATCATGTCAAAACATACATGTATGTTAACTGGCATTTCACCCATTTGTTCTTTCCAGGAGTAGCTGACCATGGTGGAGACACTGAAGTGTACCTCCTGTGGGATATTCGTCCCAGGCCCACCAAAGGCACCTGCAAGGTGACTGCAACAATATCTCACCCCTGCTACCCTATCATTTATGGACCCATTTGGTAAGACTAGGTTCGCACCTGCTGTGCCCATTATTAGGACCTCCCACCATCCCTGTGCTGAGTTCCCTGATCTACATACCTGCTGTGTCCATTATAAGGGGTTCTCATCATCCCTGTGCTGAGTTCCCTGATCTACATACCTGCTGTGTCCATTATAAGGTGTTCTCATCATCCCTGTGCTGAGTTTCTGGGTCTGTCCACCTGCTGTACCCATTATGAGGGGTTTTCACTATTAGAGTTGCCACCTCATCCCTTTAAACCCGAACACCTTTGAATTACACGGGTTCTGAGGCTAATAAAATGCAGATAAGGAACCAAGTGAGTTTAATTACCACCTTACCAGCTACAGAACCTGTGTAATTAATGTGTTCGGGTTTAAAGGGATGAGGTGGCAACCATACTCATTATCACAGCACTGAGTTCGCTGGTCTACACACTTGATGTGCCCATTATGAGGGGCTCCCACCATCCCTTAGCTGAGTTCCCGGGTCTGTCCACCTGCTGTGCCCATTATGAGGGGTTCCCATTATCCCTGTGCAGAATTTCCAAGTCTGCACACTTGCTGTGCCCATTCTGAAGGGTTCCCACTATCCCTGCATTGAGTTCCTGGGTCTGTACACCTGCTGTGCCCATTATGAGGGATTCCAACCATCCTTGTGTTGAGTTCCCGGGTCTGTACATCTGCTGTAGCCATTATGAGGGGCTCCCACTATCCCAGAACCAAGTTCCTCATGCTGCACACTTGCTGTGCCCAATATTAAGGCCCCCCACTATCCCTGCATTGGGTTCCTAGGTCTTCTCACCTGTTGTGACTATTTGGAGGGACTCCCACTATCCCTTTGCTGAGTCCCTGTGCCTGTATACCTAATGAGGGGCTCCCATCATCCTTGTGGTGAATTTCCAAGTCTGCACACTTGCTGTGCCCATCATGAGGGGTTCCCACTATCCCTGCATTGGGTTCCTACGTCTGTACACCTGTTGTGCACATTATAAGGGGTTTCCACCCTCCATGCATTGAGTTCCTAGGTCTGTACACCTGCTGTTCCCATTATGAAGAGTTGCCATCATTCCCAGCTTGAGTTTTTGAGACTGCACACCTCCCTCACGGGAGGTTCCACAATCCCTGGAGCAGCCAATACTCCAAGGCTGGCATTGGCTCTGCCAAAAACTATCACAGAAAGATCTCATAGCTAAAGTTTCCAATGGACATCTATCTATCCATCTATCAATCTACACTATATTACCAAAAGTATTGGGACGTCTGCCTTTACATACACATGAACTTTACTGGCATCTCAGTCTTAGGCCGCGTACACACGGGCGGATTGTCTGCCCAACTAAGTTCGTCAGACAATCCGACAGACAGTCTGTCCAAATTTTGAACGAACGGACTTGACCACACACGATGAACAGACAGTCCGCTGAAAACTTGCGCGATGACGTGTACAGCACGTACGACGGGACTAGAAAAACGACGTCCAATACACTGCAATGCAACCTTCGGCCGTGTAAATCCTTTCTGAGCATGCGCCATACTTAGTCCGTCCAACTTGCCTACACACGAGCGGACTGTCCGCTGAAACCAAGTTTGGACGAACAAAACCAAGTTTCAGCGGACAAAATTATGGAAATTCCGAAAGACAAAGTCCGTCAGACTGTCCGCTGAAAAAGTCCGCTGAAGCCCACACACGAGCGGATTGTCCGCTGAAACACGGTTCAGCGGACTAAGTTGGGCAGACAATCCGCCCGTGTGTACGCGGCCTTAGTCCATAGGGTTCAATATTGAGTTGGCCCACCCTTTGCAGCTATAACAGCTTCAACTCTTCTGGGAAGGCCTTCCACAAGGTTTAGGAGTGTGTCTATGGGAATGTTTCACCATTCTTCCAGAAGAGCATTTGTGAAGTCAGGCACTGATGTGGAAGAGAAGGCCTGGCTTGCAGTCTCCGCTCTAATTCATTCCAAAGGTGGATGAGTGAGTTTCGAGTAAACCTTGTGGACAGCCTTCTCTCAACCTGATAGAACACCTTTGGGATGAATTAGAGCAGAGACTGTGAACCAGGCCTTCTTGTCCAACATCAATCCCTGACTGCACACATGAGCTTCTGGAAGAATGGTCAAACATTCCTATAGACACACTCCTAAATCTTGTGGACAGCCTTCCCAGAAGAGTTGAATGAAAATGAAAATTTTAGTTAATTTTCATTGACAGTCGCGGGTGAGAAGTTCTTGGAGTTAAATACATCTTCTGAGCTGGGTTGAATAAGTCCCACAATTTTTGGAGCAGGAGTTCTCTGTGTATGTGGTGTAGGTCAGGGGTCCAGGTGTGTACAACAGACCTGTCTGCCCCCCTCAACACTCTGCCCTTTGCCCCTCCTCTATATACCTCCTGTAATCACCAGGTTAGCAGCCGGGACTAATCGATGTTCAGACCCGAGATAAGGTACAATTATTGGTAGCGGTGTACAGAATTCACCGCTGTCCGCCGCCTGTTCCTGTGTTGGGGCGAGCGCCCGTTATCTAGCAGTCAATTCAGTTAATTTGCTGATGAGGCGGTGAGAATGGATTTCCGCTACCCAGAGTGTCAGCTCGTAAGAAAACTGCTTGTGTCCTTTAACGTAAAACAACAACAAATCAAATACTAGAGGAAAGTAAAGTTTCCCTATGCGGTGACATTTGTGACAAAGTCAGTAACCCTTTATTGTACAGCAGAATTCTTTCACATTACTTACAAAGCGACATCACTGCAACATGAGAAAATCTACTTTCTTTCCCTTATATGTCACATCAAAGCTCCAAGTTCCAGATCAATCATTTGTGATTTCTTACAATGCATTGCTTTAGTAACTATCTGATGTTTGCATGCTCAGTGACAGCTAAAGCGTATATAGAGAATTAAAACTGCTTTTTTATTTGTTTTATGTTTGAATGAAGTGGGTAGGATTTATAGCCCCTGTCATGGTTTTATCATTGTCTGTGTCCCCATTGTGAAGAGTCACTCTTTCTGTTTGTAGTGGGCTCTCTGTGTGCTGGATTCTCTGTGTGCTGTGTTCTGGTTCTCTGTGTGCTGTGTGCTGTATTCTCTGTGTGCTGTGTGCTGTATTCTCTGTGTGCTGTATTCTCTGTGTGCTATGTGCTGGAATCTCTGTGTGCTGTGTGCTGGAATCTCTGTGTGCTATGTACTGGATTCTCTGTGTGCTATGTACTGGATTCTCTGTGTTCTGTGTGCTGGATTCTCTGTGTGCTGTGTGCTGGATTCTCTGTGTGCTGTATTCTCTGTGTGCTGTATTCTCTGTGTGCTGTATTCTCTGTGTGCTATGTGCTGGAATCTCTGTGTGCTGTGTGCTGGAATCTCTGTGTGCTATGTACTGGATTCTCTGTATGCTATGTACTGGATTCTCTGTGTGCTGTGTGCTGGATTCTCTGTGTGAGTGTGCTGTGTGCTGGATTCTCTGTGTGCTGTGCACTGGATTCTCTGTGTGCTGTGTGCTGGATTCTCTGTGTGCTGGATTCTCTGTGTGCTGGATTCTCAGTGTGGTGTGTGCTGTGTGCTGGATTCTCTGTGTGCTGTGTGCCGGATTCTCTGTGTGCTATGTACTGGATTCTCTGTGTGCTGTGTGCTAGGTATTGGATTCTCTGTGTTCTATGTACTGGATTCTCTGTGTGCTGTGTGCTGGATTCTCTGTGTTCTATGTACTGGATTCTCTGTGTGCTGTGTGCTGGATTATCTGTGTGCTATGTACTGGATTCTCTGGGTTCTATGTACTGGATTCTCTGTGTTCTATGTACTGGATTCTCTGTGTGCTATGTACTGGATTCTCTGTGTGCTATGTACTGGATTCTCTGTGTGCTGTGTGCTAGGTATTGGATTCTCTGTGTTCTATGTACTGGATTCTCTGTGTGCTGTGTGCTGGATTCTCTGTGTTCTATGTACTGGATTCTCTGTGTGCTGTGTGCTGGATTATCTGTGTGCTATGTACGGGATTCTCTGTGTTCTATGTACTGGATTCTCTGTGTTCTATGTACTGGATTCTCTGTGTGCTATGTACTGGATTCTCTGTGTGCTATGTACTGGATTCTCTGTGTGCTGTGTGCTGGATTCTCTATGTGCTGTGTGCTGGATTCTCTGTGTGCTGTGTGCCAGATTCTCTGTGTGCTATGTAACTGGATTCTCTGTGTGCTGGATTCTCTGTGTGCTGGATTATCTGTGTGCTATGTGCCGGATTCTCTGTGTGCTATGTACTGGATTCTCTATGTGCTGTGTGCTGGATTCTCTGTGTGCTATGTACTGGATTCTCTATGTGCTGTGTGCTGGATTCTCTGTGTGCTATGTACTGGATTCTCTATGTGCTGTGTGCTGGATTCTCTGTGTGCTATGTACTGGATTCTCTATGTGCTGTGTGCTGGATTCTCTGTGTGCTATGTAACTGGATTCTCTGTGTGCTATGTGCTGGATTCTCTGTGTGCTGTGTGCTATGTACTGGATTCTCTATGTGCTGTGTGCTGGATTCTCTGTGTGCTATGTAACTGGATTCTCTGTGTGCTATGTGCTGGATTCTCTGTGTGCTGTGTGCCGGATTCTCTGTGTGCTGTGTGCTATGTACTGGATTCTCTGTGTGCTATGTACTGGATTCTCTGTGTGCTATGTACTGGATTTTCTGTGTGCTGGATTCTCTGTGGGCTATGTGCTGGATTATCTGTGTGCCATGTGCTGGATTCTCTGTGTGCTGTGTGCTGGATTCTCTGTGTGCTGTGTGCTGGATTCTCTGTGTGCTGTGTGCTGGATTATATGTGTGCTATGTACTGGATTTTCTGTGTGGTGTGTGTTGGGCCCACTATGTGGTCAGTGTGTGATATGTCCTCTGTGCCCTCCATGTACTGTTTCCTCTGAGTGCTGTTGCCCTATGTGTGGCATGTTCTATGTGTGCTGTGTCCTCTGTCTGCTGGACCGTCTGTGAGCTGCCTCCCCTGTGTGCTGGGTTGTCTGCAGGTTGGGCCCTACATGTGCTGAACACTGTATGATGTGTCCTTTGTGTGTTGGAACCTCTGTGCCCTGTTTCCTCTGTGTGCTGTTTTCCCTGTGTGTTGTTTCTGAAGCAAGGTCTCTGGCCTTGTCCAGTCTAATGAGACCTTTCCAGGCGAAAGATAGCTGAGATTCTTCTGTATGTGGTGGGTTGTGAGGCATAGTAGGTGGTAGGGTTTGTGTGTTATATGTGTTGATGCTGTGTTTTCTATGTACTTTATACTCTGTGTGCTAAACCCCATAGCAGTTGGGCAGGCTTCTATAACAACCGCCCTTCATATGAAATAGGTTGGATCCATATTAAGTTCTTTGCTCAAATGGGCCAGTTTCCAGCTTCTCAGGGCTGCAATGAAAAATAATGTTTTTCCTCCAGTCTAGCGCTGTTGAGTGATATCCTGGATTATAACCGCCCAGGCCCACCATATCCTGAAAGCCCATGACCCTTGCTGTGCCATCAGCTGTGGGAATTCTGGAGTTTTCCTTCTATTGTTCAGTTTGGAGGTCTCATCTGATAGACCCAGAGGAAACGAATGATAAGGTAACTGCTTGTAAGAAAAGTTGGATGCTAAGGCATAGATGAACATGAAATTGTACATTAAAATTCACACCTTCAAGTGACTGTAAACTTCCTATGTCACTAAGGAGCTCAAACAGGCAATAAAACACTGTGACCTGTAAGCACGTACTCACTAATACCTTACAACATCTTCATGTGCACCCTTACAACTCTTTAGCTCTCTAGGTGAATATTGTGCAGATTCTGAATTTTCCTGGTGAAGTTGAATGCTTACTCCTATGAAGTCCTCATTATAAAATTAGAAATTGATTTTGAAGGAAAAGGAGAATTTAGCGAAAAAAAGGAGCATGTCGCACTTTTAGATTTAAGGGCCCATCACTGTGCAGCATAGCTTTGCTTATCAAAAATCTATTGATCTATGAGAGGGAGCAGAGGTATATGAGCAGCTAGGTGACTGCTAGGAGGTGGAGTGGGGGCCTCAGCTACTGAATTACTGCTGGGAGAGGAAGCAGGGGGAGCTGAGCTGCCGACTTATGACTAGGAGAGGGAGCAGGGGGAGCTAAGATTTTGAGTCACTGCTAGTAGGTAGAGTAGGGGAGCTGAGCTTCGGAGTTACTGCTGGAAGACACAGCAGAGGGATCAGAGTTGCTGAATTACTGCTGGGAGAGGAAGCAGGGGGAACTGGGCTGCTGACTTACTGCTGGAAGAGGGAGCAGGGGGAGCTGAGCTACTTAATTACTGCTGGGAGAAAGTAGGGAGAAAGTAGGGGAATCTGAGTTGCTGAATTACTGTTAGGAAAGGGAGCAGGGATATCTGAGCTGCTAAGTCACTGCTAGGAGGTGGAGTGGAGGAGCTGAGCTACTGATTTTTTGCTGGGAGAGGGAGCAGGGGGAGCTAAGCTGTTGAGTCACTGCTAGTAGATGGAGAAGGGGAGCTGAGCATCTGGTTTACTGCTGGGAGACCGAGCAAAGGGATCAGAGTTGCTGAATTACTGCTGGAATAGGAAGCGGGGAGAGCTGAGTGGCTGACTTACTGCTGGGAGAGAAGGGGGAGCTGAGCTGCAGAGTCACTGCTAGGAGCTGCCGTGGAGGAGCTGACCTACTGAATTACTGTTGCGAGAGGAAGCAGGGGGAGCTGCTAGGTGGTGGAGTAGGTGAGCTAAGCTGTTGAGTCACTTCTAGTAGATGTAGTAGGAGAGCTGAGCATCTGGGTTACTGCCGGGAGACCGAGCAAAGGGATCAGAGTTGCTGAATTACTGCTGGAATAGGAAGCGGGGAGAGCTGAGTGGCTGACTTACTGCTGGGAGAGGAGAAGGGGGAGCTGAGCTGCCGAGTCACTGCTAGGCGGTGGAGTAGGGGTGCTGAGGTTCTGAGTTACTACTGGAAGACAGAGCAGGGAGATCAGAGTTGCTAAGTTACTGCTGGGAGATGAAGCGGGGGGGGGGGAGCTGAGCTGCTGACTTACTGCTGGGAGATGAAGCGGGGGGAGCTGAGCTGCTGACTTACTGCTGGGAGAGGCAGCAGGGGGAGCTGAGCTGCTGAGTCACTGCTAGGAGGGGGAGTAGGGGAGCTGAGCTGCTGAGTTACTGTTGGGAGACAGAGCAGGGGGATCAGAGTTGCTGAATCACTACTGGGAGAGGGAGCAGGGAGAGCTGAGCTACTTAGTCACTTCTAAGAGGTGGAATCATGGAGCTGAGCTTCTATGTTCCCCTAGAGAGAGTAGGGGAATATGTGTTGTTAAATCACTGTTAGGAGAGGGAACAGGGTTATTTGTCATGCTAAGTCACCGCTAGGAGGTGGCGTGGCAGAGCTGAGTTTCTGAGTTACTGCTGAAGAATCATTGCTGGGAAAGAGGAAGAATATGTATGAATGTTTATGGCCTGGCCCCAGTTCTATTTTAAGACAATGCCATTTTTCACCATATGCACCAATCACTTGTGCACGCCTAGCTCACAGGGAACTGCCCTTGGCCAAAAAAGGGATGATTAGCTGTATTTGCCTCCCAGACCAAAACTTAATCTTCTCTTACCCAGCTCTGACTACTGCTTTTGGCTAGCTCCTCTGTTCATTCATCCTCCTGGCTGGTAGCTCTGACTCCAATTACTGTAGTATCATATGTGCACCTTCATTCATTATTCTTCCAACCTTTAGCGGTTTGCTCTGTGCCGCAGAAGACTCTCTCAGATCACTGCTATGATGAGGTGTTGCTGGGCTCATTATCTCGCCAGTAAATAAAATAGTTACATCTGGTAAACAATACACAAAAAAAGAAACAGTAAAGAAAAATGAGAAAAAAACAGCCGGTAAAACAAACTTTGTTTGTGAAAACTCTTCCTTCGAGCCTTCTTAGCTAATTAGTTTTTAGGTGTGATTTTGGTTATGCAAATAAGCAATGTGTCATTTCCAGGAAAAAAAAAAAAACTTGCGTATTCGCATTCAGCCAGCACTGCTAGAAGCTCTCCTAGGGCTTTTATTTATATATATATATATATATATATCTATATATATATAGATATATATATATACAGTATATATACACATATATATGTGTGTGTGTGTGTGTGTGTGTATATATATATATATGTGTATATGTGTATATATATATATATATATATATATGTACTGTATACAGTTGTGCTCATAAGTTTACATAGCCTGGCAGATTTTATGATTTCTTGGCCATTTTTCAGAGACGATGAATGATAACACAACAACTTTTCTTCGACTCTTGGTTAGTGTTTGGCTGAAGCCATTTATTAATCAAACTGTCTTTACTCTTTTTCATAATGTCAACAGAAACTAACCAAATGACCCTGATCAAAGGTTTACGTACCCAAGTTCTTAATACCGTGTATTGCCACCTTTATCATCAATGACAGCTTGAAGTCTTTTGTGGTATTTGTGGATGAGGCTCTTTATCTTCTCAGATGGTAAAACTGCCCATTCCTCTTGGCAAAAAGCCTCCAGTTCCTGTAAATTCTTGGGCTGTGTTGCATGAACGGCACGTTTGAGATTTCCCCAGAGTGGCTCAATGACATTGAGGTCAGAAGACTGAGATGGCCACTCCAGAACCTTCACTTTATTCTGCTGTAGCCAATGACAGGTCGACTTGGCCTTGTGTTTTGGATCGTTATCATGTTGGAATGTCCAAGTACGTCCCATGTGCAGCTTCCTGGCTGATGAATGCAAATGTTCCTCCAGTATTACTTGATAACATACTGCATTCATCTTGCCATCAATTCTGACCAAATTTCCTGTGCCTTTGTGGCTCACACATCCCCAAAACATCAGCGATCCACCTCCATGTTTCACAGTAAGAATGGTATACCTTTCATCATAGGCCTTTTTGCGGCCTCAACAGGATATAGAATTTATATAGATTGCTTTCCAAACCATTTTCTATGGATGTTTATATTTAGTTCACATGCTGCCATCTAGTGACCTTTTGTGGTAATGCACTTGTTTTCACATGTTCATTTTCCCTTATGTTATGACACTTCCCTTTGTATGTAATGCTCCACCCTTCTTTTTAGTTACATAGTTACATAGTTACATAGTTAGTCAGGTTGAAAAAAGACACAAGTCCATCCAGTTCAACCACAAAAAAAAAATATATATATATATATAATATTATACCAGCCCATATACCCAATTCTATACCCACAGTTGATCCAGAGGAAGGCAAAAAACCCCAGCAGAGCATGATCTAATTTGCTAAAGCAGGGGAAAAAATTCCTTCCTGATCCCCCGAGAGGCAATCGGATTTTCCCCGGATCAACTTTAACTATAAATGTTAGTACCCAGTTATATTATGTACACTTAGGAAATAATCTTGAGTTTATACTTCCTGTGTCATGGATGCAGCTTGCAGGGCACATGTATTCTGCATTGTAAGCTACAGACAATATCATCTTCTGACCACATAAATACTACAACCTATTCATCTGTTTGTATCCTGTCATCTGCTGTAACCTGATGTTCAGAATAAAAGCATCTTGTGGATGGAATCAGTATTTGGTGAGTTCAAGCTATCTGATGAGGGTTGTCCTCAGTGAATATATCTTATACAGGCCAGGCATAGAGGTCTCACAAGGGATAGTCGCTTCACAACAATCGGAGTCAGAATAGTCAAAAGATGTATAGAATTCCCACAGCCTGCTGTGTATATGTATGCACAGATCTGCAATCAAGCTCAGTGCCATCTGCCATCTTGTGAAGCACAAGGTCGCATGAGTTTATTGCACCTCATGTGAATGTTAAAAACTGTTTCTCTACATTAAACTGCACTACCCCACCTGTCTAAGCTTCTGTTCATCTTCTTAAAGAGATAGTATCATTTCTTGCAAAAACTTGAAAAATGTCTAGACAAGACTCTGAGCACCCTTTTGTGGCTGAACCAACACAGATTCATCATTCCTCTGAACCCGCAGATGTACAGGGAGAAGATTCTGCAGATATTGCCAAACAGAGTGTAAGACCCAAAGTACAATAAAACCTACGCAGAAACTCAGAGAAAACGATGAAACCACTAGAGATGAGTTCTCCAGCAATCTATCAGACTTATGGGACAGAACTTCACACTGCATGTCGGTTTTGTCACACTTTAATGATCAACCAGCTGAACTAAGGGACTCTATAGATCGCTTATCTGCCGAGTATGAACGCTACCAGTGGCTGTTTGCAAAATACACAACTTTCTTGCAGGGCTGTAACATAGAGGACTCTTCAGCAGAACTGACCAGAGCTGATGCACTAAACCAACAAAGAGATCTCTTAGTGCAACATGACCAGTGTAAAGCAGTACTCCACATTGCTCAACTGCAGGAGACCATATCTCACAGATCCACATCAACCAAGCACAATGCATGTTCTTCTAGATCCTCTCGCTCCAGAAGTTAAATTTTAAGTGATAAGATAATAGAGGCCCGCGCTGATGCGCAATCAAAAAAAGTGCAAAGCTCCTATACCAGAAAGGAAGCAGAACTACATTCTCAATTAAAGATTCTGAAAATGGAAAGGGAGGCTGAGAGTCCTCGAACAAGCAGTGGGAGAAGGTGCAAACTCAGACTGGTCCATCCCAGTGGAACTGCAAGACCCACTTGATCCCACCAGTGCATATGTACTAAAGCATAATGTTTGCAATGATACAGAGTTATCTCCTGTATGTCATACTAACAACATTGTTCCGACTCTCAACACAGAGACCTCTGAGCTCCAAATGCCTTAGCCTTTTCAAGTCTACAACACAAGTGCAGCTATGCAGCAAACCGCATCACCTCTTGTTGACAACAAGGTGACTTCCAGTGACAAGCCACAGCCAGCCCAAGCCTTAGGGACTACACCACAGTTAAACACTCTTGCAACATCATTTCATCCTGGTAAACCTCACCTTACTTCACCAAAGAACTTTCACACCCGAGAGGCTCCACAAGTTACATGGTACGCTGTGAGCTCATTAACACTACCCTCTCACGTTTAGACAACTGTCTGAAGAGCTACAGGGCCTGGAGATCAACCTTCAAAGCTGCCATTGCTGATCTCAACCTTACTACCAAGGAGGAACTCGATTTGCTCATAAAGTGGCTAAGGCCAGAATCTGCAGATCGTGTTAAAAGACTGAGAACAGTGCATGTTGACCACCCAGATGCAGGTCTTGTTGCTGCATGGGCAAGAGTTAAGCAAGCCTATGGTAGGCTGAAGCCATAGAAGGGCGCTCTATTCAAGAGACTGCAAAACTTCCCAAAAATAGGGAACAAAGATTATCGCAGGCTCCAAGATCTGAGTGACCTTCTCATGGAGCTGGAGTTGGCAAAGACAGACCCACAAAAAGCAAAAGAAAAAAACTTTGCTGGACAATAAACTAAACTAAGTAGCTGCAACACAAAGTGAGATACACACAAAATACAATAAAAACAAAAAAGGTTGCGTTCTAAAATATGACCTTGAAAAACCTCAGTGAATAAGTGTTGATCTCATATACAAACTTCCAAAATGAATGAAGCTTTTTTTAAATAAAATATTAAAGATCGTTAGTAATCAATAATACTGTAGTAGTGTCCAAAAAATATATATCCAAAAAGTAATAGTGACAGTTCAATATATGATGAAATCCACAATTAAAGTGACTTTGCTTGATAGATCCCACCACCATAAGAAATGTGCGCTTACCAGCTGCCAGATAGTTAATGACTGTGGCTAATACCCAGCCAGGGCCTTTTCTCAGTTGGATTTCCGGAATCAATCTGGTCGTCACATCTGTGGGGATTCAGAACTGTGGCCACACGAATCCTCCACTAGCAACCAACTGCATTGCAATAAATAGTGGTGCAAATATGGCTCAAAAGAAAAACAAATGAGATGGCCATAGGTAAAACCCGCTGGATATTTATTAATATAAAACAAACCCTATAGGCGTATAAAAAACAGATAGAAAATTCAATGGGTAAAATTACGGCCGGCCGGCTGCAGTACAAACGCTCGTGCTACAAACAACGGTGCGTAGGTGCGAGGTGACGTCGGTACGCCGCTCTTCTCCAGGAGCGACGTCACGCACAAAAACTCGATCTAGGCAGGGTAATCGCGGGCGGCATATGCTTGGATAGAATGAGTACGTCATCCAAGATCTACTCCTTCAAAAGAGAAGTCTCTTGACATCATCCAAGTACCTGATGTCACTCCTAACCTTTGTGATGATAACCTACAGTAGGTACCACAGTGTTTTGTACTACAAATGATGACAACAAAATAGCCTTGTCAGTCGAAAACAGAGAGTTCATTAAAATAATGGACAAAGAATTCTTCCAGGATGAGTCTAATGCCCCGTACACACGAGCGGACTTTTCGACATCCAAACTCCGACGGACTGAGTCCGGCGGACTATCCGATCGTGTGTGGGCTGCAACGGACTTTAGTGAAGCTAAAGTCTGACGGACTTTAGAAATGAAGCATGCTTTAAATTTTCCCGACGGAACTCCGCCGGACCCGGTCCCCTTTGAAAAATCCGCTCGTGTGTGTGCTACTCCGACGGACTAAAACCGACGCTAGGGCAGCTATTGGCTACTGTCTAGGAACTTCCTACGTCGAATCCAGTCGTACGTCATCACGTTCGACTCCGTCGGAGTTTGGTGTGATGGTGTGTGGTCAAGTCCGTTCGGTCGAAAAGTCCGCCAGAACTCCGTCGGAACTCCGGCGGAACTCCTTTGGAGGTCTGTCAGACTTAATCCCTCTCGTGTGTACGGGGCATAACAGTTGGATTGCACCTTTACCTCTTCGTGCTGCAAGGGTTAAACTCCCAACCAATCGTGAACAGGCTCTATCCAGATTCAACTCCCCTCAATGAACACTACCAATAGACCAGCTTTCAAAGTGGGAGTCCTGGAAACAATCTCTACATGCCTAAGGCCCCTTTCACACATGCGGACAGTATGTCCGTATTTCATCCATCCGTTTGCGGGTGAAATACGGACATACATGCATCCCTATGGGATAGCGGGTGTCTGCGGATGAACATCTATCAGACACCCGCTATCGTCCGCCTCCGCTATTGTCCGATTCTGCAGATGGAGGAAAATCCTATTTTTCTATCCGTCTGCAGAGCGGATCGGATGAACACTGACAGACAGTCCGTGCTCATCCGATCCCCCATAAAGGAGAGCAGAGAGCTGACAGGGCGGTCCCTGCACAGTGTGCAGAGACTGCCCTGTCCGCCGCCGGCTCAGCGGGGACAACGGAGCGATCCCCGCTGCGCAAGCAGATCATTACGGGGTGGATCATTACTGAGCCGTCCCGTGCGAAAGGGGCCTTAGATGGAATCCGTATACCATGCTGCTACACTTCTGCCTTCCTTGCCACAAGTCAGAGGAAAGAGCTTCACATTTTCTCAGATGCATTTACTGAGGCCATAGTAGCTGTCGCTTACCTCAAGGAAAGAGATTCTTCTAATCAAGCCCACATAGGGTTTCTGTTTGGGAAAGCTAGGTTAGCACCTAAGCCTGAACACACAATTCCCAGGCTTGAACTTTGTGGGACTGTGCTAGCTGCAGAAATAGCAGATTTCATACTGCGTGAGCTAGACATTCAGACAGATGATGTCAGATTCTACACAGGCAGCAACGTTGTTCTGGGCTACATATACAACCAGACTAAATGTTTCTATGTCTATGTCAGCAACCATGTAGAGAGAATCAGGAAATCATCTAAACCCAAACAATGGCATTATGTTCCATCTGAAATTAACCCTGCAGATCATGCCACCGGGACAGTGTCTGCAAGTGTCTTTGCAAATTCTTCATGGTTAACAGGTCCTGAATTCCTGCTGGATCATCCAGAAGAAACCAAAGCTGATGTCTTCAGTCTTCTAGAACCTGACAAGGATCCAGAGATTCGTTCTGAAGTTAAAACCCTCGTCACCAGAACTGAACAAAAACTCATCTTGGGCTGTCAATGATTTGAACGTTTCTCCAAGTGGAGAAGGCTTGTACGTACCACCGCAAGCAGTGGCAGTGCGTCCATAAAGGGCGCAGGAGCGCCGCCCCCACTCTCCTGTCACTCTTTAATCACCATAGATAGATTCATGCATTTGCATTGCATGAATCTATCTATGGTTGCTGCTGACACCCCCTATTCAGGTGCCCGGCCCCTTTTCGGTCACAGGGCACCTGAATTACAGCGATGGGGGTGTTTTTTGGAATCACCTAATTAGAGCTCTAATAGGCGTCCAAAACAGTGACAAGTGGGCGCAACGCTGTACGTTCCTTCTCACTCAGCAGTATTTTAGCAAACCGAAGGAATTTGCTTTGCTAACATTGTACCGCCCCTTAGCCAATCAGGTGCACAGGTCTGTGTTACCTGTGCCCTGATTGGCTGAAATGACAGGCGCTGTGATTGGGTGCCTATCAGGCGTCCAATCATACAAAATAAAGTGCTAGTGCGCACAACCCCAAAACTAAATTATAAAACTCCCTACCCTAATACTAAATCAGATGTTGAAGGAAGCTGCTAACATAAAATAATGCTCTCCACACTATCTGATCAAATATATAAAAAAATATGTAGCGCTACCCCCTTTTTAAATAAATAGAACACCTATCAAGTGTAAATAAATAAACTAACTATAATCTTTACATATATTACTGTGCAAATATAGCAAAACACCGTGCTTTCATATACATGCAAAACACAATTGTGTGTAAGAAAGTGCAAAAAAATGCCTATATCTAGCGTGATACATACAAATGGCCTAAAATGTGCAAATATCGCAAAACACTATGTGACTAAATCACAAAAAAATCTAAAAAGAAATAACTAAAGTAATAAAAATTAATAAAAAAAGTCCTAAAGAAATGTAGAGATTTAAACGAATGTTCCAGTGCTATTCAGTAGCTCAACATCCAAATGTGGTAATATGTGTAAAAATCATGCCGTGTAGATAACAATGCAAACGTGCTTCACAAAATTGGAAAACACAGTCCACATTCAGTGCTCCACCAGTGCACACCCCGTTTCCCCCAGCCTCTCACCTCAATATCAGACCCCTCAGGGTCAAACACACTTGTGGGGGAAAATGCAGATATGGCTCCTTTTGGTAATCCGTACAGCTTCACACATATGCTCTAATATCACCGGTCATAGGGAAAAGAAAGGGGACTCTCATGTGCAGTAACGAACATTTATTAAAAACAACATAAAATATCCACTTACATAAAATTTCGAATCTCGCGCTTGTAAACAGATAGAACTTCCGGTCTCGGCCGCGACCGGAAGTAATGAACGTGACACCTGGCTCCTCCCTGACGCGTTGCGTCACAGACACGTGACTTTTTCAAAGGGACCAATGATCCCAAACATACAGCAAAATCTACAAAGGAATGGTTCACAATTAAACGTATCCAGGTGTTAGAATGGCCAAGTCAAAGTCCAGACCTGAATCCAATCGAGAATCTGTGGAAACAAACGCTCTCCATCCAACCTCACTGAGCTCGAGCTGTTTTGCAAGGAAGAATGGGCAAGAATTTCAGTCTCTCGATGTGCAAAACTGATAGAGACATACCCCAAGCGACTTGCAGCTGTAATCGCAGCAAAAGGTGGCTCTACAAAGTATTAACGCAAGGGGGCCGAATAATTTTGCACGCACCACTTTTCAGTTTTTTATTTGCTAAAAAAGTTTAAAATATCCAATAGATTTCGTTCCACTTCACAATTGTGTCCCACTTGTTGGTGATTCTTCACAAAAAATAAAAATTTTATATCTTTATGTTTGAAGCCTGAAATGTGGCAAAAGGTTGAAAAGTTCAAGGGGACCGAATACTTTCGCAAGGCACTGTATGTGTATATATATATATATATATATATATATATATATATATATTTATTTATATTTATTTTTTGTCCTTTTATTGGTTGAACTAGATGGTCTTTTTTTTCTTATGTACCCCTTTTTGGTGGTGCAAAACCTAGAACGAAAAAACCTGTAAGTGAACAAAAAACATGCATGTGAATGGCAGACCCCATTCTCCTTGGACAGCCAAAGCCATCCTCAAATACTAGGTCAGGGGAGCTCTCCCAAAGAGAGACCCCCCAGAGGCAGGGGAGGAAGGAACCTGAAGGCCACACATCCTCTCCCTAGATGTTAGGGTAAGCCCAAGGATTTATACCCTTCATCCAGTGAAAAACACACACAAAAATGAAAAAGTGACAAACGTGGGAGAAAAATAAATAATATAATAAAGTGGTTGTGCCAAATAGTGCACTGGCCCTGAGGCCTGGTAAGCAAAAATTGCCCCAGACTTAAGCCAGAAGGCCTTGTCCTGAAGGTGCAGTGCGGAAAACGTGTTTGGAGCTGTGACCATGTAATCTTTTCACACCAAGAATTCCCATACCCAAATGTTACTAAGAGCACCTCTGGGGCGACCGCTCCCAAAAGGCACAGACACAGCGGACTCTATGCTTTCCCAGCCCACGGCCAGACAAGGTAGCCTACCCTTCCATCTTTGCAGGAAAAATTTACTCCCGGCCCCCAATATTGCTTAGGCGCTCCGGTTTCAATTCCTGCCGGCACTAACCTTTTAGGCTCCCATCACTGTAGCGACAGAAAGTCCAGTCGTGTGTACACGGCATAAGAAGCATTGGAAGGCTAACAACAGGTACAAACAAGGCCAAGGATAACTCCAAGGAAAAAAACAAGCTTAACTTACCGACCAGCTCGCAGACAAACAATTAAATCTGTCTAACAGTATGCGTTAAAAGCAGGGGTTTTGTCTGCACACATTTGCAAATGCATACGTAAGCCACATCAAGGCAACCTGGTATCTGTGGTACCTAAAGCCTCATATACACGATTGGACTTTCCCATGGATTTTTCTACAAAGGGCGTTGGCCGTGAACTTTTATTGCATAGACACGGCAGGAGTTTTTCAGCCAACTTTCACCAAATCACGTGGTTTTTCTGCTCTTTACCGCCACCTTTGGTCAACTTCCGTATTGTTGTCTGATTTTTTGCATTGGTTCTGAGCATGCGTGTTTGTACTTTGTACAAAAGTCCTATGGTTTTCTGTACACACGAACGGACTTTGCTCCATCTGACTTTTATTGCCGGAAAGTTTGTCCATTCGCACAGCCAACAAAAGTTCAATGAAAACTGAAAAAATTTGTCCGATGGAGCGTACACACGGTCAGATGTTGCCTTAAAACAGCTAATTTGCATGTTTGTTGTCAGAAAGTCCGATCGTCTGTATGGGCCTTAACACTAACTTATAAGTGTCCCCACAGTGGAGGCACATACATTCTGATGGATAGGTGAGAGCAGGTGGACTGAAGGGGAGCCACCAAGCAAGTGGCGTCTTTTTTGTATCACTGTCGTTTTTTTGTGGTCAGGCAATGCAATGACACCTTTGCAGCCATTGTGCTATATGCTGGGTGTTCAGTGTGCCCTTGTACCTTTAAGAAGGGGTGGCTCCCCTTCAGTCCACCTGCTCTCACCTATCCATCAGAATGCATGTGCCTCCACTGTGGCTGACACATGCATTTGCAAATGTGTGCAGACTAAACCCCTGCCTATAGCATATACTGTTAGGCCGCGTACACACGAGCGGACTGTATGGCCTACTTAGTCCGTCATACAATCCGACGGACAGTCCGTCCTACTTTCGAATGAACGGACTTGACCACACACGGATGCACAAACAGTCCGTCGAAAGCTTGCGCGATGACGTGTACAGCACGTACGACGGGACTAGAAATAGGAAGTCCAATACACAGCAATGCAACCTTCCGCCGTGTAAATCCTTTCTGAGCATGCGCCATTCTTAGTCTGTCGAACTAGCCTACTGACGAGCGGATTGTCCGCTGAAACCAAAGTATGACGGACAGTATTTCGAAAAATCCGAAATACTTAGTCCGCCAGACTGCACGCTGAAAAAGTCCGCTGAAGCCCACACACGAGCGGACTGTCTGCTGAAATGTGTTTCGACAGACTAAGTAGGCCATACAGTCCGCCCGTGTGTACGCGGCTTTAGACAGGTTTATTTGGTTGTCTGCAAGCTGGTCGGTAAGTTAAGCTTGTTTTTTTTTTCCTTGGATTTATCCTTGGCCTGATTTAGTGCAGCTTCTAATGCACATTGTGAAAAGCTCGCAGTGTGCAGTGAAATCAGAGCATGTGAATTCAGTCCCGGAGAGGAGCCTGTACAACTGTGCAAGATTAAAGGAAAGACCGGAGTTCAGCTTTACAAAAGACAAGCGATAAACAGATACATTTCATCACGGTGGTTTGTTTATGGATTTTATACGAGGCTCAAATCTAAGACAATGAAACATGAAATGATGTCTGGTTTTATATTGGATTTATAAAATAGATTTGATTTAATTTCTGAATAGGTTAAGGTGGATCCCGTCAAGGCAGCCAAGATTTACCCTTCGTTGTTCAACAGATAACAACACACATTTTTATTTTTGGGCTTCTTTAAATAGAGGGCAAAAAAGTGACAAGTGATACAATTTTCGGTTGTAATTCCAGTTATCACGCCATTATTCGGTTGACGATACTGAATTTGTTTCTTTATGATCCTGATATAATGTCACGCTCCCATCGTAGTTACACGGCCCTCCATGGCGTTCTTTTAAGTTGCTTTAGCTCTATTTTTTTTTATTGAAGGTCAGTCGGGGAATGAGCGCTCTCCGGAGGCAGGTTGGCCGGCGTCCAGGCTCTTCTCGTCCAGATTTTCATGCTGCAGATGCTCCGAAAGATTAAGATGAAGTAAAGAAAATACAGACGTTTAACCCCCTCCCATCCCGGAGGTCAAGGCCCAGAGGACAGCTGTACAGTAGCTCAGGAAACAGCCAGGGGGCAGCACAGGAAGTGATCGGAATTTCTAGCGTTTGCCTGTCATGCGCCCCGGTTTCCTGCCCATTGTGTGGAGTTTGCTGTGCAGGGACAGGAACCTTTGATAGGAGAGTTATGGCTTTCCTGACCCAGCGCAGCAATGGTGGGGGGGGGGGCAGTGAAAGTTAAGTCATAAGGATGGGGGGGAAGTATTCCTGCTGAGACAAGGACCGGGGTATGACGCGGGGGCTTGGTGTGGTCTGTGACAGGATGAATAATGTTACTGGAAACTACAAGAGGATACAGTTACCAAAAACTGGAGGAGAGAGCTGACAGGTCCAGGATGTGACAACATGCGTGTAGACCACACGTGCCTTTGGGTAATTATACCCGCGCTGGATCTGACAGCCGATGGCCCTTCTAGACTTCTAACACAACTCAATAGCTACAAAAGGCCATGCAGGTGCAATGGGGCCCCAACATTAAAATAAAATAAAAACTTCCCAATCCGCTAAGAGCTCCAGTTTGCTCCCTCTTGGACCCCCTTCCAGTTTACTTGCACACCCTTAAAGTGGTTTTAAACCTCAAAGATAAAATACACTATATTGTAAAAAGTATTGGGACGCCTGCCTCTATTGGGAGCATAAGATACCCCAGAACTGAAGAACTGAACACGGTGAGGACTAATGCCGCGTACACACGATCAAACAAGCGGGTGGAAAAGTCCGGCAAACTCAAGTCCGCCAGACAATCCCCCCGTGTGTAGCCTCCGGCATATTTTTTGACCCGAAAGTACGGCGGACTTAGAAAGAAGTTTTGCACTCCAATCTTCCCGCCGGACGGCGACAGTCCCAGCATCCTCCGGGACTGTGACATCGTAAATGGGCGGGGTCACCATGTGACATCAACCCATGTGACATGAACCCATGTGACATCCACCGAAGACCCCGCCCCTTGTCCCTATATAAGTCGCCGCGTGCCCGGTCCCCGTCATTGTGAGCAGAGGACTCGGCGAGGCAACATCTGAAGAAGAAGAAGAAGAAGAGAAGAACAGAAGAACGGAAGGCGGCGGCGACAGCGGCGGCGATAGAAGACCGGGCCACCGCCTGTAAAAGAGCTAGAAGAAGGCGCGGTGGCCCAGCAGAAGAACCGAAGAGGGGGACAAGACCCCCCAAGTCGGAAGAAGAGGCCGCGGCGACGAAGAAGAATGCCGGGCTCCTTCGCTAGTAAAAGAGCTACAAGAAGATAGCGGAGGAGTCCGGCGAGAAGACCCCCGAAGATGGAAGACCCCCGGAGCTGTGCAATAAATTATTTTATCTTGTGTGTTGTGTTTTTTTTTGTACTTTATTTGACAGGTGAATGGGTAGGGGTACATTGTACCCCATACTCATTCACATAGGGTGGGGGGCCGGTATCCGGGGGCCCCCTTATTAAAGGGGGCTCCCGGATTCTGATAAGCCCCCCGCCCGCAGACCCCGACAAGCACAGAAAGAGTCCCCACCAGCTAGTCTTATGGGGTGGACTGGGCTGAGAGGCAAATTAGTCTAGCGCCCCCATGAAGCAGCCGCACTGCTTCCGATATGAGAGCGGCCTGCATTCCGCAACTGTGGGGGGGAGGGGGGTTGCTGCTTCTAATTTTGACTGTTCTCTCATCCTGGACCACAAACCTTCCTCACTGTGCTATATATTTTCTGCTGCACCATTGGCATGGTTGTATCTTAAAGTAGAGCTAAAAGCAACACTTTTTTATTTTTATTTTGGATAGAATACTGGAGGGTTATAGCCCCTGTCAGTTTATTTTTTACCATCCCTGTCCCATTGCAGAGATTTACCTTCACTTTCTGCCCCATAGCCAAACAGTAGGTGAGAGGAAATCTATGCAAATTAAGGGAATCCCCCCCCCCCCTCGGCCCTCAGAGTCCCCACTCAAAAATGTCAGGGCGGGTCTTAAACAGCAAGGGGTATGACCTTGACAGGAAGGGGTGGGTCATATTTAAATTAGGGGGTTCACGGGTTTAGTCAGGCCTAGGGCAGCACATAATCGAAATACACTACTGGGGCCTGGTCTCTCAGAAGTCAACCCCTATATGAAACAGGAGGGTGGGAGGCCTGGTGATGTTTGCAGCCTGTTACCTCTGAGGAAGGGTGTGCACTATATTACCAAAAAGTATTGGGACGCCTGCTTTTTCACACACATGAACTTTAATGGCATCCCTGTCTTAGTCTGTAGGGTTCAATATTGAGTTGGCCCACCCTTTGCAGCTATAACAGCTGGCCCCTTCCTATTCCAACATGACTGCACACCAGTGGAGAAAGCAAGGTCCATAAAGACATGGATAAACGAGTTTGGAGTGGAGGAACTTGACTGGCCTGCACAGAGTCCTGACCTCAACCGCATAAAACACCTTCTTGTCCAACATCAGTGCCTGCGCTTCTGGAAGAATGGTCAAACATTCCCATAAACACACTCCTAAACCTTGTGGACAGCCTTCCCAGAAGAGTTGAAGCTGTTATAGCCGCAAATTATTATACTGGGGACAGATTGACCTGGGAGGGAAGGATTATACTGGGCCACTAACTGAATATACCGGGCGGCAGACTGACCTGGAGGGGGGGGGGGGGGGTATAATGGGGGAAAGATTGACCTGGGGGGATTATACTTGGGGACAGATTGACTTGAGAGGGACAAATTATACTGGGGGACTGACTGACCAGGAGAGATTATACTGGAAGATAGACTAACCTGTGTGAGATTATACTGGGGGACAGACTGACCAGGAGGGATTATACTGGAAGATGAACTAACCTGTGTGAGATTATACTGGGGGACAGACTGACCTGGGGGGGATTATACTGGAGCACAGATTGGCCTAAGGGGGTTATATTGAGGGGCAGATTGACCTGGGGGGGTTTTATTGGTAGACAGACTGCACTGGCGGGGATTATACTGGGGGGACAGACTGGCCTGGGTGGTAGAGGGAGTAGGATTATACAGGGGATAGACTAAACTGGAGGAGATTGTATTGGGGGACAGGCTGACCAGAGGAGAGCTTTTACTGGGGGACAGATTGCCCTGGGGGAGGATTATACAGGGGAATAGACTGACCTGGGAGATGGGACTTTACTGGGTTAAAGACTGACCTGAGAGCAAGGGGAAGGATTATACTGGGGGACAGACTAACCTTAGAGGGATGTACTGGGGGACATAATAACCTGGCAGGGATTATACTGGGGGACAGATTGATCTGGAGGGGGAGAAGGATTATACTGGGGGACAGACTGACCTGGGGGGATTATACTGGGGGACAGACTGACCTGGGGGGATTATACTGGGGGACAGACTGACCTGTGGGAGGGAAGGATTATACTGGTGAACAGACTGATCTGGGGAAGGGGATTGTACTGGGGGACAGGCTAACCTTGTTTGATTTAACAATGCCCCGAAGCCCCTTCTACCAAGCCCTTCCAAACATTAGCACAACTTGGTCACACAGCACACTACGCGCCATATACCTCTTCTACTTGGTGTGCCAAATGGTGTTCTAGGACTTTTACAATCCTAGCAATACCCCTGGCACAATGAAAACCATGTCCACTCTTCACTGTGGCTCTTCCCTAACCCAACGTATGATCTTGCACAAAGGCCCACTCATTTTAGTAGAAGCTACAGCTTTTTGCTCCGCCATTCCAGGGTTACACAACACTCCGACCGTTGTGTACGCTATAATCTACATCTCCACTCTTTTTTTTATTGTGGCTGAAACCCAATCCACACCAGCAATGTGGCCTCAATTTGTTTCGCTGCCCATCTATCACAGACTAGAATTCCACGTAACGCTATCCAGGCTGAAACTCGCCAGAATGTTTTCAAAATAAACCACCAACGCACCGACTTACCTCCAAAATCTCTCACGCTGAAAGGCAACACCCGATTTAAACACTGGAAAAAGAAAAACCTCAATTAGGCCGTGCAAGGTTTCCGACAGGCGAATTTACATTGACATGGATTTTTTTTTTTTTTTTTATACCATCGCCCTTGTTATTTTATCCTGCGTCCAATTACCTCCACCGCTTCTCCGTGACTGCGGAATGAATAAACAGACTGTGCGGAGAAGCAGACGGAGCAAAGGCTTAGCGTTTAAAGGCCACAACGCTAAGAAAAAAAAAAACAGATAGTATCACCGAAGGATTGTACGCTCAAAGTATTTCCTTCACTGTGTACAACACTGCACTGGATGCTTATCAGACAGAAAACATCCGTACACGCGTGTAGATAAGGATATACATTGTATCAATAAGACAGGACATGAAGAGGTAATATAGAATAATCCTCCGTCTACAACAGGGGTAGGCAACCTTTTCAGCACAGTGTGCTGAAAAAAATTTTTTTTTAAATTGAACGGGCCGATTTTATAACAAAAAAAATTCAGCTTCACACTCTCAATCATGAAAATTATTTTTAGAAAGTAAATGCTGTAAACTACTTGAGTATTGAGAAATTGCCACCCTGCACTCGCTCGCCCCAGATCAGCCCCAAATCATGCAACTCCACACGTTAGATCAAAGTACCCCCTGCACATCTGCCCCACCACTGTACTACCTTGCACATCTGCCCCACCACTGTTCTACCTTGCACATCTGCCCCACCGCTGTTCTACCTTGCACATCTGCCCCACCGCTGTTCTACCTTGCACATCTGCCTCACCGCTGTTCTACCTTGCACATCTGCCCCACCGCTGTTCTACCTTGCACATCTGCCCCACCACTGTACTACCTTGCACATCTGCCCCACCACTGTACTACCTTGCACATCTGCCCCACCACTGTACTACCTTGCACATCTGCCTTACCACTGTACTACCTTGCACATCTGCCCCACCACTGTACTACCTTGCACATCTGCCCCACCACTGTTCTACCTTGCACATCTGCCCCACCGCTGTTCTACCTTGCACATCTGCCCCACCGCTGTTCTACCTTGCACATCTGCCCCACCACTGTACTACCTTGCACATCTGCCCCACCACTGTACTACCTTGCACATCTGCCCCACCACTGTACTACCTTGCACATCTGCCTTACCACTGTACTACCTTGCACATCTGCCCCACCACTGTTCTACCTTGCACATCTGCCCCACCGCTGTTCTACCTTGCACATCTGCCCCACCGCTGTTCTACCTTGCACATCTGCCTCACCGCTGTTCTACCTTGCACATCTGCCCCACCGCTGTTCTACCTTGCACATCTGCCCCACCACTGTACTACCTTGCACATCTGCCCCACCACTGTACTACCTTGCACATCTGCCCCACCACTGTACTACCTTGCACATCTGCCTTACCACTGTACTACCTTGCACATCTGCCCCACCACTGTACTACCTTGCACATCTGCCCCACCACTGTTCTACCTTGCACATCTGCCCCACCGCTGTTCTACCTTGCACATCTGCCCCACCGCTGTTCTACCTTGCACATCTGCCCCACCACTGTACTACCTTGCACATCTGCCCCACCACTGTACTACCTTGCACATCTGCCCCACCACTGTACTACCTTGCACATCTGCCTTACCACTGTACTACCTTGCACATCTGCCCCACCACTGTACTACCTTGCACATCTGCCCCACCACTGTTCTACCTTGCACATCTGCCCCACCGCTGTTCTACCTTGCACATCTGCCCCACCGCTGTTCTACCTTGCACATCTGCCCCACCACTGTACTACCTTGCACATCTGCCCCACCACTGTACTACCTTGCACATCTGCCCCACCACTGTACTACCTTGCACATCTGCCTTACCACTGTACTACCTTGCACATCTGCCCCACCACTGTACTACCTTGCACATCTGCCCCACCACTGTTCTACCTTGCACATCTGCCCCACCGCTGTTCTACCTTGCACATCTGCCCCACCACTGTACTACCTTGCACATCTGATGCACCTCTGTACCACCTGTTCATCTGTCCCACCATTGTAACCACTTTTTCATCTGCCCCACCACTGTAACCCCCTGCACATCTGCCCCACCACTGTAATCCCCTGCTCCTCTGTCCCACCACTGTAACCCCCTGCTCTTCTGTCCCACCACTGTAACCCCCTGCTCTTCTGTCCCACCACTGTAATCCCCTGCTCATCTGTCCCACCACTGTAACCCCCTGCTCTTCTGTCCCACCACTGTAACCACCTGCTCTTCTGTCCCACCACTGTAATCTCCTGCTCATCTGTCCCACCACTGTAACCCCCTGCTCTTCTGCCCCACCACTGTAACCCCCTGCTCTTCTGCCCCACCACTGTAACCCCCTGCTCTTCTGTCCCACCACTGTACCCCCCTGCTCTTCTGTCCCACCACTGTACCCCCCTGCTCTTCTGTCCCACCACTGTACCCCCTGCTCTTCTGTCCCACCACTGTACCCCCCTGCTCTTCTGTCACACCACTCTACCCCCCTGCTCTTCTGTCCCACCACTGTAACCCCCTGCTCTTCTGTCCCACCACTGTACCCCCCTGCTCTTCTGTCCCACCACTGTACCCCCCTGCTCTTCTGTCCCACCACTGTACCCCCCTGCTCTTCTGTCCCACCACTGTACCCCCCTGCTCTTCTGTCACACCACTCTACCCCCCTGCTCTTCTGTCCCACCACTGTACCCCCCTGCTCTTCTGTCCCACCACTGTACCCCCCTGCTCTTCTGTCACACCACTCTACCCCCCTGCTCTTCTGTCCCACCACTCTACCCCCCTGCTCATCTGTCCCACCACTGTAACCTTCTGCTTAAGCAGGTCTGTTTCCCTGCATAGTTGAGCCCCTTAGTCTTGTTTCCATGTCCTATGCAATGTTGCTGCTCTTTCTCTATAATTTTGCCAAAAAGTCCTGATTTTCACCAATATTTTGCTAACATCAAAACTCTGTTTTGCTTATCCCTATGCGTGAAGCCAGACAGTTGACCAAGGTCAGCCACTGTCAAACTTCAGATGACCTCTAAGCCCTTGTACACACGGTTGGAGAATCCGTCGGAATGTGTCCTATCGGACCGTGTTGTCGGATAATCCGACTGTGTGTGGTATGCATCGGACTGATTCCGTCGGAATATCCATCGGACCAAGTTTTCCAACATGTTGAAAATATTTTCCGACCAACTGGTCCGATCGGACATACTCCGATCATGTGTAGAGAATTTTGATCGGACCAAGTGCCACGCATGCTCAGATCAAATTCCTACATCAAAGCTATTGGCTACTAGCCTGAACGTAGTCCCGTCGTAATAACGTCATCACGTTCTGAACGATCGGAGTTTCCGACAACTTGGTCCGACCGTGTGTATGCAACAGTTTCGGACACACTCCGTCGGACAAAATCCGTCGGACAAAATTCAACGGATTTGGTTGGCAGAATGTCCGACTGTGTGTACAAGGGCTAACACTCAAGTTGAACGCCCACATTTGGGCAAAGCAAGCAATGTTATATAAAAAAAAAAAAAAAAGTCCAAATTAACGGCTTCAGCCCCGGAAGATTTGGCTCTTGAATGACCAGGCCATTTTTGCCCAGCCGTGCCATTCTGTCGCAGTAAAATAGCGGCGGCTGGTCGGCAAGTGGTTAATGGGGTTGATTTACTAAAGGCAACTAGACTGTGCACTTTGTAAAGTGCAGTTGTTTCCGAGCTTAGTAAATGAGACGAAGTTTCACTTTACAAAGAATACCCAATCGCATGCAAGGAAACAAACAAACAAAACAAAAACAGCATTTTTGCTTGCACATGATTGGATGATGGAAGTCAGCAGAGCTTCTCCCCGATTTACTAAGCTCTGCCGCAATTGCTCTTGCAGCGTGCCTAGTCTATTTGCCTTTAGTAAATATCAATCCTAAATGTGTACATTCAAGCAACATTTTATAATAATTAATGCCTGCAGTTTCTTGCATAGACCCAGTGGTTGGCCGTTTCTCTTTAACATTTTAATATAGATTCATTGTAAGGCCAGCTTATCAGTTTGTGTTGTGCTGTACTTAGAGGATTCTGCCGTTATTGGCTTTCACTGATGCGTAGAAGAAGCCTAGTGCCGAGGTTTAGCGGATAAATGAAGTGTGTACAGCTGATCCCGATTGACTTGTCGTCGCTCCCCGGACATCTCCCTTCCTCGGCGTCAGTATGTTCGCGGTGCTTTAATGCACAATAACAATTCCTCGCCCACCGTATCAATTGTAATTACTCCAGGACTCCTTCCCTCGGCTTGTGTGGCCAATAATTGTTCAATAACCTCCACGGGGTGTTAAAATTGTTTACCAAATAAATCAATCAGTTATGGCTGGCGGGTTCCAAAATTACACAATCAATGGTCTCTGCTCCCGGAGTCAATTGCTGTAAACAATTATACAATTATGACTGATGGTTCTAGGAGGACGTGATGGGGAAAAATGTACAAGATGGCTGACTGCGCAAAAAGATCTTAATTCTTACTAATTATCTTATATAGAAAAATTTCCAGAGCTGGTGCTGGACACACCCGGAGAGAAAAATTCCTATACTTCTGTAGACTGCAAGCAAATAACTTAAGTAACATTTATGTATATGCTATATTGTCAAACATGCAGCCAATGTCATTAAAGCGGGATTCCACCCTAAAGTGGAACCTCCGCTGATCGGATCCCTCCCCCCCCTCCGGTGTCACAATTGACACCTTTCAGGGGGGAGGGGGGTGGAGATACCTGTCAAAGACAGGTATTTACACCCACTTCCGGGCATAGACTCCCGTGGGAGTCTACGCCATTTCCTGCCCTGCCGCGCTGTCTGCTGGGACACACACGGATTTTCTATTGCGCTACGCGAGTCGCGCATGCGCAGTAGGGAACCGGGAAGTGAAGCCGATTCGCTTCACTTCCTGATTCCCTCACCTAGAATGGCGGCGGCAGCAGCCGAGGGCCGAGCGATCGATCGGCCTCGGCTGCCGGCATCGCTGGACCCGGGGACAGGTGAGTGTCCATTTATTAAAAGTCAGCAGCTGTAGTATTTATAGCTGCTGGCTTTTAATATTTTTTTTTTTTGGTGGAATCCCTCTTTAAGAACTACATTATATTACCTAAAGTATTGGGACGCCTGCCTTTATACGCACATGAACTTTAACAGCATCCCAGTCTTAGTCTGTAGGGTTCAATATTGAGTTGGCCCACCCTTTGCAGCTATAACAGCTTCACCTCATCTGGGAAGGCCGTCCACAAGGTTTAGGAGTGTGTCTATGGGAATGTCTGACCATTCTTCCAGAAGAGCATTTGTGAGGTCGGGCATTGATGTTGGACGTGAAGGCCTGGCTCACAGTCTCCACTCTAATTCATCCCAAAGATGTTCTATCAGGTTTAGGTCAGGACCCAAACTCGCTCATCCATGTCTTTATGGACCTTGCTTTGTTCACCGGTCCAAATCATTTGGTGGAGGGGGGATTATGGTGTGGGGTTGTTTTTCAGGGGTTGGGCTTGGCCCCTTAGTTCCTTAGTGAACTTTTAAGGTGTCAGCATACCAAGGCATTTTGGACAATTTCATGCTCCCAACTTTGTGAGAGCAGTTTGTAGATGGTTTTAGAATTTTCAGATTTTCGTTCTTATTTTCGCATTTTTTGTTCTTTAGAATTTTTGGATTTTCCAAACTTAGAATTTTCGAACTTTTCCAATTTCCAAATTTTCATATATTTGAATCTTCTGAATATTCATAAAGAAAATTGAGTACTGTCCGTGATACTTTTTTTATTTTCACTAACATACAATTTTTCAGGACAAGCTTTCGGGGTATGTCCCCTTCTTCAAGTTCCAAGCAGTACTCGTACTGCTCAAGGTCCAAGAGTACTGCTTGGACCTTGAAGAAGGCGACATACCCCGAAAGCTTGTCCTGAAAAATTGTATGTTAGTGCAAATAAAAAAAGTATCAGGGACAGTACTCAATTTTCTCTGTCACAATTGCACTAATACGGCTGCAATCACATTAAGTATGAATATTCATAAAAAAATGTTACAAGGGTTTTTGTTAATTTGGATTTTCGTTCTTATTTTCAGTTTTTGTTCTTTTGAATTTTCGAATTTTCATTCTTATTTTCAAATTTCCGAATTTTCAAATTTCTGGATTTTCGAATTTAGAATTTGCAAAATTTAGAATTTTCGAATTTTCGAACTTTTCACATTTTTGAATATTTGACTTTCTGAATATTTGTAAAAATTTGTTAAACTGGTTCTCGTTAATTCAGATTTTCATTCTTATTTTCACATTTTTGTTCTTTTGAATCTTCACATTTTCATTCTTATTTTTGAATTTCCGGATTTTTCGAATTTCCAGATTTTTGAATTTAGAATTTTCAAAATTTCGAATTTTTGATTCTTTTTCAAACTTTTAGAATTTCCAAATTTTCAAATATTCAAATTTCTGAATATTCAGAAAAATTTCTTAAAAGGGTTTTCGTTAATTCGGATATTTCCAAATTTGTTGAAATTCATTAAAAAACGAATTTGGAAACAAAACGTATTGCACGTGTCTAGAAATAGGACTAAATTCACCAGCAGCTCTTTAGTGGGCTGTGTTATGATCAGATCTGACCCCCTCAGCACTCCATCTATAAAGCAGAAAAAAAGAGTTATAATAAATAGAAAGAATGGAATTATTTAGCATTGGTCTTAAAAAACAGTAAAAACATTAAACCAACAAATCCAAATCCAAACCAAACAGCGCCGCCGCTTACAAAGTTTGTATTGGAGAGCCGGACCCACCCGGCCGGGCCCGGGCCCTTTGGATGATCCTCTCCCTGCATTTCTGGGTCCTTATCGCGGGTCCCATCATGAAAACAGGGAGCGCTTCTGTTTAAACAGGTGTTTAACACTTCCAGAGCGAGGGCGACGTGTAATTGTATCCTCCGAATCAGCCGGCGTTTAATCTGGGAAAGAAGAAAATGAATTATTTAGCAGATTTGGAAAGGCAGATGGGCAAACAAATAAAACATTTTCATCTTCACTCTCTTAAAACGTCCTGCACTCCCCATTGATGCGTTTCGCTTTGCAAGAAAGAGAAGAAGAAAAAAGAAAAGGCGCCTGTCTGAGCGTATTACACGGGACGTGAGCGAGGCGCTGAGATGTCAGCCGACTATTAGCAGAGAAATACAGGTGGAGCCGCGGGCTAGGAGCGCAGATCCCCGAGATCACAAGGCGGTGGAGACATTATTGTTTTATGGAGAGATTAATAATGTAGTGAGACAAAAATATCATTCCGCAGAGGAGCACACGACCCGCCCAGACAGGATAACCGGGGAGAAGCTCTCAGATTTTGTCTGCAGATCCGAAGGTTTCAACAACAACTGGCATTCCGCACGTCTGCCAGTGCAAGCAACTGCCGCGCAATAATAAATTACAGGGCAATCCACAAAGAACAGCTTCACGGAAGGACTGCTGCACAAATAAATCAACTACAGGGCAATCCACAAGCAGCAGCACGGCTGAAGGACTGCTGCACAAAGAATCAATTACAGGGCAACCCACAAGCAACAGCATGGCTGAATAACCGCCGCACAAAAATCAATTACAGGGTAAATTCACAAGTAACAACATGGCTTAAAAGCTGCTGCACATAGAAACAATTATAGGGCAATTCACATCCAACAGCGAGGCTGAAGGACTGCTGCACAAAAAACAAATACACGGCAATCCACAAGCAACAGCATGGCTGAAGGGCCGCCACACATAAAATCAATTACAGGGCAAGCCACAAGCAACAGCATGGCTGAAGGACTGACGCTCACAAAATTAGTTACAGGGCAATCCACAAGCAACAGTATGGCTGAAGAACTGCCGCACAAAAATAAATCACAGGGTAAATTCACAAGCAACACGTGGCTGAAGGACTGCTGCGCAAAAAATCAATTACAGGGAAATCCGCAAGCAAAAACATGGCTTAAAGACTGCTGCACATAGAAACAATTATAGGGCAATTCACATCCAACAGCGAGGCTGAAGGACTGCTGCACAAAAATCAAATACAGGGCAATCCACAAGCAACAGCATGGCTGAAGGACTGCCGCAATAAAATCAATTACAGAGCAAGCCACAAGCAACAGCATGGCTGAAGAACTGTTGCACCAAACACAAGTGCAGATTAACCCACAAGCAACAGCATGGCTGAAGAACTGCTGCACAAAAATCAATTTCAGGGTACATTCACAAGCAACATGGCTTAAAGACTGCTGCACATAGAAACAATTATAGGGCAATTCACAAGCAACAGCGAGGCTGAAGGACTGCTGCATAAAAATCAAATACAGAGCAATCCACAAGCAACAGCATGGCTCAAGGACTGACACTCACAAAATCAATTACAGGGTAATCCACAAGCAAAAGCATGGCTGAAGAACTGCTGCACAAAAATCAATTACAAGGTAAATTCACAAGCAACAACATGGCTTAAAGACAGCTGCACAAAGAATCAATTATAGGGCAAATCACAACCAACAGCTTGACTGAAGGACTGCTGTACAAATAAATCAATTACAGGGTAAATTCACAAGCCATGATATGGCTAAAGGACTGCGGCACAAAGAATCAATTACAGGGCAACCCACAAGCAACAGAATGGCTGAAGAACTGCCTCAAAAAAAATCTATTACAGGTTCAAGCAACAACGTGGTTGAAGGCCTGCTGCACAAAAAAATCAATTACAGGGAAATCTGCAAGCAACAACATGGCTTAAAGACTGCTGCACATAAAAAGAATCATAGGGCAATTCAAAACCAACAGCGAGGCTGAAGGACTGCTGCACAAAAATCAAATATAGGGCAATCCACAAGCAAAAGCATGGCTGAAGGACTGACGCTCACAAAATCAATTGCAGGGCAATTCACAAGCAACAGCATGGCTGAAGGACTGCCGCACAAAACACAATTACAGGGTAATTCACAAGCCACGCCATGGCTGAAATACTGCTGCACAAAGAATCAATTACAGGGCAACCCACAAGCACCAGCATGGCCTAAGAACTGCTGCACAAAATTCAATTACAGGGAAATCCGCAAGCAACAACATGGCTTAAAGACTGCTGCACATAAAAAGAATCATAGGGCAATTCACAACCAACAGCGAGGCTGAAGGACTGCTGCACAAAAACAGTTACAGGGCAATTCTCATAGATTCACCGAGTGTTTACTCTTCAGGGCTTTTTTACAGCACAATCTCAGTGTGCATATCTGCATGCATTGGTTCATGCCTGAATCACAGAGGAACGCGCTCTGCGTTCCTGTCCTGTGGTATGCGTCGCTGTTTTGTGCTAGGAGTGCGCTCCCTTGTGCCCCCCCCGTACTGTGACTGCACTGTCATCCACAGTAATGGTAAGGAGACAGTTGGAAGGGCTACAGATCACTTGATCACGTGACTAAGGAGCCCATGAAATGTATTGAGTGTTAAGGATTGATTTTCCTTCGGAATTAAAGCGTTAAATGCGATTTCCTCCATAGAGATTATTATGAAAACTGCAATTTTCATTCCAGCATTTTGGAAGTCCCATTAAGCGTTCTCTTTAAATGGCGGGATTACACAAATGACATCCTGTTTCCACAGAAGGTAATCCCTTGGAAAAAATAAAAAAAATAATTAAATCATTATGGGTTGAAATGTCGAGCTTAATAAATCGCAGTACGGCCCGGGTATCATTGTTAAGCAGATTATTATTCTTTGATCTGGAGTAATATTTGTCTTTTGGATTTTCTTGGGAAGTATTGTACTCTGTGTGTCTTCATTACCAATCCAATTAAACAATAAATTCCTCTATAATATGAGCCCCGGGGGGGGGGGGGGGGGGGGGGGGGGGTCCATCAGTGCCGCAGCACGCCTCGCCCCAGGAATCCCAGCAGCCGCCGACTTCTCGGGATGGGCGAAGACAGATTGCGGTAAAATTGATTTTGCCACTAAATGACCTATTTTTACTATTAGAGAAAGTTCACCAAATTGGAAACTTCCAGTTTCCCTCACTGAGCTGCTAATATAAATATATAGTGCCTTGAAAAAGTATTCATACCCCTTGAAATTGTCCACATTTTGTCATGTTACAACCAAAAACGTAAATGTATTATATTGGGATTTTATGTGATAGACCAGGGGTCTTCAAACTACGGCTCTCAAGTTGTTCAGGAACTACAATTCCCATCATGCCTAGTCATATCTGTGAATGTCAGAGTTTTACAATGCCTCATGGGACGTGTAGTTCTGCAACAGCTGGAGAGCCGAAGTTTGAAGATTCCTGTGATAGACCAACACAAAGGGGCGCATAATTGTGAAGTGGAAGGAAAATGAGAAATGGTTTTAATTTTTTTTTACAAATAAATACAAGAAAGGTGTGGGGTACATTTGTATGGCGCCCCCCTGAGTCAATACTTTGTAGAACCACCTTTCACTGCAATTACAGCTGCAAGTCTTTTTGGGGATGTCTCTACCAGCTTTGCACATCTAGAGAGGGACATGTTTGCCCATTCTTCTTTGCAAAATATCTCAAGCTCTGTCAGATTGGATGGAGAGCGTCTGTGAACAGAAATTTTCAAGTCTGGCCACAGATTCTCAATTGGATTTAGGTCTGGACTTTGACTGGACCATTCTAACACATGAATATGCTTTGATCTAAACCATTCCATTGTAGCTCTGGCTGTATGTTTCGGGTCGTTGTCCTGCTGGAATGTGATCCTCCGCCCCAGTCTCTAACAGATTTTCTTCTAAGATTGTCCTGTATTTGGCTCCATCCATCTTCCTATCCACTCTGACCAGCTTCCCTGTCCCTGCTGAAGAAAAGCATCCCCACAACATGATGCTGCCACCACCATGTTTCATGATGATGGGCAGGGTGATGTGCAGTGTTAGTTTTCCGCTACACATTTCCACCACATTTTGCTTTTAGGCCAAAAGGTTCAATTTTGGTCTCATCTGACCAGAACGCCTTCTTCCAAATGTTTGCTGTGTCCCCCACATGTCTTCTCACAAACTGCAAACAGGACCTCTTATGGCTTTCTTTCAACAATGTCTTTCTTCTTGCCTCTCTTCCATAAAGGGCAGATTTGTGGAGAGCATGACTAATAGTTGTCCTGTGGACAGATTCTCCCACCTGAGCTGTGGATCTCTGCAGCTCCTCCAGAGTTACCATGGGCCTCTTGGCTGCTTCTCTGATTAAAGAGGAAGTAAACCAGGCACTGCTCATCACCTGTCCAATACAGTCCCAACAGTAAAGCATGGTGGTGGCAGCATCATGCTGTGAGGGTGTTTTTCAGCTGCAGGGACAGGACAACTGGTTGCAATCGAGGGAAAGATGAATGCGGCCAAGTGCTGGGATATCCTGGACAAAAACCTTCTCCAGAGTGCTCAGGACCTCAGATTGGGCCGAAGGTTTACCTTCCAACAAGACAATGACTAAGCACACAGCTAAAATAGCGAAGGAGTGGCTTCACAACAACTCCGTGACCGTTCTTGAATGGCCCAGCCAGAGCCCTAACTTAAACCCAACTGAGTATCTCTGGAGAGACCTAAAAATGGCCGTCCACCTGCGTTTACCATCCAACCTGACAGAACTTGAGAGGATCTGCAAGGAGGAATGGCAGAGGATCCCCAAATCCAGGTGTGAAAAACTTGTTGCATCTTTCCCAAAAAGACTCATGGCTGTATTAGATCAAAAGGGGGCTTCTACTAAATACTGAGCAAAGGGTCTGAATACTTAGGACCATGTGATATTTCCGTTTTTCTTTTTCAATAAATCTGCAAAAATGTCAACAATTCTGTGTTTTTCTGTCAATATGGGGTGCTGTGTGTAGATTGATGAGGAAAAAAAAATTGATGATTTTAGCAAATGGCTGCAATATAACAAAGAGTGAAAAATTTAAGGGGGTCTGAATATTTTCTGTCCTCACTGTATATATATATATATATATATATATATATATATATATATATATATATATACAAACACATTGTATTATATTATAACATATTATATTGTATTATATTATTTACATGTAGCACTAACCCCCGAAGGAGCTGCTGGTTTGATTGGGCTTACCGTTACCTTCTTCACCTCGATTTGCGTCTAGGAGTGTCCCATGGTAGATGGCCCAGAAACTTTAGAGACTGACGACAGATCCACTTAAAGGGATTTTTATTTGCAAAAAACATAGTTAACGAACAGTCTCTTAGTAAAGAATCAGAGGGTTAGGAGGAAAGTTCAGGTACTCTTAGTGTCAAAGTAAAATAATAAAGAACTTGCTTACTTCGACAAAATCCAGAGAATAGCCATTCAGAGCTGGATGTTCACTCAAGTTGGATAGTCCCTCTCTCACAAGGCCTAGCAGCCAACAAGGTGCTTAAATCAGGAACAAGTCTCTGCCACAGACGTTATTGTAGAACACACAGGAAACTAGGACTTGTAGAACACTCGTGTGATACCTGGATCTTTCAGCCGGTTCCGCGATACCTACGAGATTGGATTCACTTAGGTCCCTCAGCCCCTCCAGGCTCTTGCTAAGAAGCCAACCCGTACGTGGCCTTCTTCTGAAGAGTCCTCGCCTGGATAGCTACAAAGTTGTTGGGCCTCTCCACAACCGGAGACAGCACCGGACCACCTCAGAATCCTTTCTTTAGTTTCCTTGCTGCGGGCTAGCCAGCCCCGAGACATAAAGTCGGGTGGATCCGCACCCCAGACCATAGCCTTCCTGGGGGCTGGTCAGGAGGACCAGGACCATGGAGTCAGAACATACTCCCTGAACCACGTGACATCGGCGTCTTAAGTACCCTCTACCAGGAAGCACAGCAAGAGTGACACTACCACTGGGCTGGCTCCGAAAGAAAGTAATCTTAAAGCACCCAACCAGACTGTGTTTCCATGCCTGCCAGAAGAGACAGCGCCCCCTATGGCCAGGTTGAACACCCTATAGTCCAGTCAGACTAATGCTGAGGTCCAAATTTGGAATAATTATACCCAAATCAAACTGCAGTTCAGGTGTAACATTAAATTTCAAAAAGCCATAGCGCGTGCTCTTCAGGAGCCGGCGCTACATACATAATATATAATAATAATAATACAATCAGAAGCAGTATTATTATTATTACTACTATTATTACTTAAAAAAATATTTGTGTGATACATAGTCAAAGGAAAAGCCAAATAAATATTCTGTATAAGGTTCTTCCGTCCTGCACGCACAGAGCTGTATCCATATAATGACAATAAAAGGAAACATATAGTTAACACAGCGGGTCTAATAACCCCTCTTGCAGCCTCTTGTTATAAATCACCAGCCCACTGGGCCCTTGTACATCCTTTGCTGAGGGGCCAGGAGGATGCAGCAATATCTGAAAGTCTGTCACCCGAGCAGCGAGCTGTCACCCCAGGGAGAAGGTGACATTATTGCATTATAACATAAACTGCAAACAGACCGTCTTAACTTAGACCAGCAGAGACATCTGGGACGCGTTACGCGCTGATTTAATGAGCGCTGTGACTCCCCACTTGACATCAGTAATACTAAATCACCATGTACAAGACACAAAGCCTTATTTCCTGAGCCATTAATAATACACCAAATATTCTGTTTAAATAACTGGGATGAGACATGTATCATGAGGATCATTTTCTCTGTTCCCGCTCTCGGGGGAGGTGAAGAGGCGTTCAGACGATAGAACGCAATCTCTGGGGACGTGGAGATGCACACAATGTGCTAAGTGTCACATAAAATACGATAGATAGATAGATAGATAGATAGATAGATAGATAGATAGATAGATAGATAGATAGATAGATAGGTCAATAGATACTCCCCCAACACACAACCTCTACCCTTAAGGATATACAGCGCCTTGAAAAAGTATTCCTACCCCTTGAAATTTTCAACATTTTGTCATGTTAAACCCAAAAACGCAAATGTATTTTATGTGATAGACCAGTGGTCTCCAAACATGCGGCCCGGGGGCCAGATGTGGCCCTCTGCTTGCCTTTATCTGGCCCTTGAGACACTATTTTACCAACTGACACCAATGATGGAGCACTGTTCCACCTACTGACACCATCAATGAGGCACTATTCTTCTCATTGATATCAACAACGGGGCACTATTCCTTCCATCAAAACCAATGATGGGGCACTAATGCGGGGCATTTTCTACTCCCACTGGCCACCATCCAGCCCCCCCTAAAGCCTATAGGACAGTAAACTGGCCCTATGCCTAGAAAGTTTGGAGACCCCTGTGATAGACCAACACAAAGTCGCATACAATTGTGAAGTGGAAGGAAAATGATAAATGGTTTTCAACATTTTTGACAAATAATTATGTGAAAAGTGTGGCGCGTGTTTCTTTCAGCCCCGTTTGATACCCCTAAAATCTAGTGGAACCAATCGCTTTCAGAAGTCACCTAATTAGTAAATAGAGTCCACCTGTGTATTTAATCTCAGTATAAAATTTGGATGTTCTATGAAGCCTTCAGAGGTTTGTTAGAGAAACTTAGTGAACAAACAGCATCATGAAGGCCAAGGAACACAACAGACAGGTCAGGGATAAAGTTGTGGAGAAGTTTAAATCAGGGTTTACGTTTTTAAAAAAATGTCCCAAGCTGTGAACATCTCACAGAGCTCTGTTCAATCCATCTTTTGAAAATGGAATGGGGTATGGCACAACTGCAAACCTACCAAGACATGGCCGTTCATCTAAACTGACCGGCCGGGCAAGGAGAGCATTCATCAGAGAAGCAGCCAAGAGGTCCATGGTAACTCTGGAGGAGCTGCAGAGTAGTGATGGCCGAACGGTTCGCCCGGCGGTCGTTTCGCGGCGAATTTCCGACATTCGCGGTCCGCACGTTCGAACGCCTTTTTCCGTCGTTCGCCGCGGCGGACTTACGTGTTTAATGTATACAAGAACTTTAACCTTTGGTGACACGTTTATCATGTGATACAGGACAGCCAATTGAGACATGACAGCACATGGACACTTGTACATTCCCCCTAACCTATAAATACACCCGATCCGGTGGCCATTTTACATTCTTTCTTCTGTTAAGATAGGGACAGGTTCCTGTGTGGAGTAGGGAGAGATAAACCACTAGCTATTTGGTACACAAAAGTTCTTTTCAGGACTGGTATAGGTGTTAGGTGTTGATAGGTTTGCTGTGCTGCTGATTCTTGCAGCAGCCTGAGTGTCTTTTGTTAGTTTAGAGAAAGGGAAAGGACGGTGTATGCTACAGGGACAGCCAGATTAGTCTTTCATCATCATCATCATCATCATCATCATTAGCTGTTACTATCAAGGTCCACAAAAGAGCTGTTCCAGTAACCACTAATCGTTCTCTTTTTTTGCCAATTTGTATAGGGACAGGAAGGAAGCAGTGTTGTCAGGCAGTGAGGGTAATTTTAAAGACTTGCTGTTATTATTAGTTCCACAAAGGTTCTTTTCAGGACTGGTATCAGTGGTACAGTAATAGGCTTGTACATGTATAATATTCTTTCTTCCAAATATAGAAAGGATATTATACTTGACTGCTGCCCTTCTGCTGCAGTCTGCTAAACATTCACAACTCACTTGTTCCACAAAAGTTCTTATAAGGACTGGTAACTTGGTATAGGGTGCTACGGTACATAGGCTTGAGTGCGGTACAGTCTGCTGTTCTGTAAGGACCGCTATCGGTCCACAATAGATAGGGTTGACGTGCACCACTGCTGACCGCTGCCCTATACTGCAGCAGTCCTTCAGCGGTATAGGGACTGACGTACAGTCTGCTAATCACTAACACACAACCTGCTTGTTCCACAAAAGTTCTTATAAGGACTGGTAACTTGGTATAGGGTGCTACGGTACATAGGCTTGAGTGCGGTACAGTCTGCTGTTCTGTAAGGACCGCTATCGGTCCACAATAGATAGGGTTGACGTGCACCACTGCTGACCGCTGCCCTATACTGCAGCAGTCCTTCAGCGGTATAGGGACTGACGTACAGTCTGCTAAACACTAATACACAACCTGCTTGGTCCACAAAAGTTCTTATAAGGACTGGTAACTTGGTATAGGGTGCTACGGTACATAGGCTTGAGTGCGGTACAGTCTGCTGTTCTGTAAGGACCGCTATCGGTCCACAATAGATAGGGTTGACGTGCACCACTGCTGACCGCTGCCCTATACTGCAGCAGTCCTTCAGCGGTATAGGGACTGACGTACAGTCTGCTAAACACTAATACACAACCTGCTTGGTCCACAAAAGTTCTTATAAGGACTGGTAACTTGGTATAGGGTGCTACGGTACATAGGCTTGAGTGCGGTACAGTCTGCTGTTCTGTAAGGACCGCTATCGGTCCACAATAGATAGGGTTGACGTGCACCACTGCTGACCGCTCACCTATACTGCAGCAGTCCTTCAGCGGTATAGGGACTGACGTACAGTCTGCTAATCACTAACACACAACCTGCTTGTTCCACAAAAGTTCTTATAAGGACTGGTAACTTGGTATAGGGTGCTACGGTACATAGGCTTGAGTGCGGTACAGTCTGCTGTTCTGTAAGGACCGCTATCGGTCCACAATAGATAGGGTTGACGTGCACCACTGCTGACCGCTGCCCTATACTGCAGCAGTCCTTCAGCGGTATAGGGACTGACGTACAGTCTGCTAATCACTAACACACAACCTGCTTGTTCCACAAAAGTTCTTATAAGGACTGGTAACTTGGTATAGGGTGCTACGGTACATAGGCTTGAGTGCGGTACAGTCTGCTGTTCTGTAAGGACCGCTATCGGTCCACAATAGATAGGGTTGACGTGCACCACTGCTGACCGCTGCCCTATACTGCAGCAGTCCTTCAGCGGTATAGGGACTGACGTACAGTCTGCTAAACACTAATACACAACCTGCTTGGTCCACAAAAGTTCTTATAAGGACTGGTAACTTGGTATAGGGTGCTACGGTACATAGGCTTGAGTGCGGTACAGTCTGCTGTTCTGTAAGGACCGCTATCGGTCCACAATAGATAGGGTTGACGTGCACCACTGCTGACCGCTCACCTATACTGCAGCAGTCCTTCAGCGGTATAGGGACTGACGTACAGTCTGCTAATCACTAACACACAACCTGCTTGTTCCACAAAAGTTCTTATAAGGACTGGTAACTTGGTATAGGGTGCTACGGTACATAGGCTTGAGTGCGGTACAGTCTGCTGTTCTGTAAGGACCGCTATCGGTCCACAATAGATAGGGTTGACGTGCACCACTGCTGACCGCTGCCCTATACTGCAGCAGTCCTTCAGCGGTATAGGGACTGACGTACAGTCTGCTAAACACTAACACACAACCTGCTTGGTCCACAAAAGTTCTTATAAGGACTGGTAACTTGGTATAGGGTGCTACGGTACATAGGCTTGAGTGCGGTACAGTCTGCTGTTCTGTAAGGACCGCTATCGGTCCACAATAGATAGGGTTGACGTGCACCACTGCTGACCGCTCACCTATACTGCAGCAGTCCTTCAGCGGTATAGGGACTGACGTACAGTCTGCTAATCACTAACACACAACCTGCTTGTTCCACAAAAGTTCTTATAAGGACTGGTAACTTGGTATAGGGTGCTACGGTACATAGGCTTGAGTGCGGTACAGTCTGCTGTTCTGTAAGGACCGCTATCGGTCCACAATACATAGGGTTGACGTGCACCACTGCTGACCGCTGCCCTATACTGCAGCAGTCCTTCAGCGGTATAGGGACTGACGTACAGTCTGCTAAACACTAATACACAACCTGCTTGGTCCACAAAAGTTCTTATAAGGACTGGTAACTTGGTATAGGGTGCTACGGTACATAGGCTTGAGTGCGGTACAGTCTGCTGTTCTGTAAGGACCGCTATCGGTCCACAATAGATAGGGTTGACGTGCACCACTGCTGACCGCTCACCTATACTGCAGCAGTCCTTCAGCGGTATAGGGACTGACGTACAGTCTGCTAATCACTAACACACAACCTGCTTGTTCCACAAAAGTTCTTATAAGGACTGGTAACTTGGTATAGGGTGCTACGGTACATAGGCTTGAGTGCGGTACAGTCTGCTGTTCTGTAAGGACCGCTATCGGTCCACAATAGATAGGGTTGACGTGCACCACTGCTGACTGCTGCCCTATACTGCAGCAGTCCTTCAGCGGTATAGGGACTGACGTACAGTCTGCTAATCACTAACACACAACCTGCTTGTTCCACAAAAGTTCTTATAAGGACTGGTAACTTGGTATAGGGTGCTACGGTACATAAGCTTGAGTGCGGTACAGTCTGCTGTTCTGTAAGGACCGCTATCGGTCCACAATAGATAGGGTTGACGTGCACCACTGCTGACCGCTGCCCTATACTGCAGCAGTCCTTCAGCGGTATAGGGACTGACGTACAGTCTGCTAAACACTAATACACAACCTGCTTGGTCCACAAAAGTTCTTATAAGGACTGGTAACTTGGTATAGGGTGCTACGGTACATAGGCTTGAGTGCGGTACAGTCTGCTGTTCTGTAAGGACCGCTATCGGTCCACAATAGATAGGGTTGACGTGCACCACTGCTGACCGCTGCCCTATACTGCAGCAGTCCTTCAGCGGTATAGGGACTGACGTACAGTCTGCTAAACACTAATACACAACCTGCTTGGTCCACAAAAGTTCTTATAAGGACTGGTAACTTGGTATAGGGTGCTACGGTACATAGGCTTGAGTGCGGTACAGTCTGCTGTTCTGTAAGGACCGCTATCGGTCCACAATAGATAGGGTTGACGTGCACCACTGCTGACCGCTGCCCTATACTGCAGCAGTCCTTCAGCGGTATAGGGACTGACGTACAGTCTGCTAAACACTAATACACAACCTGCTTGGTCCACAAAAGTTCTTATAAGGACTGGTAACTTGGTATAGGGTGCTACGGTACATAGGCTTGAGTGCGGTACAGTCTGCTGTTCTGTAAGGACCGCTATAGGTCCACAATAGATAGGGTTGACGTGCACCACTGCTGACCGCTCACCTATACTGCAGCAGTCCTTCAGCGGTATAGGGACTAAGAGTTTTGTCACAGGGTCATTTAAAAAATGACATGCAGAGGAAGAGGCAGGCCCTTCCGCAGGGGTGGTAGGGGTAGGGCAGGAGCAACAGGCTTGAGCCAAAGTGGGAAGTTGCAGAAGGTGCGTTCAATTACTTTAAAGGATGCACCAGACTTGGTTGAGTGGCTCGCTCAGCCTTACTCTTCTGCACCCTCCTCATCCTCTCGATCTGCACCCTCTTCTTCACTCTCTGCTATGTGCACCCCCAAAGACACTACCACCAACAACACGACCACCACCACCACCACCACATACCTTCCGCTTGAGTCACTGGAATTATTTTCCGATCCATATCAAGAGGACATTTCTGATGCGCAGCCACTCTTGGTATTGGATCAGGAAGAGGAGGTAGCAACAAGCGCTACTCAGCAGTCTGACGCCAGTACCCAGATCAGCCCAAGGAGGAGGTTGGTCCCCGGTGTTGCTGCCTACTCCGAGATCTCTACTTATAGCGGTGGGGAAGGTGACGTTGATGATGACGTGTCTAGTGATGTCACGTGGGTGCCCACAAGAGAGGAAGAGGAGGGGAGTTCAGAGGGAGATATGGACCAGCAGATAGGGAGGAGAAGCAGCAATGACTTACATTGCACAGCAGGGACAAAGCAGACTGCAAATGTATCAGGAGCGAGTCATCGACCATGTACGGTCACATCTGGCGCTCCCAGGACACCGGCACATGGCTCCGCAGTGTGGGCTTTTTTTAACGTGTCCGCTGCTGACAATAGCGTTGCCATCTGCAATCTTTGCAGTCAACGCGTTAGTCGCGGTAAGCCCAATACTCACCTAGGGACGACCGCCTTAAGAAGGCACATGAGCAGCCATCACCGAGCCCAGTGGGAGCAACGGAACACACAAAGCCACACTGCAGGCTCTCACCGTCCAGCCTCGTCTTCTACTTCTCCTTCTCCTCTCTCCTCACAATTGTCCTCCACTCCACCTTCCATCACGCCAAGCTCACATTTTTCTGCAAAAAGGCAGGCTTCCGTGGGCCTAATGTTTGAGCGTAAAAAAATGATGATGCCGGATAACCCTCTTGCCCAACGGTTGGCGGCTGGCTTGTCAGAACTCATAGCCCGCCAACTACTGCCATATAAACTGGTGGACTCGGAGGCCTTTCGCAAATTTGTGGCCATTGGAACACCACAATGGAAGGTCCCAGGAAGGAAGTATTTCTCAGAGAAGGGCATCCCAGAGCTATATGGCCATGTTCAGCGGCAAGTGAATGTATCTCTGGCACACAGTGTCGGTGCCAAGATACATCTGACCACAGACACGTGGTCTAGCAAACACGGGCAGGGAAGGTATATCAGTTTTACTGCCCACTGGGTGAACCTTCTGACGGCCGTCAAGCATGTAACCCGTGGCACCCGTGTAGATTTGGTTTTACCGCCACGGATTGCATGCAGGCCTGACTCTTCTTCTCCTCCTCCTACTCCATCCTCCTCCCTCTCCTCCTCAGCTGCCTCCTCCTTTTCCGCTGCTAGCGTCTCTTCCACTGCACCGCCCAAGCTCCCCAGAACCTATTCCACATGCCAGGTGAGACGTTGCCATGCCGTGCTGCGTCTGTTGTGCCTGGAAGCAAAGAGCCACACTGGCCCGGCACTCCTTTCAGCTTTGCGTTCACAGGCAGATGAGTGGCTAACACCGCTCAATTTGACAGTTGGTAAAGTGGTGTGTGACAACGGTGCCAATCTGCTTAGCGCATTGAAACAGGGCAAAATCACGCACGTGCCGTGCATGGCACACGTCTTAAACTTGGTCGTGCAGCGATTCCTTGTCAAATACCCTGGGGTCCAGGACATCTTGCGGCAGGCAAGGAAAATCTCGGCCCATTTCAGAAGATCTTACACGGCCATGGCTCGCCTTGCTGACATTCAGCGGCGACACCATCTGCCGGTCAGACGTCTTATTTGCGATTGCCCGACGCGATGGAACTCAACCTTCTATATGCTTGATAGGCTGCTCCAGCAGAAACGTGCAGTTAACGTCTACCTGTATGAACTCTGCGAAAGAAACGGTTCTGGGGAGCTGGGTTTTTTTTCACCGCGCCAGTGGCTGCTCATGCGCGACACATGCAGACTTCTGCGGCCATTTGAGGAGATCACCAAACTGGTCAGTCGCAGCCATGGCGCCATCAGTGACATGGTACCTTATGCCTTCTTTCTGGAGCGTGCATTGCGTCGTGTCATTGATCAGGCTGTGGAGGAGCAGGAGCGGGAAGATGAGGAAGTCGCAATGCTGGATGAATTCCCAGGGGGGGCTACTCTATCTGAGACAAGTCAACAACAGGAGTCTGATGAGGAGTCAGAGGAGGATGGTGCCGGGGCGGATGAGCAGGAGCAAGAAGAGCATGCTTTAAACCTTTCTGGGATCCCTGTTGTGCGAGGATGGGGAGAGGAGAATGAAGAGGACGACATTATCCTGGATGATGAGCAGGAGCCAGGCCACCACACCGCTTCCACTTTAGTGCAAATGGGGGCCTTCATGCTCCAGTGTTTTAATAGGGACCCCCGTATAAAAAGCATGAGGGTCAAGGACCAGTACTGGGTGGCAACGTACTTAGACCCCCGGTACAAACACAAAATGGCGGAAATGTTACCGCCGTCGCAGAGGGCTGTCAGAATGCAGCACTTCCAGGCCTTGCTTCGAGAAATGCTGCATTCTGCTTTTGCGTGCGCTGGCAGAGGAGCAATTCCCACTCCCAGAGAAGGATTTGCGGGTACCAATCCAACAGCGCCTGCAAGAAGAGGCCGGTTTGAAGATGTGTTGGTGACTTCGGATATGAGGTCATTCTTTCAGCCGACCCATCGACAGGTGTCATCCGGATCCAGCATCAGGGAACGCCTAGACCGTCAGGTGTCCGACTACATTGGGTTAACGGCCGATGTGGACGCTCTGAGGAGTGATGAACCCCTAGACTACTGGGTGGGCAGGCTTGACCTCTGGCCAGAGCTTGCCCAATTTGCAATCGAACTGTTGGCTTGCCCCTCATCCAGTGTCCTGTCCGAAAGGACGTTCAGCGCAGCAGGGGGGATTGTGACCGATAAGCGTACTCGCCTAGCTCACCACAGTGTTAACTACCTCACATTTCTAAAAATGAATGAGGCATGGATCTCGGAGGAATTCAACACATGTGACCAGTAGACCATGTATATGTCTATAAACTATTTTTTTAATCAAGCACACAGACCTTCTTAATTCATTTGGCTCACTTCCTTGACCCAAAAAAGCACACCGTACTATATGCCCCTACCCTCCTCTTTGAAGAGGTTGAGCGGTGTCATATTTCTACTGGGGCTGCTTATGATATCCCTGTGCTGTGCTGACTTCCTCCTGGGGGTTCTTATTATGAAGGGATCACACTATCCCTGTGCTGTGCTGACTTCCTCCTGGGGGTTCTTATTATGAGGGGATCACACCATCCCTGTGCTGTGCTGACTTCCTCCTGGGGCTGCTTACGGTGCTGCTGTCAGTGCTGTATGTCACGGTGCTGCTGTCAGCGCTGTATGTCACGGTGCTGCTGTCAGCGCTGTATGTCACGGTGCTGCTGTCAGCGCTGTATGTCACGGTGCTGCTGTCAGCGCTGTATGTCACGGTGCTGCTGTCAGCGCTGTATGTCACGGTGCTGCTGTCAGCGCTGTATGTCACGGTGCTGCTGTCAGCGCTGTATGTCACGGTGCTGCTGTCAGCGCTGTATGTCACGGTGCTGCTGTCAGCGCTGTATGTCACGGTGCTGCTGTCAGCGCTGTATGTCACGGTGCTGCTGTCAGTGCTCTGTATTACGGTGCTGCTGTCAGATGCCTCTATCACGGTGCATGTGTCATTCCGGTATGTCACGCTGCTGGTGATCATCTCCTGCACCCTCTTCTTTGCCTACCCTGGTCCCTGACCTTCCCTCTCCTCCATTGCCTTCATTAGCTCCATAGTCCTGAATTGTTAGAACAATTTCCCAAATAAAATAAAAATGCTTGTAGTTATCGATCCCAAATTCACCTCATACATGTATTATGTCATTGTCCAGATGGTGGGACTACGTTTTACCCCCTAATAATTACCACGTGGCCGCAAATTCGACATGAAGGTTTGCAAAGTTCGCCTCCCATTGAAGTCAATGGGGCCCGCGGCGAACGTTCGGTTTCGCGAACGTTTGGGTCCGTTCGCATTTCGCGTTCGCGAAACGTCCCGTCGGAAGTTCGTCCATCACTACTGCAGAGATCCACAGCTCAGGTGGGAGAATCTGTCCACAGGACAACTATTAGTCGTGCTCAATCCATCTTTTGAAAATGGAATGGGGTATGGCACAACTGCAAACCTACCAAGACATGGCCGTTCATCTAAACTGACCGGCCGGGCAAGGAGAGCATTCATCAGAGAAGCAGCCAAGAGGTCCATGGTAACTCTGGAGGAGCTGCAGAGATCCACAGCTCAGGTGGGAGAATCTGTCCACAGGACAACTATTAGTCGTGCTCTCCACAAATCTGCCCTTTATGGAAGAGTGGCAAGAAGAAAGACATTGTTGAAAGAAAGCCACAGGAAGTCCTGTTTTCAGTTTGCAAGAAGCCGTGTGGAGGACACAACAAAGATGTGGAAGAAGGTTCTCTGGTCAGATGAGACTAAAATGTAACTTTTTGTCCTAAAAGCAAAACACTATGGCCGCGTACACACGCGCGGACTGTTTGCCCAACCTTGTTCGTCAAACAGTTTCGGCAAACAGTCCGCTCAAAATTTGCAAAATTTTACAGGCGGTGGCCCGGTCTTCTGTCGCCGCTGCCTTCCGTTCTTCTGTCGCCGCCTTCGGTTCTTCTGCCGGGCCACCGCGCCTTCTTGTAGCTCTTTTACAGGCGGTGGCCCGGTCTTCTGTCGCCGCTGTCGCCGCCGTCGTCGCCGCCGCCTTCCGTTCTTGTTCTTCTTCTTGTTCTTCTGCTTCTTCTCCTGGAGATGTTGACTCGACGAGCTCTCCGGCCGGAATGCCAGAGCCGCGCTGTGCGGTCACTTATATAGTGACAATGGGGCGGTGTCACATGGTATATGTCACATGGGTTGGTCACATGGTGACCCCGCCCCCTTACGATGTCATAGTCCCCATGTGACATCAACCCATGTGACCAACCCATGTGACATATACCATGTGACACCGCCCCATTGTCACTATATAAGTGACCGCACAGCGCGGCTCTGGCATTCCGGCCGGAGAGCTCGTCGAGTCAACATCTCCAGGAGAAGAAGCAGAAGAACAAGAAGAAGAACAAGAACGGAAGGCGGCGGCGGCGGCGGCGACGACAGCGGCGACAGCGGCGACAGAAGACCGGGCCACCGCCTGTAAAAGAGCTACAAGAAGGCGCGGTGGCCCGGCAGAAGAACCGAAGGCGGCGACAGAAGAACGGAAGGCAGCGGCGACAGAAGACCGGGCCACCGCCTGTAAAAGAGCTACAAGAAGGCGCGGTGGCCCGGCAGAAGAACCGAAGAGGGGGACAAGACCCCCGAAGTCGGGAGAAGAGGCCGGCGGCGGGGAGGAAGAAAGCCGGACTCCTCCGCTAGTAAAAGAGCTACACACACATAGCGGAGGAGTCCGGCGAGAAGACCCCCGAAGACGGAAGACCCCCGGAGCTGTGCAATAAAATATTTTTTCCCCTGTGTTGTGTTTTTTTTTGTACTTTATTTCACAGGTGAATGGGTAGGGGTACATTGTACCCCATACTCATTCACATAGGGTGGGGGGCCGGTATCCGGGGGCCCCCTTCTTAAAGGGGGCTCCCGGATTCCGATAAGCCCCCCGCCCGCAGACCCCGACAACCAACGGCCAGGGTTGTCGGGAAGAGGCCCTTGTCCTCATCAACATGGGGACAAGGTGCTTTGGGGTGGGGGGGGCCGCGCGGCCCCCCCTTCCCCAAGGCACCCCCCCATGTTGAGGGCACGCGGCCTGGTACGGCTCAGGAGGGGGGGCGCGCTCGCTCGCCCCCCTTTCCTGGCCGGCCGGGTAGCGTGCTCGGACAAGGGTCTGGTGTGGACTTTGGGGGAACCCCCACGCCGATTTTTTTCGGCGTTGGGGTTCCCCTTTAAGCCCATTCCAGGCGGCGGAGCCCGCGACGTCTCCTTCGCGGGCCCCGCCTACCTGTACACGCGCTCGAAATGGGCGGACTTTCCGAGCGGGAACAGTCCGCTCATTTCGAAAGTACAGCGGACAGGCCCCCACACGGGCGGACTGTTCGCTCAAACACAGTTTCAGCGGACAGTTTTTAGGAATTTCCGAAAGACTTTGTCCGTCCAACTGTCCGCTGAAACTGTCCGCTGAAAGCCCACACACGAGCGGACTGTCCGCCCAAACACTGTTCAGCGGACAAGGTTGGGCGAACAGTCCGCCCGTGTGTACGCGGCCTATGTGTGGCAGAAAACTAACACTGCACATCACACTGAACACACCATCCCCACCGTGAAACATGGTGGTGGCAGCATCATTTTGTGGGGATGCTTTTCTTCAGCAGGGACAGGGAAGATGGTCAGAGTTGATGGGAAGATGGATGGAGCTAAATACAGGGCAATCTTAGAAGAAAACCTGTAAGGCCGCGTACACACGCGCGGACTGTTCGCCCAACTTTGTCCGCTGAACAGTGTTTGGGCGGACAGTCCGCTCGTGTGTGGGCTTTCAGCGGACAGTTTCAGCGGACAGTTGGACGGACAAGGTTTTTCGGAAATTCCGAAAAACTGTCCGCTGAAACCTTGTTTGAGCGAACAGTCCGCCCGTGTGTAGGCTTGTTCGTCAAACAAAGTTGCGCGCATGCTCAGAAAGGATTTTCACGCCGAAAGCTATAATGCAGTGTATAGGACGTCGTATTTTTCGTCCCGTCGTACGTGCCGTTCACGTCATCGCGCACGGTTTCAGCAAACTGTTCGTTCGTCGTGTGTGGGCATGTCCGTCCATGCTAAGTTTGAGCGGACTGTTTGCCGAAACTGTTGGACGGACAAAGTTGGGCGAACAGTCCGCGCGTGTGTACGCGGCCTTAGAGTCTGCAAAATACATGAGACTGGGGTGGAGGTTCACCTTCCAGCAGAACAACAACCCTAAACATACAGCCAGAGCTACAATGGAAAGGTTTAGATCAAAGCATATTCATGTGTTAGAATGGCCCAGTCAAAGTCCAGACCTAAATCTAATTGAGAATCTGTGGCAAGATTGAAAATTGCTGTTCACAGACACTCTACATACAATCTGACAGAGCTTGAGATATTTTGTAAAGAAAAATGGGCAAAAATGTCACTCTCTAGATGTGAAAAGCTGGTAGAGACATCCCCATAAAAAATACAGCTGTAATTGCAGTGGTTCTACAAAGTATTGAGGGGGGCGCTATACAAATGTACCCCACACTTTTTACATATTTATTTGTAAAAACATTGGAAAACCATTTCTCATTTTCCTTCCACTTCACAATTATGTGCCACTTTGTGTTGGTCTATCACATAAAATCCCAATAAAATATATTAACCTTTTTGGTTGTAACATGACAAAATGTGGAAAATTTCAAGGTCAATTCTTTAGTCAAAGTCCTTATTTGAAAAAATAAAAGGACTAAAAAAGGGAGAGGAAGTATGAAGAGAATTGATGACGGCAAGAATGAAGGAAGAAGGTACAGTAGGTAGGTAGGTAGGCAGAAAGGTAGAATTAAGGAAGAAAGAAGAAAGGCAAGAAGGAAGGGAAGAAAGAGAAGGGAATGAAAAGGAAGACGAAAGTGAAAAAGGAAAAAGAAAGGGAGATAGGAAGGAAGGGAAAAAAAGGAAAGAGAAGAAAGAAAAGTAAGTAGGAAATGAGTGAGAATGGAAGAAGTCAGTGACATAGGAAGGAAAAAGGGAAGAAAGGGGAAGGAAGAAAGAATAGAGTGAGGAAGGAAAAAAGGGAGGCAGAAAGGAAGAAGGAAGGAAAGAAAGAGAAGGGAATGAAAAGGAGGAAAAAAGTGAGGAAGGAAAAAGAAAGGGGGGGGGGTAGGGAGGAAGGGAAGAAAAGGAAGCAGGAAAGGAGTGAGAATGGAAGAGGTCAGGGAGGTAAGAAGGAAAAAGGGAAGAAAGGGAAAGGAAGAGTAAAAAGGAAGAAAGAAGAGAGTGATATAGGAAAAGCATTTGAGCAAGGCAGAGAAGAAAGAAAAGCAAGAAGGAAGTGAGTGAAGAAGGGAAGAAAGATAAGGAAGAGTGAAGGGGTAAGTAAGGAAAAATGAAGAAACAAAAGAATGAAAGGCAAAAAGAAAGAAAAGGAGGACTAAAGGGGAAAAGGGAAGAAGAAAAAAAGATAATAATGGGAGGAGGGAGAAATAAAGGGAAGAAGAGTAAGAAAGAAGGAATGGGATAAGGAAAGGAGCAAGAATGACGAAAGGAATGGGAGGGAAAAAGGAATGGAAACGAAGAAAAAATGAAAAGAAGACAAGGGGAAAGGAAAATGGAAAGGAAAAAAGAACATAAGAATAGAAGAAGGAATTCTTGGGTTTTGTGGTTAGGAGTACCTAGTACAGTCACCTAGCTTGGTGATTAGTTTGAAATATATTATATATATATAACTTATGTAGGAGGATTTGTTTAATCTCTGTATCACCTGAGGCCAGTGACTTAACTGGGTGTATGGATGGTCTACAATCTCCTTAAGGCCTAAATTGGGCCCTCTTGTTAGTGTATAACCATGGTACTAAGGGTGAAGGGAAGAAAAAAGAGAATCAAGGATGTGACGGACCCAACCAGGACAGGGTCTTTTTGAGGGGACTGCAGGGTACTGACTATGGGCCCTCACAGGGGGCTACAAGCATTCAGGAAGATGTCCTGTTATATAATGCAAGATAACAGTCAAGGAAGCCATGATGGTCTCTGCCCAACTGAAACTTAGTCAGAAAATGGAAGTTAAAAGAAAGCTGGTTAATGGGTTTTGGACAGCCCTGGGTCTTCTTGAATGATGGAGAACAGTTTGGGGTGGGCACTCTCTGACTAATCGAAGCTGTCTGGGTGCCTGGTTGTTGATTAGTTTACTATTAATTAGACCACTGTTAGCTGTTCATTAGATGTACTGTTAGATGTACTGATGCTATTACTGTTTAAAGTTTGCATTGTTTAGGATAATGTAATCAAGTGTTTATCTGAATTTGTGTGGTATAAATTCTGTGTAAATTTACAATGAAGAGAGTTCCAGTTTGCACCTACGCTAGTGTCATCTAGTTCTTGGGTGCAATTCTCAGCTATAATACCTGGTTCCTGAGTGGAGGAAGCTGTATCTTGGCAGAGGCACCCAGGACGGAAAGGAAGAAAACAAGGAAATGGAAGGAGAAAAAGAAAGGGAATATGGCAAGAAAAAAGGAAAGAATAGAATAGAGTTCCAGTTTGCACCTAAGCTAGTGTCATCTAGTTCTTGCGTGAAATTCTCAACTATAATAGATGGTTTCTGAGTGGAGGAATCTGTATCATGGCAGAGGCACCCAGGCGGAAAGGAAGAAGGGAAGACAACAAGGAAAAAAGAAGTGAAAAAACAAAGGGAACATGGCAAGAAAAAAGGAAGAAAATAATAGAATAGAGTTCCAGTTTGCATCTAAGCAAGCGTCATCTAGTTCTTGCGTGAAATTCTCAGCTATAATACCTGTTTTTTTTTAGATCAAAAAGCACGTAAGGAGAAAGAATGGACTTTGTAGGCACCAATTATAAAAATAACATAATTGTTTATTAAACACAAAATACAGAAGGGAATTTTCATTAAAATGTTATTTTGCAAAGTCAATACATGTAAAACTGTGTTGTTGCTTTTACTCTCTAAAACAGCAGAAAAATGATAACAAACATCATATTAGTCCTGCAACAGTGTATGGTATGTAGTAACACGCTTGCTCTACATGTTTCGCATATGAATGCTTCATCGGGAGCTTAGTAGCTGTTCTCTGCACATAAACCATACAGGAGCTACGCATCCTACACAGGCAGTCGGTTGGTTTGTTGCTGTCTGTTGCTTCCAGTTGCTTACAAATTTTCTGCAGATCAAGATCCAGTCATTGGATACATGTTTCCTTTCAGCTCTATTGCTTTTAGATAGAAAACTGTGTGTGTTAGGGCCAATTACCAGCAACCATACACTGTTACAGGTCTAATATGATGTTTGGTATCATTTTTCTGCTGTTTTAGAGAGTAAAAGCAACAACACAGTTTTGTATGTATTGACTTTACAAAATAAAGTTTTAATGAAAATTCCCTTTTGTATTTTGTGTATAATAAACAATTATGTTATTTTTATAATTGGTGCCTACAAAGTCCATTCTTTCTCCTCACGTGCTTTTTGATCTAAAATTGTTCTATAGGACGTGGCACTGCTCCATCTTTAAAGCGGGATTCCACCCTAAAGTGGAACCTCCGCTGATCGGAACCCCCCCCCCCCCTCCGGTGTCACAATTGGCACCTTTCAGGGGAGAGGGGGGTGGAGATACCCGTCAAAGACAGGTATTTACACCCACTTCTGGGCATAGACTCCCGTGGGAGTCTACGCCATTTCCTGTCCTGCCGCGCTGTCTGCTGGGACACACACGGGTCTCAGAGACAGCGCGGACAATTCCTATTGCGCTGCGCGACTCGCGCATGCGCAGTAGGGAACCGGGAAGTGAAGCCGATTTGCTTCACTTCCTGATTCCCTCACCTAGAATGGTGGCGGCAGCAGCCGAGAGCAGCAGCCGAGAGCCGAGCGATCGATCGGCCTCGGCTGCCGGCATCGCTGGAACCCGGGACAGGTGAGTGTCCATTTATTAAAAGTCAGCAGCTGCAGTATTTATAGCTGCTGGCTTTTAATATTTTTTTTTGTAGGTGGAATCCCTCTTTAAGACCCCCACAGTACCATCCTGTGATGGAGTCTTGGTATACTTTTTGATTCATATAATACCTGGTTCCTGAGTGGAGGAATCTGTATCTTGGCAAAGGCAAGGAAGAAGGGAAGAAAACAAGGAAAAGGGAAGGGAACAAAGAAAGTGAATATGACAAGAAAAAAGGAAGAAGAAAACAGAAAAATGAAAGAAAAAAAGGAAAATAAGGGAAGAAAGTAAATATGATTAATAATGATAATAACAATCGAACTTTTCATCATATTAATCATAATAATAATTTTAAGTCAGTAGTATTCCTATAGTAAGGTATGAGGGAAGCATCTCTGGTGGTCAGTTGTCTGCCATATGTGTTTATCTTATCGCCCTCTATGCAAAAGGTTTAAAGACTTACCAACATTATGGTAGGATCCTCGGACATTGTTAATCTTGCCTGTGGTTCGCAGTTTGTCTGTTCAAATTCAGACTGGGTGTACCTACATCGCACACACTTTACAGGTTGGTCCTGTCCAGATCCCATCTCTAAATATGTGGGGACCACCCATCACACCCATTTTAAGGGCTAGTCACACCCAGACGCCACCTTCAAATATGGGGGGCTCTCACTATTGTGCCTATCCCGACAACGTATGTCTTTATGAGTTACTATGCATGTGCAATAACTCAAATAGGTTGCATACCTTGATCCTGGGACATTGCATTGGACACAGCATTGGTGGAAGAGGCCAAGATGTGGGACTGTCCTACCAAATCCAGGACAGTTGATATCTATAGGTTATGAACACACTATAAGGCTATTTACAATAGATCATGCATATATTCACAAGGATAAACCTAGCGCCAGTTCCCTGTAAGAATTCCCTTCAAAGCACAGTACAAAGCCTCATCTTCTTCAATTCATTAGCCAGAGAAGTCACTGTTTTTGAACGGGTTAAAAAAGCAGAAAAAACTTGAATCAGTTCCATTTTAATTAGACGTTTGCGTCCTGGCAGCAAAGCGTTTCCCTGCGTCCTCTCGGGCGCTTCTGTTATGTTGTTTGATTTTTGCTAATGGAGTAAAATTAGGTCTACAACAAGCAACCATGGCGAATGCCCTTCACCATCTAATTACCAACGACACACTTTGAACTTCACGCTGCCTTCTTGAACAATATTCAGCTCCATCTGATTGACTATTCATCGGTGATAATGTGTGAACATGTGAATAAGTTATTAACTGTCATTATTCAACTATAGGCAGACAAGTGGGGGGCAATTGTGTCTGAGCCCCTGAGGTCAGAGGGCCCCAACCATGTCTAGCGCCACCTCCTATTTTCCAGCTGTGAGTTTTTTTTACTTTCTGTGTAGGCAAAATTTTTCTCCGTCACGTTTTTCCTTTTATCTGTGGTCTGAGCTTTAAGAAGGATTTTCGTGGTAATTTATTTACTACTACTACTACGTACCCCTATTCATTTGTTAAAGGGGGCTTCCAGATTCCAATAAACCTCCACCCACAAACATTGGCTAGGGTTGTGGGGATGAGGCCCTTGTCCCCATGATTATGGGAACAAGGTGCTTTTGGGGGGCAGAGCACCCCCCATGTTAAGGGCATGTGGCCTGTTATGGTTCAGGAGGGGGGAGGGGAGGAGTGAGCGCCCACTCAACCCTCCTGAACCATACCAGGCCACATGCCCTTTTCCTAACCTGCCAGGCTGCATGCTCGGATAAGGGTCTGGTATGGATTTTGGGGGGGCCCCACAATATTAAAAAAAAATTTTGGCATGGGGTTCCCCTCAAAATACATACCAAACCTGAAGGGCCTGGTATAGATTGGGGGGCTCCACGCCATTTTTTTTCTTAATTTTTATTGCTGCCATTTTTTTTTATTACTTTCAGCTGTCAGCAGGGAAGCCCGCTGAATCATCGGTTGTTAAGGACACAACGGCTGCTCACTCCTTAACAACCAGGTTGTTTACTGGTTGTTAAGGATACCGGTGGCTGCGGGTTCCTTAAGTATCCCATTTTGTGAATTGACTTCCACTCCTGTTTTATGCTGTATTTACTGAAGCAATTTTGATTTATGGGTAAATACTGCATAAAGCAGTGGGGAATTGACATTTTCAAGATCGCATGCAGTATTCGTGAAAACACCTAAATACCACATCTGATCTGGTTCTGTGAATGGGGCCCATTGTCTGACTAGATTAGACCATCTCCATAAAGACATGGTTTCACCAGCCTGTGCAATCTCCATAAAAATGGCTTGACCAGTTTGGACACCTCCATAAAGACATGGTTTCACCAATCTGCACCAACTCCATAAAGACATGGTTTCACCAATCTGCACCAACTCCATAAAGACATGGTTTCACCAGTCTGGACCAACTCCATAAAGACATGGCTTGACCAGTATATATGAAGGTTATAAATACCAATACGCTTGTATCAATCCTTTTCTACTCTTATGCCGCATACACACGATCGGAAATTCGGCCAGAAAAAAGACTGATGAGAGCTTTTGGTCAGAAAATGCGATCATGTGTATGCTCCATCGGACTTTTGCTGGCCGAATTTCAGCCAGCAAAAGATTGAGAGCATGTTCTCAATTTTTCAATTGGAAAAAGTTCCTATTCGAAAATCCGTTTGTGTGTATGCAATTCCGATGCGCAAAAACTCACGCATGCTCAGATTCAACTATGAGACGGAAGCTATTGGCTACTGGCTATTGAACTTCCTTTTTCTAGTTCCATCATATATGTTGTACGTCACCGCGTTCTTGACGGTCGGATTTTGGTGTGACCGCGTGTATGCAAGACAGCTTGAGGGAAATCCCGTCGGAATTCCTTCGGGAAAACCATCAGAGCTTTTTCCGACCAAAATTACGATCATGTGTATGCGGCATTAGATATATTTCATTGTCTGTAAACAAATAAAATACCACCATGCAAATCCCTTATAAAAAAACTCCCTCATCAGTAACTGTTTAACTGCTTATGTCTAAGTAAAGTCAAACTGTGCCTTTAAATTGATATCCTGTAGATTTCATAGACCATATATCCATGTTTTCATTACTCAGTGTGCCATATTAATGGGACGGAACGAAAGGCTGCATAATAAATTGATGGGTATTAACATGAATCATTAGGTGTTGGTGGTAAACAACATAAGAGGAAACAATAAAAATAAAAAAATACAATTATTATTTATTTATATATGTAGGCATGTATTTATTTATTTAACAACTATATACAGTACACACAACAGCCACTTTATTAGGTACACCCGTTCAATTGTTTGGTAACACAAATTGCTAATTAGCCAATCACATGGCAGCAATACAGTGCATCTAGGCATCTAGATGTGGTGAAGAAGACTTGTTCAAAACTGAGCCTTACAATGTGAAAGAAAGGGGATTTAAGTGACTTTGACCATGGCATGGTTGTTGATGCCAGAGGGACTGGTCTGAGTATTTAAAAAACTGCCGATCTACTGGGATTTTCACACACAACCATCTCTCGGGTTTACAGAGAATGGTGGGAAAAATAGAAAATATCCAGTGAGCGGCAGTTGCTTGGAAAATGCCATGTTGTTGTCAGAGGTCAGAGGAGTGCCACCTATCAATGCCCACCAGTGGTGCCAATCAGTGCCACCTAGCAGTGCTGCCTATCAGTGTAACCAACCAGTGCTGATCAGTGCTCATTATTGCCACCCATCAGTGCCAATCACTACCACCCATCAGTGCCCATCACTGCTACCTATTGGTGCCCATCAGTGCAGCCTCATCAACGTAATGAATGGAAAATGGTTCTGGACAGCCGCACTCCGAAAAAAAGCCTTTTATTTAAAAAAACACGAAAATCCAAAATGACATGTCACAGCAGAACAAGAAAGCTGATGGGTTTTGCACTACACACAGTGCAATTTTATAAGAAAATATAAAAATATATAATTTTTTTAATTTTAATTCTGTCTTTTTAGATTTTTTGAACAAACAATAAAAACCGCAGAGGTGATCAAGTATCACCAAAAGAACAAAAGAAAGCTCTATTGCCCTGTACACACGGTCGGAAATTCCAAAGTAAAACGGTGATCGGATTATATTGTCGGAAAATCCGATCATGTGTGGGCTCTATCTGACTTTTTCCCTCAGAATTTCTGACGGAAAAAAATTGAGAGCAGGATCTCAAATTTTCCGCCAAAAACATCTGATCTGATTTTTTCTGATTGTTTGTAGAGATTTCCGATTGGATAAAGTGCCACGCATGCTCAGATCAAATTACGAGAACAAAGCTATTGGCTACTAGCCTCAACTTAGCCCCGTCGTAACGAACGCCATCATGTTCCGAACAATCGGATTTTCCGACAACTTTGTCCGAGCGTGTGTATGCAACACCAGATTAGGACAATATCCATCGGAAAAAATCTAACGGATTTTGTTGTCGGAATGTCCGACCGTGTGTACAAGGCATATTTGTGGGGAAAATGTTTTAAAAATGTAATTTGGGTACAGTGTTGTATGACCGCGCAATTGTCAAAGTGCATCAGTGCTGAAAGCTGAAAATTGGTCTGGACAGGAGGGAGGTTTAAGTGCCCAGTAAGCAAGAGGTTAAATCCCTGAGGAAGACTTTGACCATGCACGTCGAAACGCGTTGGGAATTTGCATGCCAGATGTTTGACCAATATCATGTACTATTGTATGGGTATACAGCACTGTAGAAATTTTGAATGATGTTATACATCTATGACCAGAGCTCATATTTTAAATGTTTATGTGTATATACTTTGTTGCCATTTTTTCAATAAAAAAAAACTTTCTGTAAACCATTATCTTAATGATTGCAATTTTGCTGCGAAAAACCACTGGGGGAGACTTTCCCATATTGTATTTGGAGAGGATTGCAGAATAATGGTTAGCAGTGGGGATATCCTCTCCTGTATCGCTCTGTTTGCACGTCATAAAACAAAGATCTTCTGTTTTTACTAGACAAGCTCAGAGAGACACAATGTATCAGGTTAGCTGTGATACAAAGTGACTTTTCATTCCAGAAAGCAACATTGTAGATCATAAGAAACACACAGAAGTCTAAGTGCTGTGCAGTCCTAAAATAAAGTGCTATTAAACCGCAAACCAAAAGTGTAATATACTGCAGCTTACCAATCATTAGATGTGGTGGCTGCATTTGTTTTCTTTTTTTTTAGGATTTTTTCAGCATACAAAGACATTTTGGACAATTTCATGCTCCCAACGTTGTGGGGACAGTTTGCGGCCCCTTCCTGTTCCAACATGACTGCGCACCAGTGTAAAAGATACATTGCAGAGAGAACCATAAAAAGGATCAGTTCCAGTAATTGCCCACCGACCCCCATAGCACACTGATCACCCTCCCTGTGCACTATACATTTCCCCTTCTGCCCAGGCCCCCCTGTGTGTCCCCCCCCCCTCCACCTCTGCAGTGCTACTGGTCTCCCTCCTCATCTTCCCAACAGCAGCTGCAAGAACACAACAGGATCCTTTAAGATTGAGAGTGGGGGAAGGGTTAGTTAAATATGTCATATTTACCAGCCCCTTCTTTTCCTGAGTGAACACAATGAATGATCAGTACTGATTACTCACTGTGTTCATTCATAACTGAAGCATTGTCTGTATGGACCCTGTGTCAGGTTGTCTGTATGGGGCCCCATGTCTGTTTGCCTGTATGGGGCCCCTTGTTGGGTTGTCTGTATGGGGCCCCATGTCAGGTTGTCTGTATGGCACCCGTGTCAGGTTGCCTGTATGGAGCCCTGTGTTAGGTTGTCTGGATGTTGCCCGTGTCAGGTTGCCTGTATGGGGCCCCATGTCGGGTTGTCTGTATGGGGTCCCGTGTCAGGTTGCCTGCATAGGGACCCATGTCTGGTTGCCTGTATGGAGCCTCATGTCGGGTTGCCTGTATGGGGTCCCGTGTCGGGTTGCCTAAATAGTGTCCTATGTGAGGTTGCCAGTATGGGGCCCCGTGTTGAGTTGCCTGTATGGTGTCCTGTGTCAGGTTGCCTGAATGGTGTCCCATGTCAGGTTGTCTGTATGGGGCCCCGTGTCAGATTGCCTGTATGGGGCCCCATGTCAGGTTGCCTGTATGGGGCCCCGTGTTGGGTTGCCTGTATGGGGCCCCGTGCCGGGTTGCCTGCATGGGGTCCCGTGTCAGGTTATCTGTATGGGGCCCCATGTCAGGTTGTCTGCATGGCGCCCCGTGTCAGGATGCCTATGCCCGTTTGTGGCCCGAAAGGAAGCTCCTGCTCCTTTTCGGCCAACAAGTTTCAAGTCATGGTGCAATTTGCAGCGATTGCCGTGTAATCCTGATGTCCGACAATTGCTGCAGAAATGCATCGCATTTGGGGTGCTATTGAAGGATAATGGCACCCAAATGCATGCAGTGCACTGTGTTGCGATGGCCACACGATTTGGGATCGCAAGCAGAATCTCTGCGATTCTGCCCCAATCCCAAATTGTGAGATGTGAACGGGGCCTAAAAATTGGTAAGCTGCAATATAATAAATGTTTGCTTTAGGGTTTAATACCAATTGAAAGCTTAGTGTAACTAAAGGCAAATGTATTTCATTTTGGATATAGTAAGGGAAACACAGCTGTCAGGTTTTCTTTTTGCCATCTGTGTCCCATTGGGGAGATTTACCTTCACTTCCTGTCCCATAGCCAAAACAGGAAATAAGAGGAAATCTATCCAAAATGATGGAATCCCAGGGTGTCATTGGAAAATTTCCCTTCTATGACTGATCTGGTGACAACCCAAAATTTGGGATTTTCTATTACTTTTACTTTTGATGATAATGGTAAACAGGATAAATAGAGGAGGGAATCTCCCTAAAGGGGGCACAGACAGCAATGCAAACTGACAGGGGCTCTAATCCCTCTGAACACTATCCACAACCAAAGAAACAAGTTTTGTCTATAGTTATACTTGGCCTAGTCCAAGTATAACTATACTAAGCTAAGCATAGTCCAGTGTGCCTAGCTTAGCTGGGGTTTTCTCAGCTAAGCTAAGCACACCTTCCTGTGTGGCATTCCTCAGCTAGGGGCAGATGGATTCCAGGACGTAAATACTACATGAACCATCTGTCCTTACTCAAGATGGCCACAGACAGAAATGCTGGGGGGGGGGGGGGGGGGGGCGGCGGGGTTTCAAAGTGATATTTCAACAAAATATAGTATGGAGACATGGATGGATTTGGGGGGGGGGAGGGGTTTGCTTTGAAGATTAAAAATGAATTAAATAGCATTTTCAGTTTGCGGTGCTCAGATATAGTTCCATTTTAATTGTCAGTTATCTTTCTGGGGTTCAGGTATTATAGTTGATTTGTTGGATCTGTTCACTTAAGCGTTTCTGTCTGAGAACTACAGTGCCTTGAAAAAGTATTCACACCCCTTAAAATTGTCCACATTTTATCATGTTACATCCAAAAACGTAAATGTATTTTATTGGTATTTTATGTGATAAACCAACACAAAGTGACACATAATTGTGAAGTGGAAGGAAAATGATAAATGGCTTTCAACATTTTTTACAAATAAATATGTGAAAAGTTGTGGTGTGCATTTGTATTCAGCCCCCTTTACTCTGATACTTCTAACTAAAATCTAGTAGAACCAATTGCCTTCAGAAGTCACCTAATTAGTAAATAGAGTCCACCTGTGTGTAATTTAATCTCAGTATAAATGCAGCTGTTCTGTGGAGCCCTCAAAGGTTTGTTAGAGAACCTTCATGAACAAACAGCATCATGAAGGCCAAGGAACACACCAGACAGGTCGGGCATAAAGTTGTGGAGAAGTTTAAAGCAGGGTTAGGTTATAAAAAAATATCCCAAGCTTTGAACATCTCAAGGAGCACTGTTCAATCCATTATCCGAAAATGGAAAGAGTATGGCACAACTGCAAACCTACCAAGACATGGCCGTCCACCTAAACTGACAGGCCGGGCAAGGAGAGCATTCATCAGAGAAGCAGCCAAGAGGTCCATGGTAACTCTGGAGGAGATGCAGAGATCCACAGCTCAGGTGGGAGAATCTGTCCACAGGACAACTATTAGTCGTGCTCTCCACAAATCTGCCCTTTATGGAAGAGTGGCAAGAAGAAAGACATTGGTGAAAGAAAACCATAAGAAGTCCAGTTTGCAGGTTGTGAGAATCATGGGGGGGACACAGCAAACATGTGGGAGAAGGTGCTCTGGTTGGATGAGACCAAAATTTAGGCCTTACCTCAAAATGCTACTAACACTGCACATCACCCTGACCACACCATCCCCACCGTGAAACATGATGGTGTCAGTATCATGTTGCGGGGATATTTGTCTTCAGCAGGGACAGCTTATGGGAAGATCTTATGCCACGTACACACGACCGGACTTTTCAACAGACTAGGTCCGACAGTCTTCCTAACAGACTTTCGGTGGAGTTCCAATGGACTTTCCGAATGCACGGATTTGGCCACACACAATCACACCAAAGTCAGACGGATTCGAACGTGATGACGTACCACCGGACTAGAATAAGGAAGTTCATAGTCAGTAGCCAATAGCCGCCCTAGCATCTGTTTTTGTCCGTCGGACTAGCATACACACAAACGGATTTCTTGATAGGAACTGCGTCCAGCGGAGTTCAGGCGAAAAAATTTGAACCATTTTCTATTTCTAAAGTCCGTCAGATTTTTGGACAGCAAAGGTCCGATGGGGCCCACACACAATCGAATTGTCCGACGGCCCTCTCCATCCAATCTGATAGAGCTTGAGATATATTGCAAAGAAGAATGGGTAAAAATATCCCTCTCTAGATGTGCAAAGCTGGTAGAGACATCCCCAAAAAGACTTGTAATTGCAGTGAAAGGCGGTTCTACAAAGTATTGGCTCAGGGGGGCGCTATACAAATGTACCCCACACACACATATATATTAATTTGTAAAAAAAATTTGAACCCCATTTATCATTTTCCTTCCACTTCACAATTATGTGCCACTTTAGGTTGGTCTATCACATAACATACCAATAAAATATATTTACATTTTTAGTTCTAACATGACAAAATGTGGAAAATGTCAAGGGGTATGAATACTTTTTCAAGGTACTGTATATTGGCACATAAACTCAATAGTAGGGGAACTCCTTGGTATGACTGTGATAATTCATAGGGGGTGTATTGTCCCACACACAGGTGATAGCAGTGCAGCATGCAATCTCTAGGCCTTGCAATAACTGAACAATATAAAAATATCAGGGTCTGCTCGTCCATTCTCCATCCTTTGCAATATAAAATATCCCGTCTGGGGTCCCTGTACTGACATTGACATAACCCATCAACCTTCAGCTTTGTGGTTAGTGATGTCGCCAGGATGGAGTTCTGCACCAAAAGCCTGTAATGTATCCATTCATTACATGAAGCGCGACAGCAACCGGCGCCAAGAGTGTCACACGGAGAGTGTCCGGAATATTCTCTAATTACAGCAATTATTAGGTGTTATTTATCAACTCAGGCAACAATGTTTCTTTTCCTTTTGCTGCACTTATTACACAAACTTATCTCATCTGTGAAGTGGCAATACTTGATCTACTTGCACAAATATAGTGAAAAGTAGATCAAAAAGTGGTGAATAATAGTGAGTCTAAAGCCCCATACACACTATCAGATTTTCTGCAGATTTTTGTCTTCAGATTTACCAAAACCATGTAGTGCAAGGTCCAGGGGCGGACTGACCATTCGGACACTTGGGCACTGCCCGAGGGCCCCATGCCACTAGGGGACCCCATCAGGGTTGTCAGCCTCAGTAAAACCAGGGACAGTATGTAAAAATCTGTGTTTTTTTTACATCTGTCTCTGAAATGTCCCTTACCGACATCCCTTGGGTCTAAAAATCCAGAGATTATAGCCGCCCCACCTCTCCAGTACCTTCTCAGTCAATAGAAACATGTCTGTGCATACTGTGTGTACATGTATGTGTATACTGTGTGATTGTATACAGTGTTTGTGTGTGTGTACTGTGTGGCCCCATAATCTCTGATTGCCTGGGGGCCCCGTGAGTTGTCAGTCCGCCTCTGGCAAGGGCATCCCTCATTGCATACAAATTGAAACGCTTAAGGTTTGACCTCATATTATATGGTTTTGGTAAATCTGAACACAAAAATCTTCAGAAAATCTAATAGTGTGTATGGGGTTTAACAGACCAAGTGTGTGCCTTGAGAAAAGCTCCTAATCTGGGCTTGTTATATGGAAGGTAGCAGATTTAAAGCTTTGCAATAATATGCTCTGGATGGACAGTTGGATAAATTGCTGTATATTTAGGATGTATCTGGCCTATAAAGCAGAGGCTCTGAATGTGCAAGTGGCTCTGTATTTAGGAAGCATTTGGTCTATAAACCAGAGGCTCTGTGGAGTTGGATAAATGGTTCTATATTTAGGATGTATCTGGTCTATAAACCAGAGGCTCTGAATGAACAGTTGTTTAAATGGTTCTATATTTAGGATGTATCTGGACTATACACCAGAGGCTCTGGATGGACAGTTGGATACATGGTTGTATATTTAGGATGTATAGGAACTATAAACCAGAGGCTCCAGATGTACAGTTGGATAAATGGTTCTATATTTAGATTACATCTGGTCTATATCATTCAGAGGCTCTGAATGGACAATTGGATAAATAGCTCTATATTTAGGATGTATGAGGTCTACAAACCAGAGGCTGTGGATGGACAGTTGGATAAATGGCTCTATATTTAGGATCTATCTGGTCTATAAACCAGAGGCTCTTGATGGACAACTGGAAAAATGGTTCTATATTTAGGATGTATCTGGTCTATAAACCAGAGGCTCTCAATGAACAGTTGGAAAATGGTTCTATGGTTAGGAAGTATCTGGTCTATAAACCAGAGGCTCTGGATGGAGTTGGATAAATGGTTCTATATTTAGGATGTATCTGGTCTAAAAAAAACAGAGGCTCTGAATGAACAGTAAATGGTTCCATATTTAGGATGTATCTGGACTATACACCAGAGGCTCTGGATAGATAGTTGGATACATGGTTCTATATTTAGGATATATAGAGACTAAAGACCAGAGGCTCCAGATGTACAGTTGGATAAATGGTTCTATATTTAGAGTACATCTGGTTATATCATTCAGAGGCTCTGGATGGACAGTTGGATAAATAGCTCTATATTTAGGATCTATCTGGTCTATAAACCAGAGGCTCTTGATGGACAGTTGGAAAAATGGTTCTATATTTAGGATGTATCCGGTCTATAAACCAGAGGCTCTCAATGAACAGTTGGATACATGCTTCTATATTTAGGATGTATCTAGTTTATAAACCAGAGGTTGTGGATGGACAGTTGGATAAATAGGTCTCTATGTTTAGGAAGAATTCAGTCTATAAACCAGGCTCTGGGTGGACATTTAGATAAATAGCTCTATACTTAGGATGTATCTGGTCTATAAACCAGATGCCATGGATGGACAGTTGGATAAATAGCTCTATATTTAGGATGTATCTGGTGTATAAACCAGAGGCTGTTGATGGGAAGTTGGACAAATGGTTCTGTATTTAGGATGTATCTGGTCTATAAACCAGAGGCTCTCAATGAACAGTTGGATAAATGGTTCTATTGTTAGGATGTATCTGGATTAGAAACCAGAGGCTCTGGATAAGCAGTTGGATAAATTGTTTTATACAGTATTTAGAATAAATCTGGTCTATATCATTCAGAGGCTCTGGATGGACAGCTGGATAAATGGCTCTATATTTAAGCTCTGGATGGATATTTTGCCTTCTGAGGAAATATTTACCTTCCATAACAGATTAAAGTGGATGTAAACCCACTCTCATCCTTTCTAAACTACTGCCATAGGGGTTATCTAGAAGTATATACATGCCTCCTGCATGTATCCTTACCTGTCAAATGTCTCCCCTCTGTCTGTTATGAGACCCGAAAAACTGAATATTCTGTGGGTGGGTCTGTTGTCCGGAGCTCGGTGGGTGGAGTCGTGATGTCAATAGACTCCCCGCCCACTTCTACACTCCCCTTGTCAACATGCATGTTCTCCTGTGTATTTCTTGCATTGAACTTCTGCTGGTCGTGTGCATTATGCCCCATGATAACTAAAATCCAGAAGAAAGGAGGGGGATGGGAAATACACAGAATGCCTCTCTCACATTCGTGCATGAGCTATGTAAATCACCTGTCACTCACAGCAAGGGGGAGAAAAGGACATCTATTTCTCTGTCTGACCGTTTTTATCTTACTGAAAAAAGACAAGAGAACTGCTCAGATCTCGATTAACTCTTTGTGGCAAGACTGGGCATAGATGGCATGAAATCCCATACTGTACAAGGTGCAAGCCTTAATTAAATAAAAATGGGTTTACATCCATTTTAAGCCTCTTTTTGTTTGGACAATTAAATTAACAATTAAATTAACTACTTGCCGACTGCCCCGTAGCAGTTTTGCTGCTACAGGGTGGCCGCGCTGCGTAGGTATATATATATATATATATATATATATATATATATATATATATGTGTGATCCTGCACTTCCCGGTATTGGGCATGAGTACGCACAACCAGCGGCTCAATCCTGCTGTGATTCTACACAGCGGAAACTGATCAGTGGGTTCCGCGGACCTGATGTCAGCCGGTATCCACTGATCGCTCTGTACACAGGCAGTATGGCGATCTGTCTATGTAAACAGATTGTCGCTCTGTCAGCACAGAAGGCATGAATCCTGTGTTGCTGCAAAGCAACAACACTGATCCATGCCTTCCCCTAGTACACACACCTCCCCCCACTACACTGAAACGCCAGCTAGGCACACATTTAATTCTTTTATCACCAGCTGATGTTAACCCCTTCTCAGCCAGTGTCATTAGTTCAGTGACAGTGCATATTTTTAGCACTGATCACTGTATTAGTGTCACTGGTTCCCCCAAAAAATTTCAAAAGTGTCAGTTATTGTCCAATTTGTCCGCTGCAATTTCACAGTCCTGCTATAAGTCGCTGATCGCCGTTATTACTAGTAGAAAAATAAATAAATAGAAATTCCATAAAAATATACCCCATAGTTGTATATGCTATAACTTTTGCGCAAACCAATCAATGTATGTTTATTGGGATTTTTTTTATCAAAAATATGTAGCAGAATACATATTGGCCTAAATTGATGAAGAAATTAGATTTTTTTCATTTTTGTTATTGGATATTTTTTATAGCAGAAAGTAAAAAATATAGTTTTTTTAAAAAATTGTCATTGTTCTTTTGTTTATAGCCCAAAAAATAAAAACCGCAGAGGTGAACAAATACCACCAAAATAAATCTTTATTTGTAAAAAAAAAAAAAAAAAAAAAAAGGACATACATTTTATTTGGGAACAGCATCACACGAGCAATTGTCAGTTAAAGTAACGCAGTGCCGTATCGCAAAAAATGGCCTGGTCAGGAGGGGGTGAAGGGTGAAATCTTCCAGTGCTGATGTGGTTAAGGAGACAGGGCTGAGACACACCGGGGTTGATTTACTACAGGCAAATAGACTGTGCACTTTGCAAGACCAGTTGCTCCAGAGTTTAGTATATGGGCAGAAGTCCTGCTGACTTCCATCATCCAATCATGTGCAAGCAAAAATGCTGTTTTTTTTTTTAAGATTTTCCTTGCATGTGATTGGGTATTCTTTGCAAATTGAAGCTTTACCTCATTTACTAAGGTCTGCAGCAACTGCAGAGTGCAACTATCCTTTGCAAAGTGCACACTCTATTTGCCATAGCTCCCAATTGTCCCTGATTTGGAGGGACTGTCCCTGATTTGGAGCAATGTCCCTCTGTCCCTCTTTCCTCCTCATTTGTCCCTCATTTTGGTCTGATCTATATAGATGTAAATAAAATGCACTTTTTATCTATCAAAAAGTGTTTCCCAGTGCTAAACCTTTCATCTGATTTCTAAATTGCTGCATTTGTAAATTCCAAAAGCCAATATAAAGGGATAGCAGTGGTAAAAAAAAAGGGCTCTTGGGTTTAACCAATCTTGTTTTTTTTTGTACAATTCTCCTTTAAGGGGGCGTGGCACGGGGTGTGTCCTATGCCTGCATACTTTTGCTGAGAGGTGTCCCTCATTCCCATCTCAAAAAGTTGCTTTTACTAAATCAACCCCACTATGTGTGTCAAGTACTCCCCCAGCAAGCAGCTTGCTAGGGGGGTTCTCAAAAGGGGGGGGGGAGCCAGGAATACTGGGGAGGAGGGGGCCCAGAAGAGGTGGATTGGGGCTGCTCTGTGCAAAACCATTGCACAGAGCAGGTAAGTATAAAATACTTTGTTTTTTTAGAAAATAATAATATCACGTTACGCTCTGGAAGAATATTTTGCCTCCGAGATATAAGGAAATATTTACCTTCCATAACAGAATAATCCTCTTTTTATTTGTATTTGTGATGGAAGTAATGACACATCACTAGTTTGTACTATGTACTCCTTCTCCCAGACAGAAAAGAACAGATATTTTGGGTCATATCTGTAAAAACATCAAGGTCCGCATAAGGTAAAAAAAAAAAAAAAAAAGCAGTTCTGCCTAAAATTAAAGACAACAAAAATCCTTTTATGAAAGTTTGTGTATTTTCTGCCTTACGCTCCGAAAGATGAGATGTTATCCATAATTTATTTGCTGCCATCACATCCTGCCAACGAATAACATATCTCTTATGAAACAAGATTATTGTTCATAACATTCTGGAGCCTTTTCAAGATCTAGCAAATCTTTTTTCAGCAATGCAGAAACAAACTAGGTAAGTCAGACAAAAAAAAAAAAAAAAAAAAAATATATATATATATATATATATATATATATATGTAGCTCCTGAAGAGCACACACTATGTTTTTGAAATTTAAGGTGACACCTGAACTGCAGTTTGGTTTGGGTACAATTGTTCTAAATTTGAAACCTCAGCATCAGTCTGACTGGACTATGGGATGTTCAGCCTGGCCACAGGGGGCACTGTCTCCTCTGGCAGGCATGGACCCACAGTCTGATTGGGTGCTTTAAGGTTACCTTGTTTCGGGGGCCCGCCCAGTGGGAGTGTCACTCTTGCTGTGCTTTCTGGGAGAGGGTAATTTAAGATGCGGATGTCACGTGGTTCAGGGTTCCGGTCCAGAAGTATGTTCTGACTCCATGGTCCTGGTCCTCCTGACCAGCCCCCAGGAAGGCTATGGCCTGGGGTGCGGATCCACCTGACTTATTGTCTCGGGGCTGGCTAGCCCGAGGCAAGGAAACTAAAGAAAGGATTCCGAGGTGGTCCGGTGCCGTCTCTGGTAGTTGGAGAAGCCCAGTAACGTCATAGCTATCCAGGGGAGGACTCTTCAGAAGAAGGCCATGTACGGTTTGGCTTCTTAGCAAGAGCCTGGAGGGGCTGAAGTACCTGAGAGAATCCATTCTCGTGGATATCGCCAAGCTGGCTGAAAGATCCAGGTATCACACGAGTGTTCTACAAGTTTTCGTTTCCTGCATGTTCTACAACAACGTCTGTGGCAGAGACTTGTTCCTGAGTAATGCACCTCGTTGGCTGCTAGGCCTTGTGAGAGAAGGACTGTCCAACCTGAGTGAACATCCAGTTGTGAATGGCTATTCTCTGGATTTAGTCAAAGTAAGCAAGTTCTTTATTATTGACTTTGACACAAAGAGTACCTGAACTTTCTTCCCAACACTCTGATCCTATTTTAAGAGACTCCCTTTATGCGGTTCTGTCGTCAGTCTCTAAAGTTACTGGGCCATCTACCACAGGAAACCCCTAGACACAAATCGAGGAGAAGACGGTAACGGTAATCCCAATCAAACCAGCAACTCCTTCGGGGGTCAGTGCTACACACATATAATATATATAGATATATATATATATATATGTCTATATATATATATATATATATATATATATATATATATATATATATATATACATATATATATATATAAAATCTAATAATAATATAATAGATATATTATAGATATATTATTTGCTAAAAAAGTTTAAAATATCCAATAGATTCCACTTCCACTTCACAATTGTGTCCCACTTGTTGGTGATTCTTCACAAAAAAATTAAAATTTTATATCTTTATGTTTGAAGCCTGAAATGTGGCAAAAGGTTGAAAAGTATATATATATATATATATATATATATATATATATATATATATATATATATATATGAAAACTCTTCCTACAAGCTTTAACCAGAGCTCGACACTGGACACTGATAGAAGTCACAAGACTGCTATATACTGCAGGCTCCTGGGTTTAGTAACACTTTAAATAAAAAAATAAAAATAAAATAAAAAAAAAGACTAGAGAACCCTGGCTAATACTGCCATTCTTTCTGGGAAGAATAAACACATATGACTCTATTTTATTCTGAAGCAAGGTGTAGATGTATGAATTTATCTCCTACTTTGGCCTTTCAGATGCAACTCCATCACCTCCATCTCAAAATAGAACGGAGATAAATCTCGGCGCAGGTCCAGGCCTCGATGGAGGAGTTGTTTGTCTTTATTAGTGGTGAATGGTGACTCGGGAGAGCTGAGGTTAGGTGACGAGGGTCCATGGTCACAGCGCTGGGAAGGAGAAACCCACCGGGAAGGACATTCCTGGAGAAAGGGATGGTAATTATGTAGACGGTAAAAGGACAGGATTATCTCTGGGGGATTCTACCCAAGCTTGTGTAACTAATCACCATCCATGGGATCGAATACACAATAATGTCATCTGCAAGATTACAACAGCTTGGGATTGACCTGGGCCATTTTTATGGACACAAAATAAATTTAACCACTTGCTTACTGGGCACCTAAACCCCCTTCCTGCCCAGACCAATTTTTCAGCTTTCAGCGCTGTCACTCTTTGAATGACAATTGCGCGGTCATACAACATTGTACCCAAATGACATGTTTAGATTTTTTTCCCCACAAATAGAGCTTTCTTTTGGTGGTATTTTCTCACCTCTTGGTTTTTTATCAAAAAAATAAAAAAGGCCGAATTAAAATAAAATAAAAATACAAAACAGTTTTATATTTTGTTAATACATTTTGCAAACAGGTCATTTTTCTCCTTCATTGATGTACACTAATGAGGCTACACTGATGGGCACAGATAGGCTGCCCTGATGGGCACGAATAGGCTGCATTGATGGGCACTGATAAGGTGACACTGATAGGCACTGATAAAGTGGCACTGATGGACACTAATAGGTGGCAGTGGTGGGCACTGATGAAGTGGCACTGGTGGGCACTGATGAGGTGGCACTGGTGGGCACCGATAGGTGGCATTGGTGGGCACTGATGGGTGGCACTGATGGGCGGCACTGCAGGGCATTGACAAGTGGCACTGAAGAGCATTAATAGGTGGCACCGATAACTGGCACTGATGGGCATTGATGGGTGGCAGTGATGGGCACTGGTAGGTGACACTAATAGGCAGCATTGCTAGGTGGCAGTGATGAGAAAATGATTGGCACCACTGGTGGGCATTGATAGGTGGCAATCGTGGGCATTGATAGGTGGCGCTGACACTTATGTACTGGTGGGCACTGATGGGTGGGCACTGATTTGTGGCACTGGCAGGCAGTACTGGTGGGCACTGGGCACATATGAGGCGACTTCACTTCTTCCTCTTCGGGACTGATGTCCCTTCAACAGAAGCTGTGATTGACTTTTTTTTCTCCTCCCGCTGTCAGTGTGAGACGAAAAAAAAAACAATTACCGATCTTCTGTTAACGTCACTTGATCAGTTGTCATTGGCTGACAGCTGATCACGTGGTAAGGGTTCAGGATCGACCCCTTACTCCATCTGACTCTGGTGACCACAGCGTGCGCCGCGCGCTCCCTTCAGGGCAGCGCGGCGAGCATGCAAAGGGGAGGACGTCAATAGACGTACTCCCGGCAAAGCAGATCTGTAGCCGTCATTTGGCTATAGCAGGGATCTGAAGGGGTTAAAGTGGTTCTTAAAGAGGAGATCCAGCCCCCCCAATGAAAAAATAAAAAGTCAGCAGCTACAAATACAGGGAGCCCCGGAATGATACGAACAGAAGGGGAGGGGTAATGGAGGGGCGGGCATGACCGGGTGCCTAGAGACACCCAACACAGGAATAGGATAGGTGGAGGAGGAGAATTGGTGCAAGGGGGAGGAGCTATATTTAAAAGGGGCGGAGCCGGAACTGGACCAGTCTCGAGTGAAAAATATCGGAGGAGGCAGCTTTCCCACCCTCCCTCCCTACTGTATAGCATGTTTTGGTGTGAGTTACTGGTTGCTTGCTGGTGTTGTCGTTGTGTTTTGTTTTTCTTTCTTTCAGGTGCAGTGGGATGGTCGTCACAACAGTGAAGTCGGCCCTTTGGGGGGCTGCAGCGTGAGATTTCTGGTGGTCTTTGGCGGTAAACAGAGGTGATATAAAAGGGTGGGGGGCTCATTGGTATTATGGGCCCCTCCGGTGTATTCCCGAACGGTGGACGGAATACTGGGAGGTTTTTCACTACAGGAATTGGTTGTCTCTGAGCGGTCACAGCGTGAGGCCTGGTATGGTAAAAAGGTAAAGCAGTGAGGTTGGTGTTTTGGAGTTAAAGTGGGTCACCGTCAGAGATCACCAGACTGGAGTTGATAAAGTTGTTCAAAATGTTTGTTTACAGTTGTAGATATATATTTATATATTTATATACATATTTTGGAGGGAGTAAAATATTTTGGTTATGTTTAATAAAGGCTGTTGTGGCCATTTTACTCCAAAGAGAAGGTGTGGTCTCATTATTATAGATATAAAAGGGCTGGTAAGGGACATTATTAAGAGGGGGACTGTTGGGCTACGCAGGTCATGTAACCAACTTTTAATATTAGGACACTTACCTATCCAGGACAGGCTGCGCTTTGTAAATGGCCTGGCGGTGAAACGCTGAACTTCTGTGGGGCTGAACTTCCAGGGGACCCCGTTGCATCTTGCTGCAGTGAGCCCCACCACCCCCCCCCCCCCCCGAAAGGTGCCAAATGCAAATGTGGCACTGGAGGGTGGGAGAAGGTAGATAAGCAGAGCTTCCCCTTTTTTCCTCTTTCTTTAACATTGATGTCCCCTTTTGGCACCTCTGGTGCTGAATGTATGTAATGGCAAGGGGTGCTGGGGTGTGCTGTGGGGTCTACTGATGCGGGCTGCTAGGGAACTGTTGTTGCTTGGGGGATCTGTTGTTGCTGTAGGGGTCTATTGTTGCTTGGGGGATCTGTTGTTGCTTTGGGGGTCTATTCTTGCTTGGGGGATCTGTTGTTGCTTTGGAGGTCTATTGTTGCTTGGGGGATCTGTTGTTACTTGGGGGGTCTATTGTGGCGGTCTTTTTTTTCATTTATATAATAAAAAATAAAAAAAACAAGTGGTGATCAAATATCACCAAATTACATAAATTTTGTTTGGGTACAGAGTTGCATGGCCACGCAATTACCAGTTAAAGTAGCGCAGTGGCGCATAGCATAAAATGGCCTGGTCGGGAAGGGGGAAAACTCTTCCAGAGCTGAAGTGGTTAAAGGAGATGATATAACAAACATATAAATGTTACTTCTATCATTTTTAAATTTGATTTCTTAGTAACAATCATATAAATAATTCTTGTCCAGCAGAGCAACCTTTGAAAAAGGACCCTTCTAGGTTCCTAACATGTGAGACAACATAAAAGAAGCAAAAAGATTCCAGAGGATCAAAAGAGGAAGAAGAAAAAGGAAGACCAATGGAAAGGAAACAGAAGCTGATGGAGACAGGGGCTGTCATTTACTTCTCATTGATCCACAGTGGTGAAGTGTAGATTTTCCATTTGATGTCAACCCAATCACTAAAATCTTATAGAACTCTGACCATGTCATTTTAAAACGTGTTTTCATATATTTTAAACTTTCTAAAGTTTAAAAAAACTTTAAACCTTTTAAAAAAAAATGAAAACAAATATGCGGCCCCACTGGACTGGGCTTTTTTCTGTGGGGCCGCATATTTGCGCATTTCCCTTTGTGCCGTGAGCACGCCACAGGGTGTATATGGACCTTTTGGAAGAGGTGTGCGGCTTTAATTTCCATTTTTGCTACATTTTAAAGGGAATCATGCCCTGATGAAGGGAGCAATCTTGGACCCCGAAATGCGTTGCCTACTGTTTGGATTGCCCCCCCCCCCGACTTTCATTAGAATAAAGCTGTATCTGGACCTTTTGGAAGAGGTGTGGGAATTTAATTTCAATTTTTGCTACATTTTGAAGGCAATCAAGCCCTGATGAAGGAGAACCCTTGGACCCCTGAAACGTGTTGCCTACTCTTTGGATTGCCCCCCCCCCCGACTATTATTGGAATAAAGCTGTATCTGGACCAATTATAAGTGGTGCTTTGACTTCTGTTTTTGTTACATTTTGATTCAAGTGCAAGGTTTCAATTTCCTAAATCTAAATTTTCAGTCTTTTGTTTCCACAACCCCAGCCCTTCCTTCAGGAGGGCAGCCCATTAAACTGAAGTGCTCACAAGCGCAATGGGATTTTCTCAATATGCCTAGGTGCGGATGCAGCCTAAAGGTCCAGTTCACGTGTAGTCTATTCACATTTTTGATAATCCAGCCCTGATAAAGGGAGCTCTTTTGGACCCCCGAAACTTATTGCCTATTCTTTGGATTGTCTCCTGGATGTTTATTGGAATAAAGTTGTATCTGGACCTTTTAAAAGAGGTGTGGTGCTTTAATTTTCAATTTTTGCTACATTTTAAAGGCAATCAAGCCCTGATAAAGGGAGCCCTCTTGGACCCTGAATAACACGTTGCTACTCTTTGGATTGGATAACCTCGACCCTGATGTGCTCACAGGCACAGAACGATCTCTTCTATATGTCTAGGTGTGAATGCAGCCTAAATTGTTGTCAATCAAGCCCTGATGAAGGGAGCGCTTTTGGACCCCCGAAACTTGTTGCCTATTCTTTGGATTGTCTCCTGGATGTTTATTGGAATAAAGTTGTATTTGGACCTTTTAAAAGAGGTGTGGTGCTTTAATTTTCCATTTTTGCTACATTTTAAAGGTAATCGAGCCTTGATGAAGGGAGCGCTTTTGGACCCCCAAAACTCGTTGCCTACTCTTTGGATTTTCTCCCAGACGTTTATTGGAATAAATGTATATCTGGACCTTTTAAAAGAGGTGAGGTGCCTTAATTTTCAATTTTTGCTACATTTTAAAGGCAATCAAGCCTTGATGAAGGGAGCGCTCTTGGATCTCCAAAACATGTTGCCTACTCTGGTTTGTCCCCCTGACTTTTGTTGGAATAAAGTTGTATCTGGACCTTTTAAAAAAGGTGTGGTGATTTAATTTTCAATTTTTGCTACATTTTTAAGGCAATCGAGCCTTGATGAAGGGAGAGCTCTTGGACCCCCAAAACTCGTTGCCTACTCTTTGGATTGTCCCCCCCAGACTTTTATTGGAATAAAGTTTTATCTGTCCTTTTTAAAAGTGGTGCTTCGACTTACGTTTTTGTTACATTTAGATTTAAGGGCAGGGTTTCAATTTCCTAAATCGAAAATATACAGTTTTCGGGCCTCTATTTTACATCACGTCGGCCTTTCCTGAAAAGCGCTGCCCTCGGAGGACATGGCATCTGTCAGCGGAGGTGCGAGGTTTCATTATAGTATGAGCAATGTGCTAAGAGAACACAAAAGGGCAACGTATTCGATAACTCCCCCACCCCCCCCCCCCCAGACCGCCTCTCCCCAAACCCGCTTTCTTCTTGACCTAATTTGCCTCTTATTTATAGACTGCAGATAAAAAAAAAATACATCACGTTTCCTGCAAGCAATTACCTGGATCAATAATGAAAGCGCTTGGTACTTTAAATTGAAATCACCAGTCGAGAAATCACAGGCCGCCCCTGAAAAAGAAAAGATGTATGTTATTGTGCGTTTCGTTTAAAATTTGCTTCCTTTTCCGTTAGCCTCATCATATTTAATAAAAGAAACACTTCAGAACAATCTGCAAGACACTCAGGAAAGGATCAATGGATTCCACATTACACAACCGCGTCCCGTTCCCCTGAATAGACGTTTACCGCATCTTCTGATGGCTGCAGGAAAAATATGTGGAAAAGTCATTTATCATTATAAAGAGGGCCTGTCTGCTGGGGAAGTGTTACTTGTTTATAATGTGTTACTGCGGAGATGTCAGTCTGTTAACTGTTCTGACACCAATGTGTTGTAGACAATCAGAGCAACAGACATATGGAGATAAGTTATTTTATTCCTTTACTGTATATAACACCAACATTCGCAATGGTGTCTGCACCAGAGGAGCTAACACTCTAATACCCCCATCACAGGCACATATTATTATTATGGTACATTTATATAGCTCTGTCATATACCACAGTGCTGTACAGGGAACAGGGAACCAGTCAGATCAGCCTGCACCACAGGAGCTTACACTACACTCTAATGTCCCCCTCAGGCCTATTATTATTAATATTAATTTATATAGCTCTGACATATAACACAGTGCTGTACAAAGTACAATGAGCCAGGCACATCAGTCTGTACCAGAGACGCTCTAATGTCCCACCACAGTCACACACTATTATTACACATTTATTTAGAGCTGACATACAGCAGTGATATATACAGAACACCGAACAATTCAAAACATCACCAAAGGAGCTTACACTGTAATGTCCCCACCACAGTCACACACTATTATTATATATTTCTATAACTTTGACATATACCGTAGTGCTGCGCAGAGAACAAAGAGCCAGTCACATCAGTCTCTGCACCAGAGGACCTTCTCCACCAGGTATGTGCTGTTTTGCAAGGTGCTGTTGGCTTACTCTGCTTTGGTGTCAGTTGGAGAAAACATCAAGCCTTGGCCTGTCCTGCAGGCTTCTCCCCCAGCCCCCATGCAGTGGGTGGGGGAGATGAAGGTGGAGGCTCTCCAGAGGCACTGAGGCCTATTCCATGTACTCAAGCGGCAATGGATCCAGGGCCTGTCCCTATGCAAGAGGAGTCATTACCAGTCTTCCCGGATAAAGTGGTGAACAGACTGTGCCGCATTGCTAAGGTGGAACAGAAACTTGCTGTCATGAAAGAAGATCTCAGGGAAAATAAATTCCTGTCTGGAAACTGTAAGAGGGAAGTCTCCAAGCTGAAGTCTCTGAAGGAGGCATTGAAAAAGCAGAAGTTGGTCGCCTCTCGGAAGGAAAGCAACAGTGTATTCTGAGAAAAGTGTGAAAATGAGGAGGGATTCCAACAGATGAAGGAAAGTGCCTGCGCCAGGACCAGCCAGATGGTGGATACCAGAGCAACGGATGGGGGGGGGGGGGTAAGGAAGTGGCTTCACATGGTAACCCCAGTACTACCCCTATCTCAGGATCTGTCGTGTCTGAGCCAGTATCTGCCCCCCTCCCTCCCCTGCAGCCTGGGTTATCTCAGGAGGAGGCTGAGGATAATGGTGGATTGCTACAGGCCATTACAGAAATGGAATCTCCCTTGAGTGGCACCGACTCGTCAGATGAGGATCATGGTAAAGGAGTGCTTGCTGAAAATCTCTCTCAGTGTGTGGAGGACTTTCCTGAGATTGCACCTGCCAACAGATCCTTGCAATCAGCAGGAGTCCTACATGGACACTAACAGTGCAGAGCTGGAATATCGCATGAACACTGAAACTGCTGAGCAGGAGAGCCATAAAAAATCAAGCTTTGAGGGTCGTAGCTTGGCGGTGTGGAGTCACAGAGACCCCAAATTTGGGGGGTATGTAGCCTAAGTCCTACCCACCACTGGTAAATTTGGGGCTCCTTCGATCTATGGTTCCAGATTTATAGGGCTCCTTGCGCAGCTTGTCAGAAGCTAAATACAGTGTGGCCACTTTAAATACAAGTTGGCACACTCTGTTTGCAGCAGACTGAGAGGATGAGCTCACAGTGCCTCTCACTTCTTGTCAGAGGCACTGAGCTCAGTGAAACGCTTGGAGTCTTGAACCAATGGTAAAGTACCATTGGTCCTAGCTGTCCAATAAAAATGCCATAGTGCCATAAAAGACACATGCTCCTTTCCAGCCCAGCCCTCTTAACTACAAGGAAAAACACGTGTTTATGTGTATAAGATTTATCCACAATCCCATGTTTTTCCCCACACAGTTAAGAGGGAAAAACGCATTCTGTTGAAAATGTACTGTTATATTCAAGCTAAATCATATATTTATATGCTATAATTTATTATTTATCTATTTATTGTGAAATTACTGGTTGGAAGTTATAAGCCGCCTGCTTGTGTACAGATTTTGAAAAATATAGTAAATTACCTTAAAATAATATATAATAATTATTTGTATATTACTTACTTAATTACGTAATTAACCCCTTGCCATCCAGGTCAATTCTGACACCTCTACTACATGTGAAAAGCATAATTTTTTTGCTACAAAATTACGCAGAACACCCAAACATTATATATATTGTTTTAACAGACACCCTAGGGAATAAAATGGTGGTCATTGCAAATTTTTATATCACACAGTATTTGCGCAGCACTTTTCAGGGCCACAAATTTTCGAAAGGCCTCCGAGTCCACCAGTTTATATGGCAGTAGTTGGCAGGCTATCAGTTCTGACAAGCCAGCCGTCAACCGTTGGGCAAGAGGGTTATCCGGCGTCATCATTTTTATACGCTCAAACATTTGTCCCACGGAAGCCTGCCTTTTTGCAGAAAAACGTGAGCTTGGCATGATGGAAGGTGGAGTGGAGGACAATTGTGAGGAGAGAGGAGAAGGAGAAGTAGAAGACGAGGCTGGACGGTGAGCCTGAAGTGTGGCTTTGTGTGTTCCGTTGCTCCCACTGGGCTCGGTGATGGCAGCTCATGTGCCTTCTTAAGGCAGTCGTCCCTAGGTGAGTGTTGGGCTTACCGCGACTTATGCGTTGACTGCAAAGATTGCAGATGGCAACACTATTGTCATTAGCGGACACGTTAAAAAAAGCCCACACTGCGGAGCCATGTGCCAGCGTCCTGGGAGCACCAGATGTGATCGTACATGGTTGATTCCTCGCTCCTGATACATTAGCAGTCTGCTTTGTCCCTCCTGTGCAATCTAAGTTCTTCCTGCTTCTCCTCCCTATCTGCTGGTCCATATCTCTCTCTGAACTCCCCTCCTCTTCCTCTCTTGTGGGCACCCACGTGACATCACTAGACACGTCATCATCGTCGTCACCTTCCCCACTGCTATAATTAGAGATCTCAGAGTAGGCAGCAACAGCAGGAACCAACCTCCTCCTTGGGCTGATCTGGGTACTGTCGTCAGACTGCTGAGCGGCGGTTGTTGCTACCTCCTCTTCCTGATCCAATGCCAAGAGTGGCTGCGCATCGGAAATGTCTTGATATGGATCAGAAAATAATTCCTGTGACTCAAACGGAAGGTATGTGGTGGTGGTGGTGTTGGTGGTAGTGTCTTTGGGGGTGCACATAGCAGAGAGTGAAGAAGAGGGTGTAGATCGAGAGGATGAGGAGGGTGCAGAAGAGTAAGGCTGAGTGAGCCACTCAACCAAGTCTGGTGCGTCCTTTGACGTAATCGCACGCACCTTCTGCAATTTGCCACTTTGGCACAAGTCTTTTGCTCCTGCCCTACCCCTACTACCCCTGCGGAAGGGCCTGCCTCTTCCTCTGCCTGTCATTTTTTAAATGACCCTGTGACAAAAGTCTCTAGAGAAGTGCAGTATGTATGTGGAAGAAGGTATATAACATCCCCCTTCAATCTGTTGTTTTTGGGGGCCACTGGTCTATCACACCAGTTATAATACTTTTTTTATTGCATTTGTCACTCTTTGTAGTATCGCTGCAGAACCGCTCAGCAGTCACAATGCTGCACAGTGGAAATGCACTATACTATGCTTTCTATATGTGCAAGTATTTTATACGAGTATTACACACCTATATACTGCACACCAAATAGTACACCTATACCAGTCCTTACAAGGACCTTTGTGGACCTAGTAGCTAGTGATTTGCAGACTGTACCTCAGTCCCTACACTGATAAAGGACTGCTGCAGAATAGGCCAGCAGTCAGCAGCAGTGCACCACAACCCTATATATTGTACACCTATACCAGTCCTTACAAGGACCTTTGTAGACCTAGTAGCTAGTGATTTGCAGACTGTACCTCAGTCCCTACACTGACAAAGGACTGCTGCAGAATAGGGCAGCAGTCAAGTATAATATTCTTTCTATATTTGGAAGAAAGTATGTTATACGTGTAAAACCCTATATACTGTACACCTATACCAGTCCTTAAAAGGACCTTTGTGGACCTAATAGTAATAGCTAGTGATTAAACTGACTGTCCCTGCTGCACACAGCGTCCTGTCCCTCCCTGCACTGACAAAAGACAGGCTGCTGCAATCACCAGCACAGCAGTGCACTGAACCCTATATACTGTACTACACCTATACCATTAAAAGGACTTTTGTGGACCTAATAGCTAGCGATTTGTGTCACTACAGTCTCTCCCTGCTCCACACAGCAACCTCTCTATATAATGACATAAGACAGAATGTAAAATGGCCGCCAGATCAGGCCTATTTATAAGTTAGGGGGAATGTCCAATTGTCCATGTGCTGAAATGTCTCAATTGGCTGTCCTGTACCCCATGATGGATAGGTCATCATAGGTCAAAGTTCTTTGACACTGTAAACACATATGTCTGCCGGGCGAACAGCGGCAATAGTCCGCCGATCGGGCGAATCGCGAACACGCAAAATTCGCTGCGAAAGGACCGCCGGGCGAACAGTTCAGCCATCCCTACTTTAGACTCCTCTTAGGCCACCCGGGGCCTAATCATAGCGGTTAATTAATAATATTTGATGATTAGATCAGCATACCTGGGAACTTGCCATTTTTTGGCCAGAGATGCTGGAGTTTCAGAATGTATGTGGTTCTTATGTAACAGTGTACTTAGGTCTTGTTGTTTATTTGATGGGTAGATCAACATACCTGGGAACGTGCTTGGTGATGCAGGATTTCTATGTGATTTACTGGCTGTTCGGAATTTGGGTAAAAATCCCTGGCCTATTACATATTTTACATTGCACGGGTCAGAGAGGCGAGACAAGGGTGTGGTGGAGAAGGGATGAGGATTCCCACGTTAGGTGCCACTAGAGATATATCCCAGCATAAGAGGTGTGTCTGAAAAGTTCAGTGAATGGCATCAGAAAACAAACAAAACAGAAGATACATTATCTTTATTGGCCTTCAAAATAATTCCCATCCTTCATAACACACTTTTGGCAACGTTCATAAAGCTTCTGGAAACTGTCATCAATAGCCTCTTTAGGAATCGATCGCAGAACTGCTGTCACACATTCTTGAATGATGCCATCATTGTCAAAGAAGGTGATAAACATTGTCTTGACCTTGGACTTTTGCAGGCGACTCTTTTTGGGTCACTCGAATGATTGCCACTTGGATCCTGGATCAAACTGGTAGCACCAGGTCTCATCCCCTGTGACGATGCCTGGCAGAAAGGATGGATCCTGGTCACACATGGTAATAAAATCTTCAGAGGTTTCCATCCATTTTGCTTTCTGTTTGTCTATCAGCTTGTGCGGCACAAACTGGGAACAGATCTTCCGCTTACCCAAATCTTCACGGATGATGGTGTGCGCACAGCGTCCTTGCCCAATTTCTCCGCCATTAGTCGTAGAGTCAGTCGTCAATCTCGTGCCAGCATGTATTGCACTCGCTCAATCATGTGTGGGGTTCTGCTTGTCAATGGCTGACCTGAACGTGGCCCATCTTCAGTTGTTTCCTTCCAATTGCAAAAATGCTTGAACCAGTCATAAACACATTTTCTGCTCACTACCTACTTACACCAACATGTCATGTGTCTCTGTCACCTCTTTCCCAATTTGTAGCAGAACTTGATGTTCACTTGGTGCTCCATTGCACTGTGACCCTACCTCTTACACTGCCCACAGCGGTTTTACCCTGATGGTCACGTGTACTGCACGCTAGGTGGTGCTTCTTGACATGTCTCTGGATAGCCAGGTGCACACACCTGGCCCATGTTGCCATTGAGATATCGGACCATTCACCCAACTTTGTAGACATACCTTGCATGTTCCTTGAGACAACTGTCATCAGGCAGATCCAGGAATGGGGCAGTCAATCAGAAGAGCGCTCAGAGGACAGGGTGTAGGTACACTCCAGGGAGCCAATGGCAGTCAGGAGAGAAGCCAATGATAATCGCTGGTGCCAGGTGAGAGACAAAGAGAGACCAAGGAATGTACAGACTGCAAGAACCAATTGGAGGGACACAGAGAGGAAACAAAATCTGCACTGCCATTTTCATCCCCTTCCTCACCATCCTCATCCTCTCTGTATTTAGCTACAAGATCAGAGCAGAGTGCCATTTGGAATATCTGTGCTGTGAGCTGGGTGTCAATCTGTGTCTGTATTGTGTCTTCCTAATGACGATGAACTGCCATTTTCACCCCCCCCCCCCCCCCCCCCCACCAGCTGTCCCCACTTCCACCCACCCTGGTAATCTCAGCCTGAGCCTCTTTCAAAAGTTTCCAGGTATGCAAATCAGAGACATGTTGTCACCATATTGTTAATTCAGGTTAGATTTTGCCGGCACAGTTTTGTTCCGGTAGACCACCCTCGATACAGAAATTCAACATTTCAGGGTGTCTTCAGGCTAAGAACCGCTTCTCAGATCACTTTCTGCTAAATCCTGAATTCACGAGCTTTAAACAGCATTATTATCAGCCAAGTTCCTTGTTAAGTTGGAATCAAACTAGGACAATGTAATTTTTGCTTTCGGCATCAGACCTGAATATAAAGAGGTCCATCAAGCGAGAGCGAGTCCTTTGTTATTGATGAAAGTTCTCTGACTGTTGTGACTACAATAGGGTTTTGTGCCAAGCAGGTTAAGTAATAAGCAGAGTTACCTGACAATATAATCCCTCTATTCTATGCCGCTACCCCGTCATATAAAACTCCCACTGTGCATAGACAATAATTGCTGGATTTGGTATGAAATAGCTTTTTACAATGCCTGGGCCACGGCTGGGGGAGTAGGATGGAAGTATTTATTAAGACGTAATATTAGCTTTTAATTCACTTACATTATTTAGTTCAATCAGTTTGCTTTGTTGGCTTTCTGTTGGAAGCGTTGACCTTTGGCCCTCCAATTCAATTCCTCATTGAACTGTATGGACAGATGAGCTTTCTTTAAAGTGTTACTAAGTCCAGGATTCTGCATTCACTATATCTGGTTTCCCACAGTACACACAATATGGAAATACAATTATTTAAGTAAATATAAACTGCTAAATACCTTTTCTCATCAGCAGTATATAGCAGTCTTATGACTTCTATCAGTGTCTGGTTGAAGCTTGTAGGAGGAGATTTCATTCTCCTCCGATTGTCCTATGAGGCTTCAGTACCCCGACCCTCTGTCTGGACGGGGTGATTGGCCCTGTACTGATCAAATGCGCTGTCCCAAGAAAAACTGTCTAACAATACACACCAAACTGAGCATGTGCAGAGTGCCTCTGTGGCTCTGTTCTATCCCCATTCTCTGGCCATCTCTTGTATCATGTCCACAGTCTCTGACTATCTATTGTATCATGCCTACAGTCTCTGACCATTTCTTGTATTATGTCTGCAGTATCTGACTATCTTATGTATCATGTCCACAGTCTCTGACCATCTCTTGTATTATCTCCCCATTCTCTGACCATCTCTCGTATCATGTCTACAGTCTCTGACCATCTCTCGTATCATGTCCACAGAATCTGACCTTCTTTTGTATCATGTCCACAGTCTCTGATCATCTCTTGTATCATGTCCACAGTCTTTGACCATCTCTTGTATCATGTCCTCAGTCTCTGACCATCTCTTGTAGCAGGTCTGCAGTCTCTGACCATCTCATGTATTCTGTCAATGGTCTCTGACCATCTCTTGTATCATGTCTCCATGTTCTGACCATCTCTTGTATCAGGTTTACAGTCTCTGACCATCTGTTGTATCATGTTCACAGTCTCTGACCATCTCTTGTATTATGTCCCCATTCTCTGACCATCTCTCGTATCATGTCTACAGTCTCTGACCATCTCTTGCATTATGTCCACAGAATCTGACCTTCTTTTGTATCGTGTCCACAGTCTCTGATCATCTCTTGTATCATGTCCACAGTCTTTGACCATCTCTTGTATCATGTCCTCAGTCTCTGACTATCTCTTGTAGCAGGTTTGCAGTCTCTGACCATCTCATGTATTCTGTCAATGGTCTCTGACCATCTCTTGTATCATGTCTGCATATTCTGACCATCTCTCTTATATCAGGTTTACAGTCTCTGGCCATCTGTTGTATCATGTTCACAGTCTCTGACCATCTCTTGTATTATGTCCCCATTCTCTGAAGATCTCTCGTATCACGTCTACAGTCTCTGACCACCTCTCTTGTGTCATGTCCACAGAATCTGGCCTTCTCTTGTATCATGTCCATAGTCTATGACCATCTCTTGTATCATGTCCTCAGTCTCTGACCATCTCCCCTAACATGTCCCCATTCTATGACCCTCTCTCGTATTATGTCCCCATTCTCTGACCATCTCTTGTATTATGTCCCCATTCTCTGACCATCTCCCCTAACATGTCCCCATTCTATGACCCTCTCTCGTATTATGACCCCATTCTCTGACCATCTCTTGTATCATGTTCACAGTCTCTGACCATCTGTTCTAATATGCTCCCATTCTATGGCCATCTCTTGTATTATGTCCCCATTCTCTGACCATCTCTCGTATCATGTACACAGTTTCTGACCATCTCTTGTATCATGTCCACAGTTTCTGACCATCTCATGTATCATGTCCACAGTTTCTGACCATCTCATGTATCATGTCCACGGCCTCTGACCATCTCTTGTTTCATGTCCCAATGTTCTGACCATCTCTTGTATTATGGTCATAGTCTTTGACCATATCCTGTTGTGAGTCTGCTGTCTCTAATAATGAATATTCATTGACTTATGTACCGCTCTTTAGTGATGGGCAGCACTTGAGGCCCTCAATATCAAGGTTGACCACCATTGGTATAAGCACGTGTTGCCATCCTGTTGTCAGAATATTGCTCTACTTTTATCGGGATCTTGCCTTCTCCCCAGCTCCTGACACTCGATGTGACTGAGGATTGGGGAATAAACTCTATGTGAGCGTCTCCCCGGCTGTGGTATAAATAGCACGGTGTCCTGTTTCCAGCCTACAGATCTTCAGAAAAACCAGAATTTAAAATGAAGCAAAAGAGGATTGCAGATTTATTTGTGGGCGACGTTGTCTCTGCTAGAGAAGCAAACAAATGTTGGGAGGCGGCAGATAAAACAATTAGAGGATTGGGATAACACAGATGTGTTTGATCAGAGATAATGAGGTTGGGTGATGAATCTGTAACCCAATTTCAGGAATGGCGGAGCGAGGGGAATAAAGAACAGAGAAGGCGAATTATGGGCAGCTTTTATGGGAACAAATAGAGAAATGACAGCCATGATCGTTAGCGGCTTTATCCTCCCACAGGTTGGTCACATGACTATAAAGTACAAGCGTCACGTGTCCAATAAAATAGGAGTATGAAAAAGAATATAGAGGTGGGGGCCATGATGGTTGATGGCTTTATCTTACTGCAGGACAGCTACTACAAAGCACCAGTTCCATGTGACCAATAAGAAGAGATTATAGGAGAGAATATGGAGGCGGCCAACATGATGTTTCGGCAGGTTTATTTCTCAGCAGGACAGTCAAGAGACCATAAAATGCCAGTCCTTAGTGCCCAATAAGAGGGGGTTATGGGAAAGAATATGGAAGTAGCAGTCATGATGATTCAGTGGTCTTATTCCCTGGCAGGGCAGGGCAGTCATGTGTCTACAAAGAGCCAAGTCCAAGTCCAAGTGCATTATAGGAAATAATAGGGAGGTGGCAGCCATAATGGTTCAACGTATAAGGGGGGGGCTTGCGAATAGCTAGAATTTGGTGCTGAGAGCACAATAAAAGTGCATTATAGGAAATAATAGGGAGGTGGCAGCCATAATGGTTCAACGTATAAGGGGGGGGGGGGGCTTTGCGAATAGCTAGAATTTGGTGCTGAGAGCACAAGTCCCTGCCATGCTTCCTCTCTTGCTAGAACAGTGACAATCCTGCTTGAAGCTTTAACCCTCCACCATTCTGTGCCCACTCCATGTCAGAGGCCTCCTCCTGACATTTCACGCTGTTAACCTTTATATGCCCAAAGCAAGGAATGTCCACACAAAGATAGGGTTGCTGCACTTTACTGATGAAACTGGTCACAGTCACATCAAATCACATTTAGTGGACGGTCCACGGTAGTAGTATATGTGAAAGCACCATGCGGTACTTTTGGTAGGCCATCCTCCCTCAAACAGTCTCTTTCCACCTTTGGTCAATAGTACTCACTGAGATGGGATCTCTGCAGTTACCTTCTCCATGCACACACCTCTCTCGGGACCCTCCAGAGGGATAGCCTCACTCCAGGGAACTCTTGGCCTGTCCCCCACCTCCATAAGGGTCAGGAAGTCTACAGGTGGCTCTTCTGGGTACAGGTCTACCTCTCTCCAGCCTCCAGCCCTGTCCAGGGCCTCCACTTGCTGGCTACATCTGCCTGATGGTGGGGTCTTTGACTCCCATGCCCCAACTTCATTAGGGCTTCTTCCAATTTAATATAGGCACCCAGGGGCAGACTGACAACTCATGGGCCCCCGGGCAATATGAGATTTTGGGACCCCCCAGCAAGCTGCAGGCTGTGGGGGCACTCCATAGGAGGGAGGGGCCAGGAGAAGCAAAGAGGGACCCGAGAAGAGGAGGATTCGGGCTGCTCTGTGCAAAACCAAATGCACAGAGGAGGTATGACATGCTTGCTATTTAAAACGAAATAAAAAAAAACAAGAGTGGGGTCTTTGATGTAAGGGCAAACTCTGGGGACTCTGATGTAAGGGGGTTGGGGGGAGGAGAAATTTTAGGCCTGGGCTCCTGATGTAAGGGGGTTGGGGGGGAGGAGCCCAGGCCTAAAGCTTTGTAGGGGGCCCCAAAATTTCTGATGACTACCCTGTTCCCCACATACTGCACCGACGTTTCACTTACCGCTGCAGGGTTGGATGATGTCAGGTGGAAACAAAGCCGTCTCCTGCAAACTTCAGCCAATCCGTAAAGAGGAGGTACCCAGCCAATGAAGTGCAGAGCAAACCCCGCTGCGTGCAATATCACTTCCTCTTAACTCCCCAGTCAGCCTTGACATAAAACTAACATTGGCAAGGAGGGGAGAAAGCATTCCTGTACAGGTTGCTTTTGAAGTCTTTATATATATATATATATATATATAATTTATTTTATTTTTTTCAAGGGTGCAAGTAGCTGGTCTTGCCTAAGCCCTTGTACACATGGTCGGACATTCTGACGGAAAATGTCCGATCGGACCGCGTTGTCGGATAATCCGACCGCGTGGGGGCTCCATCGGGCTGTTTACGTCGGAATATCCGACCGACAAAGTTTTAGAGCTGGGCTATAAATTGTCCGATCGTTTGCAGAGAATTCCGATCGGACAAAGTGCCACGCATGCTCAAAACAAATTCCTAGACCAAAGCTATTGGCTACTAGCCTGAACGTAGTCCCATCATAACTAAATAACATCATCACGTTCCGAACGATCGGATTTTCCGACAACTTTGTCCAACCGTGTGTATGCAACACCAGTTTCAGACGAAATCCATCGGACAAAATCCGACAGATTTTGTTGTCGGAATGTCCGACCTTGTGTACAAGGGCTAAGACTCAAAATAGTCTAGCACTGACCCTGGGTGACGCACCTAACACTTCTATGGGATTCAAAAGGTGGGAAGAAAAAACAAGTCAATAAATGGAAGTTTTTGTTGTCCTTTAATGATAAAGATTTTCTTCGGATACCAGCGGGACCCTGACGGCAGATGAGAAATGATTGGATGTCTCGTTACGCTTCTCATCGGCAATGTCCTGATTTTCCATATTAATCTCCGATCGATTATGAGGTCATCGGGTGAGACGGAATGTCACGGTGTAATAATGTTTCCATCTATTCGTCAATGTATTAGAAAATCCCCATTATCAACTCATAAATCTCCCTCGCGGTGCGCAGCGTGAGAAATATTATCCGAGAATTACTCACAGTGACTGCGAGAGCTCACAATACTCTTTTGTTACCATTTGTCATGTCGCCATCGAGCCGAGTCCGATATTTTAATCTTTTCGGACACATTAATGGATGTAGGAGAGGCCGTGTTGAGATTTGTAGATAAGAAATCCCGTTATTGGATATCTTTATCATTTTGCTTTATTGACACAAAGTGTCCACTTCACCGACAAAGTGAGAACACGTGGTATGGAAAAAAAACTTTCATCTGGAGGTTTGGGGGCAGGGGGTGGGGTGTCGTTTAACCACTTGACCTCTGGAAGATTTAAAAAAGGAAAACCAGTTTTGTTCAGAAACGAACTGAAAAGCGCAAACTAAAAAGCGCTAAATGAAAAACGTGAAAAGAAAAGCGTGAATCAACACTCACCAAACATCTACTAACACAAAATTAGCAGAAGGAGCCCAAAGGGTGGCACTAAAGAGCTGAAAAACCATGTAGTACATGTAGTACGTCACTACGTTCGTAATTGTTGGCCAACTATTGTGTGGCCGTGTGTATGCAAGACAAGTTTGGGCCAACGCCCTTTGGACAAAATTCCACGGTTTTGTTGGCCAACAATCCGATTGTGTGTACGAGGCTGAACTGACACTTTTGACACTTTGTGGGAACCAGTGACACTAATATAGTGATCAGTGCTAAAAATATGCACTGTCACTGTACTAATGACACTGGCTTGGGAAGGGGTTAAACATCTAGGGTGATTAACGTGTTAAATGGGTGCCTAACCAGTGTTTATGTGTACTGTGTGAGGTGCTTTGCAAGGAAAGAAAATCAATCGCATCCCAGCTGTCAGCATGGAGCTCTGCCTTGTTTACATAGGCAGAGCTCCGTCCTGTTTGTCTTGCTGATGATTGGTGGACATCCATAGGCCGGCACCCACTGATTGGCTTCTGCTGTGACTAATCGCAGCAGAACCTGCACACTGGCAGTGTGTGCATGAGCCCCCTAGGTGTAAGTGCAGAATCACATATATACATGTATTCCTGCACAGAACGGCTGCCCTGTACCAGTAAATCTGCTTTAAGGCGGTCATAAAGTGGTTAAAGGGATGATATGGGATGGATTTACTAAAAACAAATAGACTGTGCACTTTGCGAGTACAGTTGCTCCAGAGCAAGTAAAGTCATGTAGCATCCTAGGTAGGTTGCTATAATGGTAGGTAAATTTAGTGTTTTTGGCTCTTATGCAATTATTGGAGCAGCTATAAATTTCTCTGGTCTGTTCTAGATCTCACAGGATCAAGGTTTAATTGCTTCCCCCTGAAATCTGGAGGCTTTCTGAACATAGAGGGCTTGGAGAGTCAAACAGTGTCAGGTCACCTGAGTCCAGGTGACAGATGCACACCGTTGGAGTCAGGAGTGCACCTCTAAAGGTAATGGACCCTACAGCTGACTGCTGCGTGGTTGGTTCAGGAAGGCAGGTCCACTGGAGCACCAACACAGATCCTACTGGGAGCTAGAGCATAAGATTCCCCAGGGCCTGGAGTCTAAGAGCCAGCAGGTGTTCACTAGAGCCTGTAGTGGTGTGGATGGACTGTGCTGCAACTGGCTCCAGGTCGTGGCCCCCGGGGGTCTGCCAGCTCACGCTCACGGTAGGCTACAGAAGGATAGAGAGGTAGCAGCCCATGACAACAAAGGGATAGTCAGGAGATAAGCCAAAGGTTGGGGCAACTAGCAGACAAGGATAGACAGAGAACAGTCCAAAGGTCAGGGTAACAAATAGGCAGGGATAGTCAAAGAACAAGCCAAGATCTGTAAAAGAGACAGATGTAGAGCACACAGCAAGCAGGACACAAGAAACCAAATACACAAAATTGCTCGGCAAGGCAGGCTTGGAGAACACAGTGTTATATAGTGGTTCCTGTTGAAGCTAGGGTGGAGCCACACTGAGGGAAGATTACTTAACCATGCAGGGGTAAGAGTGCAGGACCTAATGCTGATACACAGACCAGGTAAGAGACAGACAGGGCATGAAAGTATTACTGTAAAGCCATGACAAACGGGCAGCTTGAAAATGTATTTTGCTGCAGCTAATCCCTAGGTAGGTGTGTCCAGTGGGTGGCTGGGGGGACATACATAGTCTGGGGTCTGGAGCAGCCCAGGTTTTGTCTTGCTTAAGATGTTACCAGCCTCAGGGGCTGCTGCCCCTTTGAGGCAGTTCTGCTGGAGTCTGCTAATGTTCATTGAGGTCCCAGCTATAGCAGAGCTGGGGGGCCTCTTCCTAATTATCTTTGAAGCGAACTAAGCAGCTTCACCTGGGGATCTGGTCCTGGGGTAGCACTACAATGAGATGAAGCTTCACTTTGCAAAGAATACTCAATCACATGCAAGGAAAAAAAAAAAAACAGCATATGATTGGATGATGGAAGTCAGCAGAGCTGCCCCTCAAGTACTGAGCTCTGGAGCAACTGCTTTTGCAAATTGCACAGTGTATTTTCGTTTAGTAAATTCACCCCGATGGCATATTGTTGTGGAGGACACCATGAAGCTAATCCATTACCTTAAATATCTCCATTGATCTATCCCAGCACTGTTGTTGCCACCCTAAGATAGAAAATTTAGGTACAGCTACAGGTTGTGCAAGCTAAGGAAAAACCAAATAGATTTCATCAAATGAAGGTAAGCTAACGCACTTGAAAGCTGAAGATTAATCACCCTATATTTTGCCTCAGGGAAGACCATGACATTTTAAACGTCGAGAGTTTTGGATCCTCAAGCTCCAACACTCTCAGGTGTGAAGAAATTCTGTGCTTGGTTGCAGACCCATAGAATAGAAAGAGTTAAACCAGAAGTGTAAAATATGGTGGAGACTCCAAGAGATGTAGAAATCAATTTGCTTTGAATAAGGCAATAAAATGACACAATTTTATGACTGTGTGGTTGTTCTGCCTGCAGGAAACATGTGTCATGCGATTAACCCCTTCAGCAGGCTTCTGTGTATGAATTCTGTCCAAGCAATGAGATTGGGGGGAAAATTGTAGGTTACAAGACTAAGGCCCCTTTCACACGGGGCGGATCAGTGATGATCCGCCCCGTGGATATCCGCTTGCTCAGTGGGGATCGCCGGAGCGATCTCCGCTGAGCAGGGAGATGACAGCTCCGTCTCTGCACACTGCGCAGGGACGGACCTGTCACAGCGCCACTCTCCCCTATGGGAGATCGGATGACGATGGACCGCAGTGTCCGTCGTCATCCGATCTGATCCGATGATGGATGGAAAAATAGCTTTTTCCTCCGTCACACTTTTTCGGATCGGAGCGGGTTGGATGTCAGAGGTCTATGGAGCGTCGGATGTCAGCGGTGACAAGTCCGCTGACATCCGACGCTCCATAGACCTCTATGGAGCATCCGTTCAGGTCCGCCTGAAAAACTGACAGGCGGATCTGAATGGATCGGTAGTGTGAAAGGGGCCTCATGGTATAATCATATGGTATGACTGATGGTATGATCATATAGTATGACAGATGGTATGATCATACGGTATGACTGATGGTATGATCAATGGTATAATCATGTACTATGACTGATGGTGTGACCACATGGTATGAACAATGATATGAACATATGGCATCACCAATGTTATGATCATAGAGTACCATATGCTATGACTGGTTGTATGATCATATGATATAACTGATCATATGACCTTATGGTATGATCACAGAGTATGATTATTGGTATGATCATATGATATGACTGATAGAATTACCATAAGGTACAACCATAAAGTTTGAATGATGGTATGCCTGATGGTATGATCATATGACATGACTGATTGTATGGTATGACCAGGGCTGGACTGGGACAGAAATGTGGCCCTGGACTTCATCCAGATCGGCCCACTTACATTTTGAGCGTCCTATCAGCACCCCCTTACATCAGAGTGTCCCATCACCAGCCCCCTTACAACAGAATGTCCCATCAGCACCCCCTTACATCAGAGTGTCCCATTACCAGCCCCCTTACATCAGAGTGTCCCATCACCAGCCCCCTTACAACAGAATGTCCCATCAGCACCCCCTTACATCAGAGTGTCCCATTACCAGCCCCCTTACATCAGAGTGTCCCATTACCAGCCCCCTTACATCAGAGTGTCCCATCAGCACCCCCTTACATCAGAGTGTCCCATCAGCACCCCCTTACATCAGAGTGTCCCATCACCAGCCCCCTTACAACAGAGTGTCCCATCACCAGCCCCCTTACATCAGAGTGTCCCATCAGCAGCCCCCTTACATCAGAGTGGCCCACTGAGCCATCGGCCCACTGGGAAACTCCCGGTAGTCCTGATGGCCAGTACATGTCTGGGTATGACTGATGGTAGAATCATATGATATGACCAATGGTATGATCATATGGTATGACTGATGGAGTGACCATATGGTATGGCCAATGCTATGATTATATGGTATGACTGATGGTATGATAGATGCTATAATCATATGCTATGACTAATTGTATGATCATATGAAATAACTGATCGTATGACCATATTGTATGTTCATAGAGTATGACTGATGGTATGATCATATGGTATGACCATAAGGTACGACCCTATGTTTTTTCATTATTTTTGTTCTAAAACCTTATGGTTTGACTGATGGTATGACTGAGGCTATCATCCTAACTTTACATAGCACACCTCAACAAACTGTGTGCCTCCTCTCTGTTTTATTATCAATGGGGATAAGGTAAATTTGGAGTTTTCATCTTCCCAAAATTATGGCAAAGTTTTCAAAACTTCTGTGAAATTTTTTCCCATTTACCATAAAACGCATTAGGTAACTAATAAAGGTCAAGTTAAGGTGTTTTGGTCATTTTGAAGGGTACAATGGACTTCATATGTCTCCTGAGGGTTACAGAAGCTCCTTTTACTGTTCTGAATATGTTCCCTTCATATTAAAAAAAATGTATGTTGAAGTAAGCAATCTTGTTCCTGGGCAGGTGGCCTCAGAATATCTCCATGGTTTCTTGGATTGTAGCTTAATGTAGCAAAAATGTAATTCTAATGCCTGTACACACGATTGGACTTTCCAACAACAAAATCGTGGATTTTTGTTCGAAGGGTGTTGGCTCCAACTTGTCTTGCATACACAAGGTCACACAAATGTTGGCCAACAATTACGATTGTAGTGACGTACAAAGCATACGCGATAACTACGAACACTAATTATATCTCCATCTCGTACTTGATTCCGAGCATGCGTGGACTTTTGTCCGAAGGACTTGTGTACACATGATCGGAAAGTCCGACAAGAAACAGAAAATTTCAGAACCTGCTAGCCAACATTTGTAGGCAGAAAGTCCGACAACAAATGTTCGATGGAGCGTACACACAGTTGCATTTTCCGCCAACAAGCTCACATTCAACATAAGAGGTCCAGAAAATGTTTTATTCCAATAAACCACGGAAACAATCCAAAGAGTATCAATGCGTGTTGGGGGGGGGGGGGGGGTTGGGTTCCAAAATGCCTTCTGAACCTGATACTCATTGGCATATAGTTGTATCAGAACCTTTTCACAATGGTGTGGATCTTCAGTTTCCATTTTTGATACATTACACAAAATGAAACAAGGACAGCAGGAAAAAGTTCCAGTGCATCGTGGAAGTTCTAGTAAACAAAGCTTCCACGATGCACTGGAACTTTTTCCTGCTGTCCTTGTTTCATTTTGTGTAATGTATCAAAAATGGAAACTGAAGATCCACACCATTGTGAAAAGGTTCTGATACAACTATATGCCAATGAGTATCAGGTTCAGAAGGCATTTTGGACCCCCCCCCAACACGCATTGATACTCTTTGGATTGTCTCCTTGGTTCATGGAATGGCAACTATGGAATTGCTAAGGAAAAGTAGAGGTCACAAGATTAAGCTGATATCCTCTGCACATGTGGCCAGCAGTACTGTGCATGGCACATTTCTGTATGATCAGCTAGATAGACAGTCAAGAAATTAGCATTTTCTGAAGGGCATCAGAAACTGCAGCCTCTGGCTACCTATCTGAATAGGTTTGTTTTGAAGTCCAAATGCTGGACAAAGGCAGCAAATGTGACTTGTTTGGGTGATTAGATTGGTGCATATGTATTAGAAATACTTGACTAGTGTAGTCTGAATGTTCCCCTTATACTATTCCTTACCTATTAGAAACGAGACCACACCATAGGTTGGAGTAAACTGGCCACAACAGCCTTTATTAAACATAACTCAAAATTCACTCCCATAACTTGTAAATATGAAAATATATAAATATATATAAATATATAAATATAAATAACTTTATTAACATTAAACCACATTAAATAACATTAACTGCCCATTCTGGTGATCTCTGACGGTGACCCCACTTAAGCCAATACCAAATCACTGCGGTACACCTGACCAACTTCCCAAAGGCCTCCACCTGTGACCGGTCAGAGACAACTTCCGCCAGTGAACATAACCGTATTCCCTCCAACGTTCAGGAATACCCAGAGGGGCCGATCGTTAGATGAGCCCCCCACACCCTCAGATCCCTTCTGAGTACCTGTCTACCGTCAGAAACCACCAGAAAACACACCGCCACAGCCCGAAAGGGTGACCCCCTCAACCTTGAGGGCCACCCCACACCCGAAGAGCTTTCTGTATCCCCTCCTGTAAGCCCAAGGACCAGAGGTCAATCCCCACATCCGATAGGTGAACGCCATCCTGCCGAAGATAAAGCCCCACATTCACCTCCAACTCCCGATGTCGAACCACAATGCCCCCGTTCTGCACCACAAACCGCCCAACCACCTTATTCACCCTTATCCTAGTTTTTTCAATGCTGGCTAAAGACCTAGCCCAACGCCACACCGTCCTGGCCACAATGTCCGACCACACCAAAATGGTGCCCGGGAAAAGGACTCGCAGGCGCAACACATCCGCCTTAATATCCGCCAAAATGTCCTTCACCTTCCGAACACCCAGGTCATTGCCCCCCGCGTGAACAACCAGCACATCCGGGGGCCTGTCTCTCAAAGCGAAGCGCTCCACCTCCCTCATGACACGCTCCCACCTCATGCCCGGGAACCCCAACCACATCACCCTAGCCACCCGCCTGGGGATACCCAATTGCCTGCCTGCTGGTAGAGAATCACCTCTCCTGGCCCCCCAGCACACGTACGAATGCCCCAGGATCCAAACGAGGCGTGGAGAACCTCCATCTGGAATGAAAACAAGAGAAATAACACAACAACCAACGGAACGTTACAAGTACAGTACTCCCCCCCCAGAAATCCCAACAACAAACAACAACACCCCCAGCCGCAACCACCTTACCCCAAGACCAACTGCGGCCGGACATAGGACCGGAACCTCCGGGACTCCCACCTACCAATCCGGCGAACCACCGCCTCCTCCAGCCCACATCGTGCCGCTTCCGTTGCCGCCCCAATCCGGAAAGAGTGGGACGCGTATTCCCGCTCATCCAAACCCACCGCTCTCAGGCATTGCCGGAAAACCGACGCAAACTGAAACCGGGATAGAAAAGAGCCCTCCGCATGCACCAAAAAGGGGACTGCCCCCGCAGGCCGCACCGCCCGGGAAAGCCCGTACCGCCGCCACCGGGCATACTGCCGAGCCCGGAAGGGCGAGCAGCGGAATCGCCACTCCCTTGCCCCGCTGATCAGTCTTGGATCGACGCAACCGTATACTCACCCGATCCGCAACCACCTGCACATCCTGATCCAACAGACCCCCAGCTACCCATTTCGAGCGACACACCAACTCCCCTATCCTAAACGCCCCATAAAACACCAACGAAAAAGCTGCCGTAAACAGAACGGTCTCGTAAGCAGACGAGCAAACGTCCACCAGCCGAGAACAAATTGCCACCAAATTGTCAAACGACACCGGCCGGCGCGCATCCCGACCCTTCCGATCTCTCCGGTACCCCTTCAACGTTTGCCGCACCCAAAAATCCTTCGTCCCGTCCGGCTCCCCCCACAGTTTAAACAAAAAGGCCAACCCAGCCAGCTTCCGCTCAATAGACGCAGGCGACAGACCCGTCTCAATATTCCGGGCCACCCAATACAATACCACCCAGCGCCGGTCGGAGCCCCGACCAGCCACGCCAACCTCCCGCAGGAACGCCCACCATTCCGCCCACACCCTAGAATAAGCGGACCATGTAGCCTCACTTAACGACCTTTTCAACCAACCTGCGGCGATTCCAAGGGCAGCTCCCACATCCACCCGGGGCAGGGCGCCCCCGACTCCTCGGCTCCCGGCGCCAGCTGCCGGAACTTGTCCCACTGAAAACGAGAGAGTGAGTCAGCCAAAGAATTCTCCACCCCAGGTATATGCACTGCATAAACGTAAACATTGAGCCGCAAACAGCGAAAAACCAGCTGTCGCAGCAGCCGGATGACAGGGGGCGAGGAAGCAGTCATCCGATTGAGGACCTGAACCACCCCCATGTTGTCGCAATTGATGCGCAACTTCAAATTACGAAACTCCTCCCCCCACAGCTCCAACGCCAACACTATCGGGAATAATTCTAGCAAAACCAAATTGCCCAACAACCCCGCAACCTCCCAGGAGCGCGGCCAAGGTTCAGCACTCCACCGGCCCCGAAAAAATGCCCCATAACCCGTAGACCCAGCCGCGTCAGTAACCAACTCCACATCGAAGTTGCTCACCGGCCCCGACATCCACATGGCCCGCCCGTTATACGACCCCAAAAATTCATGCCATGCCCGCAGGTCCTCCCTGTGTTCCTTCCGCAAACACACAAAATGATTAGGGGCGGTCACCCCGGCGGTGGCCCCCGACAGCCGTCGGCAGAACACACGGCCCATAGGGATGATCCGGCAAGCGAAATTCAGCTTGCCCAACAGGGACTGCAGGGCCCGAAGCTGAACCTTCGGCCGGCCCTGCATCCCTGCCAACTCTGCCTGCAGATCCCGCAATTTATTCTCTGGCAATCGACACTCCATTGCCAGCGAATCAATCACGATCCCCAAAAAACTCAATTCCGTAACCGGGCCTTCCGTCTTATCCCCCGCCAACGGCACCCCGAACCTGCCCGCAATGTGCTGCAACGTGGACAGAAGAATCGCACACACATTGGAGGCAGGCGGGCCCACGCACAGAAAATCATCCAAATAGTGGATGACCGACTCCAGGCCCGAAACATCTCTCACCACCCATTCCAAAAATGAGCTAAAAGCTTCAAAATAGGCGCATGAAATGGAACAACCCATGGGCAGGCACAAATCTACATAAAACTTGCCCCGCCAATGGCATCCCAACAGCCAGAAGCTGTCCGGGTGGACCGGCAGAAGTCGAAACGCCGATTCCACATCCGCCTTGGCCATGAGAGCCCCACGACCATACCGCCTGACCCACCGTACCGCCGCGTCAAAAGACGTGTAGGAAACCGTACACGCCTCCGGGTCAATGAAATCATTGACCGACCCCCCTTTCGGAAAAGACAGATGGTGAATCAAGCGAAACTTCCTCGGCTCCTTCTTAGGAACCACACCCAATGGGGAAACCACCAGGTCCCCCCACGGCTGCACTTCGAAAGGCCCGCCCATCCGGCCCAGCGCCACCTCCTTACCCAATTTGTCATCCACCACCCCCGGGTGATCTAACACCGAGCGCAAATTCCTGGCTAACGGCGGCACCCCTTCCAAAGAACAGGGAATCCTAAAACCATCCCGAAAGCCCGCAATCAACCCCCGCGCCGCCTCACCATCCGGATACCTATTTAGGAAAGGAAGCATCCTTCCCAGGTTCACCGGCGTCATCCCTTTTGTGACCGGCGTCACCGGCGCGCTTACCCTTTTTGAAACAGCGGGACAGGGGGTGGGTGCCGCCGCACCCGGAGCACTCACGCTTGAAACGGCACACGCCCCCAAATTTACAAGCCCCTTCATTAAAGGGCCAGCACACCCCCCACTTTTTACCGGCCGGCAGTCCCGAGGACGACGCACTCCCGGCCCCCCCCTGAAGAAACGGAGTGGGTGTCCGCGGAGCAGACATAAGCCTCATCCAGAGGCTTATGTCCTTGTGATCCCAGCGCAGGTCAGCCCGCACCGCCTTCCGCTGGCGAAACTGCTCATCATAGCGCAGCCACGCCAACCCCCCATACACCCGATGAGCCTCACCAATCGCGTCCAGGTAACAAAACAACGCCGAGCAATGCTCGGGGTTCTTTTCCCCTATCACGCTAGCCAAGATAGCGAACGCCTGAAGCCAATTTGCAAATGTGCGCGGGATCAGCCGATACCTACGCTTCTCCTCGTCGTCCTTCTTGGAACTGTCCGGCTTGACCCTATCCAAGTTAAACTTCTCAAGGGGAAGCAAAGAGAAAATCTCCACATACTCACCCTTTCCGATCTTGTCCCTCACCTCCTGCTTCAAATGCGCCCCCAACGGGCCCTCAAAGCAAACATAAACTTCGCACCGGGCAGCATCCGCGAGCCTAACCAGATCAGACCGCGCCCCCGGATCCGTGGGCACCGGGGGGACTCCCGAGCCCCCAGCTCCCGCATCCACGCTCCCCGCTGCCACCGCAGGCGGTGCGTCCCGCGCAGGCACAGCCTCCGCCCCCCCGGCCCCCCCCCCAGTACTCAGCCAGTACTCAGCCAGGGGGCCACCTGAGGCGACCCCGAGCCCCCAGCAGCCCCTCCAACAGCTCCTGCAGCGGACCCGAGGGCCCCCCCGGGGCTACTGGCCCCGCCCCCCCAATGAACCAGCCGAAACCCCCCCCATGTCATCCCGGGGCCCCGCACCCCCCTGTGACACCCCCATCAGACCACGCAAAGCATCCGCCAGCAAAGTAGACTTGCGCAACTTACCCGGCCCCCCCGGGGCCCCGGCGACCTGAACTGGTCCGGGCGCAGAAAGGGACACCTCCTCCTCCTGGGACAGCTCGCTCTCGGACCCGACCACACCAGCGCGCACCGGGGACGCCGCCATCCCCCTGTGCTCCGAGCGGTCCTTCCGGTCCATGCGATCCGGGACTGCAGGCAATGTCCTCCTCCCCCCGCCGCCCCCGGCATGCCGGCGTCTGAAACCGGCCCTGCCAGGCACCTTGGCGGCCTTCTGCGACCCGCCCTCCCCCCCACCCGCATGTGTCCCCCCCCAGAGCGCCCCCCCGCCGCGCGGATCACCGCTCCTGAGCCAGCAGGCCGCAGATCCACCGCCATGTGCACCCCCCCCTGACACCCAGACCCCGAGCCACCCGCACTCCCCCCCACCTCCGCCGGGCCGCCATGCTGCCGCAAAGCCCCGCCCCCCTCCGGTCGGCGGCGCAACGACCGCCCGGACCGGGGAGAGCCGAGAACCGGCCGTTTCGCCGGGGGGACCGAACGGTCCTCCCCCGGGCTCCGGGAGTCACGAGGCGGCCGAGGTGTAGGCCCTTGGGGAAAAACGCGCCGGAGGCCGAGACCTCCGCGCGCGCAGCTGCACCTCACCTGTCCAGCCGCCGTCCTCATAGCCGTCCGCCAGGTCACCCACGCGGTCCCGCAGCCAGTCCGCTCCGTGCACCTCCGCCGCCCGTCGCAGCCGTGCGAAGAGTCCCTCAAGGTCAGCCATAGCAGAGGAGCAGCGAAAAACTGCCTCCTCTGTGTCACACTGGGCTCCGAATGATCCCTTAAAGCCACACCCCTCCCTTTTATGTGACCCCTCCCCTACACTGAACTTGTTTCCTGCAAACCTTTTCCTCAACTCCACCCATAAAGCTTAACCCTCTGTGTCCCTCATCCACACTGTCATGTCCAGCACTCCTTATATCATTTCATTCTTAATCCGTGCTTCTCTTGACTGTTGCAACACACAATCTTTGAGAAAAGAAATGGTCATCATGAGAATTGACTCTGAAAATATTCCTTCTGACTTCAGCACAGCTGTTGAGTCTCATGAACATCGGCAGGAAATCAGTTTACAGCAATATGGCGACTCTCCCCTGCTTTGTGCTCATGTTTCACGCCTTCTACTAATTATAATTTAACTTCACAAGGCATCTTCTCCTGACATGTGAAAATAACTTTCCACAAAATATTATTCACACAGGACATCGGAGGAGAACTCAGTGAGACTCCATCTGAGGATGGAAATGACAGGCCTCATTAATAAGTAGAAGCCTCTCCGGCCTCTGATCCATCTCCAGGGAGAAGGAATGATCTGAAGGACTGGCCTCCTGCCTGGAGGTGGAAAACAAGATTAAAGGTCCATCCTCTTCTTATTTACTTTCTGATGTCTGCTAACATCACACTTAGTTTGATGAAGGCACCACATACATCGTTCACATCTATTTATTCATCAAAGCATATGTTCTTCTCTCCATCATCCTTGCACCAGTTCATACGTCATCCATACTCTATCATCTCTCCCTCCATATATCTGTAATCCATCCATCCATCAATTGTCCTTTCATCTATCTATCTATCTATCTATCTATCTATCTATCTATCTATCTATCTATCTATCTATCTATCTATCTATCTATCTATCTATCTATCTATCCTATATTACTAAAAGTATTGGTATGCCTGCCTTTACACGCACATGAACTTTAATAGCATCTCAGTCTTAGTCCGTAGGGTTCAATATTGAGTTGGCCCACCCTTTGCAGCTATGTTTGACCATTCTTCCAGAAGAGCATTTGTAAGGTTGTGCACTGATGTGGATAAGAAGGCCTGCTCAGAGTCTCCGCTATAATTCATCCCAAAGGTGGTCTATCGTGTTGAGGTTAGGACTCTGTGCAAGCCAGTCAAGTTCCTCCACCTCAAACTCGCTCATCTATGTCTTTATGGACCTTGCTTTGTGCACTGGTGTGCAGTAATGTTGGAACAAGAAGGAGCCGTCCCCAAACTTTTCCCACAAAGTTAGGAGCATGAAATTGTCCAAAATGTCTTGGTATGCTGATGCCTTAAGAGTTCCCTTCACTGGAACTAAGGGGCCAAGCCTTCCCAGAAGAGTTGAAGCTGTTATAGCTGCAAAGGGTGGACCATCTCTATATTGAACCCTACGGACTAAGACGGGGATGCCATTAAAGTTCATGTGCATGTAAAGGCAGGTGTCACAATACTTTTGACAATAGAGTCTATCTATCTATCTATCTATCTATCTATCTATCTATCTATCTATCTATCTATCTATCTATCTATCTGTCACAATCTGTTGTCAATCATCCATCTAATAATCCATCCTTCTACCCATCCACCCATTTATGCAGCCATTCATCCACCATATATCCTTTCAATTATCCATCCATTTTTCCATCCATCTAGCCATCTACCACTTATCCATTATCCTTCTATCCATACATCTATTGTAGCGCTGGTTCCTGACGAGCAGGTGCTATGTTTTTTTTTCTAAAGTTAATTTGCCTGAAACCACAGTTGGGTTTCAGGACTATTCTCTAAATTTCTGGTTTCAGTACCAGTCCAGCTGGGTTGCATTGGGTTCTCCTTGACCGCAGGTGTTGCTGTCACTGCCGGCAAGAGTAGGAATGCAGTTTAGCTGGGTGTATTGAATGCCACTGTTCTATCGGAAACAGCCCAGTGGGAGTGTTCTACTGTTGGTTCCATCTTTGATTTTCTGTGTGTTCAGTTCTGGTGGTCCTCCTGACCCAGCCCATGGCCCTCCTGGCCTGGGGCGCAAAACCATGCATTCCGAGTCTCGTGGGGGGCCCGAGGCAATGCAACTGCAGGGACAGGCCCGAGTGGATTTCAGGGGCCTAATGATCCAAGGGTGGTCCGGTGCCGTCTCATCTGAAGGTAGAGGCTCAGCAACTGAAGAACCCCAGGAGAGGACTCTTCAGGAGAAGGCTGTGCACAAGTCTGGCTTCTCTGAAGAAGCCTGGAGGCTTAGTTGAAGGACATAACCTGGATCTACACTCATACAGTATCGCCGGATCGCCTGAGAGAACCTGGCACCGTATGATAGCTCTTTAAATTTATCTATGTCCCTCAGTAATGCTCAAGTGTACATCACAAGTCTGTGGCAGAGACTTTGTCAAACACCCTACAGGCTGCTAGGCCTAGTGAGAGGAGGTCTATCCGGGGGTTGTAAAATCCAGCTGTGAAACGGTTTTAATTCTCTGGATTTACTATAAGGACTTCCTTTAATTTTTGCAGTCTAAAGTACCTGAACTTACTCCTAACCCTCTACCCTTTATTTAAAGACTCTGTTTGTGTTCCAAATAAATAACCCAAAAGAAGATTCAGTGTCTGTTTCCACATTCTTTGGGCCATCTACAACGGCAATCCCTAGACGGAGAAGCAAACAAGAAGGTAATGGCAAGCCCAATAAAACCAGCAGCTCCTTTGGGGGTCAGTGCTACATATCTATCTATCTATCTATCTATCTATCTATCTATCTATCTATCTATCTATCTATCTATCTATCTATCTATCTATCTATCTATCTATCTATATATCTATCTATCTATCTATCCATTAATCTGTCCATCTATCCAAAATCCAGTAATTTATGCATCCATTCATCTACTATCCATCCATCATCCAACCATCCATCCAGCCATCTATCAGCCTGTCCATCTATCCCTCCATCCATCACCCATCCATTCATCTACCAACTATCCATCTTTCCATCCAACCATCTATCACTCACCAATTCATCCACCATCCATTCATCAAATCCATCATCAAATCCATCCTCCATTTATCCTTCTATACAACTTTCCATCACCCACCTCTTCATTCACTATCCATCCTTCCAACCAACCATCCATCATCCATTTATATGTCCATCTATCCACTCATTAACCAATTCATCCATTCATCTATCATCCATTCTTCTGTCCAACCATCCACTTCTGTCCAACCATACATCCTTTCATACAACCATTCATCTACCACCCATCCATCTAAGTATAATTTATCCACCTATCCATCTGTCATCCATTTACTCGATAATAATTATCCATCCATTTGTCTATCCCTTCTTCCGCCCAATCAGCCACCATTCATCCATCCTTCTGTCCAATCACCCATCATCAAGACTGGTGTCAAGAAGTAGGATCTACAATGGTGGAGATCTTGACATCGCAGTCCCATCAAAATAATTTTGGGTGGGATGGCCTTTTTAAATCTATCAAGCAATCCCCTGGGTTCATCATTTGACCATCGCATACAATGCAGCTGCATCTGCTGGTAGATGTGGAACAAACCAGGGAGCCCTTGGCCCCCCACCCTATATCACGATCACATACCATGGTCCGGCTCAGTAGCAGCCTGAGCCATTAATACGGTTGTGGTGGAAGTGTCTGTAGCAGCAGGTACAAAGATGGCAGCAGCTGTTCAATCATTGGGGATTTGTGCGGAGAATCCACAGCTTACAGAGGCCGCTTTTATGTATTCCAAGACAGCGAAGAGCGTTCAGCACAAACACCGCTAATTCTATTATAGTCCCTCTGCTGACCTATTTATCGGGAGCTCAGAGTTGGAAAGTGCTTAAAAGCTCAGCCGAGTTTATGGAGTAACACTAAAAATGATATTATCAGACAGTAAGAAGAAATTATTGGGGGGAGGAGGGGGTGTGGACGAGTCAGGCGCAGGGGCCCAGAGCACCTTCTGATAAAACTGCCTCTCAGGATTATTTTATTTCTCCCCCCATCAGACTCCCCTCCTCGCCAAGGATGGGAAGCACACTGCTCGTGGCAGAGTTTCAGTGGCTATTGATCAGAGATGGGATACCTTCATCCTCTGACAACTGCAAGGGACTGAGATGTGTCTGCGCTGTTTTCGCAGATCCCTCCGGTCTGTTTTGCAGGCAGAACATGAGATGTGAGAGGCAGAGTAAGCTTTGGATACGGCGTGTGTTGGCCAAGGTGTGCAGATGCCTGCGAAGAAGCAGAAACGTGGGAGGAATGTAAAATTACCCTTAACATGATGTGCTGGAATCTTCCACCCTGCAAAAATGATCTCTCATACACCTCAGGCTCTGAAAACGAAATATCTATCTATCTATCTATCTATCTATCTATCTATCTATCTATCTATCTATCTATCTATCTATCTATCTATCTATCTATCTACCTATCTATCTACCTATCTATCTACCTATCTATCTACCTATCTATCTACCTATCTATCTGTCTACCGATCTATCCTATATTACTAAAAGTATTGGGACGCCTGCCTTTACACGCACATGAACTTTAATGGCATCTCAGTCTTAGTCCGTAGGGTTCAATATTGAGTTGGCCCACCCTTTGCAGCTATAACAGCTTCAACTCTTCTGGGAAGGCCGTCCACAAGGTTTAGGAGTGTGTCAATGGGAATGTTTGACCATTCTTCCAGAAGCACATTTGTGAGGTCAGGCACTGATGTTGGTCAAGAAGGCCTGGCTCGCAGTCTCTACTTCATGCCAAAGGTGTTCTATTGGGGTGAGGTCAGGACTCTGTGCAAGGCCAGTCAAGTTCCTCCACCCCAAACTCGCTCATCCATGTCTTTATGGACCTTGCTTTGTGCACTAGAAAGGAAGGGAACAGGAAGGGGCCATCCCCAAACTGTTCCCACAAGTTGGGAGCATGAAACTGTCCACAATGTCAAGCCCAAGCGCGACCCCTGAAAAACAACCCCACACCATAATCCCCCCCCCCACCAAATGATTTGGACCAGTGCGCAAAGCAAGGTCCATAAAGACATGAATGAGCGAGTTTGGGGTGGAGGAATTTGACTGACCTATCTATCTATCTATCTATCTATCTATCTATCTATCTATCTATCTATCTATCTATCTATCTATTTATATATCTATCTATATATCTATCTAAGAAAAACAGAAGTCTCACTTGCACAAATTATTAGTAAACCAGTCCTAGCTTGTACAGAAAACACACACACAGACATATATATACTGTGTACAGTATATATCTAGATAGATAGAGAGAGAAAGAGAGAGAAAGACATGTGGGAGAGAGGCAGTGGCGTAACTAGAACCTTCAGGGCCCTGATGCAAGAAACCATGACGGGCCCCCCTGAACCCCAGCCAGGGCCCTTCCCTCCGAGTCTGGCGGTGGAACTCTAGGGCATGGTCACAGGTATTACCTTTGTGAGGAGAACAGACATCGGACTGAGCGGCAATGCATGGAGCAGGAGAGGGGTACTCTGAGGAGCCGGCCGAGGACACAGGTCATGCGGGGAATGCACAACTAAAGAGCAGCCAGTGCAATAGTCGAGCATTAAGCTCTGATAGTTACCCTCCACCTCCAGCCACCCGTGTGCATGGTGCACTGGTACCCCTAGCTGCCTATGCTGCTGCCGGCCATATGTAGAGGGGGCTGCATGGGCCCCCTGCAGCACAGGGCCCAGTTGCGGTCGCCACTGCTGCACCCCCTATAGTTACGCCCCTGGAGAGAGGGATAGAATGAGATGGAGAGAGAGATAAAGAGAGAAGATAAAAGGAAAAAGAGAGAGAGAGAAAGTGGGAGCAAGAAATAGATATAAAGAGAGAAAGAAAGAAAAAGATGTGAGGGAGAGAGAAGGGGAAGGAGAGAAAGAGTGAAAGCGAGAATAAGAAAGAAAGAGAGAGAATGAGCTGGATAGAGAGAAAGAAATAGAGGAGGAAGGAACAAGAGAGAGAGGGAAAATGATATGGAGAGAGAGAGAGAAGACTGTAGGTCTGATCGCTGCTCCTGATAAGGTTTTTTTTTTTTACCCGAGTCAAAAAAGTCCTCCACCTCCATTGTGTCTGTAGCAGCAATCAATATATGTGCAGTGTGACTCAGATGTGCGGTAACCTTAATGTTACAATAATACATCTAATCCTAACATGCAGATATTGTGCCTTCCGCAGGGATTTCTGCTAAAAGAGCTTGTTACATTTTTTTTTTTAATATATAAAAAATGAGGTATGTTAGAGCAACCTTATATCCCAAAAGTTGGATCTCTCCTAATGAGAACCTGCTTTCTATGCGCTGCCTAAACCCGATACAAGATTGAGTTATTTGTCTATACAGGGAGATATAAATCTTGCATCTTTGGACCGTCACCAGGCCGGAGAGGAACTGAAGCCAGCGCCCAGAAATTCGTCTACATTTCAGGAAATGGAGTGAGAAACGTCTGGATTTGCAGCACTGGAGATTCCTTCGAGTGAGCGCCCCACGTTTTGGAAGCTGAGATGGTGGAGCTTATGTTCAAGGATCAAAATGTGGTGGATGAAATGTAAAATTAGCTGCAAGATATTCATTCGGCCTGAAGGTTGATTTAAGGCTGCAATTTCCCATGACGCTTTTCTGTGCTCCCAAATGGTCGCATTTCAGTATGTCAGCAGTGGCGCACCTACAGTAGCCAACAAGCCATTAATATTATTAAGGGGGGATCACTGAACTGTCTGGTGGGATGAGAGAGCCCATTAAAAAAAAAAAAAAACAGATGGTCAAACGCTTTGGGGCTTTTTCAGCGAATTCACAGCTTATAAAATGTTTCCCCTTATAGATGAGTGTTACTGGAAGGTTAAGAGAAGGAACGTTTCCCTCACTCAGTGTGGTCAAGTAATTGGGGGAAAATGGATACATGTGCCAAGAGGAGGTGAGATGAGAGCAAAAGACAAGCCATGGCAGGAATGTAACCAGAAAGTGTGAGAAAAGAGGTTCGGCAGGTGAATGAAAGCACAAGTACATGGAAACGAAATGTGCTTGGAGAGGAAAAGTGAAAGTGGCTGGAAAATCATGACAGAGAGGGAGTACAAAGAAAGCGGTAAATGTAATGATGAAAGAAGTAACAGTAAATAAAGAGAAGGAGGGTAGTGGGATCAAAGAAGAAAGCAGAGAACTGGTGAGGAACATGGGACAAAGAGCTGATGAGAAGAAGGGAGGGAAAAAAAGGGTGGTGGTGTGTAAGGGGGAGTTGAAAAAAGTAAGTGTAGCGGCCATAACCCGTTGCAGGGCGGCCTTGGCTTGATGGGCTTACCGGTTACCTTCTCTTGGCCTGCTCTTCCACTTCCAGGGGTTCCCAGGGTTGATACCCAACGACTTGTACACTGACACAGGTGAAATCCTTTTTAAATGGGTTTATTTTGCAGTAAGAACTTTCAAACAACACAGTCTCTTAGGGAACAGAGGGCACGGGTGAAGAACTCAGACATCTTGCACTGCAGGTCTAACAAAGTCTCTATTTCCACCCAGAGAGTAGCCACTCACAGTTGGGTACTTCAAGGCTGAACAGATCTCTAGCCAGAGATCATGGAAGTCAGCACATTGACTCCAACTTGAACAATAAACTAAGGGTGAACAGGAACCTTTTTCCTCCGTACCTGGAATGTTTCCCGTCTCCTCAATGGTACTGGAAAAATGTGAATTAGTCAATTTCCTTCTCAACTCAGTAACCAGGCACTTCTCAGGATGCCACTTGCCGGCCCTCCTCCGAAGAGTCCTCCCCGGTCACTTCCACGAGCTGTGGTGCCCCTCCAAGGCGAGAACACCCCCGGACACTTTGAATCCTCCCTCAGTTACTGCGCCTCGGACCAGCAGGTTCCGAGACTCGGGAAGAGACGGATCCCTACCCCAGACCAGGCAGGTCTATCAGGAACATGTTGCAGGGTGTCGAACACCCGTGACCGGGACCGCTCACGGGGCTACCCCGGTCCTGGAACCAGAACAGACCACACGGGTCTCACGAACACCTCCAGAACCCTGAACACGTGACCCACACCCCCTTAAGTACCCCTTCTCAGACTCCTCAGCGGGCCCCGGCACTACCACTGATTGGCTCCGAGAAGGCAGATACCTAAACATCCAACCAGACCTGGTTCTGGCCTGTCATGTGCACCTCCCCATTCACATGACCAGGCAGAACTTCCAAACACAGCATGGCCAGACTGGTGTTAAGGCCTACCTACACAATTAACCCTGAGAATCTTTATTGTTCTGGCAAAAACTAAATTTACATGCGTATGACATTTGATCCCAAATGGCATCTGCTACATAAGTTTAAGAATAAAAAAGAAAAGTTAATGAAGAACAAAAAATAAAGGGGAAAAGAGGAAGGTGGAATGGAAAAGTATTTGGGGGATAAGGAAGTGAAGGAGAAGAACTGGTGTGGAGAAGGAAGGGATGAAGGAGACATGGTGCTGAGGAGAAGGGATTAATGGAGGAGAGATGGGGGTGAGGATAAGGGAGGGATGAAGAAGTGATGGTGGTGAGGAGAAAGGAGGAATGGAGGAGAGATGGTGGTGAGGAGAAGGGAGGGATGAAGAAGAGATGGTGGTGAGGAGAAGGGAGGAATGGAGGAGAGATGGTGGTGAGGAGAAGGGAGGGATGAAGAAGAGAAGGTGGTGAGGAGAATGGAGGAACGGAGGAGAAATGGTGGTGAGGAGAAGAGACGGATGAAGAAGAGATGGTGGTGAGGAGAAGGGGGGAATGGAGGAGAGATGGTGATGAGGAGAAGGGTGGGAATGGAGGAGAGATGGTGTTGAGGAGAAGGGAGGGATGGAGAAGAGATGGTGGTGAGAAGAAGGGGGAATGGAGGAGAGATGGTGGTAAGGAGAAAGGAGGAATGGAGGAGAGATGGTGGTGAGGAGAAGGGAGGGATGAAGAAGAGATGGTGGTGAGGAGAAGGGGGGAATGGAGGAGATATGGTGGTAAGGAGAAGGGAGGGATGAAGAAGTGATGGTGGTGAGGAGAAAGTGTCCTTTGAGATACGAGATCTGATTAATTGTGCAACAATGAGAGTGATTTATGTAATTACTTGCCCTTGTTCCAAAATATATGTTGGCAAAACCAAAAGAATGTTGAGAATTAGGATTGGTGAACACATAAGTGAAATTAAAGACAAGAGTAAACCACCTGAGAAACCACTCGCTAAACATTTTGCCATGTATCATGACCACAATCCAACGGGTATGACAGTAAAGGGTATTTATGCCCTAAAATTGCCTAGCAGGAGGGGTGACTTTGATCGCATCCTCCTACAAAAAGAAAAGTGGTGGGTGTATCGATTAAAGTCGCTCGCTCCAGCAGGCCTGAATACTGAGCTCAATCTGCAGGTGTTTTTGGCACAATAAGATCCTGACTTGCCATATTGGTATTTTTTAATATGGGGGTCGGGACTGTTTTTCTATTTACCGCATATTTAGATATATGCTATTCTTTAAAAAAAATAAGAATCATCCAAGATGAAGCTACGCTAATAGCCAGCGAAACACGTTGACGTCACATCCGGACGCTGGACGAACCTTGCATGGGCTGGAGACAGCTGATGTAGCCTGATACACGGAGTATTTTGTTTTTTGAGAAATTTGATATTATTCCTTCATATGGACGATCGGTGTCTCCGTAAGCCCTCATTTGCTAAAGCGAGCTATGTGTGCTGAACTACCAACAGCAGAGGATCACCTTTGTTTTTGGGCTGCCGAAATGTTCTCATATCGAAAATAACAACGATTGATGTCGGCCTGTGAGTAGTGCATATCGTGTGGATGTTATAAAACATGTGTTGGTAGAGCAAACTTTACGCTCGTGAAGTAACCTTTGCAGGATCGGACAATCTGTTTTCCTCAGAGAAACGAACAACAGCGCTTGGGAAGGCTGCGGTATTGTATGAGGCATAATTTATGGCCATTCAAAATTATCTGTTGATGTACTGTGATATTGCAGCATTTACTGACTAAATGGAAATGAACCGCTTCTAGTCGTGAAACAACTCAGATGTTTTTCTATATATTAGCTCTCTGTGGCCTTTGTGAACAAATAGCAGTCTCCGAAGGAAATAACTTCTATACCATAAAATAAATTTGGCTAATCCAAGCCGATAACTTTCAAAATAACTAACACTGTCACTGGCGAATGAACTGTGCACCCATAACTATCGAATGGACACTCTGTTGTAAAGATTTTTTGGGAATCAGGCAGATAGTAATAGCTATAATTTAAAATTAGTCTCTTTTCCATGCTTGCTGTTGATTGCCAGATAAACACATTAACTGACATTGTGAGCATTTCTACAGGTCTAATTGGTTTATTATAATCGTTTTTGGCAATCGGTAGCAATTGGTCCGGACCAGCGTCATTTTTTGTGTTTGTTGTGTGTGTCATTTACGTTTTGTCTGTGGTCGGTTTTATATGATATATGTTTGGTCTACTTCGGAAATGGAAATTTTTTATGAATGGTCTTTGGTTTTTTAATGATGAAATTATGGTTAACCACTTGCCGCCCGCCCTATAGGCAATTGACGGCTGCAAAGTGGTTGCATAATCCTGACCGGACGTCATATGACGTGATCAGGATTATGAGCCGCTGCGCGCCCCCGGGGGCGTGCATCGCGGCGATCATTGTTGCGGGGTGTCAGTCTGACACCCGGCAACTACGATCTCGGTAAAGAGTCTCCGACGGAGACTCTTTACCACGTGATCAGCCGTGTCCAATCACGGCTGATCACAGTGTAAATGGGAAGAGCCGGTGATCGGCTTTTCCTCACTCGCGTCTGCCAGACGCGAGTAGAGGAGAGCCGATCGGCTGCTCCTCTGACAGGGGGGGTCTGTGCTGATCGGTTATCAGCACAGCCCCCCCGAGGATGCCCACACTGGACCACCAGGGATGCCACCAGACCACCAGGGAAAAGGTAATCCTCCCTAGACCACCAGGGATGCCAGTCAGCACAATGGATGCCAATCAGTGCCCATAATGGATGCCAATCAGTGCCCACAATGGGCATCACTGATTGGCATGCATTATTGTTTGGCACTGATTGGCATCCATTACTATAGTATAACACCAATGCTGCCTATGAGTGCCCACCTGTGCCGCCTATGAGTGCCCACCTGTGCCGCCTATCAGTGCCCACCTGTGCCGCCTATCAGTGCCCACCTGTGCCGCCTATCCATGCCCACCCGTGCCGCCTATCCATGCCCATCTGTGCCGCCCATCCATGCCAATCCGTGCCAGCTATCAGTGCCAATTTGTGCCACCTATCAGTGTCCGTCCGTGTCGCCCATCCGTGTCGCCCATCAGTGCTGCCTATCAGTGCCGCCCTATCAGTGCCGCCCTATCAGTGCCGCCTATCAGTGCCGCCTATCAGTGCCGCCTATCAGTGCCACATATCAGTGTCCATCAATGCCACCTTATTAGTGCCACTTCATTGGTGCCACATTGGTGCCCATCAGTGCCGCCTTATCAGTGCCCATCAGTGTAGCCCCATCAGTGCCCATCAGTGAAGGAGAAAACGTACTTATTTACAAAGTTTTGAAACTGAAACAAAAAAAAACATATTTTTTTTTCAAAATTTTCGGTATTTTTTTATTTGTAGCGCAAAAAATAAAAACCGTAGAGGTGATCAAATACCACCAAAAGAAAGCTCAATTTGTGGGAAAAAATGATAAAAATTTCATTTGGGTACAGTGTAGCATGACCGCGCAATTGTCATTCAAAGTGCGACAGCGCTGAAAGCTCAAAATTGGTCTGGGCAGGAAGGTGTATAAGTGCCCTCTATTGAAGTGGTTAATTATGTTATTTGAAATTTTAAATAAGTTATACGTTTTTTTATCAATTAACCTTATCTTTGGAGGTAAAAAAATTTTTGGTGCCCAAAGTAACCTCTTTTTGCAGTCCGTACTAATCGAACTGCTTTTTTTCATTTGGTGAGGAGAAAGGAGGAATGGAGGAGAGATGGTGGCGAGGAGAAGGGAGGGATGAAGAAGAGATGGTGGTGCGGAGAAGGGAGGAATGGAGGAGAGATGGTGGCAAGGAGAAGGGAGGGATGAAGAAGAGATGGTGGTGAGGAGAAGGGAGGAATGGAGGAGAGATGGTGGCGAGGAGAAGGGAGGAATGAAGAAGAGATGGTGGTGAGGAGGAGGGGGGGAATGAAGGAGAGATGGTGGCGGAGGGAATGATAGAAGAAATTGTAACATGTAGGGAGGAATGGAGGAGAGATATTGAGAAGGAAAAGATGGTGATAAGCGCAAAGGAAGGCAGAAAAGATATAAGAGGAATGAAAAAAAATGGTGTAGAGAGGAGGGGAAAGAAAAAGATCTGGTGGGGAGCAGAAAAAATGGTGAGGAACAAGGAAGAGGGAAAAGAGCTAGTAAGAAGAAGAATGGGAAAAGAGGATGGTGAAGAGGGAATGAAGAATAGAAAATGAAGAATAGAAAGAAAAGGAGAAAAGTTAACGAGGAACAAAAAATGTGGGGTAAAGAAGAAGGTGGGAGGGAAAATGGTGTTGAGGAGAATGGTAGAAAAATGGTGAAGAGAAGGGTGGATTAGAGGAGAGATGGTGGTGGGTAGAATGATAGAAAATATGGTGAGAAAAAGTGAAGAATGGAGCAGTGATTGTGGTAAGGAGAATGAAAGAAAAAATGGTGAGGGGCGGAATAAAGGAGGGATGGCAGTGAAGAGAATGATAGAAGAGATGGTGAAGGGAAGAGAGGAATGAAGTAGAGCTTGTGGTGAGGAGAACGATAAAATAAATTGTAAAGGGAAGGAAGGAATGAAGGAGGGATGGCAGTAAGGAAAAGGATAGAAGGAATGGTGAAGGGAAGGGAAGAATGGATAAGAGGTTGTGGTGGGGGGGAATGATAGAAGATATGGTGAGGAGTAAGGAGGAATGGAGTAAAGATATTGTGGTGGAAGAGATGATGATGATGGGCACAAAGGAAGGCAGACAAGATAACGAGAGGTAGGGGGAAAAACGGATGTAGAGAGGAGGGGAAAGAAAAAGATCTGGTGGAAATGGAAATGGTGAGGGACAAGGAAGAGGGAAAAGAGCTGTTGAGAAGAAGGGAGGAAAAAAAATGTGGCGCTGAGAAAAGAGAATTTGAGAAGAGTAAATTAAGAATACAAAGAAAAGAAGAAAAGTTAATGAGGAACAAAAAATAAGGGGAAAAGAAGAAAATGGGATTAAAATTTATTTGGGGGATAAGGAAGCAAAGGAGAACTGGTAAGGAGAAGGAAAGGATGATGAAGAGATGGTGTTGAGGAGAATGATGGAAGAAATGGGAAGGGAGGAATGAAGGAGAGATAATGGTAAGGAGATCTATAGAAGAAATTGTGAAGAGATGGGAGGAATGAAGGAGAGATGGTGGTGGGGGAATGATAGAGGAAATGGTAAGGAGAAGGGAGGAATGAATGGAAGATGATAGTCAGCGACTGATAGAAGAGATGGTGAGGAGAAGAGAAGAATGAAGAAGAGATGTTGGTGGGGTAATTATAGAATAGGTGGTGAGGAGAAGGGAGGATTGAGGAGAGATGGTGGTGAGGAGAATGATAGAAGAAATAATGAAGAGAAGGGAGGAATGAAGTACAGATGGTGGTGAGGAGAATAATAGAATAGATGGTGAAAAGAAGGGAGGAATGAAGGAGAGATGGTGGTAAGGAGAATGATAGAAGTGATGGTGATGCGAAGAGAGGAATGAAGTATAGATGATGAGGAGGAGAATGATAGAAGAGATGGTGATGGAATGGGAGGAATGGTGGGGAGATGGCGGTAGGGGGAATGATAGAAAAGATGGTGAGGAGAAGAGAGGAATGAAGGAGAGATGGTGGTTAGGAGAATGATAGAAAAAATTGTGAGGAGTAGGGAGGAATGGAGGAGAGATAGTGAGGTGAAAGAGATGATAACGATGGGCACAAAAAAAGCAGATGAGATAAAGAAACAAAAGCAGTGTAGAGATTAGAGGAAAGAAAAAGATCTAGTGGGGAGCAGAAGAAATAGCGAGGAACAAGGAAGATGGAAAAGAGCTGGTGAGACGAAGCAGGAGAAAAAAAAGAGGGTGGTCATGAGTGAGAAGGAAATAAGAAGAGTAAATGAATAGAAATAAACGGAAAAAGGTTCATGAAGAACAGAAAATAAGGGGGTAAAGAAGAAGGTTGGATGGAAAATTATTTGGTGGATAAGGAAGCAAATTAGAAGAACTGATGAAAAGAAGGGAGGAATGGAGGAGAGATGGTGTTGAGAAGAATAAAAGAAGAAATGATGAAGGCACAGGAGGAATTGAGTAGAAATGGTGGTAAAGAGAATGGATGATGAGGAGAAGAGAGGTTTGGAGGAGAGATGGTGTTGAGGAGAATGATAGGACAGATGGTGAGGAAAAGGAAGGATTGGAAGAGAGATAGTGGTGAGAAGAATGATAGAATAAATGGTGAGGAATATGGAAGAATAGAAGAGAGATGGTGGTTGAGACAGGAGAATGATAGAAGAAAGGGTGAGGAGTAGGGAGGAATGGAGGAGAGATATTGAGGTGGAAGAGATGATGATGAGCACAAAGGCAGACGAGATAATGAGAGGAAGGGAGAAAAACTGGCATAGAGAGGAGAGGAAACAGAAAGATCTGATGAGGAGCAGGAAGAAAATAGTGAAAGGAAAAGAATGGAGAAAAGATAGGAGGAAGGAGAAAAAGATGATAATGACAATGAGAAGGGAGAAGGAATGGTGAGGAGAAGGGAGGTAAGAAAATAGAAGGTGAGAAGGGAGAAGAGATGGAAATGGTGAGGTAAAGGGGAGGAGAAGGTGAAAAGAATGGTTAATTGGAGAAGAGATAGCTAAGAAAAGGAAAGAAGAGATAGCAGAGAGCAGGGAGAAATAAAGAAGAGATGGTGAGAAGAATGGAGTGATAAGGAGCATAGTGAGGGGAAGGCAGGAAGGAAAAAAAAAACATGATGCGCTGCTAATGGGGAAGGGCAAAAAGAAAACGATTAGAAATAATTAAAATTGCTCTAACGAGTAGGGCCTTCTGATCCCTTCAGTATTAAGTGGCATGGTAATGCCGTGTACACACGGCCGGACTTTTCGTCGGACTGAACTCTGAAGGACCTTGGCGGAGTTCCGACGGAACGGACTTGTCTACACACAATCACACCAAAGTCTGACGGATTTGACCGTGATAACGTATGACTGGACTAGAATAAGGAAGTTCATAGCCAGTAGCCAATAGCTGCCCTAGCATCGGTTTTCGTCCATCGGACTTGCATACAGACAAACTGATTTTTCGACCGGACTCGAGTCCATCGGAAAGATTTGAAACATGTTCTAAATCTAAAATCCATCTGATTTATCAACAGCAAAGGCCAGATGAAGCCCACACACGGTCAAATTGTCCGATTGATTAGTTCCGTTGAACCTTTGCTGTTGAAAAATCTGGCCATGTGTACACAGCATAACTGTCTGCCCTCGGGGTTTAAAGCACTGCACAAACTGTTGGCACTACAAACCATGAATAATAATAATAATAATAATAATAATAGAAGAAGAACAAAGAGATAGCAATGACTGAAAGTGAGAAACTTAGAGGGAGGCAGTAAGATAGTAAAAAGAACATGAAGACAAGGGAGAATAGAGGAATGATGATGAAGAGCAGGGAAGAAAAAAGAAGAGCTGTTGAGAAGGGAAGGGAGAAGAGACAATGAATAAGAAGGAATAAAGGAAGAGCTGTTGGGAAAGAAATGATGACAAGATGGTGAAGAAGAAGTGAGGAAGAAGGGAGAAGAGCTGGTTATGTTCTGGTGGTGAGTAAGGAAGAAGCAATGGTGAGGAGCTGGTGAAGAAGGGAGAGGAACATGGAAGAAGGGAAATATGTATATGTAGTAGAGAAACAAGATGAAGGTAAAGGGAGGAGTGTAAAGAAAAATTAGGAGGAAAGGAGTGTGTTGGTGGAGAGGAAAGGAGAAGACTAAGCCCTAATTTTTTTGGTAGAATTGAGAACTATATTTGTCCCAGAAAAATGTATACTTTTCACAGAAAATAAAGAGCACTGGGTCCTCACTGGTCCTCTAGCAATGTTGCCTTGCGTAGGCACACAGACACCGTCAACAAACTTTAGAACTGTTATAATAAAAGTAGATGGTTAAATCAGATGGGTTTCATGCATGTGTAGACCTGTCCACCTGGCTTTGGAATTATTTTCTGTCTAATTCTCTCTTCCTGAGGGAACACAACTAAGCCAAGAGTACCAGCATGGGGAGTCTTTATCCTGGGCTCTGACCTCAGCTACATGCTGGAAGAGTTACGTCACTCCAGACTGAGACCAGGAGAGGACATGAAAATGGAGATGCAGTGAGGAGACAAAGAAGACTGATGACTGTGACAAAGCAAATACCGAAAATAAACCCAGACACTGGCAAAGGTTGCAGAACGTCTGAACAATGTGTTTTGTTAGATGCAGTAACATTATAGTTCTGAAAAGTATCATACAAGTTGCATTTTTTCTCCAACCATCTCCACTCCAGGTGTTTTTTGACTTAAAGGTGTTTTGTCATTAAAAAAAAATAATAATATGATATATTATCTAATATCTGACAATAGGTCTCTGTCTCCTTCCAAGAGAAAATAAAGTACAACAGACTCTTCATGAAAACTTTTCAAATTTTAAGATCTGAAGGCATAAGAGGAGAGCATGAAAAGAACAGGTGACAGGGGTCATGTAAATTCTGGATGTCAATTAGGGATGAGCTCGGTGTTCGACTCGAATGCATGTTCGACACAAACACAGGCCGTTCGCCTGTTCGGCGAATTCAGAACTTTGTGGACCGTTCGCACTATAATCGTGTGGCACGAACGGCCCACAATGCACTACGCCATCGCAGTGCATTGCTGGCTCATGATTGGCTAAGCATGCACTGTGACCCCGCATGCTTGGCCAATCACAGCGCCGGCAGCGAGGAGAGCCATAATTGGCCACAGCCAGCCATCCACATGCCCAGCAGTTGAATGCTAGCTTGGCTACATTTTTAGCACTTCAACTGCTGCCTTTTCAGTTGGTAGACTCGGCCCCCTTCCGTGAGTTTGTGCAATGTGGGGTTCCTCAGTGGCAGGTTCTCAAATGCTACTTTTTCTCATGGACGGCGATTCTGGCTCTCTACCGGCATGTGGAAGGCAATGTCCATGCCTCGCTGGACAGGGCAGTCAGCGGTAAGGTGCATATTACCGCTGACTCATGGTCCAGCAGGCATGGACAGGGAAGTTACCTAGCTTTCACGGCCCATTGGGTCACTCTTCTGGCAGCTGGGAAGGATGCAGGACAAGGTGCAGTAGTGTTTGAGGTTGTTCCGCCACTGGTTGTGACACACCTCCCTCCTCCACCCCCTCCTCTTCTTCATCCTCCATGGCCTCTTCCTGTGCTTTGTCCTCGGAACCAGCGGTGCTCCGTAGGCGTTCAAAGGGCTATGCAAGTACGCAGGCAAAAAGATGCCATGCTGTGCTTGCGCTGGTTTGTTTGGGGGGCAGGAGCCACACTGGGGGCAGATATTTTGTCAGCTCCGCAGGGGCAGGCCGAGAGGTGGTTGACGCCAAGCCAGTTTAAGCCAGGAATGATAGTTTGCGACAATGGCACCAACCTCCTCTCCGCCCTCTGACAGGGACAACTGACCCATGTGCCCTGTGTGGCTCATGTCCTTAACCTTGTGGTGCAGTGGTTCTTGGGCAGGTACCCGGGCTTACAGGATGTCCTGAGGCAGGCCAGGAAAGTCTGTGTGCATTCCAGCCGATCATATAATGCCAGTGCTCGGCTGGCTGAGCTCCAAAAGAAGTTGAACCTGCCCAAGAACTGCCTTATATGTGACATGCCCACCAGGTGGAACTCAACATTGGCCATGCTGCAGCGGCTGCACATGCAGCAGAGAGCCATCAATGAGTACCCCTGCGACTACAGCACCAGGACAGGGTCAGGGGAGCTCGTTTTTTTTCACCATGCCAGTGGGGCATGATCAGGGATGCATGCACTGTCCTGTCACCATTTGAGGAGGCCACGATGATGGTGAGCAGTAACAGTGCATGCATCAGTGACACTGTACCTCTTGTCCACCTGTTGGAGCATACGCTGCATGAAATAATGGACAGGGCACTTGAGGCAGAACAGAGGCAGGAAGAAGAGGATTTCCTTTCCTCTCAAGGCCTGCTTTATCCAGACAGTGTTCCTGCTGTCCCACCCATCACACAGGAAGAGGATGAGGAGGAGGGGGAGGATTGTGTCAGCATGGAGGTGGAGCCTGGCACTCAGCAGCAGCAGTCTTTTAGGGATGATTTACAGTCCCAAGAAACCCGTGGACTTGTACGTGGCTGGGAGGAGGTGGCTGCGGATCATGTCATCCTTAGTGACCCAGAAGACTCCGGACTGAATGCCTCAGCTAACCTACGCTGCATGGCCTCCATGATCCTGCAAAGCCTGCGGAAGGATGCTCGTATTCTTCAGATCAAGGAGAGGGACCATTACTGGCTGGCCACTCTCCTTGATCCACGGTACAAGGGTAAGGTTTCAGACCTTTTCTTGCCGTCGCAGAGGGAGCAGAGGATGAGACATCTCTGGGAGGCCTTGCAGAAAGGTCTGTGCAACACGTTCCCAGAGACTGGGAGGTTACAAACTCTTGGTCCTGGACAACGTGTTGCTGAGGCTTCAGTCAGTGGTGAAGAAGGTGGCCGTCTGACCGATGTGTTCAGACAATTTTTCAGTCCGCAGCCCCAAGGTATGATCAGTTCCAGCAACCATCGCCAGCGTCTGATTTACATGGTGGAGGAATGCCTAGGGGCAAGGTCCGACTTGGACACCTTTCCCACCGAAAATCCTCTGGCTTACTGGGTCTTGAGGGTGGATCACTGGTCAGAGCTTGCACAGTATGCAATTGAGCTACTGGCCTCTACGGCATAAGGCGTTCTTTCGGAACGCACATTCACTGCTGCTGGAGGGTTTGTGACCAATCACAGGGTGCGCCTGTCCACCGACTCGGTTGATCGACTGACCTTCATAAAGATGAATCAGTTTTGGATCACCACCAGCTACCAAGCACCTGAAGCTGATGTAACCGAATAAATGTTTTTGTCACATCCCTTCAAGACTGCCTATGCTGATGCTGAGTGACTGTCCTGTTATGTTGACTGACTATCCTCTTCCTCCTCAATGATCCTGCTGATAGCTTGTAAGAACATTTTTGGTTCTGGGTGAAGCCACCAGTGGCTAAGGCCCAATTTTTCAGCCCCTGTTTAACATGGGCGTGTAATTAAAATTTTTGATGCAATGCTTTGCAGCAGGGATCATTCCTGCACTCCAACTAGAGTATCTGGGAGAGGTTGCAGTGTCGTGGCACCAGCACCAGTGCCTAAGGCCCAATTTTTCAGCCCCTGTTTAACAGGGGTGTGTAATTAAAATTTTTGATGCAATGCTTTGCAGCAGGGCCAATTCCTGCACTCCAGCTAGAGTATCTGGGAGAGGTTGCAGTGTCGTGGCACCAGCGCCAGTGCCTAAGGCCCAATTTTTCAGCCCCTTTTTAACAGGGGTGTGTAATTAAAATTTTTGATGCAATGCTTTGCAGCAGGGCTCATTCCTGCACTCCAGCTAGAGTATCTGGGAGAGGTTGCAGTGTCGTGGCACCAGCGCCAGTGCCTAAGGCCCAATTTTTCAGCCCCTGTTTAAACAGGGGCATGTAATTAAAATTTTGATGCAATGCTTTGCAGCAGGGCTCATTCCTGCACTCCAACTAGAGTATTTGGGAGAGGATGCAGTGTCGTGGCACTGGCACCAGTGCCTAAGGCCCAGTTTTTCAGCCCCTGTTTAACAGGGGCATGTAATTAAAATGTTTGATGCAATGCTTTGCAGCAGGGCTCATTTCTGCACTCCAACTAGAGTATCTGGAAGAGGTTGCAGTGTCGTGGATCCAGCACCAGTGCCTAAGGCCCAATTTTTCAGCACCTGTTTAACAGGTGCATGTAATTACAATTCTTGATATAATATTTCACAGCAGGGCCCGTTCCTGCGCCCACCGACAGTAACCACCACCACCACAACCACCAAAGGCCCAAATTTTCTACCACTGTTCAACAATGGCAATTAATTACAATTCTTGATATAATCGTTCACAGCAGGGCACTCCAGCACCCATCAAGAGTCACTTTGAGGGCTCACAGTGTTAACTTGTGGCAACAACAACACATTAGGGCCAAATTTCTGCAGAGCATATAGGGCAGGCCCCTATTTTCAAACATCCAACTTACAAATGTCTCCTACTTGCAAACGGAAGGAGACAACAGGAAGTGAGATGAAAAAAGACGGACGGCCAAAAAAAAATATACAGGGGTGATAACCCTTCCCTATGTTTTCCAAAAAGCTGAAAAATAGATTTTTTGACTGGAGCTACACTTTAAAAATGTACCAGTTCAAAATTACAAACAGATTCTACTTAACACAACAAACCTGTCCCTGTCTTGTTTGCACCGCCTGTATACTGCTGTTCTGAGTATATAGGGCCTGGGGGCCCCACACCTTTCCTTTTTTTAATTTGGGTATGGGGTTCCCTTTAATATCCATACAAGACCCAAAGGGGCTGGTAATGGGCAGGAGGGGCTACCCATGCCATTTTTATCACTGATTTTCATTCATATTGCCGGAACCAGACATTACATTAAAACCGCAAGCAGTTTTAAATGACTTTTTTTCCGTTAAATGTCATTTTGTGCAGGGACTGTTCTAAACACGGGAAACACGTGCCACTTCACAGGCATACTATAGACACCCCCCAGGCATGATATTTAAAGGAATATTTCACTTTTTTTCACATTAATCGTCATTAAAATCAGTGCTCCCGAAAAACGGTCATTTAAAAAAAAAAAGTTGCATTGATCCATGTTCTCTGGGGCAGGAGCCGGGTCCCCAAACCCTTTTTAGGACAATATCTTGCATATTAGCCTTTAAAATTAGCACTTTTGATTTCGAACCTTCGAGTCCCATAGACTTTAATGGGGTTCTAAAGTTCGTACTAATTTCCGGTCCGTTTGAAGGTTCTGGTGCGAACCGAACCGGGGATGTTTGGCTCATCCCTAGTGTCAATATACTGTCAGTGCTCATTTGAGAACACTTAAGTTACTTGAATAGGAATGAGATAAATTGGCAAAATTGGGGAAGGTAAAACTAAGGTGGTGTTTTTTTATTTTTTTATTTAGCTTTTATTTAGCTTTTATATAAATATAGATAGTTAGATAGATAGATAGATAGATAGATAGATAGATAGATAGATAGATAGATAGATAGATAGATATTTATTAATATATGTATTTATTTATTTTTACTTTTTATTGAAGATTTTTCTAAGATACATACATTCACCGCCCACTTTATGAGGTGTACCCTGCTAGTATCGGTTGGACCCACTTTTGCCTTCAGAAGTGTCGTAATTCTTTATGGCATACAGTAGATTCAACAAGGTGTTGGAAACGTTCCTCAGAGATTTAGGTCTATATTGGCATGATAACATCACACAGTCGCTGCAGATTTGTTAGCTGCACATCCACGATGTGAATCTCCCATCCCACCACAAAGGTGCTCTATTGGATTGAGATCTGGCGAGTGTGGAGGCCATTGGAGGGCAGTGACCTCATTGTCCAGTGGCGAGATGATTGGAGCTTTGTGACATGGAGCATTATCCTCCTGGAAGAAACCATCAGAAGCTGTAGTCATAAAGGGATGGACATGGTCAGCAACAATACTCAGGTAGGCCGTGGTGTTTAAACCATGCTCAGTTGGTTCTAAGGGGCCCAAAATGTTCCAAGAAAATATCTCCTACACCATTACACCACCACCAGCTGCCTGAACAATTGATATAAGACAGGATAGATCCATGCTTTCATGTTGCTTACGCCAAATATTGACCCTACCATCTGAATGTCACAGCTGAAATCAAGACACATCAGATGTTTTTACAATCTTATTGTCCAATTTTGGTTAGCTTGTGAGAATTGTAGCCTCAGTTTCCTGTTCTTAGCTGACAGCAGTGCCCCCCCAGTGTGTTCTTCTGCTGCTGTAGCCCATCTTCTTCAAGATTGGATCTGTTGTGCATTCAGAGATGGTATTCTGCATACCTTGGTTGTAATGAGTGGTTATTTGAGTTATCGTTGCCTCTCTATTATATGGAATAAGTCTTCCCATTCTCCTCTGACCTCTGACATCAACAATGCATTTTCCTAAACACATCTGCTGCTCACTGGATAGTTTCTCATTTTCCAAACATTCTCTGTAAACACAAAGAAAATTGAGTACTGTCAGTGATACTTTTTTTATTTGCACTAACATACAATTTTTCAGGACAAGCTTTCGGGGTATGTCCCCTTCTTCAAGGTGTAGAAACAGAACAAAACTCTGGATAGCCGCACTCCGGATTGTGTAAAAATTAGATGCCTTTATTTCTTCAAAATGCAAGTGCAAAACTTCATTGAACAAAACGTCACAGCAAAAAGGGAACAAAAAAGGATTTTTGAATAAAATAGCTAACGCGTTTCACGCTACAAACAGCGCTTACTCATTGCTATGAGTTTTGTTCTGTTTCTACACATTTGGCTTATGCAATCAGCCTGCACCTGGAACCCCATTTGGAGAGCTAGCAGCCTGTCAGTGGTTTTGACTTGGAGCGGTGACATCTTTGTTTGTTTTGTCGCCCTTCTTCAAGGTCCAAGCAGTACTGATTTACACATTTTTAAGCAGAATGTAGAAAAAAAAAAAAAAAACAACAAAAAAAACACATACAAATCAATGGCAATAAAGATAAGAGAAGAGTTAGTGAGATAAGACAGAGGGAGAGCTATGGAATTGGGGGGGGGGGGGTTGCTAGTCACAGAGGGGGTTGTGACTAGCAACCCCCCCCTCCATTCCATAGCTCTCCCTCTGTCTTATCTCACTAACTCTTCTCTTATCTTTATTGCCATTGATTTGTATGTGTTTTTTTTTTATTGTTGTTTTTTTTTTGTTTTTTTGTTTTTTCTACATACTGCTTAATGTGTAAATCAGTACTGCTTGGACCTTGAAGAAGGGGACATACCCCGAAAGCTTGTCCTGAAAAATTGGATGTTAGTGCAAATAAAAAAAGTATCACGGACAGTACTCAATTTTCTCTGTCACAATTGCACTAATACGGCTACAATCACATTAAGTCTGTAAACACAAGAGATGGTTGAGTGTGAAGATCCCAGCTTCTTTGAGCTGCAGTGTGCATGAGGCCTAGGAGTTGTACCCTGGAGTATGTATATTTATAAAGCAGATATATTAGACATAGTGGGGGTTTTACTAAATCTAGTGCAGTCATTATTCCTCTAGAGACCCTCCTGTACTTGACTCCAGACCTCCAAATTTCACGATGGACCCTCAAAGGGATCCACTCCCTGCAATACTTAATACAAGAAACCCGCCTCAAGTCCTTCTCCCAACTACAGTCCAAATACGGCCTTCCTGCTTCAGAACACTTTACCTTCTTACTCATCCACCATTGCCTGCGTAATTTATCCCTTCCCCTTTACACTGTACACCCTAAAACCTAGGATTATCTCACCAACCCTACCTCCAATATCAAAGGCATTTTTACAATAATCTTCACCAAAAAGATACCTTCACCAAACTAAACCCACACCACAAGTGGGACTCTGACCCGGCATGTACTTTTTCCGACACCCAATGGCAACTCGCACTCAAGACCATATACAAAGCCACCAAATGTGTGGCCCTTTGGGAACTCACACAAAAAATATCATTACGTTGGTACATCACCCCATCCAGATTGGCTTCTTTTGATCCCCAAAACCCCAACACCTCTTGGAGATGTAAAGCGGCTGTCTGGGACATACTCCATATCTTCTGGACATGTTCCAACGTACAGAAATACTGGAACAACATATTTAAGCTTATTACAGACGTCACTAATTCCGCTATTCCCCCGTCACCCGCACTGGCAATTCTAAACCTAACTATTGACAACATACCCTACATCATCAGACATGTAACAACCCACATACTTCTGGCAGCCAGACTCAACACAACTAGGCAGTGGAAGTCTGACAAGCCTCTGAACTCATCCCAAATCATCGATCTGGTAGCCCTACACTTTAGCTACGAACTTATGACAGCCGCCAGCAATGGTCAGGCTACAAAAACTCGCACACACTGGCAACCATGGATCAACTGGACTTATGCTACGACTGACGCTTAACGACACTACTTCACAGATCATTTTCCTTCTTTCTTGACCGAGCAATACCACCGACCTCTCCAACGGTTAAGTAATAAATGTTCTAATAAGTTACTAAAAGGAAATGTTCACAAGTGTTTAGATTACACTAGTAGATACTCTCCACTCCTGTGGCACTAAAGATCCCACTAGGGGTGCCACACCAGAGGAGAAGATACATTTTATTTCTAGTTACTCTCATAGTTAAACGCTGAATTTTTAATATACTTGCAATCTGTTAGTGGACACAAGTTAAACTGTTCAAATGTATTTACCGACGTCGTTGCACGACGTACAATGACCAATTGTACACTGTATTTTATATGCAAAACCAATAAAATATTTGAAAGATAAAAATCTGGTGCAGCTGTGCATGGTAACCAATCAGCTTCCAGGTTTACGATTCGGCTCACACTGGTCGGATATGGTCTCTGACTTCGAGAGCATAAGTCGCATGACATGTCTACTTTTGTCCAACTTGGGCACGATCTCAGGCCATTACTTTAAATGTAAGTCACATCCAAATCAGATCATCATCACTCATCCGACTTGTGGCATGCAACTTATGCTCTGAGGGTCTTGAAGGGGAACCCCAAAATTTAAAAACAAAAACAACATAGGCCCTCCCCAGATCCATTCCAGGCCCTTTGAGGCATGGATCTTGAAGTGGAACCCCACACCAAAATAAAATTTAAAAAAAGCCCCCCCCCCCAAAATTCATACCAGACCCTTATCCAAGCAAGCAGCCCGGCAGGTCAGGAAAGGAGGGGGGCAAGCGAGTGCCTCCCCCTTCCTGGACCATACCAGGCCACATGCCCTCAACTTGGGGGGGTGGGTGCTTTGGGATAGGAGGGGCTCTGCACCCCCCACCCCAAAGCACCTTGTCCCCATGTTGATGGGGGCAAGAGCCTCTTTCCGACAACCCTGGGCGGTGGTTTTGGGTGTCTGCGGGCATGGGGCTTATTGGAATTTGGAAGCCCCCTTTAAGAAATGTCTTCTTCCTCCACCGATGTCTTCTCCCTTCACTGATGTCTTCTTCCTCCGCCACTGACCCGCTAAAAATAAAAAACCCAGTCCTCCTCTGATGCTGGCTCCAGCCGTTGTGTCATCTCTGGTGTCCGCCAGTTCTTATATAGCCATGGCATGACCTCACCTGGAGACCATGCACCTTGTGACATCATGTGACAAGGTGAAGTTATATTCTCTACTGTCACTTTCATAAATGAAAGACCTATTTATTTGTTTTGTGGAATTTTAACTGCTTCAGATTGGTGAATTTTATAGGAGATTGAAGTCAGAGCTCTACTTTGATGTCATAGGGTGTAAACAGATGCCCAGTAAATATGGGAGCCTGACTCCCAATTGTGGAAGTGAGTCTGCACTGGTCACCATGGCCTCAGAAGGGCGCTGCTGCTCCCTTATTGTCTAATAAGCAATTTTGGGGGAAAAGTCTATGAAGAAAGTAGCAGCACTTCAGAGTTGAAGCGGCAATCTGTGTTTATTGATCGATCTGATATACAGCAGATCACCCGTTGATGCGTTTCACTTATTAATGAGCTTATTTGTAGAGTGGAAGCTAACAGATCTGGGGATCTGTTTGCACTTGCATCTATCAAGATTTACAAAACAAATTAACATTATCAATGTTTTCAGGTAAAACAATACAAACACAGTAATATCTACGTTTCCATTATTTCTTATGGGGAAGCTTGCTTTGATATACACGTGCCTTGGATTACAAGCAGGTTTCCAGAATGAATTATGCTCACAAATCCAAGGTTTTACTGTGTATGTTTGTTAGATATTTTTTTGTAAGAAAAAAATGGAGTTCAGGTTTGTGAGAGCTTGTCCCAATGCAGAGCACTACTGAAAACAAATTACATAGCCAATCGTCCAGTGGTACATTCGTTGTGTGCATAAAGAGTACAATTTGAAGTTCTCAGGCTATTTCCTCTACAGGTCGAATTTTATTCATTGATAAAAAAAAACAGAGTGGTCCAGGAAATTACAGTATTTTGGCCTCTAGATGGAGCTGACAATCATAGGGATTTAGTATGTCAGGAATCAGAAGCAGGGATGGCCAAATCTGCATGGCTACACTTGTATGTGCTATATTTTACAGTGAAACCAAAATCCATCCAAACAACAGTAAACAGGAAACACAGCAAATGTGAACATACAAATGAACAATAAACCGAGGGACAAAATATCTAACAAGCTAACTGTAACATAATATATACAAAATGAGGAACATAAAGATTCAAGGAAGGGGGGAACCAGGACTGGAATCAGGAACAAGAGGACCGGGAGCAAGATAGGAGCAGGATCAGGCTCAAGATTTATCAGCAAGCATGCATCTGGTTTGCAGGCAAAACAATGAAGTGGAGAGGAATAGAAGAGGGATTAAATGCCCGCCCAGCATCCAGCATCAGGTAGAGACTGAACACTGGAATCTGCTGGCTGCTAGGAGACACCAGCTGGTGAACAATGGAACTACATCCTCCCACTCTGGGAAGCATAGTGCCACTAGCAAGTGATTCGGGTCCTGAAAAAGTATTTATTTCCTGTGATCCTCAAATCTATTTAGTGGCCATAACATGGCATATTCCCGAACTAATTTTTATGAATTAATTACATTCAACTTGTTGAGGAAATAGAAGGAGTGTATACGATTTTGCTGCATACGCACAGAATGAATGTACATGCAATTTCCCTTGACAAAGTAGTTAGTTACACGCTTTAGTGTCCTGGCTTTGCTAATGTTACACTGTTCACCAATCGGTAAGAAACTTTAATAAATAAGGAATGTATTTTTATATGTATAATTTTCCTAGATCGTTGTTCTATCCAAAACTCGTTGATCGCATTAACAGAAAAAAAAGTTGGAATCCCATAACAGTGGTTAGTTCTTTCTTGCACCCCCCCCCCCCCCAACCCTAGCCAATGTTCATGGGATACCAGAATCCACATTGATCCTGCCAATAACCTCTCTGAAGTGTACAGAAAATGATAAATTTGAGTTCAGCTCCCGTTCTTCTCGCACAGTGACAAACCTCCAACTTACCATTGCCAATAACAGTCTTGACCCCGTCATGGCGGACACCGCGGCCGCACAACATATCCTTATGTTTCAGTCTGGGCTGTTCAGAACTCAGCATGTTCACCGCAAGTCAATCTATAAATTCTAAGAAGGCTTTAATAAGCGATGGTGAGAAAGAAACGATGGAGGAAAATTGACACCTCTCCGAAGCTGTACCAACATATTTTTGGCTGACTCTTGGATGGATTAAGAATTAAATTCACTCAATTTTGACAGAAAAGTGGTACTCCACCTTAAATCAGGATTCTGCGTCTGTGATGTCAGTGTTGCTGAGAGTGATGGACATCCTATATACACTGTGCTGGACATGGCTCTCAGGATTAAATATTTGCAATTAGAAACTACTGAACATCTTAAGGTATATCTAAAGCCAAAACCTTTTCTTCTAATTTTGTGTATTGCTAACCCCCAGTGGGAGTTTGAATATTACGCTGACATTCTTCACTTGTTAGCTGACAGCCAGGTGCAAGGTATTTTCTGCAGCCAGGTGCACACACACTTAAGTCTCACGATCGGAACATAATGACGTACTACATTGTTTTTTCAGCTCTTTAGCGCCACCCTTTGGGCTCCTTCTGCTAATTCCGGGTTAGTAGTAATAATAATAATTTTATTACTGATATCACTAGAAAAAAAAAAAAGCCTTTGAAAATGTGTTTGCAATAACTCCATCAGTATCACCAGCAAAGCAGCTTCATTATTATCCCATTAAAGAAGAAGAGAATTGTGCGCTGCATTTCCAGATTTCATAATTTGCCGAGTCACGAATGTTAATTCTCCATTACGAACGCTAGTTGACAAGACCGACCGCTTCCGGCTCATCCTTGCTTCCGAGCATTTTGTACTTTGGACTTTTGTCCGACAAACTTGTGTACACATGATCAGAAAATCCGACAACACACATTTTAAAACATGCCATCCAATATTTTTCCTGCGAAAAATCCGACAATTGTCCGATGGAGCATACACACGGTCGGATTTTCCACCAACAGCTTGTCATCACACACTTCCCGTCAGAAAGTCCGATCGTGTGTATGATGCTTTAGGCTCGATGTAGTATCCTATTGGATGCCTAGCATTGTGGAAGAGGAAGCACTAGAGCCGGACCCGCCGCTGCCCTGGGGACACAGCCAGCGAGGAGAGGAGGACACAGCCAGTGAGGAGAGGAGGACACAGCCAGTGAGGAGAGGAGGACACAGAGAGCGAGGAGAGGAGGACACAGCGAGCGAGGAGAGGAGGACACAGCGAGCGAGGAGAGGAGGACGCAGCCAGCGAGGAGAGGAGGACACAGCCAGCGAGGAGAGGAGGACACAGCCAGCGAAAAGAGGAGGACGCAGCCAGCCCACCCATTGCAAAGTAAGTGACGGACCTTGGGGGGGGATTTAGCTGGCTGACAGTGCCGCGAGTTCCGCGGCTGCCCCTGGTGTGGGGAAGGTCCATCAGTGTTGCAACGCCCTGGGGGTAGTGCTGGTTGTTTTCCGCCCCCCAGAATAAAAGCCTACCAGCCACAGAGCATTTGGGCAAGCTATCAGATCACTAGCCAGCCATCCCTTTAGTTGGACCCTTAGCTGACTGTACTAGCACACAGAGGGGCAGCCAAAAATAACAGGCCCAAAGATTATTGGTCTGTACTCACTGGAGTTGCAAACAGATCCTCAGGCATGGCTCCCTCTCAGTCAGCTCCTCTGAAGAACCAGGGTCACGTCTTTACTTTAGCTTCAGGCCCTCAGGTCGACCACCTGAGGCCGCATGGAAGCAGGTGCCAGGGGTGGCAAGCCTGCCTCACCCCCAGCCAGGGCCGCTGATAGAAATCATGGGGCCCCATACAGCCTACCTGACGGGGCCCCCCCCTTCAGTTCCACCCTTGGTCCTGCCCCTGATCCCTCCTTTAGCCCCACCCTGGCCCCACCCATGGCCCCGCCTTGAAAAAAAGTGCAGGCTCGTCTACAAGTGATATTTATTTTCTTTTGGTGGAATTTGGTCACCTCTGCGGTTTTTACTTTTAAAAAAAACAAAAAAATAAAAACAATTTTGAAAAAAAAAACATATATATATGCTGCCAATGCCGTAATGTATAGATTCTGCTTCAGTAGTAGTAGATCTCGAATCCCCCCCAAGCAAGCACACACCTGTGTTAGCCTGGCCCCAGGAGTCACTTCTTCCCTGATCCTGCTGCTGCCTGGACTGGAGTGCGGGTGTCCACAAATTATTGCAGTCAGATGCCAGCTGCTTCTTTTTTTTCTTCTGCTGCTGGCGGCCCGCTCGCTTCACTGCTTCTTCTCTCGGACCGAGTGAAGAACAGAGCAGAGGGAGAGGAATCACTCCGGCGCCAGGAAACGACATGCTGGCCGGGACTTGAGCCAGCATGAGGAGCGGGCGCGGAAGAGACTTTCTTCCACGCCCGCAATAGAAAAAAATAGTCCCTCCCCTGTCGCCACCTGCAGATATTGAGCTATCAAAATAAAAAAACTCAAAAAGTAACCGGGGGGAAGGGGAGGATGACTCCGACAGACAATGTTTGGTCATGGTGGCTGGAGGATTTTTTATTTTTTTTACATTAATTAGTTCTGTGGTCAGGTTTCCCGGGCCCTCCTGCTGGCCAGGCCCAGTACAACAGGGCCAGTTGTACTGGCCTATCAGCGGCCCTGCCCCCAGCTGGTGCACTCCACCATCTGGGCAGCAAAGAGCCCCAGAGATATTTGCCCGAAGACGGGCACCGCTGTCTACGGCGCATGCGCCGTAGACATCGGGGCGCAGGCGCACTGAGCGTAGCATCCTCGATAACGAAGATGCCGCGCAATGCCGCACGTCTCGGCTCCCGTGCGCATGCGCGGGAGTGACGTCATCGCGGCTTCGCCGAATGACAGCGGCGGAGCTGCGAGACCCACCGAGAAGATGGATGCTCCAGACTACAGGGGACAGCGGTGACTTCGCTGGCTCCTGTGTCAGCTAAGTGACACATAATGAGCTACTATGCGATGCATAGTAGTCCATTATGCTTTGCCTTTGCAGCGAATGAAAGAGGAAGTAAACTCATCAGGGTTTACTTCCTCTTTAAAGCCCCTGTAAGTTTACTTTTTGCATTCGTTGCCCCATTGGGAGGAGTTCCTTTCGCTTTCTCTGCCGTAACACAACAAGAAGTGAGAGGAACAGGTATCCCCATCAGAAGATTTCCCCTGTATTCTTAGGGTCCGTTCACACAGGGGCAACTCCGATCCGACTTCAGGTCGCCCCTAGTCGCCTCAGGTCGGACAACATTTAAAAAGCAATGTAAGTGAATGAGAGCCATCTTAATGCACACTACTCAAGTCGCTCCGACTTCAGAAAAGGTTCCTGTACTACTTGAATCCGACTTGTAGGCGACCGGTACCCATTGATTTCAATGGAGGTCGCCTCCAAGTCGGATCTCCGTTTATACGGAGGCGACTCTGAAAGAATTATCAGCTCTCAAGAGGGCACTCCACGCCAAATTTATGAAAAAAATTTGGCGTGGGTTCCCCCTCCGAGAGCATACCAGGCCCTTAGGTCTGGTATGAATTCCAAGGGGAACTCCCTACGCCGAAAAAACGGCGTGGGGGTCCCCCCCAGATTCATACCAGACCCTTATCCGAGCACGCTACCCGGCCGGCCAGGAAAGGGGGTGGGGACGAGCGTGCGCCCCCCCCCCTCCTGAGCCGTACCAGGCCGCGTGCCCTCAACATGGGGGGGTACCTTGGGGAAGGGGGGGCCGCGCGGCCCCCCCACCCCAAAGCACCTTGTCCCCATGTTGATGAGGACAAGGGCCTCTTCCCGACAACCCTGGCCGTTGGTTGTCGGGGTCTGCGGGCGGGGGGCTTATCGGAATCCGGGAGCCCCATTTAATAAGGGGGCCCTCGGATACCGGCCCCCCACCCTATGTGAATGAGTATGGGGTACAATGTACCCCTACCCATTCACCTGTAAAATAAAAGTACAAAAAAAAACACAACACACGAGATAAAATACTTTATTGCACAGCTCCGGGGGTCTTCCGTCTTCGGGGGTCTTCTCGCCGGACTCCTCCGCTATCTTCTTGTAGCTCTTTTACTAGCGGAGGAGTCCGGCTTTCTTCCTCACTGCCGGCCTCTTCTCCCGACTTCGGGGGTCTTGTCCCCCTCTTCGGTTCTTCTGCCGGGCCACCGCGCCTTCTTATAGCTCTTTTACAGGCGGTGGCCCGGTCTTCTGTCGCCGCCGCCTTCCGTTCTTCTTCTTCTTCTTCTTCTTTTTCTTCTTCTCCAGGAGATGTTGCCTCAACGATCTCTCCGGCCGGAATGCCAGGGCCGCGCTGCGCGGCCACTTATATAGGGACAAGGGGCGGTGTCACAATGCTTTATGTCACATGGGTTGGTCACATGGGTTGATGTCACATGGGGACGGCAGGCGGCGGCGACGGCGGCGACAGAAGACCGGGCCACCGCCTGTAAAAGAGCTATAAGAAGGCGCGGTGGCCCGGCAGAAGAACTGAAGAGGGGGACAAGACCCCCGAAGTCGGGAGAAGAGGCCGGCGGCGAGGAAGAAAGCCGGACTCCTCCGCTAGTAAAAGAGCTACAAGAAGATAGCGGAGGAGTCCGGCGAGAAGACCCCCGAAGACGGAAGACCCCCGGAGCTGTGCAATAAAGTATTTTATCTCGTGTGTTGTGTTTTTTTTGTACTTTTATTTTACAGGTGAATGGGTAGGGGTACATTGTACCCCATATTCATTCACATAGGGTGGGGGGCCGGTATCCGGGGGCCCCCTTATTAAAGGGGGCTCCCGGATTCCGATAAGCCCCCCGCCCGCAGACCCCGACAACCAACGGCCAGGGTTGTCGGGAAGAGGCCCTTGTCCTCATCAACATGGGGACAAGGTGCTTTGGGGTGGGGGGGCCGCGCAGCCCCCCCTTCCCCAAGGCACCCCCCCATGTTGAGGGCACGCGGCCTGGTACGGCTCAGGAGGGGGGGGGCGCACGCTCATCCCCACCCCCTTTCCTGGCCGGCCGGGTAGCGTGCTCGGATAAGGGTCTGGTATGAATCTGGGGGGGACCCCCACGCCATTTTTTCGGCGTAGGGAGTTCCCCTTGGAATTCATACCAGACCTTAGGGCCTGGTATGCTCTCGGAGGGGGAACCCACGCCAAATTTTTTTCATACATTTGGCGTGGAGTGCCCTCTTGAGAGCTGATAATTCTTTCAGAGTCGCCTCCGTATAAACGGAGATCTGACTTGGAGGCGACCTCCATTGAAATCAATGGGTACCGGTCGCCTACAAGTCGGATTCAAGTAGTACAGGAACCTTTTCTGAAGTCGGAGCGACTTCAGTAGTGTGCATTAAGACGGCTCTCATTCACTTACATTGCTTTTTAAATGTTGTCCGACCTGAGGCAACTAGGGGCGACCTGAAGTCGGATCGGAGTTGCCCCTGTGTGAACGGACCCTTATATTATTATTATATTATTATATATATTATAATTCTTATATTATATTCCTATGTATTCCTTTTCTGTTCATAATTAAAAATTTTGGGTTTTCCCATCACTTTTAATCAGTCAATTGAAGGAGTGGGGTATCACCGCTCCAGGTAGATCAGATTGGAATGAATCTCTCCTCTAATCTTCTTCAGGCTCTGAAGAGGAAGGTAATCCTTCGAAAACGCATCAGCAGCAGTGGTTCGCACATCTTCTCTTCAGGATCTGGAGACTGCTATCAATAGACGGATTGTCACAAGCCAAAGATTGCTACAGTGTGTTTTTTTTTCCATCTTTGTGAGTAGTTTTTAATACTATTTATTCTAAATAATATATCAAAGGATAATGCACAAGGCTGGTGAGCCCTATTTTTTCTAATCTCTACTTTGACTGCTAGGATTTCCCTATCCTGGAGGGCAGCAAGGCCTAAAGATTTTATCCAGTATTTGTTTTGCTGCTATTGAAGAGTTATGCTGCCTGTGTATAATGTCAAGTCAGCAAGTGGCCATACTGTCCAAATAGACTTGGTCTAAGGAGGTATGTCAATGCATATATTGGCATTTGAAACAAAGCATACAGCTAGGTGCCATTAAGGTTGCCACCTTTTCTTCAAGTCAAACCTGAACACTTTAGTGGCGCACAACAATTTTTTTTTATTGTATAAACTATACATATATTTTGGTATTAAGTAACATTTCTAATCATATGAAGTTAGTAACAAGAGTCCTCTTTACATCAGAGTCTACAGAGTTCCCCTTTTACTTTTGAACTCGCAGAGTTCCCTTTCACTGTAAGGGGGGACTCTGGGGACTCTGACATAAGGGATGCTCTGGGAACCCTGATTTAAGGGGGAACACTGAGAACTCTGATGCGCGGAGAATCTGATGTCAGGATAAACACTGGCTCTGGTGCTGGTGTAAAGGGGGACTCTGATGTAAGGGGTGCTCTCAGAACCCTGATTTGCTTTAGTGTACTTACTCAGAGGCAGAGGAGAGAAGGGAGGGGGGCTTCAGACACAGATAGGGATGGATGGTGAGCTCACTCACCCCTTGGCAGTCAGCAACTCCCATCCAGATGTAACTGAGGCTGCTGGACTTCAAATTTCTGGCCCCAACTTTCCTTTTCTAAAGTCACAGCGCTGAAGATTGGAGTGTGGGCAGAGGGGTAGGGGTGGAGAGAAGAGGTGCAGATCGAGCCCTCTCTCCTCTCCCATCTGTGTGTGTGTTTGGGGGGGGGGGGGTTGTTAGTGCTGGCTTTGGGCAGTGTGAAGGAGAGCAACAGACAGTCTCAGATTAGACAACTGCAGCCAGCAACACTGCTGGGAAGCCATAGTCCATTCTGAATAATGTGTCTGGGTTTCAGGCAGTCTGAAACCCGGACGCATGACTCCAAACCCGAACTGTCCAGGTGAATCCCAGACAGGTGGCAACCCTAGGTGCCATGGAGGATCCATAACAAAGACATCAGTAATGTAGGAAAACTGCAGAGCCGCCTTGTAATACTCCATAACTTGTTACAGCCCCCTTTATTCTTGGCCATCCCTTTGAGCACAAATTTTTGGGACACTAAACGCTGGATCATTTTATCTCTGGTCTGTGGACATAACTAATTTCAGGCAGTGTGAGGGCCAGTTTGGACGGAGCAGCGGTTGTAAATTTTGAGGCCACTGGCATCTGTTTTCTGGTAAATGTGAAATGTTTGCAAATCACTGGAACATTTCCTCCAGGTCAAATCGAGTTGAAAATTAGCATCTTCTGCCAACTTATGTCACAATTTCTAAGCGTTATTTTTATGGAAAACAAGCAGGACAAGTTGCAACGAATCACTCCCATCTCTTCCTGTCTGGAAAATGTCCCGCATTTAACGCAAAACACAGCAACAGGGATTACGTTTTATTTTCTGTAAAAGTGATAAAACGTGCAGAATCGCGCTAAGCGGCGAACCTAATTTTCTGCGGGTCCCGGAGTAAATAGGAGTCAGAAATCCGTACCAGATGCTCCTGGAGAGATTCTGCAATGTTCAGACATCCCTGGGAAATGTTCGGAGACTCGGGAGGGAGGCTTAGATGTTTCTCAGGGTGTACACCCCGAATCTCGGGTCACCATATCAGGGTCTTTTCAGTTTAGGGCTGGAGTTCTGGATTTGGCTCAGCCAGGCCAGCCATTGTTCAAATGTAACTCTTTGTTGTCCTCACAGAGAAGATGGGAGATGGATCATAATGATGGACCTTATTTTTGTAGGTAACTGTAATCAGTGGTGGAATTGAAGACCACTTAGTTCTTCACTCAGGTGAAACTAAAGACCACTCAATGCTGGACTCAGGTGGAAATTAATCAGTGCTGAACTCTGACCTGAAGACCATTTACTGATAGACTCAGGTGGAAATGAAGACCACTCAGTGCTGGCCTCTTAGGCTGGGTTCACCCTGCAGCGATGCGGGAACGCCGCGAATCCGCGGTGAGTTCCCGCATCGCATACCTCCCAGGGGCAGTTCACACCCCCAGATCAGTTCGCATATCGCAGTGCGATCTGCAAACTCGGACAGGAATCGGGTCGCATGGTGTGAACACCCATGCGATCCGATTATGCTGCGGACCAAAAAAAGGGTCCTGTGCGAGGTTTGGGGCGGGTGCGATGCGAATTCAGCCATACTATCTGTATGGCTGAACTCGCATTGCACAGAGATCAGATGTGATTTGCACTGCAGTGTGGTGCGAATCACATCCGGTTCTCATAGCCTCAGCAGTGTGAACCCAGCCTTACAAAGAAGATGGGAGCTGGATCCTAATGACAGCTTGTCTTTATACTTGCAGGTAACTGTAATCAGTGTCGTCTTTTAAAGGAACGGGTATGCCAGTCATCAGAGAAAGTGTAAATTTGTTGGACATGAAACCACAGAACTTTCCAAGAATGCCTTTTCGTACCACAGGGAGCTCTTGGCATTGTATGCCAGGAAGAGGACCAGCAGCACAGTCAGGGCTCCTAAACTTTTTGTGCCAAACCCATGGATATACTGTGCTCTTGGTCATGCCAAGGAGTCATTAGTGTTACATCTACAATTGTTTCACCTACCTGGTGGAGACTGGGATGATACAGTGGTATCTCCAGTTCAAGTGTCCCTGCTGTAGCACCTACCTAGGTTGCTGGAAAGTCTAGGTAACTTTAGTTCCTTTTGGCTCCCTTTTAATCAGTGGAGTAGTTTGTGATTGCTTTGGGCTGTTCTAGTCTTCACTGGCTGCAGGTTTGACTGCTTCCCCCTGCCTTCTGGAGGATTCTAGAATTTTGTGGATTGGAAGAGGCAAATCAACAGCCTGAATACTGATGTTGTCTCAGCCAATCCCTGGGGAAGGGTATCCTGTAGGTGGCTGGGCAGAGGTAGCCCTGTTCTTGTCTAAAAGGTGAAATTCCCTGCCTGAAGGGTGGCTGCCCTTTTTGTCAGCCCAGCTGTAGATATACATGTGCTCATTGAGGTGCCTGTCTTGGGGGCCTGTCTTGCTGAAAACTTATGGGAACTCATTAAGACCCCTTTCACACCAAGGGCGTTTTGCAGGCGCTATAGCGTTATAAATAGCGCCTGCAATCCGCCCTTTCACACTGGAGCAGTGTGCTAGCAGGATGTCAGGAAAAGTCCTGCCAACAGCTTCTTTGGAGCGGTGAAGGAGCGGTGTGTTTACCGCTCCTCCCCATTGAAATCAATGGTGTAGCGCTGCAATACCACCAGAAAAACGCCACTATTGCGTCGTATTGCCAATGGTTTTAACCCTTTCTTGGCCACTAGCGGGGGCTAAAAGTGCCCCGCTAGCGGCCTAAATGTGCCGCAAATCCGACGGTAAAATGCAGCTAAAAATAGCTGTGTTTTACCGCCAACGCTATGGGTGGCTTGGTGTGAAAGCCCTCTAAGGGATTTCACTGAGAAGTTGGTCTGGAGGTGTTCACGAGATAAATGTCTGGCTGACAAGGGACATTGTTAGTACAGACCTGAGTGTAGGATCCTAGTGATTGTGTGTTGCTACTATCCCTTGTGCATCAGTGCCAATTGGGACAGTTCTAATGGTGTCCCAGTGCTACGCATTCCCTTAGTTGCAATGTGGGACTGAACTAAGAAGCTTTGATAAAGTGAAGAGTGTCCTCCTATTGCTGTCCAGTGTTACTGGAGTATCCCACAGCTCCCCGCACCCTAAGTTTAATTTGCAATAAAGCATCAAAAGTCACCAGAAGACTGTTTATTGAGTCAGAAGGAGTGACTGTTGCCATGTGCCTGGCTGCCGCTACACTAACTTGGGAAAAGACCCTGGGACATATCAGCGGGCCCTTTTGATGTTATAAGGTCATTGGAGTGACACTAAGGCCTATTAGATGGTCGTGGCAACATACTGGTCAATGATTCGGTGTCATCAATAGGCATACTTGAGAACTTACCAGCTTTTACCTGGAGTTGCCAGATTTTCACTACTGGCTTTCTGGGGGCCGGGCTTACTCTATAAGAGCACTTCAGCTCCCATCCATCTCCAAGGGCAACCCACAGACTTTTAGTTCAGTGCCCCCCACAGAGCCCTCCAGCCTTCCAACTTCTCTTCCCCCTTCAACCCACTGACACAAATTCCAAACCAGTCCTCCTCAGAGTGACACCACCGATGCAGCAGCAATTTTTTCTTGCGCTGATATTGTATAGGATTTATTTTTTAAAATGAAAATTTTTCCTTCTAGTGACACCACCAAAGCAGGGAGGCATATTTTTCCTTCCAGTAACCCCAGCAATGCAGGGGCATTTTTGCCTTTGCCACTGTTAGTCACCTACTTTACTGCTGGACCAAATGTGCACTGCTAGTAAACTCTTCAATTTTCTGTAGTGTGTCACAACCATTGGCTTATACCATAACTATTAAGTACATTTTTACACGGCACACTCCACCCTCTGTCCCACACTTTTTTCAGGTCCACTGATTTCCAATAGTTTGCATGTATATCAATAGGTGAACAGCAGCAGTACCATAATACAGTTGGTATTATTAACCAATTATACCTGCTTGGTATTATTGGTTTATAATACACCTGACTAATCCTAAAAATTCCTTGACTTTGTGCAAGTGTACAAAGTGTGCAAGTGTAAGAATTGATGCTGGTTTGAAGTCAAGGGGTAGTTACACCAAATATTGATTTGATTTTGATTTTTATGCATTTTGTAAATTGATAAAAATCATTCTTACTTAAAGCGGTTGTATAGCCGCGGAAGTTTTTTTTTTCTTCCTGACCTGCAAAGGAAAAGGCATAAAGAGCTAGTATGCACCGCATACTAGCTCATTATGAAATACTTACCTTAGAACGAGGCCCCGCCATCTGGCCCGATCCACGCTGAGGCAGCTGACATGTTCCCTCAGCGTTTCTTCCGGGTATCGCGGCTCCGGCATTGTGAGTGGCCAGAGCCGCGATATCGTCACTCCCGTGAATGCGCGCAGGAGATTTCCAGCCGAGAATCCCCTGTGCGCATGCACCGCTGCATTCAGCGGCACATTGCAAGGGGAATATCTCCTAAACCATACAGGTTTAGGAGATATTTTTTTTACCTACAGATAAGCCTTATTATAGGCTTATATGCTGTAGGTAAAAGTAAAAAAATTTAGTATACAACCACTTTAACAGCATTTCTTCACACTTACCTGAAATGTTTGCACAATACTATATATATATATATATATATATATATATATATAACTCTTTAGACGTTCTTTAACTTTCTCCTGACAATTGTTTTTTTATGCGTATACTACCCTCAGGGCATTCTCAGTGCAGTGTATACCCCCGTAAAATCCAAGATATATACTTTGTAAGATGCAGAGAGAGGAGCGTGGATGAAGGAACTTCAACACATATTGCAGAAGGCACATCATCAGTTGGTGCCCAATGGCTAGAGAAGAAAGACAGTGGACCCAGAAGAAGTGGTGAAAAAAAATGGCAGCGATGCCAAACAGAGCATAAAGGGGAATGCATGGAGGGCACTAGAGAAGAGAAGACTATAAGGTGGATCTTATTCTTCTGTGACTTCTCCACTACTGGTTCCAAAGGGTAAGTAAAGGGCACCACTGAGTCTAAAATTGTGTCAAGTCATTGATAACGTCACCTGCTCCTCTCCAGCCGGGCATTGGTACCCCTTTTGTAACAGGCTTAATATTATCTGCGCCACCCAGCGTACAGGAATGATCCCCTGCCAAAGAGCATCGAGGATTTCTTGGCAAGAATTCAGCATTGCAGCCATAAGGTTTCTATTTCTGAGGTCCTCGTGCCAAACCGCAGAGAAAATGCTGGGACATCACATTACACAGTAAAGAAGATAAAGCATCAAGAAGATTTCCATCAAACATTCACTTTGTTTAAGGAAGCGTAACGTCCTGCACACCAAGCAGAACCCGACACAATCCACGGAGCGCTTCCATCCGGGGGTCATGTGTTGGAATCATTTTGGTTTTATTGGGTGGAAAGGGGACTGAACAGGCTGAAAACACAATTGCAAATGTTATCATTATAATGGCCAAATTGAAAAGACAATAAAACATCTTTGTTTATTAAATCTGAATTCCAGGATGAGCCAATATTTGAGAAATCCATTCATCATGTGTATCTTTACTTGAATCTTGGTGTGCTTTGTGTATTTCTTCCAGATCTGCGTAAGAAAAAAAATTGGCTTCCTGTAATAAAGACCGCACACGGTTCCCCCTCTCCTTGTGCAGAGAGACTGGTCTTGTCTCCACCCCCTCCTGTGGTTTTCTGTAGGCAGCCTGTAGGGGGCAGGCTTTCTCTCCCAGTCAGCATTTAAAGAGGTGTTCCACTTAAAAAAAAAAAAATGAAAGTCAGCAGCTAGAAATACTGCAGCTGCTGACTTTTAATAATCAGGCACTTACCAGTTCTAGGGTCCTGCGATGCGGGGGATCAAAGCCCCGCTCGTCTCCCCCTCCATTTGCAGGCGCCAGCATTTTAACTGTGCGCGCCCGGCTGTGGCTTCACAGCCGGGCACCCACTGCGCATGCACGAGCCACGCACCATGACTGGCCATGCAATCATCTGGGACCTGTCACGTGTCCCAGATGATTGACAAGAGGGAGGGGGGAGAGGCGATCTCCCTTCCTGCGCTGAGGGAAGTGATATCAGGAGCCCAGGAGCCGAAGGAGACAGACTACGAGGGACCCCCTAGCAACAGGCATTTAGAGGTGAGTAAAAAAAAATCAATTTTCTCCAAATGTTTTTTTTTTAGTTTCTTTTAAGCACAATAATAATTTTTTTTTTTTTTGGGGTGGAATTGAGTTGAGTTACAGAGCAGAGAAGTCAGGTTGTTGACCTTTTTTGCGACTATCCCCAAGCAATATTTAACCACTTACCATACGGTGCATACTAGCTCATTATGCCTTTTGCTTTGCAGGTGAGGAAAAAAAATAAAAATTCAGCGGGTATACAACCGCTTTAAAAATCCCCATATGCTACGCTTTAAAAATGTTTACTGGTTACATATTTTGAGTTACAGAGGAGATCTAGGGCTGGAGTTATGTGTGGTTTGAACACCGTTTTCATATGTGGGAGGGACTTGTGTGTGCATTCACTTCTGTGTGCGAGCTCACGGGGAAACATTTTTTTTTTTTTGTTAGTGTTAATTTTACTTATTAATTTTTTAGTTTGACACTTTAAAAAAAAATTGATCACTTTTATTCCTATTTCATGATCGATCCTCTTTACAGTGAGATGTGGGGTCAATAAGACCCCACATCTCACCTCTAGCGCTTGGAAGCCTGAAAAAAAAAAACTATCAAGGCTTCCCAGCCATTTGTTTGAATGCAAAGGCCGGGCGTGACGTCATAACATCGCGCCCAGCCTCTGACGATCATAGAGACTTCAGCGACCATCTGGTCCACCAGAAATCTCTATGGTAAACATCCGGGGGCCGACAGATCCGTTCTCCCACTCACTGATCACAGCAGCGAGTCGGTAGAAGCACCGGAGGGCGGCGGGAGGGGGGAGCGTCCCCTCTCGCTACCAGTAAGAGTGATTAAGTGGCTGACCAGCTGCTATGGTCATTCTTATGGTGTAGGGAATCGCGGTTGAAAAAGCCGATATCTGAATGATGCCTTTAGCTTCAGGCATCATTCAGATATCCCCCCTCAAAGCCCAGGAGTCCAGGACGTCATATGATGGTCAGCCGTCGGCAAGTGGTGAAAGTAAAACTAAAAGCAAGACTTTTTTTTAGTTTTTGGATATAGTGGAAAGGGATTAGAACAGCTGTCAGGTTTTTATTGCTGCCTGTTCCTCTGTTAGGAAGATTCACCCTCTCTATGTGTTCTGATGATCTTTACCACCAAGAGTAAAAGTGAAAGAAAATCCAAATTCGGTGTTGTCACCAGAACAGGAATAGAGTGGAAATCGTCCATTGGGTCATTAGTTAAGCTGACAACAAGGGATTCCCTCACTTTGGATCGATTTCCTCTCACTGCCTGTTTGGCAATGGGACAAAAAGTGGGGGGGTAAAACTCCCCGATTGGACATTGGTGGTAGAAAACAAAATGTCAGGAATTATAACCCTCCCTTGCTCTATCTAAAACGCTTTTAGTTCTACTTTATTTGTCTAACAATGACAAAAAGCTCTCCAGAAACCTGGTTTCTCTGAAGGTTTTTACTGAGAGAATAATTTCTTTGTGCTTCTTAAAAAGTGCTTGAACAGCACATCTTGAAGCCCTGGTCTGCTTTGATATCTTTTCCTGGGCGAGACCTCCCTGGTGCAGTGGATCTACCTTGTGTCTTGTTGCGGTGCTCAGTCTTGCCATGGTGTATGACATGTGACATGAAACTGTCTTCCACAACCTCACCTTGGTAGCAGAGTTTGGCTGTTCCTCACCCAGTTTTAGGCCTCCTACACAGCCTTTTCTGTTTCAGTTATTGACTGTTTCAACCTACATTTGATATTGGTGATCATTGGCACCTGCTTGGTATAATTGGTTAATAAAACACCTGATTAATCCTAAAAATTCCCTGAATTGTGCAAGTGTACAAAGTGTGCAAGTGTAAGAATTGATGCTGGTTTTGACGTGAAAGGGTAGTCACACCAAATATTGATTTGATTTTCATTTTGTTTCTTGTTCGCTCACTTTGCATTTTGTAAATCGAAAAAATCATTCTTACTTAAAGTGGTTGTAAACCCTTACAGACCACATTCACCTTCGTGTAAGCCTAGATTAAGGCTTACCTGTAGGACCATGAAATAGGAAGGTCCTACACGGTTTAAGAGATATTTGAAAAAAGACAGGCACCACTGTCTACCGCGCATGCGCCATAGACAGATGTGCGCAGGCGCACTGAGCATGCCACTGCTAACGGCGATATGCCATTAGTGGCGGCTCCCATGCACATGCGTGGGAGTTACATCATCGCTGCTCCGGCGCTGATGTGAGTGCCCGGAGCAGCAATACCCAGAAGAAGATGGACGCTCTGTGCTACAGGGGACAGCGGTGACATCTCTGGCTCCTGTGTCAGGTAAGTCACACATAATGGGCTACTATGTGATGCATAGTAGCCCATTATGCTTTACCTTTGCAGTTGGCCCACCCTTTGTAGCTATAGCAGTTTCAACTCTTCTGAGAAGACTGTCCACAAAGTTAAGGAGCGTGTTTATGGGAATGTTTGACCATTCTTCCAGAAGCATCTTTGTGAAGTCAGGCACTGATGTTGGATGAGAATGTCTGGCTCGCAGTCTCTGCTCTAATTCATTCCAAAGGTGTTCTATTGGGTTGAAGACAGGACTCTCTGTAGGCCAATCAAGTTCCTCGGCCCCAAACTCGCTCATCGTTTTTATGGACCTTACTTTGTGCACTGGTGTGCAGTAATGTTGGAACAGGAAGGGGCCATCCCTAAACTGTTCCCACAAAGTTGGGAGCATGAAATTGTCCAAAATGTCTTGGTATGCTGATGCCTTAAGAGTTCTCTTCACTGGAACTAAGGGGACAAGCCCAACCCCTGAAAAACAACCCCACACCATAATCCCCCTTCCACCTAATGATTTTGACCAGTGCACAAAGCAAGGTCCATAAAGACATGGATGAGCAAGTTTGGGGTGGAGGAACTTGACTGGCCTGTACAGAGTCCTGACCTCAATCTGATAGAACACCTTTGGGATGAATTAGACTGCCAAGCCAAGCCTTCTTGTCCAACATCAGTGCCTGACCTCACAAAAGCGCTTCTGGAAGAATGGTCAACCATTCCCATAGACACACTCCTAAACCTTGTGGACAGCCTTCCCAGAAGAGTTGAAGCTGTTATAGCTGCAAAGGGTGTCAATTCAATATTGAACCCTACAGGCTAAGACTGGCATGCCATTAAAATGAATGTGTGTGTAAAGGCAGGCGTCCCAATATTTTTGGCAATACATATACTGTAATACATATACAAGACATATATACATAGACAATACATATACTGTATATGGGGATCGGGGGCGATTAGAAAAAAATCCATATTCTGTGAGGTCACCGGGCGGCCTGTGTGTTCCTCAGAAGATATTAGTGTAATAGGGTAATAGATGACCCCACACAACTATCAATCTGCTTTAAACAGGACGGATGGTCTGCTTATGTCATTAGGTGGAACTCGGACCCTCTAGAGACTCTGCAAATACAAGGCAGACTACTCCTTTCAATACGGCCGCTCAATGGTCAGCTTCTATCTGCTCTATCGGGATGTCCAGACCCGAACATGTCGTCTGCCTTTTATTTATTGTGATATCTTCGGAAGCAATTTAGATCAGTGCAGCCTGAGAATAATGAAGAATAATGGCAGTGCTCACAAATCAAATCGGCTAATGCCATTCACTGAATTACCTTCCATCCGAGCTTTGTATAATCCCTCCTGAGCAGAGTTTAGGTCTCATCAACACTGGCACTCCTCCATTTCAAAGTTCACTGGGAAGTAGCAACAACTTTCAAGCTTCCAGAACCACTTTTTCCTGCATTTACAGCAGGTTTAGCCACATTTACACCGGTATAGTCACATTTACACCGGTATAGCCACATTTACACCGGTATAGCCACATTTACACCGGTATAGTCACATTTACACCGGTATAGTCACATTTACACCGGTATAGCCACATTTACACCGGTATAGTCACATTTACACCGGTATAGTCACATTTACACCGGTATAGCCACATTTACACCGGTATAGCCACATTTACACCGGTATAGCCACATTTACACCGGTATAGTCACATTTACACCGGTATAGCCACATTTACACCGGTATAGTCACATTTACACCGGTATAGCCACATTTACACCGGTATAGCCACATTTACACCGGTATAGTCACATTTACACCGGTATAGCCACATTTACACCGGTATAGTCACATTTACACCGGTATAGTCACATTTACACCGGTATAGTCACATTTACACCGGTATAGTCACATTTATAGTTTCTAATCAGATTCTTAATGCAAAAAAATTCTAAATTTCTTTTTTTCTAAATGCAGCTGAATGTCCCTAAATGTATTGTCACATGGAAAAATTGTGGGCCATTCAGAAGACAAGGATGTCTATCCAATAATGGCCCCTTTAATTAGCTCAGCAGCACATTACTCCCTGACTGTTTCTCCCTCTCCGGCTTTGATGGACATTGCAGTGAGAGGAGAGCACAGAGGTTGATTTTGATTGGCTGCTGCCACTGCCAAGGCACTCTGTCAGGCATTGGGGGCAGGGGAGATCCCATTGGCCTTGGCCAAGCCATGTTGTAGCCATGCCCATCATATGGACATAAAAGAGACATAGTGCGGGGGAGACTGGGTTTCTCTGGGGGCTGCCTGTAAAGCACAGGGGTGAGCCTAGGGACTGGAAGAGAGGTCGCCATAAGCTTAGGACATTGACCAACTGTCCCTGATTTCGAGGGAGTGTCCTTGATTTGGAACAAAGTCCCTCTATCCCTCTTTACAGAAAAAAGCGCCTCTATCTGCGTGTGGAGTATTGGAAACAGCTATTTGGTGGTGATGAATAAATATAGCACTCACATTTGATGGAGGAAGTATCGGCTTGTCATCTGTGGAAGTCTTAACATCTCTAGGCAGAGATCGGCAGGCAAGTGGCTGGTACTGTGCAGAGATCGACCGGGAAGCTGCTGGAGAATGGAGAGGCCAGCAGCATAGTGTGCATCAGAGTCCGGGAGTCCTTGACTTGCTTGGCACTCTTCTGAGATATAGAAGAGTTTTTTGCTACTGACTTCAGTCCCTCTTTGCTCCTCATTTGTCCCTCATTTTGGTCTGATCTTTATAGTTGTATATAAAATTAACTTTTTATCTTTCAAAAAGTGTTTCCCAGTGCTAAACCTTTCATCTGATTTATAAATTGCTGCATTTGTAAATTCCAAAAGCCAATATAAAGGAATAGTAGTGGTAAAAAAGCACTTGTGGGTTTAACTAATCATTTTTTTTTTGGTACAATCCTCCTTTAACCACTTAAGAACCGCCGTATTGCCATTGTACGTCATCGCAATGGCACAGGCAGGCACAAGCACGTACATGTACGTGCCTGCCTTCCAGCGGGTGGGGGGTCCGATCGGACCCCCTCCCGCTGGATACGGCGGTCTGGTTCGCTGCAGGAGCGATCCGTGATGAAGGGATGGCCGTTGGTTTCTGGCCACCCCCTCTCGATCGCTCCTGGCCAATGAGAAGCTTCCTCCCACTGTGTATTGTATACACAGGAAGGAGGAAGTGATGTCATTCTCTGACATGTCCTCTCTGCCAGTCCCCCCTCTCCTGTCTCTCTATCTGCCAGACCCCCCCTCTCCTCTCTGCCAGAAACCCCTCTCCTCTCTGCCAGACCCCCCTCTCCTCTCTGCCCGACCCCCCCCTCCTCTCTGCCCGACCCCCCCTCCTCTCTTCCAGACCTCCCTCCCCTCTCTGCCAGACCCCCCTCCCCTCTCTGCCAGACCCCCCCTCCTCTCTGCCAGTCCCCCCTCTGCTGTCTCTCTATCTGCCAGACCCCCCCTCTCCTCTCTGCCAGACCCCCTCTCCTCTCTGCCCGACCCCCCTCCCCTCTCTGCCAGACCCCCCTCCCCTCTCCGCCAGACCCCCCCCCCCCCCGATCGCCCCCCCCCCCCCCCCCAGTCACAGTGTCACTGATTGCAGTGATCATTTATTTACTGATCACTGCATTCAGTGTCAGTTGTAAAAGTAAAAACTGTCAGGGCAGTTAGTGTTAGGTCCAGGGTAGCCCCCTATCACCCCCCAATAAAGGTTTAACCCCCTGATTGCCCCTAGTTAACCCTTTCACCCCCTTTTGCCAGTGTCACTAAGCGATCATTTTTCTGATCGCTGCATTAGTGTCGCTAGTGTCGCTAGGTAGCTAGTTTTTTTTTAGGTTCACCGCCAGGTTTTTATAGCGCTAGGTACCCCGATATACTACCCAATAATGGTTTTAACCCCCTGATTGCCCTTAGTTAACCCTTTCACCCCCTTTTGCCAGTGTCACTAAGCGATGGTTTTTCTGATCGCTGCATTAGTGTCGCTAGTGCCGCTAGGTAGCTAGTTATTTTTTTAGGTTCACCGCCAGGTTTTTATAGCGCTAGGTACCCCGATATACTACCCAATAATGGTTTTAACCCCCTGATTGCCCCTAGTTAACCCTTTCACCCCCTTTTGCCAGTGTCACTAAGCGATCGTTTTTCTGATCGCTGCATTAGTGTCACTAGTGTCGCTAGGTAGCTAGTTATTTTTTTAGGTTCACCGCCAGGTTTTTATAGCGTTAGGTACCCCCATATACTACCCAATAATGGTTTTAACTAGAGGTCGACCGATATATCGGCCGGCCGATATATCGGCCGATATTTGCCGTTTTTTAAATAATCGGCATCGGCCGATTGTGCTGATAAAAAGCCGATTCTACAGCGGGACTTTGAAATGACTTCTGTATAGAAGTCAGTGTGAGTTGCCTGAGTCGTCATAGCAACACTTTCCTCCTCTCTGAGCAGACTGCCAAGAAAAGAACTAAATGATACAATGTTTACACTTCTGAATGAATGAAGTCATCTCTGTGTAGAAGTTCTCAGTTTAACCATTTAAAGACTAAATCTTTTCTGACACTTGTTGCTTACAAGTAAAAATCCTGTATTTTCTGCCAGAAAATCACTTAGACCCCCCAAAAATTATATATATTTTTTTAGCAGAGATCCTAGGGAATAAAATAGCGGTTGTTGCAATATTTTATGTCACACGGCATTTTCACAGAGGTCTTTCAAATGCATTTTTTGGGGAAAAAAATACACCATTTAAAAAATAAAAATAAAATAAAAACAGTAAAGTTAGCCCATTTTTTTTTTTTTTTTTGTCCAAAAGTTTTGACTACCCGTTTTTATTTAATATATAGGTTTTTTTTTTTTTTTTTAATCTAGATCATACATACAAGTAAACTGATTGGAGGTTTGTTTTGTTTAATAAATGTTTAAAGCGGGAGTCCGCCGGGACTCCGGGGTTTTTTTTTTTTTTAAAGCCAGCAGCTACAAATACTGCAGCTGCTGACTTTTAAAATAGTGACACTTACCTGTCCAGCGTGCCCGCGATGTCGGCACCCGAAGCCGATCTCTAGATCGACACTCGAGTGCTGCCGCCGCCATCTTGGGTATGGGAATCAGGAAATGGAGCCTTTCGGCTTCATTTCCCGGTTCCCTACTGCGCATGCGCGAGCCGCGCTGCGCAATGAGGACGGTCCCCGCTGCCTCTGGGATCTGTGTGTTTCCCAGCAGGCAGCGGGGCACTTGCGGAAGGGGGCGGGCACTTGCGGAAAGGGGCGTAATGTACGCCCCTTTCCGCAGAGAGCTAGCCCGGAAGAACCCCCCTCCCCCCTGAAAGGTGCCAATTGTGGCGCTGGAGGGGGGGAGGAATCCGATGAGCGGAAGGTCCATTTTAGGGTGGACCTCCGCTTTAAGTGTAAGAAATTTTCTGTATCACTTATGAAGACTGCTTTCACACTGGAGCGGGCAGACGTTGATGGTAAAACGCAAGGTCTAGCGGCTCTTTACCATCATTTTAGCGGTGCTATTTGGCTGCTAGTGGGGCACATATAACCCAGCTAGCGGCCAAGGAAGAGGTTAAATGCGCCCATGAAGCACCGCTGCCAAATCGCATTGCATGCGCTTCGGCAGTGGTGCCCATTCATATCAATGGGCAGGAGTGGTGGAGGAGCGGTATACACCACTCCAAACGTGCTGCTTGTAGGACTTTTTTTTTTAAGATCCTGCCAGCGCATCGCCTCAGTGTGAAAGCACTCTGTCTTTCACACAGACTGCAAGGGAGCCATTTTGTAGGCACTTTACAGGCGCTATTTTTAGCCCAAAAGCGCCTTAAAAAAGCCCCAGTGGGAAAGGTGTGTTAGATCAAGGGGGATTAAAAATAAATAAATAAAATAAAATCGGCCTAACATATCAGCCCAAAAAAATCGGCATCATATATCGGCCGCCATGATTTCTAAATATCGGCATCGGCATCGGCCAGAGAAAAACACATATCGGTCGACCTCTAGTTTTAACCCCCTGATTGCCCCTAGTTAACCCTTTCACCAGCGATCACAGTATAAGTGTCACTGGTGACGCTGGTTAGCCAGTTAGTTATTTAGGTTCCCCGTCAGGTTTTTATATAGCGCCAGGGACCCCCATATACTACCTAATAAAAATGTGAACCCCCTGATTGCCCCTAGTTAACCCTTTCACCAGTGATCACCGTATAAGTGTTACGGGTGACTCTGGTTAGTTTGCTTTTTATAGCATCAGGGCACCCACCATTTATTACCCAATAAAGGTTTAACCCCCTGATCACCCGGCGGGTGATATCAATTAGGTTTTAGGGTCAGGGTCTGCGTCGCCCCAGGCAGCGCTAGATTAGTGCCAGTACCGTTAACACCCACACGCAAAGCATAAACCTCCCGTAGTGGTATAGAATCTGAACAGATCAATATCTGATCTGATCAGATCTATACTAGCATCCCCAGCAGTTTATGGTTCCAAAAAAACGCATTGTTAGCGGGATCAGCCCAGATACCTGCTAGCACCTACGTTTTGCCCCTCTGCCCAGCCCACCCAGGTGCAGTATCGATCGATCACTGTCACTTACAAAACACTAAACACATAACTGCAGCGATCGCAGAGTCAGGCCTGATCCCTGCGATCGCTAACAGTTTTTTTGGTAGCATTTTATATTTAAATCCGGAAGGCAGTGCTTGGTTTTCGGGGTCCCGTACGTGGATAGGCTACCAAAAAGTCCCCCACATGTGGTATCCCCGTACTCGGGAGAAGCAGCAGAATTTATTTTGGGGTGTAATTTGACTTATGCCCATAGCATGTGTGAGCAATATATCATTTAGTGACAACTTTGTGCAAAAAAAATTAAAATTAAAATTCCTGCAACTTGTGGCAAAATATAAAATAGTTCATGGACTCAGCATGCCTCTCAGTAAATAGCTTGGGGTGTCTACTTTCCAAAATGGGGTCATTTGGGGGGGGTTGTGTTATTTTGGCATTTTATGGCCTTCGAAACTGTGATAGGTAGTGAGGAGTGAAATCAAAAATTTGCACCCTTAGAAACCCTGAAGGCAGTGATTGGTTTTCGGGGTGCCGTACGCAGCTAGACTCCAAAAAAGTCCCACATATGTGGTATTCTCGTACTCAGGAGAAGCAGCAGAATATATTTTGGGGTGCAATTCCACATATAACTATGGCATGTGTGAGCAATATATCATTTAGTGACAACTTTTTGTAAACTTTTTTTTTTTTTTTGTGTCATTATTCAATCACTTGGGACAAAAAAAAAATATTCAATGGGCTCAACATGCCTCTCCACAACTTCCTTGGGGTGTCTACTTTCCAAAATGGGGTCATTTGGGGGGGGGTTTGTGTTATTTTGGCATTTTATGGCCTTCGAAACTGTGATAGGTAGTGAGGAGTGAAATCAAAAATTTGCACCCTTAGAAATCCTGAAGGCAGCGATTGGATTTCGGGGGGCCGTACGCAGCTAGACTCCCAAAAAGTCCCACATATGTGGTATCCCCGTACTCAGGAGAAGCAGCAGAATATATTTTGGGGTGCAATTCCACATATAACTATGGCATGTGTGAGCAATATATCATTTAGTGACAACTTTTTGTAAACTTTTTTATTTTATTTTTTGTGTCATTATTCAATCACTTGGGACAAAAAAAAATATTCAATGGGCTCAACATGCCTCTCTACAACTTCCTTGGGGTGTCTACTTTCCAAAATGGGGTCATTTGGGGGGGGTTTGTACTGCCCTGCTATTTTAGCACCTCAAGAAATGAGATAGGCAGTCGTAAATTAAAAGCTGTGTAAATTCCAGAAAATGTACTCTAGTTTGTAGACGCTATAACTTTTGCGCAAACCAATAAATATACGCTTATTGACATTTTTTTTACTAAAGACATGTGGCTGAATAAATTTTGCCCTAAATGTTTGACTAAAATTGAGTTTATTCGATTTTTCTTATAACAAAAAGTAGAAAATATAATTTTTTCTCAAAATTTTCGGTCTTTTTCCATTTATATCGCAAAAAATTTAAATCGCAGAGGCAATCAAATACCATCAAAAGAAAGCTCTATTTGTGGGAAGAAAAGGACGCAAATTTCGTTTGGGTACAACATTGCATGACCGCGCAATTACCAGTTAAAGCAGTGCAGTGCGAAATTGGAAAAATACCTCTGGTCCTTAGGGTGTTTATTGGTCCGGGGCTGAAGTGGTTAAAGTGGCGTGACAGGGGGTGTGTCCTATGCCTAAATACTTTTGGTTAATTGGTGTCCCTCGTTCTTATCTCTAAAAGTTGGGAGGTATGTTGTAGTCAGGAAGCAGGTTGAGGTCAGTAATGGAGAAGTAGGCTGAGAAAGGTCCAGTAGCAGGGAGAGGTTAGTGCTAGGGAAGCACGCAGAGAATAGTCGAAGGCCAGCCAAGGTCGGTACTCAGAATGCACAGAGCAAGGTCAGGAACAAGCCGGGTCAGCAACGGAAGATTAGTCAGCAAAAGCAGGAACAAAGGAACATGAATCACAGGGAGCTGAAGAACATCCAGCGATTAGCACACAGCAGATGCTCCTTTAGCTGCACTGGACTGAGCATTAGGAGCATTAGATACACAGCAATGAGCATTAGATGTATTCAGGGCTCGAGTGCTGCGGGAACGCATGGGAACGGCGTTCCCGTACTATTTCCACAGCGGGAACGCCGTTCCCATTAGCTATCTGAGCCGGGCCGGCTGAGGCTATGCAGCGCGTAGTCCGCGCCGCTCCTCAGCCGCCGAGTGACTGTGCGTGCCCACGCCGAAGTCATGTGACCGGTTGCTAGATGCGGAGCGGCCCCTGCCTAGCAACCGGTCACATGACTTCGGCGTGGGCACGCACTGGCACGAGACCGTCAGTGTGACGCGCCGGACTGTCCTCCCGCTCCCCTCTACCCAGTGCCTCCTGTGGAAACAGCCGCTGCACTGTGAGTTTACTTAGTTCTTCTCCCCCCAGAACAGAAGGGAAGAGAATACCAGGAGGTCAGTCACTAGTAGTGTGTAAGTAAGTTGCATTCTGCAATACCCTGCCAAATTGCCAATACTCATCCATACTGCCAATACTCATCAATACTCTGCAATACCCTGCCAATACTCATCAATACTCTGCAATACCCCGCCAATACTCATCAATACTCTGCAATACCCCGCCAATACTCTGCAATACCCCGCCAATACTTTGCAATACCCCGCCAATACTCTGCAATACCCGCCAATACTCATCAATACTCTGCAATACCCCGCCAATACTCTGCAATACCCGCCAATACTCTGCAATACATACCCTGCCAATACTCTGCAGTACCCTATCAATACTCTGCAATACCCTATCAATACTCTGCAATACCCTGCCAATACTCTGCAATACCCTATCAATACTCTGCAATACCCTATCAGTATCAATAATCTGCAATACCCTGCCAATACTCTGCAATACCCTATCAATACTCTGCACTACCCTATCAATACTCTGCACTACCCCGCCAATACTCTGCAATACCCCACCAATACTCTGCAATACCCCGCCAATAATCTGCAATACATACCCTGCCAATACTCTGCAATACCCTGTCAATACTCTGCCAATACTCTGCAATACATACCCTGCCAATACTCTGCAATACCCTGCCAATACTCTGCCAATACACACCCTGCAATACCCTATCAATACTCTTCAATATTCTGCCAATACTCTTCAATATCCTGTCAATACTCTGCAATACTCTGCAATACATACCCTGACAATACTCTGCAATACCCTGCCAATACTCTGCCAATAAATACCCTGCCAATACTCTGCAATACCCTGTCAATACTCCACAATACTCTGCCAATACTCTGCAATACATACCCTGCCAATACTCTGCAATACCCTGCCAATACTCTGCAGTACCCTATCAATACTCTGCAATACTCTGTCAATACTCTGCAATACCCTGCCAATACTCTGCAATACCCTGCCAATACCTACCCTGCCAATACTCTGCAATACCCTGCCAATACATACCCTGCCAATACTCTGCAATACCCTGCCAATACTCTTCAATACTCTGCCAATACTCTTCAATATCCTGCCAATACTCTGCAATACATACCCTGCCAATACTCTGCAACACCCTGCCAATACTCTGCAATACCCTATCAATACTCTGCAATACTGTGCCAATACTCTGCAATACCCTGCCAATACTCTGCCAATAAATACCCTGCCAATACTCTGCAATACCCTGTCAATACTCTTCAATACTCTGCCAATACTCTGCCAATACTCTTCAATACCCTGCCAATACTCTGCAATACCCTGCCAATACTCTGCCAATAAATACCCTGCCAATACTCTGCAATACCCTGTCAATACTCTTCAATACTCTGCCAATACCCTGCCAATACTCTGCAATACCCTGCCAATACTCTGCAATACCCCATCAATACTCTGCAATACTGTGCCAATACTCTGCAATATCCTGCCAATACTCTGCCAATACACACCCTGCAATACCCTATCAATACTCTGCAATACCCTACCAATACTCTGCCAATAAATACCCTGCCAATACTCTGCAATACCCTGTCAATACTCTGCCAATACTCTGCCAATACTCTGCAATACATACCCTGCCAATACTCTGCAATACCCTGCCAATACTCTGCCAATACACACCCTGCAATACCCTATCAATACTCTTCAATATTCTGCCAATACTCTTCAATATCCTGTCAATACTCTGCAATACTCTGCAATACATACCCTGACAATACTCTGCAATACCCTGCCAATACTCTGCCAATAAATACCCTGCCAATACTCTGCAATACCCTGTCAATACTCCACAATACTCTGCCAATACATACCCTGCCAATACTCTGCAATACCCTGCCAATACTCTTCAATACTCTGCCAATACTCTGCCAATACTCTGCCAATACTCGCCAATACTCTGCCAATACTCTTCAATACTCTGCCAATACTCTGCCAATACTCTTCAATACTCTTCAATACTCTGCCAATACTCTTCAATACTCTTCAATACTCTGCCAATACTCTGCCAATACTCTTCAATACCCTGCCAATACTCTTCAATACCCTGCCAATACTCTGCAATACCCTGCCAATACTCTGCCAATACTCTTCAATACCCTGCCAATACTCTGCAATACCCTGCCAATACTCTGCAATACCCTGCCAATACTCTGCAATACTGTGCCAATACTCTGCAATACTGTGCCAATACTCTGCAATACCCTGCCAATACTCTGCCAATACACACCCTGCAATACCCTATCAATACTCTTCAATATCCTGCCAATACTCTTCAATATCCTGCCAATACTCTGCAATACATACCCTGTCAATACTCTGCAACACCCTGCCAATACTCTGCAATACCCTATCAATACTCTGCAATACTCTGCCAATACTCTGCAATACTCTGCCAATACTCTGCAATACCCTGCCAATACTCTGCCAATAAATACCCTGCCAATACTCTGCAATACCCTATCAATACTCTGCAATACTGTGCCAATACTCTGCAATACTCTTCCAATACTCTGCAATACCCTGCCAATACTCTGCAACACCCTGCCAATACTCTGCAATACCCTATCAATACTCTGCAATACTCTGCCAATACTCTGCAATACTCTGCCAATACTCTGCAATACTCTGCCAATACCCTGCAATACTCTGCCAATACTCTGCAATACATACCCTGCCAATACTCTTCAATACATACCCTGCCAATACTCTGCAATACTCTGCCAATACCCTGCAATACTCTGCAATACATACCCTGCCAATACTCTGCAATACCCTGCCAATATTCTTCAATACTCTGCCAATACTCTGCAATACCCCACCGCTACTCTGCAATACATACCCTGCCAATACTCTGCAATACATACCCTGCCAATACTCTGCAATACCTACCCTGCCAATATTCTGCAATACCCTGCCAATGCTTACCCTGCCAATACTTACTCTGCCAATACCCAGACATACCCATCCATGCTCAGCCAATATTACAGTGGGGGAGATGTATATTGCAGTGGGTACTATATGGTGGTGGCATTTTCACAGGTTTTTGCAAATTCAATAATTATTTGCTGATTCGAAAAATGATCCGATCCATGACTCTGATCCGAGGAATGATCCGATCCGTGAGTTTTTTGATCCGTTGCACCCCTACCAGTTTTCCTCCGTGTCCCCCTCCGTTCTGCTGTCCCCTCCGTTCTGCTAATGTCCCCTCTGTTCTGCTACTGTCCCCCTCCAGTTTTCCTCTCTGCCCCCCTCCAGTTTTCCTCTGTGTCCCCCTCCATTCTGCTACTTCCCCCCTCCGTGAAAACACCTGCTTCTCTGATGAGGGCACTGTTATGGGGACACTCTGATGGGGGGGCTGTCTGAAGGGAACCCCTGCTCTCTGATGGGGGCACTGACAAAGCTCCATTTGATGGGCACTGATCAGGCTGCATTGATGGGAACAGATGAGTGAGTGGCCTGGGGCCTGAGCCCCACTTTGCAGAAACAATACAGGCAGCCTGAGAAGAGGAGCTCCGGGCCGGCACACTCAGCATGCCCGACCTCCCTCCCCTGCACAGACCAACACATGTGTGGACATCTTGCGGCAGAAGGGGCCCCACATATCGTAGCTTGCATAGAGACATAGTGCAGAAGGGGCCCCCAGTCATTGCAATCCCCTGCGAGGGAACCGTTTTCACACATTTGTGGTGGTTTTTTATTAGTATAGCATACAGCTTAAATTATTTTGTTACATCTGTTCTAGATTTATTTAAGGCATGTGAATTTTGGAGGTGTCCTTGTAAACTGGTACTATAAATGTTGCAGTTTATTTGTTAAAGGAGTATGATTATATATATGAATTTGGTGATGTCACCCATTAGGAGTGGGCTTGGCATTGAACGCCTATCTTCTCTATTGTTTATTAGTCTCATTGGCCCCCCTGTGCATTTATGGGATCCTTTGCCATATGTCACAAAATGGCTGACCACACATCGCAGCGCAGATGATAATAAATCTCGGAAAGTTGATAATCTTAAACGCCAAGTACAACGTTATTCCTGTTTGTGGGATATTTTCTAATGGGCTGTGTAACAGAATTTGGAACAGGGTGTATTTGTGGTAGAAATTCCCTGCGAGGGAAAGATCATCACCCATTGTGTTGATTGTTTTGTTTGACACGTTATTTTGTTTTTGTAAACTTGCACTTTACAATAAATGTTGTACTGTATTTTCTTTGAAGTATATATGCATATGAGCGTACTTTTTTTTTTTTTTTGGTGGGGGAATGGATCTTGGGTGGGAGTTCCCACACTTTTTTTCCCAGGACTTGACCCCTGGATGTATTAGTTTCCTGACAAATCCCCAATCACTATCTGGGCACATCTTCCCAGGGATTGGCTGAAGCTGCCTCAATATTCAGGATGCTTATTTGATTGTTCCACCCACAACATTCCAGAAGCCTCCAGAAGATTGGGGAAAGCAATCCAACCTGAAACCTGCAGAGCTTAGAACAGCCCAAAGCAATCACACACTGCTCTGCTGATTACAGGATAGTAAAGGAACTAAATGTGCCTAACCAAACCCACACCTCCCAACTTTTTGAGATGTGAATGGGGGACACCTATCAGCAAAAGTATGCAGGCATAGGCCACACCCCTTGTCACGCCCCCTTAAAGGAGAATTGTACAAAAAAACACGATTTCTTAAACCCACGAGTGCTTTTTTTACCACTACTATTCCTTTATATTGGCTTTGGAATTTACAAATGCAGCCATTTAGACATCAGATGAAAGGTTTAGCATTGGGAAACACCTTTTGATAGATAAAAAGTACATTTTATATATATCTATAGAGATCAGACCAAAATGAGGGACAAATGAGAAGGAATGAGTCAGTTGAGAGCTATGACCAAACCTAGTAGCCTGTCTGAGAGGGTGCTACATCTGTATCTGGGATAGACACAGTTGTGATCCTGATGTCTGCAACCATGCTGGTCTACTCTGTGTGTTCTGGAGTTGGACCAATTATTTCACAGGTGTCTGCAGGGACCAATCAGTTTTAGTGGGGCTCCACCACTGTGTCCTGTGATAGTGAATCTCTTTTGCAATCAGTGGCGGAACTAGCAGGGTTGCCGATGTGTCAGGGCACTGGCGTTCCGCTATTATGGGGGAACCCCAAGACAGCAGGTAGGGGGCCCACTGCAGAACATGTGAAAGGGTCCCGCTGCAGGACTGTAATAAAGGGCCCTGTGATGGGAGTAAAGGGATCAGTGGGAAGAGCCCTGGGATCAGAGGAAAGGGCCACAGAGCCCAGGACAGATGGAAGGGGCCCCAGGACCAGTGGGAAGGGACCTGGGACCAGTTGCAAGGGCCCCAGAACTAGTCAGGGGGGCCCTTCATGGTTTATTGCACCAGGCTTGAATAGGATTGCCACCTTTTCTTTAAAGTGATACTAAAGGATCATTTTTTTTTTTTTTAAAAACAGTTTTATTCGCCAAGTGTGCATACATACAAAAAAAAAAAGGCACCAGTTACAAAGTATATACTCAGCCATATACAACAAAGTGGCGGAAGTATGAACCGTTTACACAGTTGCACAGTGCGCAGGCAAAAACAAGTTATCACTTATAGCTTTTTTTTTTCGGTCTTTGAATACTTAACCATTCACCGATATGTATTACAGATCATATCGTTCGGCACCCGTATATATTATGGTAAACAAAGAACAAACCTATAAACAATTTATAAACCAAAACTATGTGGGTTAATTCCCCACCTTTTTCCGTCCTGTGTGCTGTCATCTCCCCACCCCCCCGATATGCCCTCACCGATAACATCTCTCAGGAAATACTTATTCAACAATGGTATGTAATTGTGTCCCTTATATATCACATGGCGTGGTTTCCTTAGGCCGCGTACACACGCGGGGACTGTTCGCCCAACTTTGTCCGTCAAACAGTTTCGGCAAACAGTCCGCTCAAACTTAGCATGGACGGACATGGCCACACACGACGGACGAACAGTTTGCTGAAACCGTGCGCGATGACGTGAACGGCACGTACGACGGGACGAAAAATACGACGTCCTATACACTGCATTATAACTTTCGGCGTGTAAATCCTTTCTGAGCATGCGCGGAACTTAGTTTGACGAACAAGCCTACACACGAGCGGACTGTTCGCTGAAACAAGGTTTCAGCGGACAGTTTTTCGGAAATTCCGAAAAACCTTGTTCGTCAAACTGTCCGCTGAAACTGTCCGCTGAAAGCCCACACACGAGCGGACTGTCCGCCCAAACACTGTTCAGCGGACAAAGTTGGGCGAACAGTCCGCCCGTGTGTACGCGGCCTTAGAGTTTACCCATCTGCCCCATATTTTGTTAAATTTTTTCTTACTACCTCTTGCTTCATAAGTCATCTTGTACAGGGTAACGTTTGCATTGACCAGACCTTTCCATGCAGATAGGGTAAGAACCTCACTCTTAATCCAATTCAACACTATAAGTTTTCTGACATAATAATACAGTAATCGCAAAAATTGCCTTGTATTGTTATTCATCACTTCGTCCTCTATTACACCCAGGAGTCCCAAAAGTGGGCTACAGATATTCGGAAGATCAAAAGTGTCTGCAATAAACTGGGACACCTGTGACCATAGCGGTCGTATCTTACCACACTCCCACACCATGTGAATAAAAGTGCCAGCTGCCACCTGGCACTTGTGGCAAGTAGGGTCATCTCTTCTGCCCATCCTAAATAGTCTGTGTGGAGTATAATACATTTGGTGAAGGTATCGTAACTGTATAAGTTTGTCCCGGGCTGAGATGACTGTGGGCCCGTAGGAGGCTAGAACTTCCTCCCACTGGGCCTCAGTCAGCTCCGGAATCACCTCCGTCCATCTGCTCCTCATCTTATCCTCACCGGGCAGTCTTTTGGTCATAAGGACCGCATAATAGGTAGAGACACGTTTTGCGTGCTCTGGTTCTGCAAGTAATTTTTCCAGTCTTGTGTTTTCCAAAACTATCGGCCCGGACCCAAACTGAGCATGGGTCGCATGTTTCAGTCTGGCGTACTGGAATGCCCATGAGTCGGGAATGTGCAATTCCCTTCTCAATTGGGCAAAGGTTTTAAGGTCCCCGTCATCAAACAGCTGATGTAAATAGACAAGTCCACGTCTCGCCCACCTATGCCCATTGTCCAGGAGATAAAAGTCTTTTAAACAGGGATTAAACCACAAGGGGGCATTGGGGGATAGACAGGAGGGCGCATCCTGTATATGCCTCGTACATGTCTCTAGCACCTGTTTGGCTGGTTTGAGTGCAGTCATGCCGCATTCCGTCGGTACTTCACCACGAAAGAAAAAATTCAAAAGTGTCTCATAGGAGGAGGCCGCAGCTGCCTCCACCGCAGTCGCAGCGTTGCTCAGTTGCGGAAACATTCGCCAATGAGCCTGGACTAATTGCGACGCCAAGTAGTACATGCGTAGGTTAGGGATTGCCAACCCCCCTCTCCCCACCGGCAGTTGCAGAATGTTCAGCGAGACCCGCGCTGCCTTGCCGCCCCACAAAAAGGAGATCAGCAAGGAGTCAATATAACCAAAAGTCTTTTTAGGAATAAATCGCGGGGCGTTGGAGATTATGTATAAAAATTTCGGGAGATAAATCATTTTGAATAAGTTAGCTCTTCCCAATAAAGTGAGCGGGAGTTCCTTTCATGTTTGTATTTTGTCTCTAAAGTCTCGAATTACCGGCCATAGATTCACCTCCGTGAATGACTCAACAGGTAATTTCACATGTATCCCCAGGTATTTAAATTGGGTTGTGACTGTCAGGGGACAGCGAGGAGGGAGCACCAGATCCGGTTGTGGGTCTAGGGCAAACAGCGTTGATTTGGTCCAGTTGATCCGAAATCCAGAAAAATCTCAGAATTCCTCGATCACCCGGAATGCAGTAGCTAACGAATGGTGGGGGTCCCCAAGATAAAGCAGCATATCATCTGCATATAACGAAACGCGTTCCTCCAACTCCCCGACCAAAAGTCCCCTAATGTCATCCCGAGTCCTGAGCTTAATAGCCAGTGGCTCTATAGCCAGAGCAAAAAGGAGAGGGGACAGGGGACATCTCTGCCGCGTTCCTCTCCCAATCTGAAAAGAGTCCTAAAGGATCATTTTTATTTTTTTTTAAATAACATGTCATACCTCCACTCTGCAGCTCGTTTTGCACAGCGTGGCCCCGAACATCCATTTCTGGAGTCCCTCATCGGCTCTTGCGGCTCCTCCTAGCAAAAGATAATCCCTTGGAGAAGTTCTCTCCCAAGGGAGTTACCTTGCGTGCGCGCTCCCAAGTCCAGCATTCGGCGTGCACGTCATTGTATTTGATTGACAGCAGTGGGTGCCAAAGTCTGCGTTGCTATCACTCTATCCGTGGAGAGAGGGACGCGCCGACAGAAATTCGGGGCACAGGTAAGTAAAATGGGGGGGGGGGGGGGCTAGGGGGCCGGTGACTGCAGGGTGTTTTTTCACCTTAATGCATAGGATACATTAAGATGAAAAAACATGAGCCTTTACAACCTCAACACTGAACACCTTAGTGATGCATCGCTATTTTTTTTGTAGTATATACTATAGCAAGGATCTACAAACTACGGTCCTCCAGCTATTGCTGAACTACATGTCCCATGAGGCATTGTGTAACTCTTAGCCCTTGTACACACGGTCGGACATTCTGACAACCAAATCCGTTGGATTTTGTGGGGTATTTGATCACCTCTGGGTTTTCATTTTTGTAAAAAAAAAAATTAAAAAAGACTGATTTAAAAAAAAAAAAAAAAGTTTTATATTTTGTTAATAAATTTTGCAATCAGATAATTTTTCTCCCTCATTGATGTACGCTGCTGAGGCAGCACTGATGGGCAACTATAGGTGGCACTGATGGGTACTAATAAACGGCACTGGTGGGCACTAATAGGCGGCACTGGTGGGCACTAATAGGTGGCATTGGTGGCCACTGATGGGTGTCACTGATGGGCGACACTGAAGGGCACTAATATCTGGCACTGAGGGGGGTCGGTGATGGGCACTGATGGGTGGCAGTGATGGGCACTGATCGGCACTGGTAGGTGACACTGATAGGCAGCACTGCGAAGTGGCACTGATGAGGCACTGATTGGCACCACTGGTGGGCATTGATAGGTGGCAGTTGTGGGCACTGAAGGGGGCACTGATGTACTGTGGGCACTAATTGGTAGGCCTTGATTCGTGGCACTGATTGCTGCCATTGGCAGGCAGTACCGGTGGGCACAGAGGCTCTTCCTCTTTGGGACCGATGTCCCTGCAAACGGAAGCTGGCGATCGGCTTTTTTTCTTCTCACGCTGACAGCATGAGAAGAAAAAAAAACTGATTACTGAGCCTCTGTTTGCATCATGTGATCAACTGTCATTGGCTGACAGCTAATCATGTGGCAAGGTGTCGGGATCGACCCCTTACTCCGATCTGTCTCATTGACTCGAGTGACCACAGCGCGCACCGCGTACCCCCTTCAGGGGGGCATGGCCAGCTTTGAAAGGGGAGGACATCAATAGACGGCCTCCCAGCAAAGCAGATCCATGCTGTAGTCGTCATTCTGCTATAGCGCGGACCTGAGCAGGTTAAAATGAACAAATGCAGCAACTTAGAATTTGTATGAAAGGTTTAGCTCTGGGAAATATTTTTTGAAACGTAAAAAGTGCATTTTATATACAACTATATAGGTCAGACCAAAATGAGGAGGAAAGAGGGACACAGGGACATTGTTCCAAATCAGGGACAGTCCCTCCGAATCAGGGACAGTTGGGGGCTATGGTTTGGAGACCCCTGCAAGCATTGTAAAAAATCTGACATAACCTTTGGGTGCCCCAAGGAGAGTAGAAGTGCCCCCCACTGCCCTCCTATCCAGGCATGACAGGGAGGCCGCATGGGCAGACTGAAACCCAGACACATGATTCAAAACCCGGACTGTCAGGTGAATCTGGAGCAGGGGGCCACCCTATGCCTGAAGGTTCTAGATAAGTCTATGAGATTCTTGCAAAGATTTTGCCTGTTTGATAAAGCATATTGCACACGGTTCCAGTCGTGTCCGTGTTTCTGGGGTCCAGGTACAGGGCGGGTCATCACTGGGCAGGAAGACCCACATTGCTCTAGCAGCTCCTCCAGGAGATATTTTGTACATCCTTTTCCCGTCCAGACAATGAAGTACATTATACAATCCTGCTGATGAATGTTCATACTTAGTAATGTATATATTTGCTGTCAGGCTTGGAAGGCCGCTCTCGGTATCTCCGGCAGAGAAGGAAGTAAAAGTTTCTCATTGCGGAGAGTAATTTGTCCGGAATGTCATGGAGGAAGAATTGTTCAATATAATCTGCATTATAATGTGGAGCTGGTAAAAATTTGTGTCACTTTGACTTGTTGTCTCGGTGTGATAATACATCATACGATTATATTTATGCGGTGCGGGCCTGCTCAGGCGGTTAGTCAATGATTACATAATGAATGAGGGGACATCACACGTGTCATACAGGAATAGAGGCCGCGGGGACACAGAGCTGATAAGACCCCCTCCCCCTCCCGATATATGTTATTGTGTTCTACACATTGTACCAATACGAGGCAAAGAAAGATATGCAAAAACAGCAGAGTCAGGTATTATACCAAATATAACAAAATGATCATAGACAACACAATTTATGACTGGAGACCTTCTACATGTAGAATATTCTGCAGAGTCCACACATACAGAATAAGAACAGATACTGAGAATTACACCCAGCATACAGGACAGGAGAAGTGGTACTGTGCAGAGTCCATACATACAGAATAAGGACAGATACTGAGAATTACACTCGACATACGGGATAAGAGAAGTGGTACTGTGCAGAGTCCATACATACAGAATAAGGACAGATACTGAGAATTACACCCAACATACAGGACAGGAGAAGTGGTACTTTGCAGAGTCCATACATACAGAATAAGGACAGATACTGAGAATTACTCCCAGTATACAGGACAAGAGATGTAGTACTGTGTAGAGTCCATACATACAGAATAAGGACAGATACTGAGAATTACTCCCAGTATACAGGACAAGAGAAGTAGTACTGTGCAGAGTCCATACATACAGAATAAGGTCAGATACTGAGAATTACACCCAACATACAGGACAAGAGATGTAGTACTGTGTAGAGTCCATACGTACAGAATAAGGACAGATACTGAGAATTACACCCAGCATACAGGACAAGAGATGTAGTACTGTGTAGAGTCCATACGTACAGAATAAGGACAGATACTGAGAATTACTCCTAGTATACAAGACATGAGAAGTAGTACTGTGCAGAGTCCATACATACAGAATAAGGTCAGATACTGAGAATTACACCCAACATACAGGACAAGAGAAGTTATACTGTGCAGAGTCCATACATACAGAATAAGGACAGAGAATGAGAATTACACCCGACATACAGGCAAGAGAAGTGGTACTGTGCGGAGTCCATACATACAGAATAAGGACAGATACTGAGAATTACTCCTAGTATACAAGACAAGAGAAGTGGTACTGTGTAGCGTCCATACATACAGAATAAGAACAGATACTGAGAATTACACCTGACATATAGAACAAGAGAAGTGGTACTGTGCAGAGTCCATACATACAGAATGAGAACAGATACTGGCCCTGCCAGGGGCTCTAGAGGGACGTCAATAGACCCCTCCCAGAACTGGACGACCGTGCTGTAGCCGTGTTACTGATATAGCGAGGTTGGCAAGTAGTTAAATGGAAAATATCACATTTAGCCATTAGAGGGATCTAAGTAACATACAACATTTCTATGATACTTACCTCCATCTAGTTGTTACATGCGGTTTTTCTGTTTAAAATTCATAATTTACATTATAACAGCACAGGATATAGCCTATTTAAAAAAAAAAAAAAAAAAACATCTTGGGTTGGGTCTAGAAATAGGATTACATTTGTGGGGTAATTTTTAATGAATTTGCTTAGTCATTTGCCTAGTGAAAATCCACGTACATTTATTCTTTGGGAAAGGGGCAAAAAAAACGAATGTAAATCGGCTGTACCCAGTGGTGTTCAAATGTAAGTCATTCATTTAAAGAAAATGAAAAAAAACTGTCTATATCATGTGGTGTCTGAATGTACATTTTTTTTCTTTTAATGTGTTTGTAAAATCAATTTTTTTTAAATAACACACATGATATACTTACCTGATGGTAATGATATTGCACAGACCACCCCCAATCCTCCTCTTCTTGGGTCCCCCGCCAGCAACTCTTTGCTCTTCCTCTTCTTAGTGTACCACCATAGGAAGCCGTTTCCTATAGTGGCACACCTGCAGGCACAATCCAGAGCCACACTACCTGCGTCTATAGACACAGACAGAAAGACTCGATCCCCCTTCCTCATCACAGAATTTGACTGACAGCAGCAGGATACCAATGACACCCACTGTTTTCAGCAAAGCCTGCGAGAGCAGGGAGAAGAGAAGACAACCGCTACAGACGGACACAGACCAAGATCAGGCTCAGCTAAGTACACTGGCTAAGTGGTTAGCACTTCCGCCTAGCAGCACTAGGGACATTAGTTCAAATACGAACCACGGCACTACCTGCCTGGAGTTTGCATGTTCTCCCTATACCTGTCTAGGTTTCCTCCCACACTCCAAAGACAGGTTAATTGTCTTAGTTGGCCCCAGTATGTGTATGTATGATTGTTAGCCAACGACCTTACATTGTAAGCTCCTTGAGGGTAGGGACTGATGTGAATGTCCTATATATATGTAAAGCGCTGTGCAAATTTGTGGTTCTGTATAAGTACCTGTAATAAATAAGTGAGGAGGTGAGACGCATCTTGAAACATTTTTTACCTTAACCACTTGTAGACCATGCTATAGCCGAATATCGGCTACAGTGCAGACAGCTAGTTCTGAGAGGTCGGCCCATGTGGTAAAGAGCCTACCAGCGGCTCTTTACCACATGACCAGCTGCGTCCAATCACAGCTGATAACAGATGAAAATAGCCAAGGGTTATTGGCACCCTTTCCTCATGCTGACGGCATAGGGAATGGAGAAGAGAGTCAATAACCAGCTTCTACAAAAAGGGACATCTACACTGATAAGTAGGGCACTGATTATCAGTGTCTTGACTATCAGTGCAGTCCCAACAGTGCCCACCAATGCTGCCCATCAGGGCTGCCAATCAGTGCCTCACCATCAGTGTCACTTATCAGTGCCACCTCATCGGTGCCCATCAGTGCAGCCTATCAGTGCCCACCAGTGTCACCTCGTCAGTGCAGCCTATCAGTGCCCATCAGTGATGCTACATCAGTGCAGCCTATCAGTGCCCATCAGTGCAGCCTATCAGTGCCCATCAGTGCTGCTCCATCAGTGCAGCCTATCAGTGCCCATAAGTGCAGCCTATCAGTGCTGCTCCATCAGTGTAGCCTATCAGTGCCCATCAGAGCTGCCTCATCAGTGCCCATCAGTAGCGCCTCATCAGTGCCCATCAGTGGCGCCTCATCAGTGCCCATCTGTGGCGCCTCATCAGTGCCCATCAGTGGGGCCTCATCAGTGCCCATCAGTGGAGCCTATCATTGCCCATCTGTGCAGCCTATCAGTGCAGCCTATCACTGCCCATCAGTGATGCTCCATCAGTACAGCCAATCAGTTCCCATCAGTGCAGCCTCATCAGTGAAGCCTATCAGTGCCCATCAGTGCAGCCTCATCAGTGAAGCCTATCAGTGCCCATCAGTGCAGCCTATCAGTGCCCATTAGAGCTGCCTCATCAGTGCAGCCTATCAGTGCTCATCAGTGCCCATCAGTAGCGCCTCATCATTGCCCATCAGTGCAGCCTATCAGTGCCCATCAGTGCCGCCTCATCAGTGCCCATCAGTGCTGCTCCATCAGTGCCACCTCATCAGTGACCATCAGTGCTGCCTCATCAGCGCACATCAGTGAAAGAGAAAAATTACCTGTTTGCAAAATTTTAAAATAAAGGTTTTTTATTTTTTCAAAATCTGTTTATTTTGCAAAGTATAAAAAAACGCCAGTGGTGATTAAAATGGAACTTCAGTAATTTTTTTCATCTTTTCATCTATTAAAACTTCTGCTCTTGTTGTTGTTTTAACTTTGGATAGTAAAACATTTTTTTTTCTGCCAGTAAATCCCTTATACAGCCCACTTCCTGTTTCTTGTCTGGTCATTAGCTTGCTCACATAATTTGTAATAAAAACATCTTTGCCATTCTGAAGCTTCCCTCCAACCACTTTGCATATTATTTTATATATACTGTGATTCTGTACTTCCCAAATTATGCTGCAGAAATCTCCCTCCACCGAGTCTAGCTGCAACCATTTTAACTGTGTGCAGCTGAAGGTGCTGCATGTTCACTTCCTGGATTTACACAGAAGCACAGAGGCACACCTCCAGCTCTCATTGGCCCTCTTATGACTCATTCCCCCTCCCTTCCTGGCAAACTCTCATGAGAGTGAGAGAGAGAGCCATAGTTCCCAACTGTCCCTGATTTCGAGGGACTGTCCCTGATTTGGAGCAATGTCCCTCTGTCCCTCATTCCTCCTCATTTGTCCCTCATTTTGGTCTATATAGATGTATATAAAATGCACTTTTTATCTATCAAAAAGTGTTTTCCAGCGCTAAACCTTCCATCTGATTTCCAAATTGCTGCATTTGTAAATTCCAAAAGCCAATATAAAGGAATAGTAGTGGTAAAAAAAAGGCCTTGTGAGTTTAACCAATCTTGTTTTTTTGTACCATTCCCCTTTTAAAGGGGTGTGGCAAGGGGTGTGTCCTATGCCTGAATACTTTTACTGACAGGTGTCCCTCATTCTCATCTCAAAAAGTTGGGAGGTATGAGAGAGCTGTGCATGATGTCATAAGCCTAGGCTAATGACCAGACAAGAAACAGAAAGTGGGCTGTATAAGGGATTTACTGGCAGAAAAAAAATGTTTTACTATCCAAAGTTAAAACAACAAGGGCAGAACATTTAATATATAGAATGTTTAAAAAAATGACTTAAGTTACGCTTTAAGGTAGGAAAAGTTTTCAGGGTTTACAGGCAATTTAAATGGAAAATATTTCATTTGGCCATTAGATGGTGCTAAGAAACACGGAAAATTCATTTGACACTTTGCTCCATCTAGTGGCCAAACTTGGTATTGCAGATATAGAATTTTTTTATAACTCATCTGCTCACGTTGTCATTATTCACATATGTCAATCACCACTAGAGGAATAGCAAAGAATTCATCCTCCCGCTATAAGTAACCTGGATTCGGCTTGGTCGGCACAGCATGGTTAGAAGACAGAACAGTTCAATTACAGAGAATAATTTGTCTCACAATCCATAAACACCATATTAAATATTTCAATAACTCTCTTTATTTGTGTCTTCATGTTAATGTATGATTAAATGGAGCCTAATTAATATGAACAGTGTTTATTACATTATTTCCAGCCCCTGCTGTTCCTTGACAGCTATCAGTAGCGATTATCTTCCTGGAGGAACAGGATAATATAATGATAGGAGTTTATCTCTTCATAATTCCGCCGTTACATTGTGTCATTTCAGGATTGCCGGCTCCGGCTGTCAGGAAACATTTGAAGAAATGAAATCTTCCGTCCGCTTCCATTTCCCCGTCATCAGTCACCGCGCTCATTTTTTAGCTTTAAATTGATTTCTTACCTGAGACGGGCGCTGAGGATTTAATCGTCAATGTCACATTACCTTGGATTTCATGGAAATAGATTTATCCGGGTGGGAGGGGCTGAGCGGTCGCCAGGTCGGGAATCCTGGGGGAGGGCAAAGTTAATATTGCAGGATATTATAAAATGATTGTCGCTCTTAAATCCCACGTGGGGCATTGATAAGGGGTGACAACATACCTGCTTCCCATACGGTATTGTTCAGCGCCAGTTGCGCCCGTCCCTGTCTTGGCCCATTTTGTTCAGAGAGAGAAGGAATTATTTTTTTGCATTTGTCACACGGAACGATCTGTGACAACTGGTCCTCCGTGGGCTTTGCAGACAATTTTATTACACTGGAAAGGTATTTTCAATGATATTCAGGTGTTTAAAGGTTTCCTGGATTGAATTGTGGGACCCGCTGAGGATTGAGGAAATGAAACGTGTCCGGACGGCGTTTGTGAAATATCGCCTCACATTTATCTTTCTAGGTGGCAGAATCTGAGAAATTGTTACAAGGACACAACTTTAAATTGAATCTAAAATTGAAACGGCGCCATGATATTCCAGTTCGGATGCAAGTTTGTTCTGAAGATTAACAAAGCCAATCTGTTTATCTATCTATCTGTATACAATGGCTTGAAAAAGTATTCATACCCCCTGAAATTTTCCACTTTTGGTCATGTTAAAACCAAAAACTTAAAGCGAGGTTCCACCCTAAAGTGGAACTTCCGCTCATCAGTAGACATGTGCATTCGTTTTCGTCCGAATGCATTTTCGTCCGAATTTCAGGTATTTTCGTTTTCGTTTTGACAAACGATAACGAAAGTGCAGATTCCGAAAAACGAAAGATCCGACATAAATAAATGCTTTTTTTCGTTTTCGTTGTTACAACAGTTCGATATAGAATAGGAGATTCGAAGTGACCGTTCGATATAGAATAGGAGATTCGACGTGACTCCATATGTCTATTGAACCTGTGGTCGAATGTGCCTAAGTTTCGTTTACCTCTATTAGTCCTATTATATAGAAAAGCTTCGACAGAGAGTAAATATTCGACATAGAGAGAACAGAATCGACAGAGAGAAACGATACTGGAATTGGGTGGGGGAAGTAAATTAAAAAAAAATGATAATATTCGACGGGATCGTTGCACGTTTATAATAATATTCGACGGGATCGTTGCACGTTTATAATAATATTCGACGGGATCGTTGCACGTTTATAATAATATTCGACGGGATCGTCGCAACTATACGACACTGCAATCGTACATTTCGGCAATCGAATGCTCCGCCTATAGGCTATATAGTTTAGCAGCTCCATCGAATCTTCTTTATCCATTCGACAGATACCATAAGCCTTCCAAGACAGATTCGACCGTAATTCATGTGGATTTTCGGACGAATGCAATTTTTGCACGAAAAACGAAATAAATAAAAACGAATTTCGGGAGTAACTAAATAAATAAAATTTACGGACGAAAACGAAAAAACAAAACGAAATATTCTAGTCTGCACATGTCTACTCATCGGAACCCTCCCACCCTCCGGTTTTACAGTTGGCACCTTTCAGGTGGGAGGGGGGTGCATAGACTGCCACGGGAGTCTACGCCTCTTCCTGCCCCGGCAAGCTGTCTGCTGGGACACACATGGGTCCCAGAGACAGTGCGGACCATTCCTATTGTGCTGCGCGACTCACGCATGCGCAGTAGGGAACCGGGAAGTGAAGCCACAATGCTTCACTTCCTGATTCCCTCACCGAGAATGGCAGCGGCAGCAGCCGAGAGCCAAGTGATCGATCGGTCTCGGCTGCCGACATCGCTGGACCCTGGGATAGGTGAGTGTCCATTTATTAAAAGTCAGCAGCTACAGTATTTGTAGCTGCTGGCTTTTAATATTTTTTTTTTTACAGTGAAATCCCTCTTTAAATGTATTTTTTGGGATTTTATGTGATAGACCAACACAAAGTGGCACATAATTGTGAAATGGAAGGAAAATGATAAATGGTTTTCAAATTTTTTTTACAAATAAATATCTGAAAAGTGTGGGGTACATTTGTATTCAGCCCCCTTTACTCTGATACCCCTAACTAAAGTCTAGCGGAACTAATTGCCTTCAGAAGTCACCTAATTAGTAAATAGTCCACCTGTGTGTAATTTAATCTCAGTATAAATACAGTTGTTCTGTGAAGCCCTCAGAGGTCTGTTAGCCCTTTGTACACACGGTCGGACATTCCAACAACAAAATCCGTCGGATTTTGTCTGATGGATTTTGTCCAAAACTGGTGTTGCATACACACAGTCGGACAAAGTTGTCGGAAAATCCGATCGTTTGGAACGTGATGACGTTATTTCTTTACGACGGGACTACTTTCAGGCTAGTAGCCAATAGCTTTGGTCTAGGAATTTGATCTGAGCATGGTGGCACTTTGTCCGATTGGAATTCTCGACAAACAATCGGACAAAGTCCAATCGGATCATGTTGTCGGAAAATTTTATAACCCAGCTCTAAAACTTTGTCGGTCGGATATTCAGACGGAAACAGTCCGATGGAGCCCACACATGGTCAGATTATCCGACAACACAGTCCGATCGGAATGTCCAACCGTGTGTACAAGGGCTTAGAGAACCTTAGTGAACAAACAGCATCATGAAGGCCAAGGAACACACCAGACAGGTCAGGGATAAAGTTGTGGAGAAGTTTATAGCAGAGTTAGGGGATATAACAATATCCCAAGCTTTGAACATCTCATGGAACATTGTTCATTCCATCATCCGAAAATGGAAGAGTATGGCACAACTGCAAACCTACCAAGACATGGCCGTCCACCTAAACTGACAGGCCGGGCAAGGAGAACATTCATCAGAGAAGAGCCAAGAGGTCCATGGTAACTCTGGAGGAGCTGCAGAGATCCACATCTCAGGTGGGAGAATCTGTCCACAGGACAACTATTAGTTGTGCTCTCCACAAATCTGCCCTTTATGGAAGAGTGACAAGAAGAAAGACATTGTTGAAAGAAAGCCACAGGAAGTCACGTTTGCAGTTTGTGAGAAGCCATGTGGGGGACACAGCAAATATGTGGAAGAAGGTGTTCTGGTCAGATGAGACCAAAATTGAATTTTTTAGCCTAACAGCAAAACACTATGTGTGGTGGAAAACTAACACTGCACATCACTCTGAACACACCATGTTGTGAGGATGCTTTTTTCCAGCAGGGACAGGAAAGCTGGTCATAAGTTTGATGGAGCCAAATACAGGGCAATCTAAGAAAAGAAAACCTGTTAGCCCTTGTATACACAGTCGGAGATTCCGACAACCAAATCCATCGGAGTAATTCCGGCGGATTAATTCCGGAAGAGGTCCGGAAGTGATGTTGCATACACACGGTCGGACTAAGTTGTCAGAAAATCCGATTGTACATAACGTGATGACGTTATTTCATTATGACGGGACTACGTTCAGGCTAGTAGCCAATAGCTTTGGTCTAGGAATTTGATCTGAGCATGCGTGGCACTTTGTCCGTCGGAGTAGGCTACACATGATCGGAGTCTATCTATGGCTGCCGCTGCCACCCCCTATTCAGGCGTCCGGCCCCCTTTCAGGAGCCGGGTGCCAGAATAAAAACGGCAGGGTTTTGGGTTTGGTTTTTTAAGCACCTGATTAGAGCCATAGGCTCTAATAGGCATCAAAAAAGGTGTGAATGAATATTCCTTTTCCTAACACTAAACCGCCTCTCCGCCAATCGGGTGTTTGGATCTGTTACCCGTCACATGATTGGCTGAAACGACAGGTGCTGTGTGGATGAATGCCTATCAGGCGTCCAATGATAGCAGAGGACAGGAAGAGAGGACGGGACATTGAGGAGCTGTCCCACCGCCACCGAGACAGGGTAAGTACAGACGGCGGGCGGGGAGCACACAGGTAGCATTTGATACGGCACAGTGGGAGCATTTAATGGGGCACAGTGAGGCTGAATTTGATGGGGCACAGTGGGAGAATTTGATAGGCAGAGTGGCTGCATATGATGGGCACAGTGAGGCTATAATTGATGGGGGGGGGGGGGGTTTCAGAATTTTTCAGTTTGTGCCCCCCCCCCCAAAAAAATTTGAGCACCAGCCACCACTGATGTCTAGTAGTAAACATTTTTAGGTCAACTGATATTAGTGCAAAGGTTTAGCAAGGACAAATAAAAAATAATCTATCTATCTATCTGTCTGTCTGTCTGTCTACCATCACAATTTTTTTACATCAATGTTGCAATTCACTAACATTATTTTAGCCACAGAAACAGTAAACAATTTGGAGGAATACTGAAATTCTGCAGAATTTATTTTCTTCTTCCTGGCCGGGTTTATGGAATGTGACCTGCAGTATCGGGTCGGAATACACAATGCAGACCAATCCACACAGCTGCATTGGCGGTGTATACTGATGACGTGACGTCACCCAAGATCTTAGCGTGTGTGGTATTCCTGGCCTGTCTGCTCTCACACACGTTTTCCTGAACAGGTCAGCGGGTTGCGGGACTCTGGCTGTGTCCCCCCCCAGCAGGTGGACAGAAGAGTTTCTGTTCCCAGGCCCCCGAGAGGTTAAACAGAAGACGCACCACGCCACTAGAAACGCAGCCAACGACTGGGCCACATCCTCCGCAGCCTCCGCCTTGCTTACAGTCCTCATTCAGGATTTATTTTATAGTTAATAAACCCCAAACCAAAATAATAATAAAAAATAAAAAATAACCACAAATAAAATGTTGAGTTAGACATCTGTAATAAACAAGCGGCGATGCGCGGCGGGGTTTCGCAGCAATGAAAACATAAGTTAAAAAAAGTCGTGAGGATATTTTACGCGGCAATAACATTTGTCAAAGGATTACCAGTAAAAACACAAACCGGGCAAATGTTATATTTATAATGTAAAAAACAGCCCAACGAACGAGCAGAGCCAAGCCAGGAGCTCCCTGAGAACGAGCCCGGGGGATGGAAGATGGTTGAAAGGCTCCCAATACAATGTCCAGGCAAAGCTTTATATACATCTAGAGGAGCTTCACCGGCCATAAATCTCTGAAGAATGGCGGCACAGCGCTACATCTATTGCTGGAATTACCACGTTCTGCCCTTCTTCTAGCAGAATGCAGTTCAGGGTCAACACACAGTGTATAGAGTACAGGGGTCAGGAGTATGTAATGTACAACCCATTGTATGGGGTGCAGGGGTCAGGAGTATTTAGTTTACAACACATTGGGGGTTATTTACTAAAGGAAAATCCACTTTGCACTGCAAGTGCACTTGGAAGTAAAGTCGCTGTAGATTCGAGGGGGACATGCAAGGAAAATTAAAAACAGCAGTTTAGCTTGCACATGATTGGATGATAAAATCAGCAGAGCTTCCCCTCATTTCATATCTACCCCTTAGATTTAGAGTGGCTGCACTTCCAAGTGCACTTACAGTGCAAAGTGGATTTGTCTTTCGTAAATAACCCCCATTGCATAAAGTACATGGGTCAGGAGTATGTAATATACAGGGGCAGACTGACAACTCATGGGGCCCACAAGCAATAGAAGAATATGGGGCCCCCGGGCAATAGGAGATTATGGGGCCCCCGGGCAATAGAAGATTATGGGGCCCCCAGGCAATCAGAGATTATGGGGCCACACAGTATACACACACACTCACAGTATACAATCACACAGTATGCGCAGACATGCTTCTATTGGCTGAGAAGTTACTGGAGAGGTGGGGCAGCTATAATCTCAGGATTTTTAGACCAAAAGGATGTTGGTAAGGGACAATTGAGAGACAGATGTAAAAAAAAACACAGATTTGTACATACTTTCCCTGGTTTTACTGAGGTTGGCAACCCTGATGGGGCCCCCTAGTGGCTCGGTGCCCTCGGGCAGTGCCCGAGTGGCCGAATGGTCAGTCCGCCCCTGGTAATATACAATCTATTGTATAGAGTACATAAGTCAGGAGTATTTCATTTTCAGCACAGTGTATAGAGTACATGGGTCAGGAGTATGTAATTCACAACACAGTTTATAGAGTACATGGGTCAGGAGTATGTAATATACAATACATTGTATAGAGTACATGGGTCAGGAGTATTTCATTTACAACACATTGTATAAAGTACTTGGGTCAGGAGTATGTAATATATGATACAATGTATAGAGTACATGAGCCAGGAGTATTTAATGTACAACATAGTGTATAGAGTGCATTGGTCAGGAATATTTAATTCACAACGCAGTGTATAGAGTATATGAGTCAGGGGTAGGTAATATACAATACATTGTATAGAGTACATGAGTCAGGAGTATTTAATTTACAACATAGTGTATAGAGTGCATGGGTCAGGAGTATGTAATATACAATACATTGTAGAGAGTACATGAGTCAGGAGTATTTAATTTACAACATAGTGTATAGAGTGCATGGGTCAGGAGTATGTAATCCACAACACAGTGTATAGAGTACATGGGTCAGGAGTATGTAATTTACAACACATTGTATAAAGTGCATGGGTCAGGAGTATGTAATATACAATACATTGTAGAGAGTACATGCATCAGGAGTATTTAAATAACAACACAGTGTATAGAGTGCATGGGTCAGGAATACGTAATTCACAACACAGTGTATAGAGTATATGGGTCAGGAGTATGTAATTTACAATACATTGCATAGAGTACATGGGTCAGGAGTATGTCATTCACAACATGTCCCCCAGGGCAGGACCCAGACTCAAATACGTTTTGTATGCCCAATGTATGCATATAAACCTTAAAAATGGGCACTTTTGATTTTTTTTCCAGGTCGGGTCCCATAGACTTCAATGGAGTTCATAGTTGGGATCCGGACTTCGCAATGCTCTGGCACGAACCAAACCGGGGGGGGGGGGGGGGCACAGATGCACAATGCACAGATATGATCTTTCATTGTAAGAGGAGAGATTGTAAAATAAATAATAATAATGATAATGAATAAATAGTTAATTCAATTCAATTCAATTAATTAACTGCTTGCCGACCGCCGGCTGTCAAATGACGGCCAGGCAGCACGGCTCTTGTGGCGGGAGGCCGTCATATGATGTCCTCCCATTTAAACAGGGAATGCCGCGCACGAACCCCTGTTCCTTCGGTAGCGGCATGTCACGGAGACACTGCTCACCACCGAGGCTATGGCTGTTTACCACGTGATCGGCCGTGATGAAGTCACGGCCGATCACAGATGGTTACACCCCCACTGTGCACGGCGCGTTGGTGGCAGCATGTTCCCGGGAACACTGCTCTTCACCGACGCTGGTAAACAGCCATTGGCCAGCTGTTTACCCATGTGATCGGCTGTGATCGTTTCACAGCTGATCACTAAATGTAAACAAACCGCGGTAACGTGATGTTAACGGGTTCTCCTCCGTACAACCGATCGTATGTGAGGAGGAGATTGCGGTAACATCTGGTTACCGCTTACAGTGTACACCAATCACACTGATTGCCCCCCCCCCCCCCCAATAAAGAGCACCACCCATCATAGTACCTGTCACTCACAGTCCATCCGAGAACCTGTCACAGTCCATCAGAGTACCCGAGTACCTGTCACAGTCCAATAGAGTACCCGAGTACCTGTCACAGTCCATCAGAGTACCAGAGTACCTGTCACAGCCCATCCGAGTACCCGAGTACCTGTCACAGCCCATCCGAGTACCCGAGTACCTGTCACAGTCCATCTGAGTACCTGTCACAGTCCATCAGAGTACTCGAGTACCTGTCTTAGTCCATAAGAGTACCCGAGTATCTATCTATAGCCCATCAGAGTACCCGAGTACCTGTCACAGCCCATCAGAGTACCCGAGTACCTGTCACAGCCCATCAGAGTACCCAAGTACCTGTCACAGCTCATCAGAGTACCCGAGTACCTGTCACAGTCCATCAGAGTAACCGAGTACCTGTCACAGTTCATCTGAGTACCTGTCAAATTCCATATGAGTACCTGAATACCTGTCACTGTTCATCTGAGTACCTGTCAGTCCATCTGAGTACCTGAGTACCTGTCACAGCCCATCCGAGTACCCAAGTACCTGTCACAGTCCATCTGAGTACCTGTCACAGTCCATCAGAGTACTCGAGTACCTGTCTTAGTCCATCAGAGTACCCGAGTATCTATCTATAGCCCATCAGAGTACCTGTCACAGCCCATCAGAGTACCCGAGTACCTGTCACAGCCCATCAGAGTACCCGAGTACCTGTCACAGCTCATCAGAGTACCCGAGTACCTGTCACAGTCCATCAGAGTACCCGAGTACCTGTCACAGTTCATCTGAGTATCCGTCAAATTCCATATGAGTACCTGAATACCTGTCACAGTTCATCTGAGTACCTGAGTTCCTGTCAGTCCATCTGAGTACCTGAGTACCTGTCACAGTCCATATGAGTACCTGAGTACCTGTCAGAGTTCATCTGAGTATCCGAGTACCTGTCACAGTCCATATGAGTACCTATCACCGCCCTTCAGAGTACCCGAATACCAGTCACCAGGCCATCAGAGAACCTGTCACCAGGCCATCAGAGTACCCGAGTACCTGTCACCAGGCCATCAGAGTACCCGAGTACCGGTCACCAGGCCATCAGAGTACCCGAATACCAGTCACCAGGCCATCAGAATACCCGAGTACCTGTCACCAGGCCATCAGAGTACTCAAGTACCTGTCACCAGCCCATCAGAGTGCCCGAGTACCTATTTGCAGCCCATGCCTCATAAAATATATACGTTGGGGTGTTTGCTTTCCAAAATAGGGTAATTTTGTGGGTAATTCCATTGTCCTGGTGCTCCAGGACCTTCAAAAGTGTGATAGGTAAAAAAATAAAACATTTTGCCCTGGGACTTTAGATGAGGTGATCACCACTAAGCCAATTTTATTCAATCCAGTTATATGTACCTTGTACTAAGTGGCTTTCTCTGATGACAATAATGCTTGTAATACTTTTACTGAATAAAAACATATACTGTACTTACTCTTGCATATTACAGGGATGGAGGTGTGTTACTGGTGACACCAGACCTTACCTTGTTTCTAAAGTGTGATAGGTAGGAATAAAATGAGATGTATCATTTATGCTCCTAGAACGCCTGAAGGTACTACTTCAATGTTTGGCCTCTCTATGTGACCAGGCTGTGTAAAAGTCCCACACATGTGGTATTGCCATACTCGGGAGGAGTAGCAGAATGTATTTTGGGGTGTAATTTTTGCTATATACATGCTATGTGTTAGAAATATCTTATAAATTGACAACTTTGTGTAAAAAAAAAATGCGTTTTCATTTTTTTCCACATTTTCCAAAAACTTCTGGAAAAAAATTAACCGTTCAAAAGACTCATTATGCCTCACAGATTATACATTGGGGTGTTTGCTTTCCAAAATGGGTCATTTTGTGGGAAATTCCATTGTCCTGGTACTCCAGGGGCTTCAAACGTGTAATAGGTGGTTGTGAAATGAGATGTGTCATTTTTGCTGGTAGAATGTCTGAAGGTGGTACTTCAATGTTGGTGCTCTGTATGTGGCCAGGCTGTATAAAAGTCTCACACATGTGGTATCGCCGTACTCGGGAAGAGTAGCAGAATGTATTTTAGCAAATGCAAATCAGCAGAAAGCTCACCTGCAGAGTCTGGAAGCTCAGCAACAAGCACAGCAGCAATCTGAAGTCCGCTTTATAGACCTGTTGCAGAAGCAAGAGCAGAGTTTTCAACAGAAAATAGAGACATTAATACAGCAACGTCCGCAGACCAATGAAGCAAGTGGTTACAATAATACCGCATCCTTTGGTGTGAGCCGTTTATTGACAAAAATTACTGGAGAGGATGATCCGGAGGTGTTTTTGACCACATTTGAAAGGACTGCTGAAAGGGAAAAGTGGCCTAAGGAGCAATGGGCTGGACTGGTGGCCCCTCTGTTAACAGGGGAATCGCAGAAAGCTTATTATGACCTAGAGCCTGACCAAGCAAAAGACTATGTGGTGCTAAAAACAGAAATATTGGCACGGCTGGGTGTCACCCTGGCCGTCCGGGCTCAGCGTGTGCATAATTGGACTTTTCAGGTTGGAAAACCCCCCAGGTCTCAAATGTATGATCTCATTCACCTGAGCAGGAAGTGGCTGCAGCCAGAGACTTTGACCGCACCAAACATTGTGGAACGTGCTGTTATGGATCGTTTCCTGAGAGCTCTTCCTACTGCCATCCAAAAATGGGTAAGCCATGGAGACCCAGAAAATGCAGATAAACTTGTGGATCTGGTTGAGAGGTACTTGGCTACAGAGAACCTGACCACCTCTTCCAGGGACTCACGGACTTTCCACCCTAAGACCAGATCATTCCCAGTGGCGGGTAAGATGACTCCAAGGGGTGAGGGTGGAGAGAGTGAGAGGGTGGGAGTTCTACCTAAGGTCTGGCGGAAGCAGCCCAGGAAGCCCATGCTGCAAGAGACAGCGAAAAAGATTATTTGCTACCGCTGCCGGCAAGAGGGACATATTGCAGCCAATTGCCCCGTTGTGGATGAGCCTATGCAATGTGACTTTATAAGGGAGAGACGTCAGTCGCTGTTTGCGACAGTTGCATGCACTGCCATTCGGGGACCTGAGAAACATTTATGTAAAATGTGTATTAATGGTAGAAATGTTGATGTGTTGCTGGATTCAGGTAGCCTGGTAACATTGATAAAAGCTGAATTAGTTACTACAGAGGTCTCTGGGAAGAACAGGGTGGCTGTTATTTGTGTGCATGGGGACACCCGAGAGTATCCTGTAACTTCAGTGTTTTTTGAGACCCCCAAAGGTAACCTCTCTCATCAGGTGGGGTTAGTGTCTCACTTACCACATGATGCTATTGTGGGAAGGGATTTTCCAAAATTCTGGGAACTCTGGGATTGTCCTGAGCCCCCCACTGGTGCCCCTATAAACCAGGAAGATGACCAGAATTCCTCTGGGAGTAGTGAGGACTCTCCTGAATTTCCCTTGTCGGTATTGGCGGGGGAAACTCGAGAAACTGGGGAGGAGCCAATATCCTCAGATGAAAACATGCCGTCTGTGGAGTTTTCGGATCTTGAGTTTCACAGGGAAAATTTGCCACAGAACAGTTAAAAGACCTCACCCTAATAAAGGCACGGGAAAATGTGGTGAAAATAGATGGCGAGTTAGTGAACCCAGATAAGACTTGCCCTTATCCTTACTTCACTATGGAAAGGGACCTGCTGTATCGAGTGGCTCAAAGGGCAGAAGAAACCATTGAGCAACTTGTAGTGCCCAAACCTTACAGGAAGTTGGTGTTAGAATTGGCTCATGGGCACATTCTGGGAGGTCATCTGGGGACAGAGAAAACCAGAGAGAGGGTATTGCAGAGATTCTATTGGCCTGGGGTCATGAAGGAAATAGAAAATTATTGTTCCTCCTGCCCTGTGTGTCAGAAGTCGGCACCTATGCCACATTTCCGTAACCCGCTGGTAACCCTGCTCTTCCTATCATTGAGGTCCCCTTTGAAAGGATCGCAATGGATTTGGTAGGTCCGATAATGAAGTCCGCCAGGGGGCATCAGTACTTTTGGTTATATTGGACTATGCCACCCGTTATCCGGAAGCAATTCCTCTCCGAAATACCTCGGCCAAAACCATAGCCAAAGAGCTATCTCTTGTTTTTAGCCGCGTGGGTATTTGTAAGGAACTGCTTACGGACCAAGGTACACCCTTTATGTCCCGGGTTATGAAAGAATTATGCAAGTTGTACAAAGTGACGCAATTGCGTACATCTGTGTATCACCCCCAAACAGATGGGTTGGTTGAAAGATTCAACAAAACCCTTAAACAAATGTTAAAGAAGGTGGTGGATAGAGATGGAAAGAATTGGGACTGTCTAATACCCTATCTAATGTTTGCCATTAGGGAGGTACCCCAATCCTCTACGGGTTTCTCACCCTTCGAGTTGCTCTATGGGAGACACCCAAGAGGGCTGCTGGATATCGCCAAGGAAACTTGGAAAAATGAGAGTTCTCCTCACAGGAGTGTGATTGAGCATGTCGCCCTGATGCAAGATAGAATTGCACAGGTAATGCCAATTGTAAAGGAACATTTAACCCAAGCGCAGTTAGCACAGCAGAGAGTGTACAACCGTGGGGCCAAGACCCGTACTTTTTCCCCGGGGGATAGGGTCTTGGTGCTAGTCCCTACGGTTGAAAGCAAATTTCTGGCCAAATGGCAAGGTCCATATGAAGTAATTGAAAAAATTAGTGAGGTGAACTACAGGGTTAGACAGCCAGGAAGGCGAAAGCCGGAGCAGATCTATCACGTCAATCTGCTGAAAGCCTGGAGGGATAGGGAATCCCTATTCGCAGAGACTTTGTCACAAGTACAGCCTGATTGCTTAGTTCCTGAGGTTGGAATAGCAGACACCTTATCGAAACCCCAACAACAGGAGGTTAAAGAGTTTGTACTTCGTAACAAAGAGATTTTCTCTGAGCTTCCGGGACAAACATCTGGCGTAGAGCATGACATTATCACCCCGCCAGGAGAAAGGGTAAAACTAAAACCTTATAGAATACCAGAGGCCAGACGGGAGGCAATACGTGGGGAGGTTCAAAGGATGTTGGAATTGGGTGAGATAGAGGAGTCCCAGAGTGACTGGTCCAGTCCTATCGTACTAGTGCCCAAACCTGATGGGAGCTGGCGGTTTTGTAACGATTTTCGACAATTAAATAAAGTTACAAAATTTGACACCTACCCCATGCCGCGTATAGATGAGTTGATTGACCGGCTGGGAACAGCCCGATATATGACAACTCTTGATCTCACCAAAGGCTATTGGCAAATTCCCCTGGCCGAGTCGGCCAAGGAGAAAACTGCGTTTGTAACCCCAGATGGGGCATTCCAATATAAGAGAATGCCGTTTGGGTTACAGAATGCACCGGCAACATTCCAGTGGAAAATGGATACGATTCTGAGGCCCCATCAGAAATATGCTGCAGCTTACCTGGATGATGTGATTATCCATAGCACAGACTGGGTCTCACATTTGCCGAAAGTACAAGCAGTCCTAGACTCTATCCGGGAAGCTGGGTTTACGGCCAATCCAAAGAAGTGTACCATTGGACAGGAGGAGGCCTTATATCTTGGGTACACTATTGGGAGGGGGGTGATAAAACCCCAAGTCAATAAAGTCGAGGCCATACAGAGTTGGCCACGTCCCAACAGCAAGAAACAGGTACGAGCCTTTCTGGGAATCGCTGGCTATTATCGACGATTCATTCCCCATTTTGCTTCTCAGGCTGTGCCCCTCACCAACCTGACAAAAGGGAAAGAGTCTGTCATGGTTAAATGGTCCCCAGAGGCTGAAGAAGCATTTCAGTCCTTAAAAACAGCCTTATGTAGCCAGCCAGTGTTGTACTCACCAGACTTCTCTAAGGACTTTGTTGTACAAACTGATGCATCAGACGTTGGGTTAGGAGCAGTGTTATCCCAGGTCTGGAACGGGGAAGAGCACCCAGTCATTTACCTCAGCAGGAAGTTGAAGTCCCATGAGGTAAATTACGCCACGATTGAGAAGGAATGTTTAGCAGTGAAGTGGGCTCTAGATTCCCTTCGGTACTATCTGCTAGGTAGGCACTTTGACCTGGTGACTGATCATGCTCCTTTAAAGTGGATGGCTCAGAACAAGGAGACCAATAGAAGGGTAAATAGGTGGTTCCTGGCCCTACAAGAATTTAACTTTACAGTTAAGCATCGCCCTGGTGTTAAAATGGGGAATGTGGATGCTTTGTCTCGGATACATGCGTGTCTGACTGCTTGTGTTACAACCCCAAGGTTGAAACAAGAGGGGGGGGTATGTGGCAGCACGCAGGTAAAGTCACCTGGTTGTATCCAGGATGGGAAATATGTGTGCCCTAGATTCAGGCTTTATGCAGACCTTTACAATTAGAGGGGAAGAGTTAATGAGCCCAGCTGAAGTAAGTGGGCTCATTAAGACCTCTACAAAAAACCCCAGCATGCTTAGGGAGATGCTCCATCCTGGAACCAGTTTTGTGTTGTATAGACTGGGGAGTGTGATATCTGTTCTGTGCGGTGAGTTAACGCCTGTGTGGCAAACCTCTACAACAGAGACAGGGACTGGTGCAGCACAAGGCTGCACTCAGTTGTTAGACAGGGAATCTAAGTGTGTAGTTAGAGGTCAAGCTGACCAGGATTTATTTTCATGTTTTATTTTTGTTTGGCTGTTATATGTATCACTGCTTGTAGCATAAATAAACCGCATCTTTTGTTTTTTTGCACCTACAACGCTGTCTGCTGTGCCTGATTTTGTCTTGTGAACCCATCCAGGGGGTCACACACACCCTCTGCCGAGCTAACCCCTCACAACGTATAATATACTTTATTTCAAATATAGAAAGCATATTATACTTGACTGCTGAGCTGCTGAGCTGCTGAGCTGATTGCTGCCCGATTCTGCAGCTGTCTTTTATCAGTGTAGGGACTGAGGGACAGTTTGGTGTTTGAAGCAGGGACAGTCTGCAAATCACTAGCTACTAGGTCCACAAAGGTCCTTTTATAGGTGTACAGTATATAGTGTTGTACACGTATAATATACTTTCTTTCAAATATAGAAAGCATATTATAGTGCACTGCATGCGTTGTTGCTGACCGATTCTGCAGCTGTCGTTTCTTAGTGTAGGGAGGGACAGTTTGGTGTTTGGAGCAGGGACAGTCTGCAATTCACTAGCTACTAGCTAGCTACTATTAGGTCCACAAAGGTCCTTTTAAGGACTGGTATAGGTGTACTATTTGGTGTGCAGTATATAGGGGTGCAATACACGTATAAAATACTTGCACATATAGAAAGCATATTATAGTGCATTTCCACTGTGCAACATTGTGACTGCTGAGCGGTTCTGCAGCGATACTACAAAGAGTGGCAAACGCAATTAAAAAAAAGTATTATAACTGGTGTGATAGACCAGTGGCCCCCAAAAACGACAGATGAAGCGGGGTGTTATATACCTTCTTCCACATACATACTGCACTTCTCTAGAGACTTTTGTCACAGGGTCATTTAAAAAATGACAGGCAGAGGAAGAGGCAGGCCCTCTCTATCTCGGCGCTGGTGTGGTCTCAGTGCTCTCTATCACGGTGCTGGTGTCAGTGCTCTCTATCACGGTGCTGGTGTGGTCTCAGTACTCTCTATCCCGGTGCTGGTGTCAGTGCTCTCTATCTCTGTGCTGGTGTGGTCTCAGTGCTCTCTATCACAGTGCTGGTCTCAGTGCTCTCTATCACGGTGCTGGTGTCAGTGCTCTTTATCACGGTGCTGGTGGGGTGTCAGTGCTCTCTATCATGGTGCTGGTGTGGTGTCAGTGCTCTCTATCTCGGTGCTGGTGTCAGTGCTTTCTATCACGGTGCTGGTGTCAGTGCTCTCTCTCTATCTCGGTGCTGGTGTGGTATCAGTGCTCTCTATCTCAGTGCTGGTGTGGTCTCTGTGCTCTCTATCACGGTGCTGGTGTCAGTGCTCTCTATCACGGTGCTGGTGTCAGTGCTCAGTCTCTATCGTGGTGCTGGTTTCAGACACTGAGGGAGATAGCAGCGGAGAAGCCAATCATCAGGCATTGCCAGCACCATGGCTGAGGATCAGCACTGGACTGGCACCTCCGGACCACCGCAGTGGAGCCCTGCATAGGTGGGGGTAAGGGCCAGGTAGAGGGAGGGGCTCAAGCACAGGTTGGCACACTGGGACACTGGCACAGGACTGTGCTGCCCTGACTGTGGCACTGATCATCTCCTGCACCCCTTCATAGCCTGACCTGACCTTGCCTCTCCTCCATGGCCTTCATGCGCTCCTGAATTGTCAAAATTTCACAGATAAAAAAAGAATGCTTGTCGTTGTCCATCCCAGATTCACTTAATACTTTTGTTATGTCAGTGTCCATGTTGTGGGACTATGTGTGCACAGCTAGTAAGTATTTTGTGGCTGAAAATATGACCTGGAGGTTTTTAAGGTTCGCCTGCCATAAAAGTCAATGGGGTCTGCCTCAAACTTTCCAGTTCGCAAACTTTTGGCCGCATTCGCGGTTCGCGAAACGTCCCGTCGGAAGTTCGTCCTTCACTAATGGGTACAGTGTTGCATGGCTGAGTAATTGTCATTCAAACTGTGAGAGCGCTGAAAGCTGAAAATTGGTCTGGTCAGGAAGGGGGTATAAGTGCACTGTATTGAGGTGGTTATATTTACCTGCTCTGTGTAGTGGTTTTGCCCAGATCAGCCCCGATCCTCCTCTTCTTGGATCCCTGGGAGGCACTCCAGGCCCCTCCCTCCTGTCGAGTGCCCCCACAGCCAGCAGCTTGCTGTGGGTGTACCTTAACAAGCACACTCCTGAGCCACAGCTCTGCGTGTTTATTCCCACACAGAGCCGCGGCTTGACCCCGTCCCCTCTCTCTCCTTATTGGCTCACTGGCTTTGATTGACAATAGCTCCCGCTGCTGCCTCAGCCAATGCTCTCGTGCACATCGCTGGATCATACAGAGTCACACACTGAAGGTAAAAAAACCTTGAGCCTTTAGACCAACTTTAAATAAATTAAAATAAAATAATTAAAAAGGATAAAATAAAAAAATCAGTCACCAAAAATCGCTTTTTAATCCAACTTCCTATGTTTTTATTGGAAGTTATTCCCTTTTAGGGATGAGCTTCGAGTTCGAGTCGAACTCATGTTCGACTAGAACATTGCCTGTTCGCCTGAACAGTGAACAATTTGGGGTGTTTGCGGCAAATTCGAAAAGCCACGGAACACCCTGTACAAGTCTATGGGGAAATCGAAAGTGCTAATTTTAAAGGCTTATATGCAAGTTATTAGTGAAAAAGAATGGTGTTGTGCTCCACACGAAATTAATTAAGTCTAATAACAGTAAATAAATAGTCGCATACAAAATCTAAAAGACGCACCTATGCGATTAGAATTAATTTAAATTATATCTATATCCTATATGCATAAAATCATTCAAAGTGATTAGTGGGGTATTCAGAATATACACATATTCCTAGTGTTATTCATACTACAATCAATAAAGAAATTCAAATAATCTATGCAATCGTAATAAAGTGCAAGTGAAGTAATAAAAAACAGAAACGCAAATACTAATAATATCAATCCAAAAAGTTGTAAAATCCAAAATGTGTCTCAATCCGTAAAAGTGCATCCAAGTCCCTGATGAAGTCACGTGATCAATGACGATACGCGTAGGATTTGCTTAGGAGGATACCGGAAGCGACGTCCGGGGTACGAACGAGGAGGCCGTTCGTTGTTTTAGCTGTAACGTTTTAATTGTGTTACTTAAATGTGAGTACCCAGGACTTGGTCCTTTTTATAATAAAGAATTTGTTTGACATACTTCACTATTGGAGCCCCTTTTCTCTTTTCCGGGTTTGATCTGTGATCCATTGCGGAGTACCTGGAGGGAATTATCTGGGGTGCCTGTACAAATTGAGGATATACACCTTAAACCATTGGAGCATACTGTTATACCTATATCAACTGAGGATATACACCCTAACTGAGGATATACAACTTAAATATTGGAGCATATTGCTGTCTAACTGACAGCAGTGAGGTAAGGTACCCACTGCACTCAGTGTGTGAGCACCCACTTTGAGGAATTGCAAGATCACCGGTGGAACTATCCCGTGTTCATGCACAGAATTAACCTTTTACACAGCACAGTGTGGATTCACTTTATTTTGCATGAACTGATATGGATTGTTAGTTTTTACGACAATTAGAGACACTTTAAGAAATTCCTTGGTCTGTGTTTTATATTTAGGTTTATTTATATAATTTTTGATATATTTTTATACACATCTCCCCGTTTATTTATTTGCTGGATTTTATCTTTACACAATTTTTTTATATACATTGGCACTTGGATGCACTTTTACGGATTGAGACACATTTTGGATTTTACAACTTTCTGGATTGATATTATTAGTATTTGCGTTTCTGTTTTTTATTACTTCACTTGCACTTTATTACGATTGCATAGATTATTTGAATTTCTTTATTGATTGTAGTATGAATAACACTAGGAATATGTGTATATTCTGAATACCCCACTAATCACTTTGAATGATTTGTAATGGACGCCGTGGCTGGGTCCTGGAAGGACACTATATTTCCCCTCTGTTTGGGTTGTGCTCTCTTTAAGGGAATAAAATTGATTAACCCACCTGTTAAGGCAGTGTCTTTAAAAAGCAAGACAGGAAGTTGTAGATGGGTGTGGAGGAGTGTGAGCAGCTTGCTGCTGGTTGAAGAGTGGTTTGCCCTGTGGGAGACTGTAGTCCGTGTAAGGGACTGGGAAAGGCTGACAAACCTTGAGAGTCAGGAAGACTAAGGAAGTCGGTGAGTCCAGGGGGCTGGAAAGAGTTGACAAATCTGTTGGGAGCAAGCAGAGGAACTGTTGACAATTGAGAGCCAGGTGGCTTGGTATGTTCATTTGTGTGCTGAATGAATTTAAACCCCTGCGTGGGATTACTGGATGAACTAATATTTTGTTTTCTTATAATAAACATGGGCTACCAGGCCCTTAACCATAAAACGCCTGCCTGATGTAGACTAAAACGTGCATCTACCAATTGTGCTTAATCACCCGAACATTACAAGTGGTGCTCGAATGCGGGCATGTAGACGGTGGAGTCCGGGTCCTTGCTCCATGGTGAGTCGCATCAGAAACTACTGCTAGCTGTGTGTGGCAGCCAGGCGAACAGCATTACGTATACGTTTATTTGATGGACTGTGTTGCATGCAGGTTGTGTACCTGTGAAGGAAGAATCAAACATCAGATTTTTTTTTTTTCTTTTCTTTCTCTGCTGAGAACTGTTACAAGCTGCTGTGTGCATGTGATTGCAAGGATGGGACGGTCAAAGCAAAAAAAGGAAGCAATCCTTACTAAAGCCAGGGAGCGGCTATTGTGGCTAGAGGGTATTTCACCACATGCCCCCGCCACACCAAAGAATTTGTCTGAGTCTGACATCGCTGTGATCTGGGGTAAATTGATCATGTCACCCCGAGTTAAAGGAGAAGTGAAAGAGGATGTTGTTCCTGGCAGCCTGAGCCCAAAGGTGCCACAGCATGACGCAAAGAGGCCTCTGCGCTGCATTAGTTGTAGTGAGTGGGGACATGCTGTTGCCCATTGCCCCTTGTCACAGGAATGTTTGTGGAATAACCAAGCTGGATGGGAGGTTGATGAATTCTGGAGCTCATCTACTAATGATTGTGATCAGCTGTGTCCTCAGAAGTTGTATCCAATGGCAACGAGTGAGAGCCAGTCATGGAGGAGATGCCAAGAAGTGAGCTCAGCATGGCCTGAGAAGATGTCTCCACCTTGTAGGACCAGTAAAAAGGGGCTAGTGACATGTGAGACAGAAAATGAATGGTTCAAGCGGAATCGCAAAGAGTCGGGTGCACTGCAAGGGGCTGAGATCTTGGCCTCTGACTATGTGCAACCCATGCTGCCTACAGAGGAGGTGGGAGACTTCCTTGTAAGATTTGAAAAAGTTGCTGTAAAGAGAAAATGGCCTAGGGACCGGTGGCCAAAACTGCTGCAAACCTTATTGCGGATAGAGTTCCGATCGGTTTACCATTTGATGGATGGGGACCAGGATGACTATCGCAAGTTTAAAGAGGAAATCCTTCTTAGAGGAGAGTTCCATCGTATCATGGATGGGAGAAGTGTCGCCGGAAGTCCTAGGAATTGGAAATCCAGAGACACGTAAGGTTTTCTGTCATGGCCGCTTAGGCAAAGGGGTCAGTCCCGAAAGGAGAGTATATCAACCTGAATCCTGCATGAGTTATAGCCAACCAGCTTTGGAGCGCAAGTCTGCAGTTACCCCTAGCAACAAGGATCTTGTGTTACCTACAGGGGGCGTCAGTGGGACCAGAAAGGCTGCAGTTTTGCTCCATGGCCACATGGGGGAGTCAGCCTGTGGAGACACCACACCAGTGAGACAACGCACTCAAGTGAAGGCTATGACACCAGCTGCAGGAACTGGTAAGACTGTTTCAGTTTGTGATGCTGAACCCAGTGAAGTGGGAGTATGTCCAGTGGGGAGATCCGCAGTACAAATGGACATAGACTTTCTGCATTGTGCTACCCAGAGCAGTGGGGAGGCGCAGCGTAAAGCCCAACTAGACGCAGGGCTAAAGACTGAAAAGGACATGGGGACTCTGCATATGCCTGCTATGATCCAGCAGATGGCTGGGAAAATTGAGCTAGGGGTGACCAAAACAGTGCTGGTACCATGTTCCCTAGTGACAGCTGCTGCAGGGTTGCCCAGAGAAACTTCCAAGGAGCTTGCAGTGTTGGAGCAGAGAGTTTCCCAGGTCAGCTATGGAGCTGCCCAAATAGGCAAAAGTGCCCCTTTACAGAGAGCAGGTGCTGTGAAGAGTCGCTCAGAGGTTATGGTGGCTCATAAACAAACCACAAAAACAGCAGTTGTGTCTACATGTAATGAGAATGCTAATGATCGTTCTAACAAAAGTGATACTATTGCTAAACGTGATGAGTGTAATGACATTGAAACATGTATTTCTTGTAATGTCATATCTGAGAGTGAGGTTGGTAATGTGTTCACTACCAGTGATGAGAGTAGGAGATCTCCCATGACAGGCAGAGGCACAGGATTGTCCATGGAAGTCTCATGGGGTCTCCATGTGTTGGAGTCAGAGGCTGTCCAGGATGGCTCTGGTGCTATGCTGGTGGAACAAGGGGGGACTAATTCACACAGTGAAAGCGTGTGGGCACAGCCCCACAACCCTACGTGTAGCCCAGTGGGCAAGGGGTTAATTCAGCCTGCAAAAGCTGAGTGTACAAAGCTGGATGTGTCTGTAGTGCCACCAGAAAAAGGTGTTCAGAATGGTGTGCTGCACCAAGCTTTAGGTGATGAAGCATCACCCCAATGCAACGTTGATAAAAGTATGGTGTTACAAAATGATGTATATAGAAGTGAGGAATGTGCAGTTAAAGCTAATGAATCCCATGTTTCTGTGCGGCTTTCTACAGCAGGTGATGCAACGCTGTGGAACACCCATGGTGGAACCACAATGGACTGGGACAGCTGGGCCAAACAATTGTTAGCCATGCTGGATAAGGCTAGCTTAAGTAACCAGGGTGTGGACACAACTGCTATGCCAGACAGGGGGATCGCAGAGCCGCTGGTGGTTGAGGGCGTCCTGGTCCCTGCAAAGGTTGCTGCCCTCCACTCTGAGGAAACAGTTCAGGGCACTGGCATCGCAGATGTGTTGTCCACAGCCCCACAGCTAAATGATATGAAGTATCAAAGTGATAGTGTGACTTATAATGACCTGCAGAGGCTCACCAACACTGGTGCAGAAGGGATAAGTGTGAGACATGTGTCTGACAGCTCTCCAGGGGAGAAACAAGCTGTGATGATGAGTACCTCCAAGGAGGATGAGGTCTCTTCAAATGTCTCACCCTCTCAACCTGCAGTCGCTGAGCCCCTCCATGTCTTGGACAGGGTAGAAGACCCTAGAAAGTTCTGGTGTTTAGACATGGGATGTTTAGAGATGACAGAAACCTTACTGGAAATGCTAGAGTTGGTAAAAATGAACTTGCTGTATACTTGGGTATCTCCACCGCAGTTGGACCAGGTGGTGCTGCGTAGCACCAATGGGTGGAGCCAAGTGGTACAGGCAGTGCTGGGAAACCTTGACCAACAGTGGAATTGGTGGGACCAATGGTTACCCATTTGGCACAGGATCTCCAGATTCTCTGTGAGCATACTTCTAGTTATTGATTGGTATGGAAGGCACACGAGAGAACTGCTTAAGATATCAGAAGTCTCTCCGTCTGATGTGATGACTAGAAACATCTCGGCTGGTGTGGTCCGAGGTACGGCGGAGCAGTGGTCAGTAGAGGGCGCAGATACTGCCTTACCCGCTAGGCCTCATGAGAAGGAAGGGCCCAGAATGGACTCAGCAGTAGCAGAGATGCTTTCTGTCACTGGCCCAGAGGTACAAGTTAAGGTGCCCGGAGACACTATGGAAGAAAGTGTTAATATTGGTTGCCATAACAATGTAATGTGTTCACATGGAAAAAATGGTTTATGCTTGGGTCAGGGTAGGTTGTTAGAACAAGTACCCATGGAGTGTTGGACAACGGGTGAGGTGGAGCTGTGCTATGGTCCCGTCGGATGTAGTCCCTCCTCGGGTCTTCTTCTAACAAACACTGAATTGGAAAGCACTGATGATATGGAAAGCTGTGATCTGTTAAGAGTTCATTCTGTAAACAATGATTTGGTTGCAGTGGGTACCAAGAAAAACTGTTTTGAACCTGAAATACCGATGGTGAAGGGTAAAATGGGTATTTGTAAGTTGAAAGGAGGGCTCAAGGAAGGCAGAGTTCCCCCAAGAAAAGTGAATAAGCCCAGGGACCCCAAAAGAAGAGGAAGGCTGAGTATAGGACAATATAGGAACCTGTTAAGATCCTGGGGGGAATGTTCCTGGAAGCGCACCCGGAAAAAGGGTTGGGCCTACGTGGCTGACAGCCAGCACAGAGGTGTCCCAACCATCATGATGGGTGCTGGTGTTCCTCCCTCCGGATCGAAACACAGGGGGGGGATATGTAATGGACGCCGTGGCTGGGTCCTGGAAGGACACTATATTTCCCCTCTGTTTGGGTTGTGCTCTCTTTAAGGGAATAAAATTGATTAACCCACCTGTTAAGGCAGTGTCTTTAAAAAGCAAGACAGGAAGTTGTAGATGGGTGTGGAGGAGTGTGAGCAGCTTGCTGCTGGTTGAAGAGTGGTTTGCCCTGTGGGAGACTGTAGTCCGTGTAAGGGACTGGGAAAGGCTGACAAACCTTGAGAGTCAGGAAGACTAAGGAAGTCGGTGAGTCCAGGGGGCTGGAAAGAGTTGACAAATCTGTTGGGAGCAAGCAGAGGAACTGTTGACAATTGAGAGCCAGGTGGCTTGGTATGTTCATTTGTGTGCTGAATGAATTTAAACCCCTGCGTGGGATTACTGGATGAACTAATATTTTGTTTTCTTATAATAAACATGGGCTACCAGGCCCTTAACCATAAAACGCCTGCCTGATGTAGACTAAAACGTGCATCTACCAATTGTGCTTAATCACCCGAACATTACAGATTTTATGCATATAGGATATAGATATAATTTAAATTAATTCTAATCGCATAGGTGCGTCTTTTAGATTTTGTATGCGACTATTTATTTACTGTTATTAGACTTAATTAATTTCGTGTGGAGCGCAACACCATTCTTTTTCACTAGTATCACCCGAGGGGAGGGTCTGCACCTCTGTCGGTGGCTTGCTGCAACCATACTAGCTCTCTTTGCTTTACCATTGTAGCGCGAGGATAACCAACAATTACCATATGCAAGTTATTGTTATAAAAAGTGTTTTTTGGACCTGGGTCCTGCCCCAGAGGACATCTATCAATGCAAAAAAAAGATTTAAAAACTGAAGTTTTTTCGGGAGCAGTGATTTTAATAATGCTTAAAGTCAAACAATAAAAGTGTAATATTCCTTTAAATTTCATACCTGGGGGTGTCTATAGTATGCTTGTAAAGGGGCGCATGTTTCCCGTGCTTAGAACTGTCCCTGCACAAAGTGTCATTTCTGAAAACACAGAAAATGCACAAAAAAGATAATTTAAAAGCACTCACGGCTATAATGAATTGTCGGCTCCCCGTAATACAGAGAACAGTCATTGATAAAAAAAAAGTGTGGGGTTCCCCCAAATTCATTTACCAGGCCCTTCAGGTCTGGTATGGATATTAAGGGGAAGTGTCAAATAAAAAAAAAAATTACGTGGTGTTCCCCCCCAAATATCCATTCCAGACAGGTCTGGTATGGATTTTAAAACAAGGGGACCCCCAGATCCCGGTCCCCCCGTTTGAAATGGTAAGGGGGTACAAAAGTACCCCTACCATTTCACAAAAAAGTCAAAAAAATTGTTAAAAAAAGACACACACACCGTTGCAAAAGTCCTTTATTTAAAAAAAAAAAAAAAGATTCCAGCGATGATCATCTCTTCAGGGTCCAGCGATGGCTGATCTGATCCAGCGATGGGTGATCAATCCAGCGCAGCGCATCCTTCCTCTGTCTCCACCCGAGACACTGCAGGGATCCCGGTGTCCTATCATATAAGGTCCTCCATCCGATAGTGTGCATGCGCAGTACACAGCAACTCAGATTCCGAAAATTGCCGAGGATGAACGGCGCCTGCGCCGTGAGTCCAGGTTCTATCCCCACTATCCAAGTGGACATAGAGTAAGAATATAAAAGAGCCAAGCGCAGCGAGGCCGAGCCCGAAGCGCGGCGAGCAAAGCTCGCCCGCGAGGGGCCCTCTAATATTCACAACCCTATGTCCGCTTGGATGGTGGGGCTACCACCTCCACTCACGGCGCAGGCGCCATTCAGCTTCAGAGATTTTCCGAAGCTTCGTCTGCTCCGTACTGCGCATGCGCAGTACGGGGTGGACACTATATGATGGCCGGACACTATATGGCAGAACACCGGCAGCCTGACACTTCTTACATGAGGAGGGAGGGGCCACCCCTCACCTGACCCCTCCTCCTCTGACGCAAGGGGAAAGCCCAGCTTCGCCAATGACATGCGGATGACCCTGCCCCCCTCTGATGTAACGGAAACCTAAAAATCCTAAAAACCTTGAAATCTAAAGTTGATTATACAAAGATTATATGGTCAGATTGTAAGGTGTATATTGGCCCTTAATGCTCCTCTTCTCCTATTTTCCATATATTCAGGAACACATTCAGCACTTGGTGATAAATATTCATCCATCACAATAAAACGTTCCCCAGGATTTGCTCATTTTGGAATTTCGGTGATATTTTGTCCATGTTTGTTAGGGGGGCGGTTCAGCCAATGAAGGAAAATTACTGACAGAAGTACGGGGGGGGGGGGGCCCATTTCACAAATTGCCCGGCGCCCTCTATAATTCATCTCCATTTGCAATCAGACACCTTCACCGCCGTGCAATTGCGCGTAGCTGAGAAATGGGCCGCTCGCCTTTCTTCGCAAACAAAGGTCGGGATTAAGCAGAGTGCCTTCACCTTTGGGAAAGTGCGTTCCCTCTCCCCGCTCTGCTGCCGGTCAGGCCGCCACTTAGCGGAACCCTTGTAAACATTACGAGCCTTTTAAGAGAGAAACATAAAGCGCTTGCAGTGTATCGCACCACGTGGTGCATTAACAGGAGCGAGGATGGCACAAAAAGGGCAGAAAGATAATTTACAGAGGAGGAAAATAACGGTAAGGAGGGTCACATCGAGCCTGGGATTAAAGGGGACCTCTGCTACAAATGATTTCTATGGCAGTATAGGCAACATTGTAATCATCATACAATGGGGGGATTTAATAAAAATGTGGTGCAGCTGTGCATAGTAACCAATCAGCTTCTATCGTCAGCTTGTTTTACAAACCTTTGAAAATAAGTCCTCGTTCACACTGGTGCAATTCGTCATGCTATGTGACAGTTCTAAAATGCATGACAAGTCGCACCCCATTGTCGCCAATGGAACCGTTCAAATTGCCACGATTAATGTCGCAGCGACTTTGAAAAAGGTTCCTGCACAACTTTTTTCCCGACTTTCTTAAGGACTTGCATAGTCTTCTGTTAACTCGGTGCCTTCTGTACGCAAATATGCAGCCACTCGGCGCCTGGTCCGTAGCGCTAAGGGGCTGCATAATTGCATAAATTGCTGCCTATACACCTGTGCTGAGAGCGTCGTCTAACCGAAAGCTCCCAATCAATCATTGCGATTGGGAGTTTTCTGACCACGTGACCGCCATGACAGCCAATCACGCCGGTCACGTGATCTTAAGCTTCACTTGTAGCCCTGTAGCTTATGGTTAGACATGTTCGTTTTCATTACTTTCGTTTTTTTGGAAATTAGAAAAATCGGAAATTTGAAAAATGTGGAAATTCAAAAAATTCGGAATTCATAAATTCCAAAATCCGGATTTACGAATTTCCGAACGTAAGTATTTCTGAAATTTTGAATTTCCGAAATTTACCAATTTCCAAATTTCGAATTTCCAAAATGTTGAATTTCCAAAATTTCGAATCTCCAAAGTTCTAAATTTCAGAAATTCTGAAATTTTGTAACTTTGTCAAAATTCGTTAAAAAACTAATTCTAAACTAAACAAATTGCACTTGACTGCCTCTGGTTTGTAGCCCTGGTTTACACCACTGCGGCTTTGAAATTGCATGATTTCTAAGACACAGATCAGTGCGATTTGCTCCTTTGATTTCATTGCGGTTTGCAACTTTGTCTAACCTCATAACACCGGAGCTTCCTGGCCCATTAATAGATTTATGACGCTGGGAGGTGCCGGTGCAAAGAGTTTAGACGACGTCGCAAACCGCAATGAAATCGAAGGAGCAAATTGCACTGATCTGTGGCTTTGAAATCATGTGATTGGTGTAAACCAGGGCTACCCCCCCAAAAAAAAAAAATTCAACTGAAAAGCAATATCAAACCCAAAACTAAACATGTAATATATTGCAGATTACCAATCATTAGATTTGGTGGCTGCACTAGTTTTCTTTTCTTAGGGTTTTTCCCCTCTGTTTTCACCTGGTGATCTGGACAATAACACACCTCCTGTATTAGCGTGCCCCCACTCTGGATGAAGAAGCACAGGGGGCACCTTTGGACATCAGCATTGTCAGCCTGGGGGGGTGGGTAGTGTTAGATGTACTAGCAGATTTAGGTACACTAACAAACAGAAGCCACACTCCACTTTATAAACAGTTACAGCAAACAGTTATTTTTTTTCACTATTGGTATAACGTTTTTTCAATAAATAAATAAAAGCGGATCATTGTAATCACCCCTGTCAATGGTAAATAATTTTTTCTATTGAAAAACAACAGACTTACTGACAGGATCTCCAGGTTAAAACAGAAGAAAGAAAGCCTAAAAAAGAAAATAAATGCATCCACCGCGTCTAAGAATTGGTAAGCTGCAATGTAATACATTTTTGCTTTTGGATTTAATACCGCTTTAACCCCCCTAGTGGTAATCCCGAGTCTGGCTCGGGTTGGGATTTTACTAACAGGAGCGGTAACCCCGAGCCAGACTCGGGATCGCATCGATGGATACAGGGAGGACACAGGGAGAAGTTACTTGCCTTGTCCCCTGGATCCAGCGATGTCCTCCGCGCTGTGTGATCGAGCTGTCCTCCGCTCAATTCACAGTGCTGAATGCCGCCAAGCTCCGTTCCCTGCGACGTTATGATGCCCGGGAGCGCAGAACGCCGGCAAATTCAAAAAAGTAAAAAGACACAAAACACACACAGATTACAGTACTGTATTAAAAAATACACACCCCCTTTGTCCCTAGTGGTCTGTCCAGTGCCCTGCATGTACTTTTATATTATAAATACTGTTTTTTCTGCCTGGAATTTGGAGATTGTCCATAGCAACCAAAAGGTGTCCCCTTTTCAGTGTTTTAGGATTTGATTACATTATTGACTCATTTTTATTATTATTTATTATATTATAAACTTTATCATACCCGGGATGTCTGCTAGACTCTGGTTTGAACAGATTTAAGAGTTATTCCTAAGAATTACAGGACTACAATTCAAAAGGCCAAATTTCCATGCAAAATAATTGTACCGCTTTCAGCACCTAAAACCAGACTGAATCATACCGCCAGGGAGGTTAATGTAGATGTAAACTCAATCACTGAAATCTCACAGAAGCTTCAACATGTCAATAGTTTTCTAATCTGAAACGTTTAATAATTATTTTAGCGCTCACCCCTGTATGCCCCCTAAGGAGCAATTTGTGCATTTATGTTATGGGCCTGTTTAGTTTGTAATGACCCTATCATTAAATAAAGCTTAACCACTTCAACCCCGGAGGATTTTACTCCCTTCCTGACCAGAGCACTTTTTGCGATTTGGCACTGCGCCGCTTTAACTGACAATTGCGCGGTCGTGCGTCGTTGCTCCCAAACAAAATCAACATCCTTTTTTTCCCACAAACAGAGCTTTCTTTTGGTGGTATTTGACCGCCTCTGCGGTTTTTATTTTTTGACAATTTTGCAAAAAACACAATGGGGTTTACGAAAGGCAAATCCACTTTGCACTACAAGTGCAAAGTGCACTTGAAATTGCAGTCGCTCTAAATCTAAGGGGTAGATCTGAAATGAGGGGAAGCTCTGCTGATTTTATCATCCAATCATCTGCAAGCTAAAATGCTGTTTTTTATTTTCCTTGCATGTCCCCCTCGGATCTACAGCGACTGCACTTCGAAGTTCACTTTCAGTGCAATTTCAAGTGCCTTTCATAAATAGCCCCCAAAAATATATAAAAAATATTTTTTCCTCAGTTTAGGCCGATATGTATTCTTCTACATATTTTTGGTAAAAAAATCACAATAAGCGCATATCGATTGGTTTGCGCAAGATTTATAGCGTCTACAAAATAGGGGATAGTTTTATGGCATTTTTATTTAATTTTTTTTTTTACTAGTAATGGCGGCGATCTGTGATTTTCATCGGGACTGCGACATTATGGCGGACACATTGGACATTTTTGACACTATTTTGGGACCATTGTCTATTTATACAGCGATCAGTGCTATAAAAATGCATTGATTACTGTGTAAATGACACTGGCAGGGAAGGGGTTAACATTAGGGGGCCGGCGAAGGGGTTAAGTGTGTCCTAGGTAGTAGTTCTAACTGTGAGGGGGCTGGGCCTGAACATACAGAGCAGTGATCTCTGTCGTGTCACTAGGCAAAACGGGGAAATGCCCTGTTTACAAAGACATCTTCCCGTTCTACCTCTCTGTGACACGATCACGGGCACCCAGCGGACATCGAGTCTGCGGGACCCGCGGTCATGGTCACGAAGCCTGTGGCGGGTGCGCACCCACGACACCGCTTCTTAAAGGGGACGTACCTGCACGCCCTTTTGACCACCAGCGCCATTCTGCCGATGTAAATTGGTGTGCGCTGGTCGGCAAGCGGTTAAAGTGGTTGTAAAGCCTAAACATTTTTTTTACCTTAATGCACTCCTTGCATTAAGGTAAAAAATGGGGGTGCCCCTCACACCCCCCCCCCCCTTACTTACCTGATCCCTCAGTTGATCCAGTGCCATGCACATCTACAGCTCTTCTCTGCTCTCACTTCCAGGCCCCACGGCCTTCTCTTGGGTTCCGTGAACCATTGGCTCCCAGTGCGGTCAATCAAAACCAGTGATGTGGAAGCAGGGGGCGGGGCTTTCCATGAAGACACCGGACAGAGGGAAGGGGCCAGGAGCGCTAGCGGGGGACCAGAAAAAAAAGAGGGGTTTGCGCCTGCTCTGTGCAATTCCAGAGTGTAAGCTCCACCGGTGCAGAAATTGATGTGACTGGCTCAGTGTTCTCTGTACAGCACGGCGGTATAGGTCAGATCTATACATATGTATAATGATAATAGTGCGTGGCTGTGGTGGTACATTAGAGTGTAAGCTCCTCTGGTGCAGATAATTATATAACTGGCTCAGTTTTTAAAAAAAAATGTATAATAATATTAATAATAATATATAATAATAAAGTAAAATGTCTTTTTGATGTAATGTTACCCTGAGATTGCTCCTTCAATGGGATTTAATGTAAAAGGAAATTTAATCTGATTCATTTCTCAGCATTCCAGATTCTGCAGATTCTAGGCTACTGCTGATTGGCCCAGTGTGGCCCTTAAGGGAGGTCACGCCCCCACTGATTGGTGAATGAGATTATAAATGGCTGTCCAGATCTGAATGAGGGAATTGCAGACACGTAGTTCGGTCCTCACAAATCTTTCACCATGAACACAAATTAAGCATGGGAAGCCTTATAACGGTGATGACATAAATACGGGTAATTACGCCCAAATTTGAGCAGTTGTTATCGATCAGGATCATACCTCCGCGTGACCTCACCTCACTGAGAAAGCATTTAAACCGCAATTTATCTGGAGTTATTTCAGGACACTTTGGGCTGCAATTTGAGAGGAACAGAAGGACCCCCTGGTAGTAGCGATGGCTCCTCAGGTCATTTCTTTCAGGAAATAATTGTATTTTTCTTTACTTATCTTCCTTTCTGTAAATATAAAGCACGTGCAATGTGAACTGCAAACAAATTGCTGCTCCCCAATATTTTGAACCATATAATCAATCAGAGCCAATGAAATTACAGCTGGAGGGTGGGACGATGTCATGTGACTAGTCAGAACCAATGTATTTAGTTAGAGGGTGGGATGATGTCACATGACTATTCAGAGCCATAGTAGTTAGAGTTGAAGGAGGTAATTATACAGTGCCTTGCAAAAGTATTCACCCCCCTTGGCATTTTCATGTTTTGTTGCCTCTCAACCTTGAATTAACATGGATTGTTTGAGGATTTACATTTAACCTCCCTGGCGGTACGATTATTTCAGATTTTAGGTGCTGAAAGCGGTACAATTATTTTGCATGGAAATTAGGCGTTTTATATTGTAGGCCTGTAATTCTTAGGAATAACTCTCTTAAATCTGTTCAAACCAGAGTCTAGTAGACTCTCTGGGTATGATAAAGTTTATAATATAATAAATAACTATAAATAATGATAACAAATAATAATAAAAATTATTCAAATTATGTAATCAAATCCGAAAACACTAAAATGTGCTCATTTGCAGAATTGTCGCTGTCATTAGATTTAGTGTTTGATGACGGATCTCCCCACAAATCGCTATCGCTCATTTCTGAGAGTGATTATAATTTATTATCACTGTTTTCTAGTTGGTCTAAAACCACTTTTGACTTAAAGGGACACTTTTTGGTTGCTATGGACAATCTACAAAGCAGAAAAAAACTGTTTTTATAATATAAAAGTGCATGCAGGGCACTGGGCAGACCACTAGGGACAAAGGGGATGTGTATGTGATTTGTGTTTTTACTTTTTTGAATTTGGCGCCAATCTCCGCTCCCATGCGTCGTAACGTCGCAGGGAGTGGAGCGCGGCGGCACTCGGGCACTGTGTGAATCGAGCAGAGGACAGCTCGCACACACAGCGGGGGAACATCGCTGGATCCAGGGGACAAGGTAAGTAAGTCTCCCTGTATCCTGCGATGCGATCCCGAGTCTGGCTCGGGGTTACCGCTCGTTGTACTGAAATTCCACCCTGATCCAGACTCGGGAATACCGCCAGGCAGGTTAACTTACAGAACATGCCATCAACTTTGAAGATGTTTTTTTTTTTTTATGAAGCAAACAACAAATAGGACACAATAACAGAAAAAAGTCAAGCTGCATAACTATTCATCCCCCTAAAGTCAATACTTTGCAGAGCCACCTTTTGCGTAAGTCTCTATGACCTTGCCACATCTTACCACTGGGATTTTTGCCCATTCCTCCTTGTAAAACTGCTCAAGCTCCTTCAAGTTGGATGGTTTTCACTTGTGAACAGCAATCTTTAAGTCTGACCACAGATTTTCTATTGGATTGAGGTCTGGGCTTTGACTAGGCCATTCCAACACATTTACACGTTTTCCCTTAAACCACTCAAGTGTTGCTTTAGCAGTGTGTTTGAGGTCATTGTGCTGCTGGAAGGTGGACCTCTGTCCTAGCCTCAAATCACACACAGAGTGGTACAGGTTTTGCTGAAGAATATCCCTGTATTTAACACCATCCATCTTTCCCTCAACTCTGACCAGTTTCCCAGTCCAGACTGCTGAAAAATATCCACACGGCATGATGCTGCCACCACCATGTTTCACAGTGGGGATGATGTTCTTTGGGTGATGTGTTGTGTTGGGTTTGTGTCAGGCATAGTGTTTTCTTTGATGGTCAAAAAGTTTCATTTTTGTTTCATCAGATCAGAGCACCTTCCTCCATACATTTTGGGAGTCTCCCACATGCCTTTTCGCAAACTCAAAACGTGCCATTTTGTTTTTTGCTGAAAGTAATGGCTTTCTTCTTACCACTCTGCCATAAAGCCCAACTCTATGGAGCGTACGGCTTATTGTCGTCCTATGTACAGATACTCCAGTCTCTGCTGTGGAACTCTGCAGATCCTCCAGGGTTACCTTAGGTCTCTGTGCTGCCTCTCTGATTAATGCCCTCCTTGTCCGGTCCGTGAGTTTTGGTGTGCGCCCGTCTCTTGGCAGGTTTGCCGTTGTGCCATGTTCTTTCCATTTGGTTATGATAGATTTGATGGTGCTCCTAGAGATCATCAACGATTTTGATATTTTTTTATAACCTAACCCTGACTTGTACTTCTCAACAACATTGTCCCTTACTTGTTTGGAGAGTTCCTTGGTCTTCATGGCAGTGTTTGGTTAGTGGTGCCTCTTGCTTAGGTGTTGCAGCCTCTGGGGCCTTTCAAAAAGGTGTGTATATGTAATGTGACACTTAGATTGCACACAGTTGGACATCATTTCACTAATTATGTGACTTCCGAAGGTAATTGGTTGCACTAGAGCTTTTTTGGGGCTTCATAAAAAAGGGGGTGAATACATACGCACATGCCAATTATCTGTTTTTTTATTTCTGAAAAATAGTTTTATGTATATATTTTTCTAATTTTACTTCACCAACTCAGACTATTGTGTTCTGATCCATCATATATATTTCAGATAAAAAAACATTGAACTAAAGGCTGTGATGTAACAAAATAGGTAAAAAGCCAAGGGGGTGAATACTTTTGCAAGGCACTGTATCACATGACTATGCAGAACTAATATAGTTACAGCCAGAAGACATGATGATGTTACATGACTATTCAGAGCCGATGTGATTGCAATCAGGGGGTGGGATGATGCCACATGAACCATTTAAAGCCACTGTAGTGGCTGATAAGAAAGGATGTTGTGACAGCTGGAGGTGACTTGATGCCATGTGATCAATTAGAGCCAATGGGGTTGATTGACTAAAGGCAAATAGACTGTTCACTTTGCAGGTTAATTTTCCTCAGATCTTAGTAAATAAGGTAAAGCTCCTCTGACTTCCATCATCCAATCATGTGCAGTCAAAAATGCTGTTTTTTTTTTTTTTTTGTCCTTTCATGCGATTGGGTATTCTTTGCAAAGTAAAATGTCACCATATTCACTAAGCTCTGGGGAAAATTGCCTTGCAAAGTTAAAGGCCTATTTGTCATTAGTAAATCAATGTAGTGACAGCTGAGGGTGAGCGGACATCACAAGATCTTTTTTTTTTTACGTTTTATTCAAATGTGGTTGGTTTCTTTTTATTTTTTATTTTTTTTTGGGGGGGGGGGGGGGGGTAGTAGTTTACTTTAAAAGTGATATTAAACCCAAAAGCAAACATTTATTGCATTGCAGCTTCACCAATTCTTAGATGTTTTGGTTGCATTTGTTTTCTTGTATTTACTTTCTCTTTCTTCTATTTTCTTCCAGTAAATCGGTTGTTTTTCACAGCACAAACTCTCCAGCAGAATATATCAGTCTACATGGATGAGAAAATCAATTTAACACTGGCAGGAGTGATTAAAATGACCAGCTTTTATTTATGCATGGTGATCCATTATCCTAAAGGGAAATTACTGTTTGCTGTAACCAGGGGCGGACTGACCATTCAGCAACTCGGGCACTGCCCGAGGGCCCCGGGCCTCTAGGGGGCCCCATCAGGGTTGTCAGCCTCAGTAAAATCAAGGACAGTATGTAAAAATCTGTGTTTTTTTTACATCTGTCTCTGAAATATCCCTTACTGACATCCTTTTGGTCTAAAAATCCTGAGATTATAGCTGCCCCACCTCTCCGGTACCTTCTCAGCCAATAGAAACATGTCTGTGTATACAGTGTGTACATGTATGTGTATACTGTGTGATTGTATACTGTGTGGCCCTGTAATCACTGATTGCCTGGGGGCCCCATAATCTCCTATTGCCCGGGGCCCCATGAGTTGTCAGTCTGCCCCTGGCTGTAACTGATTATAAAGTGAGAGCTGGAGTTTGTCTTCTATTTGTAGTGGTTATAAATCTGCTAAAAAAAAAAAAAAAATGTAACACTTCCCTCCCACCCAGACTTAAAATGCTGCATTCTTCTGTGCCTCCTGTTCTCCTTCATCCAGGGTGGGGGGCACTCTAATACAGGAGGTGCGTTACTGGCCAGATCACCGGGTGAAAAAAAAAAGAGAGGAAAAAAGCCAAAGAAAAGAAAACGAATGCAGCCACCACATCTAATGATTGGTAAGCTGCAATATACTACATTTTTGTTTTACGGTTTAATAGCGCTTTAGTTCATTTAGCGTTCTTTGTGTTTTTTTACCCTTTTTGTGTGTTTGTTAGATCTTTGATCACTTTTATCATTATTTTTTTTTTTGTAATTAATTTTTCTCTGTTTGATTAACGAGGACCCATTTTTTGTTGGCACAAGAACAACTGCAGGATAGATGAAAGAAGCTTCTGTAATCCTTTAGGAGCCTTTTTAAGACTGTTGGATACCTAAAACCAGAAAAAAAGAAAAGAAAAGAGAGAATAATTTGCCTTTCCTGTTGACTCCGGGTATTTTGCAACAAAATGGAAAATATTAACTAAAATATGAAAATTTTTGCTGATTTTATTTTTGATAATGACAACCCCTAATTCGTCTCAGCCCTAGAATCCAGCAAATGATGTTACAAAAAAAAAAAATAATAATAATAATAATTCAGTTGCGTCCTGGAAGGGATAAACCTGAAATTCTTTATTTTCTTGCCAATTTATGCTCTTTTTTTTTTTTTTTTTTTTTTTTTTTTTTAGAAGATAACAACCCCTAACTAATTTGACTCATCCCTAGAATCCAACGAATTATGTTAAAAAGAAATTAATTCAGTCTGAAAGGGTTAAACCTGAATTCTTTATTTTCCTGCTGTAACAATTTCACCTCCAACCATGAACCGAACATTATTGGAAAACTCGCATCCAGGCACTTCCAATCCCAATCTTGATCATGCATTCTCCTGGGCTGCATCCCGGGATCAGAGCATCACCCATATCTAATCTATTCAGCAAATGCAAAGCAGTAATAACCAATGGGATTACAGCCACAAGTGGGTAGTTCCTGCGTAATTAGGGGCAGGGCCACAGTGAAAGTGGGAGGGAGCACCTGAAAGTTGTTGGGACAACCCACCGCTAGGTGCTCTGTCCCCATCATGATTGCCGACCAGCCGGCGTCATTATACTGCGGCATGTTGGCTCGATCCTGCGAATCGCTGTCATTGTACATCGGCTTGTGAACTCACTTTAGTGGGCGTGCTCCCATTGGCCAGCAGGGGAGGGGGGAGCCAATCAGCGGGGTGGGGCGGACTCGTTGTCCTCTGGCCACCCGCGATCATTCCCCGCAGTGATGGAACGGGGATCTGCCTGGTTATTATTAGTTAGTTATTCTTTAGAATTTTTTTGGTTTTCGTTCTTTGTAATTTTCGGATTTTATTATTATTATTTTTATTATTATTATACACGATTTATATAGCGCCAACAGTTTACACTTGCGCTTGCAATGTATATGGGGGGGGGGGGATTTTCTTTCTTATTTTCGGATTTTCAAATTTACGAAATTCCGAATTTTCGCATTTGCGCATTTTTGAATTTACAAATTGCAATCATAATGAATGACCCAAAAAACGAAAAAAAAAAAACAAAAATGAATGAAATGAAAGCAAACACATTTTTCAGCATTGCACATGTCTAATACAGAGTGGTTAACTACTGGGGGTCAATGTGTGCTTTGCTCTTTGTAGAGGACTTTTATCAGTGGCAGCTGATGCTCAAAATTTTTTGGGGGCGCAAACAAACTGAAAAATTCTGAAAAAAAAACCGCATCAAATGCTGCCACTGTACCATCAATCGCATACACTGTGCCCATCAATTGCCGCCACTGTACCATCAAACGCAGCCACTGTGCCCATCAATTGCCGCCACTGCACCATCAAACGCAGCCACTGTGCTGATCAATTGCTGCCACTATACCATCAAACACTGCCTCTGTGCCCATCAAATGCAGCCACTGTGCCATCAAATGCTGCCACTGTGCCCATCTTATGCAGCCACTGTGTCCATCCAATACAGCCACTGTGTCCATCAAATGCAGCTTCACTGTGCCTTATCAAATGCTCCCACTGTGCCCCATCAAATGCAGCCACTGTGCCATATCAAATGCTGCCAGTGTGCTACCCCCCCCCGCGCCCGCCGTCTGTACTTACCATGTCTCGTTGGCGGTGGGACAGCTCCTCGATGTCTTCTCCCGTCCTCTCTTCCCGTCCTCTGCTATGACTGGATGCCGATAGGCGTCCAATCACAGCACCTGTTGTTTCAGCCAATCAGGTGACGGGTAATGCCCTGTACACACGGTCGGACAAAGTTGTCGGAAAATCTGATCTTTCAGAACGTGATGACGTTCGTTCGTTACGACGGGACTATGTTGAGGCTAATAGCCAATAGCTTTGGTCTCGTAATTTGATCTAAGCATGCGTGGCACTTTGTCCGATCGGAATTCTCTACAAGCGATCAGAAAAAGTCTGATCGGATTTTTTTGTCTGAAAATTTGAGATCCTGCTCTAAATTTTCCGATAGAGCCCACACACGATCTGATTTTCCGACAATATAATCTGATCTGACCTTTTCCGTTGGAATTTCTGACCGTGTGTACTAGGCATAACAGATCTGATTGGCGGAAAGGTGGTTTAGTGTTAGGAAAGCGAATATTCATTTGCTTTTCTAACACAGCTGAGTGACGTGCGAGCGCCCAGCATGGTGCTCGCAGGTCACCTTTTTTGACACCTATTAGAGCCTATGACTCTAATCAGGTTCTTAAAAAAAAAAAACACTGCCGCTGTAATTCAGGCACCTGATAGGGGGTGGCAGCAACGGCCATAGATAGATTCATGCAATGTATGAATCTATCTATTGGTGATGGAAGGGTGGCTGGAGAGAGGGGGGCGGCGCCGGTGCGCCCTTATGGACACACTGCTATTGACATTTATAGCACTACGTGTGTGTTGAAATTGCACTGGTTGGATCCCACCTTTTGGAATTTTTAACATCCTATTGAAAAGGACTTTATTATAATATGTGTATTGGAAAGCACTGCACCTACAATATTATATTAGCTCCATCTAGTGGCCATCATGCAGTATTTTCCCAATTTGCTCTGTTTTTTACGAATGAAAAACATCCAGCCTGGAGAGGAAATAGCCTAGATGCCAGAATTTGTCCAACAAACCGACAAATGATGTTACAAATAAATTAATCCAGTTTGGTCCTGGAAGGGTTAAACCTGAAAAGTCTTTATTTTTCCAGCAGTAGTTACAGAATAATTCCACATCTAAGAATGCACCGAGCGTTACTGGAAAAGCCGCGTTCTCAGCACCCCATGAGCCGTCTCGTCTTACCAAACATAAGGATTGCATTCTCTGGGAGCCCCCGGCGGAATAGACATTTAAATACATTCAGGGGGAAGAGCAGCGACCTCGTGTAATGACGGGCGGCTCTTATTTCTGCATTATCATAGACAGGAGCAGAGGGCAGCCAGGTGCAGTCATTGTCTAATTCTCACATGTGTCACCCCCACCCCCCCACCATATCCTTTCCCCGTGGATGCTGGGATTGTACAGTCCCCCGACCGCCGGTCCACGCACTTCGTAAAATCCGAAGAACCCTCAGAGAAGGGGGGGGAGATGATGTAGGAATAAAGAGACGGTGAAAAAAGAAAAAAGTCTGGAATTAGGAAGCAGAGCCGTGTTATTGTTACACATTTGTTTCCAATATAGACCAAGTGACACGGAGCGCGCCTGCGCAGCTCATGAGGTTTACATCAGCGAAGTCCCTGGCTACAGTTTGTGTTCAATGTAGTGACAGGCCTTCCGGGAAAATTAACACATTTACACACATAGAAAAATGTAAGGAGTCAGAAATAAAATCCGAAATTGGGTATGATGGGGGCTGGGTGGCTATCGGAGGTCCCTATCCAGACAGAATGGGCCAAGAGGGAGAGAGAACTGTGTGCAGTGCAGGCTAGGATTAATCAGTGTGAGTAATGAATAAATGTTGGAGCATTTGAATAAAGACCGCTCACTGCTGCTCTCTCTCCTTTTGCAGGGTGACCGGTCTCGTCTCTGCCCCCTCATGTAGTTCCCTGCAGTGGGTGGAGCTCGCTGGGTCCCTCCCACAGCTCTGCTCTCTCTCCTGGTGCAGGGTGACCGGTCTTGTCTCCGCCCCATGTAGTTTTCTGTAGTGGGTGGAGCTTGCTGGGTCCCTCCCACAGTTCTGCTCTCTGTCCTTGTGCAGGGTGACCGGTCTTGTTTCCGCCCCTCCTGTCATTTTCTGTTGTAAGTGGAGCCTGCTGGGCCCCGTCCCACAGCCCTGATCCCTGCGCAGGCTATGTACAGCACAGTGATGGTGTCACTGTTACCAGGGCCACTGATAGAAATCATGGGGTCCCGCACAGCCTACCTGACGGGGCCCCCTTCAGCTCCACCCTGGCCCCGCCCCTGGTCCCTCCTTCAGCCCCACCCCTGGCCCCACCCATTGCCCCTCCCCAAATGGTATTTTGGAGAGTATTGGCAGGGTATGTATTGCAGAGTATTGGCAGGGTATGTATTGCAGAGTATTGGCAGGGTATTTATTGCAGAGTATTGGCAGGGTATTTATTGCAGAGTATTGGCAGGGTAAGTATTGCAGAGTATTGCAGAGTATTGGCAGGGTATTGGCAGGGTAAGTATTGCAGAGTATTGGCGGGGTATGTATTGCAGAGTATTGGCGGGGTATGTATTGCAGGGTATGTATTGCAGGGGTGCGGACGATGATCGGTGGAGGAGAATCTTTTATTTTTTATTTACTTTGCAGTTCAGGTTGCCCGGGCCCCCCTGCTGGTCAGGCCCGGTACAGCAGGGCCAGTTGCACTGGCCTATCAGCGGCCCTGACTGTTACTTTTTATAAGGTAATACAGTGGAACCTTGGATTACGAGCATAATCCGTTCCAGGAGAATGCTTGTAATCCAAAGCACTCGCATATCAAAGCGAGTATCCCCATAGAAGTCAATGGAAACGAAGATAATTAATTCCACATTGACTTCTATTACATATAATACCGTATGTGGCCAGAGGTTGGGGGGGGGGGCACCAGGGAGCCTCAGAAATACTCAGAGACCACTTGGATGCACACAGAAACCCTTGGAAAGGCTCGGAAACTGAGTATTGCTTGCAGTCCTAACACTGCTGAATTTATGAGCGCCTCCACAGTGGAAGCACATGCATTCTAATGGATAGATAAGGGGCAGGTGGGCCTGGAGGTAGACCAATCCTCTTTAAAGGCACATGGGGCACATTCGGCACCCAGCACATAGCACAATGGCAACAAAGGTGCCCAGTGTGTCCCCTGATTAATTTTACACAAGTAACAAAGAGTTGGCCCCTGCTCCCACCTATAACTGGCCTTTACAGCAAGGAGCGCATGGAACGGAAACGAAGACAAAACCAGAGGAAATTCCCAGCTCAACTCACCAACCAGTCTGCTTACCAACCAAATTAACCTGTCCAACAGTATGCGTTAAAGACAGGGGCTTAGTTAGCACGCATTTGCAAAGGCATGCGTAAGCTGCAAGGCCTCTTCACTGCACTCTGCAGTACTTGCAGTCCTAACCTTCAAAATTTATGAGGGTCTTCACAATGGAAGCACATGTATTTTAATGGACAGATAAGGGTCAGACTTTCTGCCTAGCAGGGGAGCAAGGGAGTGAATCCTGGTATCCTGCAGGCAGTGTTGATGGGCTTTATGTTCGGGTCGATTGTAAGTTTGACTTGAACATTGGCTGTTCACCCGTTTGCCGAATAGCGAAAAATTTGGGGTGTTTGTGGCAAGTTCGAAAGCCGCGGAACACCCTTTAAAAGTCTATGGGAGAAGCCAAAAGTGCTAATTTTAAAAGTTAATATGCAAGTTATTGTCATAAAAAGTGTTTGGGGACCTGGGTCCTGCCCCAGGGGACATGTATCAATGCAAAAAAAAGTTTTAAAAACGGAAGTTTTTTTCAGGAGCAGTGATTTTAATAATGCTTAAAGTGAAACAATAAAAGCGTAATATTCCTTTAAATTTCGTACCTGCGGGGTGTCTATAGTATGCATGCATACTATAGACACTCATGGCGCATGATGCATGGCGCATGATGCATGGCACATGTTTCCCGTGTTTAGAACAGTCAGTCTGACAGCAAAATGACATTTCTAAAGGAAAAAAAAGTAATTTAAAACTACTAGCGGCTATAATGAATTGTCGGTCCCGACAATACACATAAAAGTTAATTGATAAAAACAGCATGGGATTTCCCCACAGGGGAACCTCGAACCAAAATTAAAAAAAAAAAAAATGCGTGGGGGTCCACCCAAATTCCATACCAAGCCCTTCAGGTTTGGTATGGATATTAAGGGGAACCCCGCACCAAAATTATTTAAAAAATGGCATGGGGGTCCCCCTCAAAATCCATACCAGACCTTTAAGGTCTGGTATTGATTTTAAGGGGAATCACGTGCCAAAATGTAAAAAAAAATATGGCGTGGGGTCCCCCCAAAAATCCATACCAGACCCTTATCCGAGCACGCAACCTGGTAGGCCGCAGGAAAACAGGGGTTGGACGAGAGAACGCCCCCCCCCCCCGAACCATACCACATACCCTCAACATTGGGAGGGTGCTTTGGGGTAGCTTCCCAAAGCACCTTGTCCCCATGTTGATGGAGAGAAGGGCCTCATCCCCACAACCCTTGCCCGGTGGTTGTGGGGGTCTGCGGGCAGGGGGCTTATCGGAATATGGAAGCCCCCTTTAACAAAGGGACCCCCAGATCCCACCTCCCTGTGTGAATTGGTAATGGGGCACAAATGTACCCCTACCATTTCACAAAAAAAAGTTCAAAAATGTTAAAGACAATAGACGGGTTTTGCCAATTCCTTTATTAATGTCTTCTTCTTTCCCCGCTTCTTCTTCCATCTTCTTCTGGTCTTCCTTCTGTGTTCTTCTTCTTCCTCCATCTTGTTCTTCCCCGCTTCTTCCTCTATCTTCCTCCGCTTCTTCCTCTGGTCTTCTCATCCGGCATCTTCCTCCGGCTTCTTCTTCTCCGCTACGTCCTCCGGATGATCCGCCTCAATGGGAGTCTCCCGCTGTGTGACGCTTCTGTTCAGGTGACGGCTCTTATATATATATATATACATACAGTGTCCCCAGCATTTCTTATGCGATAACTAAGTTTCGGGACACTGCCATCTTGTGGCAAACAAACTGTAACATCAGTAACATTGTTGCACGTTATTACAAATATTATTATAATAATATATAATAATACTTCTTCCTAAAAAATTTGTTTTTTTTATCCTCTTCCCACAATCACCTATACTCCAGAAATCAGGCTGACAGTAGGAGGTTCAGCAATTTGAGTAGATAACGTTTCATTGGATTGTACAATAATGCTGTTGGGATTTTTCAGGCATTGGGAGATGGGTGGGTTGGTGCTACTGCGTAGGCAGCTTACAGGAAGAGATGAAAGCTCCATTCACACCATGCAGGTGCCATGTTTCAACGCGTTTTCCACACACTTACGAGCATTCATGTGTAGGTCTGCCTACTCAGTTTCAGTTGGCTCCCCTATACGTAAAATGAGTCCCTGACACTTTTGCACAGTCGTGCAGTACCAAACTGGATACTGCTACGGCACCATGCATTTTTTCGCATGCAAAAATGTGCATCAGCAGATGCATGGGGGTACCATTAAGAATTATTGGCACCCCCATGCATATGCTTAAGGGCATGTCGGGAAATCGCTTGATTTTTTGCATGTTCCTGAGAAGCAAAAAAATTTGAACGTAGTCAAACACAGAGAGGTGTACCACAAAATCGCTCATCCATGTCTTTATGGACCTTGCTTTGTGCATGGGTGCACAGTCATGTTGGGACAGGAAGGAGCCATCCTCAAACTGTTCCCACAACGTTGGGAGCATGAAATTGTCCAAAAATGTCTTGGTATGCTGACGCCTTAAGAGTTCCCTTCACAGGAACTAAGGGGCCAACCCCTGAAAAACAACCCCACATCATAATCCCCCCCCTCCACCATATGGAGGGGTGGCCCAATACTTTTGGCAATATAGTGTGGAAGAGTGAGTTTGGGGTGGAGGAACTTGACTGTCCTGTACAGAGTCCTGACCTCAACCCGATAGAACATCTTTGGGATGAATTTGAGCGGAGACTGTGAGCCAGGCCTTCTCATCCATCGCTTCTGGAAGAATGGTCAAACATTTACAAAGACTCACTCCTTAACCTTGTAGACGGCCTTCCCAGAAGAATTGAAGCTGTTATAGCTGCAAACTCCATATTGAACCCTATGGACTGGGATGCCATTAAAGTTCATGTGTGTGTGAAAAGACAGGAGCCCCAATACTTTTGGAAATATAGTGTACACTGCCAGCGAAACCAACCCACGTGTGGCGTATGTATTTCCCACGTATACTTAGCTGTTTGGCCAGAGTCTCATTTCAAAGTCCTTTTTCTAGGACTACCATTGAGCTGTCTTGGTAGGACTCGATGGACAAACAGCACCTCCCCCCCCCCCAATCCCAGTGCCTTGCACCATTCCCGCTCTCTCCTAAAAGACACCCTTCTCATGCTGTGAAGTGCCAACGATCTTTCCTAGAAGCGCGAACGTTAAAGGCGGTCAGAATCTTGTCATCTCTGCTTATCACCAATGTCCACCTTTCATGTCGACGCTTCCCAGGGAAAACACAATCTCCAAAAGTGCGCCAACGAGCGGCTCGATAATCTTTAGAGAGGGCGGTAAGTGGTGGAAAATGCTGATTCATTTATTTCCACACCTTTTTCTAGATGACGAGATTGCACAGAAAGCTTTTCACATAATTACTGTTGTCTGAAATTATTGCCCGGTATGGATTGTTAAATGTGCCTTTTAACCCCTTATTGTATCAGAGCCGAGCCCTGCGTTCCATTATCCCGCCAGGGAAACATCATCCCTCCTGCACAATAGCACAAAAATATTGACTTTTATTTCTCTTGTGTACAGAAATGTACAGTGCAGAGTGTATGGAGGTGGGAAATATGTGCAGGAGAGGAGTGTGGAGTGTATGGAGGTGGGAAATATGTGCAGGAGAGGAGTGTGGAGTGTATGGAGGTGGGTAGTATGTGCAGGAGAGGAGTGCGGAGTTTATGGAGGTGGGAAATATGTGCAGGAGAGGAGTGTGGAGTGTATGGAGGTGGGTAATATGTGCAGGAGAGGAGTGCGGAGTGTATGGAGGTGGGTAATATGTGCGGGAGAGGAGTGTGGAGTGTATGGAGGTGGGTAGTATGTGCAGGAGAGGAGTGTGGAGTGTATGGAGGTGGGAAATATGTGCAGGAGAGGAGTGTGGAGTGTATGGAGGTGGGTAATATGTGCAGGAGAGGAGTGCGGAGTGTATGGAGGTGGGAAATATGTGCAGGAGAGGAGTGTGGAGTGTATGGAGGTGGGTAGTATGTGCAGGAGAGGAGTGCGGAGTTTATGGAGGTGGGAAATATGTGCAGGAGAGGAGTGTGGAGTGTATGGAGGTGGGTAATATGTGCAGGAGAGGAGTGCGGAGTGTATGGAGGTGGGTAATATGTGCAGGAGAGGAGTGCGGAGTGTATGGAGGTGGATAGTATGTGCAGGAGAGGAATGCGGAGTGTATGGAGGTGGGAAGTATATGCAGGAGAGGAGTGCAGAGTGTATGGAGGTGGGAAGTATATGCAGGAGAGGAGTGCAGAGTGTAGGGAGGTGGGTAGTATGTGCAGGAGAGGAGTGTGGAGTGTATGGAGGTGGGTAGTATGTGCAGGAGAGGAGTGTGGAGTGTATGGAGGTGGATAGTATGTGCAAGAGAGGAGTGTGGAGTGTATGGAGGTTGATAGTATGTGCAGGAGAGGAGTGCGGAGTGTATGCAGGTGGGTAGTATGTGCAGGAGAGGAGTGTGGAGTGTATGGAGGTGGGTAGTATGTGCAGGAGAGGAGTGCGGAGTCTATGGGGTGGATAGTATGTGCAGGAGAGGAGTGCGGAGTGTATAGAGGTGGGTAGTATGTGCAGGAGAGGCGTGCGGAGTGTATGGAGGTGGATAGTATGTGCAGGAGAGGAGTGCGGAGTGTATGGAGGTGGGTAGTATGGGCAGGAGAGGAGTGCAGAGTGTATGGAGGTGGGTAGTATGTGCAGGAGAGGAGTGCGGAGTGTATGGGGGTGGGTAGTATGTGCAGGAGAGGAGTGCAGAGTGTATGGAGGTGGGTAGTATGTGCAGGAAAGGAGTGCAGAGTGTATAGAGGTGGGAAGTATGTGCAGTAGAGGAGTGTGGAGTGTATGGAGGTGGGAAGTATGTGCAGGAAAGGAGTGCGGAGTGTATGGAGGTGGGTGGTAAGTACAGGAGAGGAGTGCGGAGTGTATAGAGGTGGGTACAGGAGATGAGTGCAGAGTGTGCGGAGGTGGGTAGTATGTGTAGGAGAGGAGTGCGGCATGTACGGAGGTGGGTGGGATGTGCAGGACAGGAGTGCGAAGAGTATGAAGGTGAATATATATAGAGGTGGGTAATATGTGATGGAGAGGAGTGCGGAGTGTATGGCAGTGGGTATGTGCAGGATGGTGTCAGTAGGGCAGTGGACGGTGTCAGACGTTTTTTTAATTTTACAATTTTATTATTTTTTTACAACTTAATTTTTTTATTGTTTTTTTTTTTCATTTTTTCTAAATGCTTTTTGGGAGCCAGTGAATGGTGTCAGTAAAGCATTATTTTTTACAATTTATTTTTGTATTATTTTTTACACAATGATTTGGGGGGGGGGGGGTAGTGGGCAGTGTCAGTAGTGTTTTGTTATTATTATTTTATTATCTATTATTTATTACTATTTTGTTTTTGTTTTTTATGATTAATTTTTTTTCATATCATTTAAAAAAAAATCAAAAAAAAATCACAGTATTTTGGGAACAGGGATGGGGTCAGTGGGTGGTATCTGTAGGGCAGTGTATGGTGTTAGTAGTTTTTGTTTTTTGTATTTTTTTCTGGCATTCGCAGAGAACCGATTCGTATTCGCAGAGAACCGATGTATGCACGGTTTCACAGGATAAATATCAATAATAAAGCACCCCCTAGTGAACCGTGATAGATGATGGAGGATAGAGAACATGATTGTATATAATTTATGTGCTTAAAGGTCTAAATGAATAATAAATGTTTTCTTATAAAAACTGATATTTCATATGTTGAAGTTTGTACCTGATTGTATTTTACATGTTGACAGAAAATAAAATGATACGGAATGATTTATGTGCTTAGTAATAGTATTTTGATGAGGAACATATATAACATGACATATGTAACATGAGATAAACTGATATAATGGGAGAATTGCGCACTCATTGAAAAACGTCCAATCTGCTGGCAGAGTGCTGCAATCTGATCTCATGATAAATGGACGGTAAAATATCTACGAAATCCCTTCTCCGCCCGCTAACCACTTTCAGCTGTTCTTCTGCTCTGCGGTGTTTGGAGGGTCCGTGGCGCTGGATTCTCAGAACGCATTCTTGTTGGTGATCGGACTATGGACAGCGGATTTCGGCAGGGTAGGCTCAGATATAGGCAGAGAAGTCATGTGGGTCGGCAAAGTTGCAAGGGAGAGCATAACGATCCTTGCTCCTTTAGATCCCATTCACAGCTAGCTCTTTTAGGTCCTTTAGGTCCCACATTCTTATCTAGTTACTTTAGGTCCCACATTAACAGCTAGCTCCTTTAGGTCCCATCCACAGTTAGCTCCTTTAGGTCCTATCCACAGCTAGTGCCTTTAGGTTCCATCCACAGCTAGCTCCTTTAGGCCCCATCCACAGCTAGCGCCTTTAGGTTCCGTCCACAGCTAGCTCCTTTAGGCCCCATCCACAGATATCTCCTTTAGGTCCCATCCACAGCTAGCTCCTTTAGGTCCTATTTACAGCTAGCTCCTTTAGGTCCCATTTACAGCTAGCTCCTTAGGCCCCATTTACAGCTAGCTCCTTTAGGCCCCATCCACAGATATCTCCTTTAGGTCCCATCCACAGCTAGCTCCTTTAGGCCCCATCCACAGATATCTCCTTTAGGTCCCATCCACAGATATCTCCTTTAGGTCCCATCCACAGCTAGCTCCTTTAGGTCCTATTTACAGCTAGCTCCTTTAGGCCCCATCCACAGCTAGTGCCTTTAGGTTCCATCCACAGCTATCTCCTTTAGGCCCCATCCACAGCTAGCTCCTTTACGCCCCATCCACAGCTAGCCCCTTTAGGTCCAATCCATGGCTAGCCCCTTTCGGACCAATTCATGGATAACTCCTTTAGGTCCCATTCATGGCTAGCTCCTTTAGGTCCCATTCATGGCTAGCTCCTTTAGGTCCCAGTCATGGCTAGCTCCTTTAGGTCCCATTCATGGCTAACTCCTTTAGGTAACATTCATGGCTAGCTGCTTTAGGTCCCATTCACGGCGAGCTGCTTAAAGTCTCATTCACAGCTAGCTCCTTTAGGTCCCATCCACAGATATCTCCTTTAGGTCCCATCCACAGCTAGCTCCTTTAGGTCCTATTCACAGCTAGCTCCTTTAGGCCCCATTCACAGCTAGCTCCTTTAGGACCCATTCACAACTAGCTCCTTTAGGTCCCACATTCACATCTAGCTCCTTTAGGTCCCATTCACAGCTAGCTCCTTTAAGTCCCATTCACAGCTAGCTCCTTTAGGTCCTATTTACAGCTAGCTCCTTTTGGTCACATTCACAACTAGCTCCTTTAGGTCCTATTTACAGCTGGCTTGATTAGGTCTCATTCACATCTAGCTCCTTTAGGTTCCACGTTCACATCTAGCTCTTTTAGGTCCCACGTTCACAGCTAGCTCCTTTAGGTCCCACATTCACAGCTAGCTCCTTTAGGCTCCATTCACAGCTAGCTCTTTTAGGTCCCATTCACAACTAGCTCTTTTCGGTCCCACATTCACAGCTAGCTCCTTTAGGTCCCACATTCTTAGCAAGCTCTTTTAGGTACCACCCACAGCTAGCTCCTTTAGGTCCCACGTTTACAACTAGCTCCTTTAGGTCCCACATGAACAACTAGCTCTTTTAGGTGATGGTCCCATCCACAACTAGCTCCTTTAGGTGCTCAACGCACGACACACGTGGCAAAGTTGCTAATGTAGTTGTCCGTGCACATGCGCAGAAAACCACCTGCACATGCACAGATATTTTGTCAGGCTCTGTTAGAACCTGAATCCGGACAGAGCATGTGCACACATCTGCGCATTCGTGCGCACAGGGTGTGCAGAGTGTGCCTGGGCACACCCTTATTATGTAGTGCACATTAGTAATCGTTTTGTGTGCAGACAGATAGATGGGAAAGATCTCCCTCTTACCAGCTCTGCCATAAGAGAAGTGTGTTTGAGCTTTGCGGTGCAAATCCTAATGCACTGACCAGGGGAGTCCCGCTGTCAGCACAGAATAGCTTAGCGGGAAGGTCACTGTACTAACATAAGCTAGTTAGTACAGCAAACTCCTCCCAATCTCCTCAGTTTTTTTTTTGTTCTGCCTGCTGGGTTGAATGAACAAAGCAAAAAAGTATAGGATGTGCCCAGCATTAAGCTGAATCCCAGCAATTCAGCACCTTTGTAAAAATTGAAAGTACGCTATGAGTTAAGTCCGCAAGGTGCATGACATCTCCTGGGCTTAGCTCTATTATTTATATCTGACAGATTTACAGTATTCCCTGAAGATGGCTATTGCTGCAGTTCCAGGAGCTCAATGCTGATCTTTCTGAGCTCTGCATCTTGAACAAGAGACTCATTGTGGCTGCTATGCCCGCCCCTCTCCTCCCTTCCTCGACCATTCCCAGAAGACTTTGTATTGTGTGAACACATTCACAAAATACAAAGGCTTCTATGAATGAGCAACAGAGGGTAGGGGCGGGCATTGCTGCTTTGTGTGCCGTTCTCCTCTCTCACAGACCCCTGAGTGTCCAAAGTGTAATTCTCAGCAGACCACTAAACCTGTCAGATATAAATAATAGAGTTATGTCCAGGAGATTTCAAGCACCTCTTTGGAATTAAATCATAATGCGCCTTCATTTTTAAAAAAGTGTCTGAATTCCTGGAATTCAGCTTTAGCCATTTCTTGACCGCGCTATAGTCAAATGACAGCTACAGCACAGTCATCCAATCCTGGGAGGGCTTCTATTGACTTCCTCCCAGAACGATGCTTCTGCGCGCATCAGGCGCGCTCTGTGATTGTTGTGTCACTCGTACACAGCTGATCACAGACGGCCAATCACAACGGCCCTTTACCATGTAATCAGTTGTGTCCAATCACAGCTGATCACATGTAAACAGGCTTGCCGGTTATTGGCATTCTTTTACTCACACGGTGTCATCAGTGCCCTGATTATTAGTGAAGCCCCAACATTGCCCATCAGTGCTTATCAGTGTAGCCTCTCAGAGACCCCTATTAGAGCCCATCAGCGTCTCTCAGAGACGCCTATTAGAGCCCATCGGTGCCTCTCAGAGATGCCTCTTAGAGTCCATCAGTGCCACCTATCAGTGCCCATCAGTGCCTCCTCATCAGTGCCCATAAGTGCAGCTTATGAGTGCCCATAAGTGCAGCTTATGAGTGCCCATCAGTGCAGCCTCATTAGCGTACATCAGTGCAGCCTATCAGTGCCCTTCAGAAGAGCCTATTGGAGCCCATCAGTGCAGCCTATCAGTGTACTTCATAGGTGCCTATTAGAGCCCACCAGTGCCACCTATCAGTGCCTCCTTTAAGAGATGCCTATCAGTGCAGTCTCATCAGTGCCCTCCAGTGCAGCCTACGAGTGCCCATCAGTGTAGCCTCATTAGCGCACATCAGTGCAGCTTCATTAGCGCACATCAGTTAAGGGAGAAAAATTACTTATTTGTAAAAATAATTACAGAAACTAAGAAAAACATTTTTTATTTCAAAATTGTCATTCCTTTTTCATTTTTTTTTGCAAAAAATAAAAACCCCAGTGGTGATAAAATACTACCAAAAGAAAGCTATTTGTGTGGAAAAAAATGCTAAAAAAAATGACCTGGGTACAGTGTTACACTGTAGTGTATTTAGGTTTTGTGCTGCCCTAGGCCTGACTAAACTAGTGCACCCCCTAACTTAAATATGACCCACCCCTTCCTGTGAAGGCCACACCCCTTGCTGTTTAAGACCCGTCCTGAAATTTTCAAGTGGGAACACTAGTTCTGAGAGCCGGGGGGGGGGGGGGGGGCAATGCATTCCCTTAATTTCCTCTCACTTTCTGTTTGGCTATGGGGCAGGAAGTGAAGGGAAATCTTTGCAATGGGACAGGGATGGTAAAAAATAAACACCCTCCCTTATTCTATCCAAAATGAAAAAAAAAGTGTTGCCCGTAGTTCTACTTTAAGTAAAAATTTCTGATAATTTTATGGAGAGGACTAAGAAGATATAACTATGCCAGTGATGCATCAGAAAACATATATCACAGTGAGGAAGGTTTGTGGCCCCCCTCCATGGCCGCTTTATGGGGGCGCTAGAGTAATCTGCCTTTCAGCCCATTCTGCCCCATAGGACTGGCGCTACACTAACAGTGTAGCGCAATTCGGCGGGGACTCTTTCCGTGCTGCTCCCCTGTAAAGTGCTGCCCTAGGCCTGGGCCTTGTTGGCCTAGGCCAGGATACAGTCTTGGTGTTACATGACCGCGTAATTGTCATTCAAAATGTGACAGCGCTAAAAGCTGAAAATCGTCCTGGGCAGGAAAGGGGTGAAAGTGCCCAGTAGGTAAGTGGTTCATCTTCTTTTGGCATAAGAAACCAAATAATGTTTGCTTCCTTAAAAAAAAGGAAATAAAATGATATAAATCTGCAGCAGTAGATAAAAGAGTGAAATTCTCAAGATCAGTTGGAGCGATATTTGCGAGGAGCGGTCCACTTCTAAAAACACGCGCCATACGGATCATCTGCAGTCTGGTGACAAAAGTAGCTTAGATTAAATGCAAAGTTCCTGCCGTGTCATGGACGGGGGGCAAGGCTCCCTCCAGAACAGGGGACAGCGGGAAGGGCCAGGCAGAATGAACCCTCCTGTTGGGTTGCTCTGTAATTGGATATATGTAGTAGGTAAGGGGATTTGAGGAGAAATCATACAGAGGAGAGAGGAAATAAAACCCGACAGACAGCTTTTCATGGTGTGATGAGGCAGCGAGCTGTCTGTGCAGATAAAAATAATTCCCCGCGAGTGGCACGAAACATGCGGCGCGTTTTACTGCTTAGGAAAAAAAAAAAAAGTCATCCGTTGCTCAGGTAACGTAGGAATCACACCGACATGACAACTCTCAGAGTCTTTCATAAGTTGAATACTAGGCCAGTATCTCATGGAATTACAACTCCCAGCATGCCTGCTACGGTAGCTAATCGTTAGACATGTGCACCGCCGAAAAATGTGCTCGTTTTCGTTTCATTCACTTCTTTTTTCGTTTTTGGGGTCATTCGTTATGATCGAAATTCGTAAATTTGAAAATTCATTAATTAAAAAATTTGAAAATTTGCAAATCCGGAAATTTGATAATTCAGAAATTTGAAAATCTGAAAATAAGAAAGAAAATTCTAAATAATAAATAACTAACTAATAATAACTAACTATTAAATTATAGGTATTGGAATTTCCTTTCAAATTTGGCTGTTAGTCAACGTAACGAATACAAATTAATTTGAAGTTACAAATTATTCGAAATAATGAATGCAGCATCTAAACAAATGGAACGGAATGTATTATTATTAATAATAATAATAATAATAATAATAATAACGTTAAAAACTTTTTTATTATTTTATTATTTTTATATGGGGCAATCTAGGATGGAAAAGGACCTGGGGGTCCTAGTAGATGATGGGCTCAGCAATGGCATGCAATACCAAGCTGCAGCAAACAAAGCAACAGAATATTGGCATGCATTAAAAAGGGGATCAACTCCAGAGATAAAGTGATAATTTTCCCGCTCTACAAGACTCTGGTCCGGCCGCACCTGGAGTATACTGTCCAGTTCTGGGCACCAGTCCTCAGTAAGGATGTACTGGAAATGGAGCGAGTACACAGAAGGGCAACAAAGCTAATAAAGGGTCTGGAGGATATTAGTTATGAGGAAAGGTTGTGAGCACTGAACTTATTCTCTCTGGAGAAGAGACGCTTGAGAGGGGATATGATTTCAATTTATAAATACCGTACTGGTGACCACACAATAGGGAGAAAACATTTTCGCAAAAGGGAGTTTAACAAGACACGAGGCCACTCATTAAAATTAGAAGAAAAGAGGTTTAACCTTAAACTACGCAGACGGTTCTTTACTGTAAGAGCGGCAAGGATGTAGAATTCTCTTCCACAGGCGGTGGTCTCAGCTGGGGGCATCGATAGTTTCAAGAAACTATTAGTAACTAATATACAATGTAATACTGACATATAATCACACACATAGGTTGAACTTGATGGACTTGTGTCTTTTTTCAATCTCACCTACTATGTAACTATATGTAACTATGTAATTATTATTGTTATTTATTATTATTAATAAGTTACGTTACATTCGTTTACATACGGCATTCGTTATTTTGGATAATTTGTAACTTTGGATAAATTAATATTTGTTCACTAACAGCCAAATTTGAATGGAAATTCCAATACCTATAAGTTAATAGTTAGTAATAGCTAAGTTATTGTTAGTTAGTTATTATTATTATTATTATAATATTATAATATTATAGTTATTATTTCAGATTTTCGTTCTTTTGAATTTTCGATCTTATTTTTGAATTTCCGAAATTTCGGATTTTCGAATTCTGAATTTCCAAATATCCGAATATTCAAATTTATGAATGTTACGAATATTTGTAAAAATTAATTAAACGTGTTTGTCGAAATTCATAAAAAAAACGAATTTTTTAACAAATCGAATTGCACATGTCTACTAACTGTACTGATTCGGTCCAATAGGGATGAACTGAACTGCCCTGGGTTCGATTCAAGCAGGGCTTGGCGGGCATCAGAGAAGTTCAGGCACTGAACCTAAATCCCTAATTTAGGGATCCCAGAACCTAATCCCAGAACCTAATCCCAGAATCTAATCCCAGAACCTAATTGAAATTAATGGGGGCCAAATCACCATATTTGTCCAATCAAAAATGCCCAATTTCTAGGGTAATAGGCAAGATAGTGTAAAAAAAGAAAAAAGAAAAAAATGGCATGGGGGTGGACACTGCCTTGGGGAACATGTACCAAACCCTAAAAAAGTTAGAAAAATTCTGTTCGGCATGCAGCAGTGATTTAAAAAAAAAAAATGCTTAGGGAACATGTACCAAACCCTAAAAAAGTTAGAAAAATTCTGTTCGGCATGCAGCAGTGATTTAAAAAAAAAAATGCTTAGGCCCCATGCCTTTCCTCCTGGCAGCGGCGTTTCGGTAGAAGAAATTATTTTATTTTAAAACGCGTCTAAACTTTTTGGCCACGTTTAGGCGTGTCAAGCACTTGGGCGTTACCTTCATTTCACTGGTCAGAATAATATTTTTTTATGGCCATTGAATAGAAATAACGCTCAAGTGCTTGATGCACTGAAGAGAACCCCCCCCCCCCCCCCCGTGTCTGGGGGTGTCCAAATCTTGCCCATGAAGGGGGCGCATCTCTGTGATGTACAGAAAGTGCTGCAGCAGTACTCACATTTACAAAGGGGTCCCTTTAGTGTAAGGGTTTGTGTGCTGTTTTTTTTTTTTTTAAATAGGACTTTTGCGGCACATCATATTGCAAGAATGAAAAAAAATTGTGTAGAGTGCCTCCCCTCCCCCCCCCCCCCCCCCCCCACAAAAAATACATACCAGACCATATTGAGTCTAGTATGGATTTTAACCCCTTGGCGCCGGCACCGCCTTGTCCTTTAACCCTCCTGGCGGTATTCCCTAGTGTGGCTCGAGGGTTACATTTCAGTACCATTAGTGGTAACCCCCGAGCCACACTCAGGATTGCATTGCAGAATCCTGGTAAAACAAAAGTACAAAAAACAGAACACATACAGTACACTGTAATCCAATAGATTACATTACTGTATCAAATCATTTCACCTCCCTTCTGTCCGTAGTGCTTTGTCCAATTCCTTGCCTGCACTTATATATATATATATATATATATATATATATATATATATATATATATATATATATATATATACTGTTCTTTCTGCCTGGAAACTTGATATTGTCCATGGCAGCCAAAAAGTGTTCCTTTACGTCAAAAGTGGTTTTAGACCAGCCAGAAAACAGCGATAGTAAATTAGAACAGAATTGAGTAATAGTGATTTGTGGGGAAATTCCTTTTATTATTATTATATTATTTTTTTTTTATAATTATTTATATTTATTTATTATATTTTTTATTTTATTATTATTATTATTATTATTATTATTTTTATTATTATTTTATTATACTTTATGATTTTGTGTTTCAAACTTTATCATATCCAAGATGTCTACCAGACTCTTGTTTGGACAGATTTAAGTGTGTTATTACTAAGAATTACAGGCCTACAATATAAAATGCCAAATTTATATGCAAAACAATTGTACCGCTTTGAGATTCAAAAATCTGACATAATCATACCGCCAGGGAGGTTAAGGGGGTTCAGATGCCAGGAGGCAGGGCTGGGTTTCTGATTGGTTGTCACAGCGGTCACATGATCAGAAAGCTCCCGAACGCTAGTATGCACTGTATGTGCCCGCTCGGTATTGAGGGCCACCCATATAGTGGCCGCATATATGCACACGGCTGGCATTTAGGGGTTAAAGAAGCACCTCGCACACACAAAAAAAATGGTCCCCCTCAAAAAATGAATACCAGACCCTTAATCTGAGTATGCAGCCTGGCTGGTCAGGAATGAAAGGAGTGCAAGCATGTTCCATCCCCCCTCCTCAAACCATGCCAGGCTACATGTACTCAACATGGGGGGCTGCCTTGTTCCAGTGTTGATGAGATTGATGAGAACAAGGGCCTCTTCCCCACAACTCTGGCCGGTGGTTGTGAGGATCCGTGGGCAAGGGTCTTATTATTAACATTCCCCCTCAAAAAATTAATACAGACTCTTAGGCCGCGTACACACGCGAGGACTGTTCGCTCAACTTTGTCCGCTGAACAGTGTTTCGGTGGACAGTCCGCTCGTGTGTGGGCTTTCAGCGGACAGTTTCAGCGGACAGTCTGCTGAACAAAGTTTTTCGGAAATTCAGAAAAACTGTCCGCTGAAACTTTGTTTCAGCGAACAGTCCCCTCGTGTGTAGGCTTGTTTGTCAAACTAAGTTCCGCGCATGCTCAGAAAGGATTTACACGCCGAAGTTTGCATTGCAGTGTATAGGACGTAGTTTTCTAGTCCCATCGTACGTGCCGTTTCAGCGGACTGTTTGTTCGTCGTGTGTGGGCAAGTCCGTCCATGCTAATTTTGAGCGGACTGTCCGCTGAAACTGTTTGACGGACAAAGTTGAGCGAACAGTCCCCGCGTGTGTACGCGGCCTCAATCTGAGTATGCAGCCTGGCTGGTCAGGAAAGAAAGGGGTGCAAGCATATGCCACCCCCCCTCCCCTCAAACCATACCAGGCTACATGTACTCAACATGGGGGATGCCTTGTCCCGGTGTTGATGAGGTTGATGAGGACAAGGGCCTCTTCCTGACAACCCTGGCCAGTGGTTGTGGAGGTCTGTGGGCAAGGGTCTTATCAGAATCTGGGGGACCATTAATAATAAGGAGGCCCCAGATATCACCTCCCCCAGGCGGTTGTGTAATTCATTCATAAAAAAAAGATGTCACCTAGAAAAAACACACAAAGATTAGACAAGGCCTTTTGTTAAAAAAAAAAAAAAATCCCCAAAAAAGCTTCTCCTTTAGGCTGGGTTCACACCACTGCGGCAGCGAGAACCGGATGTGATTCGCACCGCACTGCAGTGCAAATCACATCCGATCTCTGTGCGATGCCAGTTCAGCCATACAGATAGTATGGCTGAATTCGCATCGCACCCGCCGCAAACTCGCACGGGACCCTTTTTTTGGTCCGCAGCAGAATCGGATCGCATGGGTGTTCACACCATGCGATCCGATTCCTGTCCGAGTTTGCAGATCGCACTGCGATATGCGAACTGATCTGGGGGTGTCATTAAGGTTTCACTGACACTCCCAGCAGTCCGCATAGGGCAGTGTGAACTGCCGGCGGGAGGCATGCGATGCGGGAAAACGCAGCGGATTTGCGGCGTTCCCGCATCGCTCCAGTGTGAACCCAGCCTTAAGATGCCCGCCGTCTGCCAACTCGCTAAAAAAAAACAAAAAAAAACAAGCCTGTGCACACGACTGATCCCGATGCTATTTATGTTCTGTAAAATTCTAAAGGAGTTATTGGTGGAGTAACCAGCAGAATATATCAATATGTATTTGTCAGAGGAGATGAGATGGAACATTGCTCTGCAGATCTCTACAGAGGTTGATGATGGAATATTCTGCAGATTATACCCTCAGTATTGTGAACAATAGTTACAGATAATAAGGATCGAATTCTGGGTGGGGTGGCAGAGGTCTCCTTTGTGATCTCCGTCTGTAATGTCCTTCCATCTTATTATATGAAGTGCGTCTCTCCGGTACTCAATGGCACTCACAGGGCTCTTAGAATGGTCTCTCGAGCAGCGCGGCCAGCCTATGTATCTCACTCTATACTTTGGGCCAACTATAGGAAACATCTTATCATAAAGTACATTTCAGAGTTCAGAAGGATACATTGTTTCAAGTGGGGCTCTCTATCTACCATCACCTTTCACCAGACACAACCAATAATTCTCAGATGTCACTGGCACAGCTCCCTCTACTGGTGCCTCCAAAATAAATAAAAACTCCAAAATACATCCCCCTGAAAATGATAAAACTTGCAACAATAAAAGAAAGTGCTATGGACAGAATAGCAGCTAAAAAAGTGACCTCTGACCTCTCAAATAATCACAAAATAAAATTAAAAACAATTAAAAACAGCAAAGAGATTGATTGCCCAAACAACAGCTAGAAATCAAACTTAAAGTGCATTTAAATAACGGACCTTAATCTCTCCCTATGCAGTTTGTTTCTATCCTTTCTCTGGAGTGTTTTCCAGTTCATTGAATTATGGGATGTACAGTATTTATAAAAAACAAAATCAAAAAAAAAAATCCAAAGAGCTATTTGTCCTGTGAAACTATGTGTTTGTTTGCTATTTGGGGGAGCAGAATCTAATTTTATCAGGCTATATTCTCCCCAAGTTGAATGTTTTTCATAGGTACATAATGGAGTATGGCCACGAGATGGAGGCAACGATCATAGAAAATAAGTATTTCCTATGATCACCAGCCCCGTCTAGTGTCCAAAATGTGGTATTTTCTTGATTTCTGATTTTCTTTGGTTCTGTATTAATGAAACACATTCCGCCTGGAGAGAATCTAGGGTTATAACATTCCCTTTTGCTCCTATTTACAGACAATGAATGAACATGCAGTTTTACAGGACAAATATCATTTTTTTTTTTTTTTTTACATTTTATGTATTTCTGATTTATTGCCTCAAGACAATTTCATACTTTAAATCTAATATACATTTTCGAGATGATCCTTGGGTGCATCAAAAATAGTTTGGTGTGCTTTTTATTTAAGATATAATTCTAATGAACATGTTTGCTTCTATGGAGGAACATACAAGATCAGATACATTATCATTTCATACAGTCTATTTGTCTGTCTGTCTATTTATTTGTCTGTCTGTCTGTCTATTTGTCTGTCTGTCTATCTGTCTATTTATCTGTCTGTCTGTCTGTCTATTTGACTGTCTGTCTATCTGTCTGTCTATTTGTCTGTCTGTCTGTCTATTTGTCTGTCTGTCTATCTGTCTGTCTATCTGTCTGTCTATTTATATGTCTGTCTATTTATCTGTCTGCCTATTTGTCTGTCTATCTGCCTGTCTGTCTATCTATTTGTCTGTCGATTTATCAATCTGTCTATCTGCCTGTCTGTCTGTCTATCGATTTATCAGTCTGTCTATTTGTCTGTTTATCTGTCTGTCTGTCTAAGTATCTGTCTGTCTATTTGTCTGTCTGCCTATTTGTCTGTCTGTCTATTTGTCTGTCTGTCTATTTGTCTGTCGATTTATCAGTCTGTCTATTTGTCTGTCTGTCTATTTGTCTATCTGTCTATCTGTCTATTTGTCTATCTGTCTATTTATCTGTCTGTCTATTTGTCTGGCTGTCTATTTATCTGTCTGTCTATTTGTCTGTCTGTCTATTTGTCTATCTGTCTATTTATCTGTCTGTCTATTTATATGTCTGTCTATTTGTCTGTCTATTTGTCTGTCTGTCTATTTATCTGTCTGTCTATTTATCTGTCTATTTGTCTGTCTGTCTATTTGTCTGTCTGCCTATTTGTCTGTCTGCCTATTTGTCTGTCTGTCTATTTGTCTGTCTGCCTATTTGTCTGTCTGTCTATTTGTCTGTCGATTTATCTGTCGATTTATCTGTCTGTCTATCTGTCTGTCTATTTGTCTGTCGATTTGTCAGTCTGTCTATTTGTCTGTCTGTCTGTCTATTTGTCTGTCTGTCTATTTATCTGTCTGTCTGTCTGTCTATTTGTCTGTCTGTCTGTCTATTTATCTGTCTGTCTATTTGTCTGTCTATCTATGTGTCTGTCTATTTGTCTGCCTATTTGTCTGTCTATCTGCCTGTCTGTCTGTCTATTTGTCTGTCTGTCGATTTATCAGTCTGTTTATTTGTCTGTCTGTCTATTTGTCTGTCTGTCGATTTATCAGTCTGTCTATTTGTCTGTCTGTCGATTTAGCAGTCTGGCTATTTGTCTGTCTATTTATCTGTCTGTCTATTTGTCTGTCTGTCTATTTATCTGTCTGTCTATTTGTCTGTCTGTCTATTTATCTGTCTGTCTATTTGTCTGTCTATCTGCCTGTCGATTTATCTGTCTGTCTATTTGTCTGTCTGTCTGTCTATTTGTCTGTCGATTTATCAGTCTGTCTATTTGTCTGTCTGTCTATCTGCCTGTCTGTCTGTCTATTTGTCTGTCTATTTATCTGTCTGTCTATCTGCCTGTCTGTCTGTCTATTTGTCTGTCTGTCTATCTGCCTGTCTGTCTGTCTATTTGTCTGTCTATTTATCTGTCTGTCTATCTGCCTGTCTGTCTGTCTATTTGTCTGTCGATTTATCAGTCTGTCTATCTGCCTGTCTGTCTGTCTATTTGTCTGTCGATTTATCTGTCTGTCTATCTGCCTGTCTGTCTGTCTATTTGTCTGTCGATTTATCTGTCTGTCTATTAGGGATGAGCTTCATGTTCGAGTCGAACATACGTTTGACTCGAACATCGGCTGTTCGCCCGATCTGCGAAGTCCGAACGTTATGGGCCGTTCGCGCCAAATTCGTGTGGCGCTCATAGCCCACAATGCACTGCGTCATCGCAGTGCATTGCTGGCTCATGATTTGCCAAGCATGCACTGTGACCCCAGGATGCCTGTGGCCAATCATAGCTCAGGCTGTGTAGTACACGCCCCACACTATATAAGGCCGCCAGCACGGTGGCCTTGTGTAGTGTGTTGGCGTCTGAAGCAGTTAGTGGGTGTTCTGTGTACCTTCAACACAGTACACACCGATCGTTATCGGCCGATTTTCGATCTTGCTCTTCTGTAGTGGTTGTTGTCTGCGTGCCCTGACCGCAGTATACACCGCTATATTCACCTCACCTATATAGCTAGTGATCTATCTTTTATAATAGAGCTTGCAGTCAGTAGTGTTAGGAGCTTGTGCGTGCTGTCTGCGTGCTCTGTACCCAGTACATACCGCTATATCCACCTACATAGCTCTTCTCTATTTGAGCCCACTTGCCATCTGCAGGAGTTATGGGAAGTTGTGTGTGCCTCCAGCACAGCACAGTATACATCTGTATATACCCCTTTATCTCTGGTGTTCTATAATAAAGGCATCTGCAGGAGTTAGTGGGTGTTGTGTGCCTCCAGCACAATATACACTACCCAACTGCTGTTTTACCCAACTCCCTTCAGGCCATTACCATGTCTGGAAGGCCAGCAATGAGAGGCAGACAGGCGCGAGCCGATAAAAGAAGGCTAGCAGGCTCTGTGTCTAGAGACAACAGTGCTGGTCGTGGACGCGGTGCATTGTCATCAGCACGTGGCCATGGGACATGCTTGTTCTTCTTTTCGGCAGCTGGACATGTTGAACCGCAACATGCCAACGACTTGGTAGAGTGGATGACCAAGCCCTCTTCATCCTCCTCATCCTCTCTCGCCCAGTCTCAGGGTACTAGCAAAGCAGCTGCCAACGCATCGTCTTCCCTCCTCTCAATGTCATCATCAGTGACTCCTTCCCTAGACCCACCACGTCCTCCTGAGGAGTCTCCTGAACTCTTTGAGCACAGTGTTGGGTACATGCTCCAGGAGGATGCCCAGTGTTTTGTAGGCTCTGATGATGACACTCAGCTACAGGAAGGCAGTAGCGTGAATGCAGAGAGAGGGGATGCTCAAGAAGGACAGCAATCTGGCAGTCATGTTCCACAAGCTGCAGCATATTGCCAGGTTTGCTACAGCAATGAAGAGGGAGGGGATGATGAGGGCACTGATTCCACGTGGGTGCCTGGTAGGAGAGAGGAGGAGGATGCACATGTCCAACGAGGCAGGATGCCCTCCGGGGGCCAGCTTAGGGGCAGCACACCGACTGAATCACACCGCAGAGCTCCGCCTGTGCAGGACGCTGCCTCTGCGCGTTATTCTAAAAGTTCTTTGGTGTGGGCCTTTTTTGAGACGATTGCATCAGATCGCACCGCTGCTATTTGCAACATATGTCTCAAGCGTATCTCGCGTGGCCGAAACATCAGCCACTTGGGCACCACATGCTTGACCAGACATATGTTGACCTGCCATGCAGCTCATTGGCAAGTGTACCTCAAAGACCCACACCAAAGAACAAAGCGGACCTCTCCTTGCTCCTCATCAGCTGGCATCTCCAACCCCACTAGACCTTCAGTCCTCTCTGAAACCTGCTCTGAGAGGAATGAAGGTGTAGAATTAGGTGTGTCACAGCCAAGTTCTTCCGGGAACTCTGCTAGCAGTACACCCACATCCGATTATAGCAGGCAAATGTCCCTGCCCCAGCTGCTGGAGCGGCGAAAGAAGTTCACTCCCAGCCATCCACATGCCCAGCGGTCGAATGCTAGCTTGGCTAAATTGCTAGCACTTCAACTGCTGCCTTTTCAGTTGGTAGACTCGGCCCCTTTCCGTGAGTTTGTACAATGTGCGGTTCCTCAGTGGCAGGTCCCCAAACGCGGAAGGCGATTCCGGCTCTCTACCGGCATGTGGAAGGCAATGTCCTTGCCTCGCTGGACAGGGTGGTCAGCGGTAAGGTGCATATTACCGCTGACTCATGGTCCAACAGGCATGGACAGGGACGTTACCTGTCTTTCACGGCCCATTGGGTCACTCTTCTGGCAGCTGGGAAGGATGCAGGACAAGGTGCAGTAGTGTTGGAGGTTGTTCCGCCACCATGCCTCCAAAATGCTACTATTGGTTGTGACACACCTCTCTCCTCCACCCCCTCCTCTTCTTCTTCCTCTATGGCCTCTTCCAGTGCTCTGTCCTCAGAACCAGCGGTGCTCCGTAGGCGTTCCAGGGGCTACGCAAATACTAAGGCAAAACGATGCCATGCCGTGCTTGCGCTGGTTTGTTTGGGGGACAGGAGCCACACTGGGGCAAATGTTTTGTCAGCACTGCAGGGGCAGGCCGAGAGGTGGTTGACGCCACGCCAGCTTAAGCCAGGAATGGTGGTTTGCGACAATGGCACCAACCTCCTCTCCGCCCTCCGACAGGGACAAATGACCCATGTGCCCTGTGTAGCTCACGTCCTTAACCTGGTGGTGCAGCGGTTCTTGGGCAGGTACCCCGGCTTACAGGATGTCCTGAAGCAGGCCAGGAAAGTCTGTGTGCATTTCCGCCGATCATTTTATGCCTGTGCTCGGCTGGCTGAGCTCCAAAAGGAGTTGAACCTGCCCAAGAACCGCCTTATATGTGACATTCCCACCAGGTGGAACTCAACGTTGGCCATGCTGCAGCGGCTGCACATGCAGCAGAGGGCCATCAATGAGTACCTGTGCGACTACGGCACCAGGACAGGGTCAGGGGAGCTCGGTTTTTTCTCACCACGCCAGTGGGGTATGATCAGGGATGCATGCACTGTCCTGTCACCGTTTGAGGAGGCCACAAGGATGGTGAGCAGTGACAGTGCATGCATCAGTGACACTGTACCTCTTGTCCACCTCTTGGAGCATACGCTGTGTGGAATAATGGACAGGGCACTTGAGGCAGAACAGAGGCAGGAAGAGGAGGACTTCCTTGCCTCTCAAGGCCCCCTTTATCCAGACAGTGTTCCTGCTGTGCCACCCATCACACAGGAAGAGGATGAGGAGGAGGAAGAGGAGGAGGAGGATGATTGTGTCAGCATGGAGGTGGAGGCTGGCACTCAGCATCAGCAGCAGCAGTCTTGTAGGGATGATGTACAGTCCCAAGAAACACGTGGACTTGTACATGGCTGGGAGGAGGTAGCTGTGGATCATGTTGCCCTTAGTGACCCAGAGGACTCCGGACCGAATGCCTCAGCTAACCTACGCTGCATGGCCTCCCTGATCCTGCAAAGCCTGCGGAAGGATCCTCGTATTCTTCGGATCAAGGAGAGGGACCATTACTGGCTGGCCACTCTCCTTGATCCATGGTACAAGGGTAAGGTTGCCGACCTTATCTTGCCATCGCAGAGGGAGCAGATGATGAGACATCTCCGGGTGGCCTTGCAGAATGGTCTGTGCAACGCGTTCCCAGAGACTGGGAGGTTACAAACTCCTGGTCCTGGACAACGTGTTGCTGAGGCATCGGTCAGAAGGAGCGGTGGAGAAGGTGGCCGTCTGACTGATGCTTTCAGACAATTTTTTAGTCCGCAGCCCCAAGGTATGATCGGTTCCAGCGTCTGATTTACATGGTGCAGGAATACCTAGGGGCAAGGTCAGACTTGGACACCTTTCCCACCGAAAATCCTCTGGCTTACTGGGTCTTGAGGATGGATAACTGGCCAGAGCTTGCACAGTATGCAATTGAGCTACTGGCCTGTCCTGCATCCAGCGTTCTTTCGGGAACGCACCTTCAGTGCTTCTGGTGGCTTTGTTACCGATCACAGGGTGCGCCTGTCCACCAAATCAGTTGATCGACTGACCTTCATCAAGATGAATCAGTCTTGGATCACCCACAGCTACCAAGCACCTGAAGCTGATGTAACCGAATAATTTTTTTTGAAATATCACATCCCTTCAAGACTGCCTATGCTGATGCTGAGTGACTGTCCTGTTATGTTGATTGTCTATCCTCTTCTTCCTCCGCTGATATGTTGGAAGAACATTTCTGGGTCTGGGTGAGGCCATCAGCCCAATTTTTCTGCCCCTGTTTAACATGATGCAATGCTTTGCAGCAGGGCTAATTCCTGCAATAAAACTAGAGTATATGGGAGAGGTTGCAGTGTGGTGGCACCAGCACCAGTGCCTAAGGCCCAATTTTTCTGCCCCTGTTTAACAGGGGTGTTTAAGTACAATTTTTGATGCAATGCTTTGCAGCAGGGCTAATTCCTGCAATAAAACTAGAGTATATGGGAGAGGTTGCAGTGTGGTGGCACCAGCACTAGTGCCTAAGGCCCAATTTTTCTGCCCCTGTTTAACAGGGGCGTTTAATTACAATTTTTGATGCAATGCTTTGCAGCAGGGCTAATTCCTGCAATAAAACTAGAGTATATGGGAGAGGTTGCAGTGTCGTGGCACCAGCACCAGTGCCTAAGGCCCAATTTTTCGCCCCCTGTTTAACAGGGACATGTAATTACAATTCTTGATATAATATTTCACAGGAGAGCCCGTTCCTGTGCCCACCCAGAGTAACTGTGAGGACTTATAGTGTTGTGGCACCAGCACCACAACCACCAAAGGTCAATTTTTCTACCACTGTTCAACAATGGCATGTAATTACAATTCTTGATATAATCGTTCACAGCAGGGCGCTCCAGCGCCCACCAAGAGTCACTTTGAGGGCTTACAATGTTGTGGCTAGTGATGGCCGAACGGTTCGCCCGGCGGTCGTTTCGCGGCGAATTTCCGACATTCGCGGTCCGCACGTTCGAACGCCTTTTTCCGTCGTTCGCCGCGGCGGACTTACGTGTTTAATGTATACAAGAACTTTAACCTTTGGTGACACGTTTATCATGTGATACAGGACAGCCAATTGAGACATGACAGCACATGGACACTTGTACATTCCCCCTAACCTATAAATACACCCGATCCGGTGGCCATTTTACATTCTTTCTTCTGTTAAGATAGGGACAGGTTCCTGTGTGGAGTAGGGAGAGATAAACCACTAGCTATTTGGTACACAAAAGTTCTTTTCAGGACTGGTATAGGTGTTAGGTGTTGATAGGTTTGCTGTGCTGCTGATTCTTGCAGCAGCCTGAGTGTCTTTTGTTAGTTTAGAGAAAGGGAAAGGACGGTGTATGCTACAGGGACAGCCAGATTAGTCTTTCATCATCATCATCATCATCATCATCATTAGCTGTTACTATCAAGGTCCACAAAAGAGCTGTTCCAGTAACCACTAATCGTTCTCTTTTTTTGCCAATTTGTATAGGGACAGGAAGGAAGCAGTGTTGTCAGGCAGTGAGGGTAATTTTAAAGACTTGCTGTTATTATTAGTTCCACAAAGGTTCTTTTCAGGACTGGTATCAGTGGTACAGTAATAGGCTTGTACATGTATAATATTCTTTCTTCCAAATATAGAAAGGATATTATACTTGACTGCTGCCCTTCTGCTGCAGTCTGCTAAACATTCACAACTCACTTGTTCCACAAAAGTTCTTATAAGGACTGGTAACTTGGTATAGGGTGCTACGGTACATAGGCTTGAGTGCGGTACAGTCTGCTGTTCTGTAAGGACCGCTATCGGTCCACAATAGATAGGGTTGACGTGCACCACTGCTGACCGCTGCCCTATACTGCAGCAGTCCTTCAGCGGTATAGGGACTGACGTACAGTCTGCTAATCACTAACACACAACCTGCTTGTTCCACAAAAGTTCTTATAAGGACTGGTAACTTGGTATAGGGTGCTACGGTACATAGGCTTGAGTGCGGTACAGTCTGCTGTTCTGTAAGGACCGCTATCGGTCCACAATAGATAGGGTTGACGTGCACCACTGCTGACCGCTGCCCTATACTGCAGCAGTCCTTCAGCGGTATAGGGACTGACGTACAGTCTGCTAATCACTAACACACAACCTGCTTGTTCCACAAAAGTTCTTATAAGGACTGGTAACTTGGTATAGGGTGCTACGGTACATAGGCTTGAGTGCGGTACAGTCTGCTGTTCTGTAAGGACCGCTATCGGTCCACAATAGATAGGGTTGACGTGCACCACTGCTGACCGCTGCCCTATACTGCAGCAGTCCTTCAGCGGTATAGGGACTGACGTACAGTCTGCTAAACACTAATACACAACCTGCTTGGTCCACAAAAGTTCTTATAAGGACTGGTAACTTGGTATAGGGTGCTACGGTACATAGGCTTGAGTGCGGTACAGTCTGCTGTTCTGTAAGGACCGCTATCGGTCCACAATAGATAGGGTTGACGTGCACCACTGCTGACCGCTCACCTATACTGCAGCAGTCCTTCAGCGGTATAGGGACTGACGTACAGTCTGCTAAACACTAATACACAACCTGCTTGGTCCACAAAAGTTCTTATAAGGACTGGTAACTTGGTATAGGGTGCTACGGTACATAGGCTTGAGTGCGGTACAGTCTGCTGTTCTGTAAGGACTGCTATCGGTCCACAATAGATAGGGTTGACGTGCACCACTGCTGACCGCTCACCTATACTGCAGCAGTCCTTCAGCGGTATAGGGACTGACGTACAGTCTGCTAAACACTAATACACAACCTGCTTGGTCCACAAAAGTTCTTATAAGGACTGGTAACTTGGTATAGGGTGCTACGGTACATAGGCTTGAGTGCGGTACAGTCTGCTGTTCTGTAAGGACCGCTATCGGTCCACAATAGATAGGGTTGACGTGCACCACTGCTGACCGCTCACCTATACTGCAGCAGTCCTTCAGCGGTATAGGGACTGACGTACAGTCTGCTAAACACTAATACACAACCTGCTTGGTCCACAAAAGTTCTTATAAGGACTGGTAACTTGGTATAGGGTGCTACGGTACATAGGCTTGAGTGCGGTACAGTCTGCTGTTCTGTAAGGACCGCTATCGGTCCACAATAGATAGGGTTGACGTGCACCACTGCTGACCGCTCACCTATACTGCAGCAGTCCTTCAGCGGTATAGGGACTGACGTACAGTCTGCTAAACACTAATACACAACCTGCTTGGTCCACAAAAGTTCTTATAAGGACTGGTAACTTGGTATAGGGTGCTACGGTACATAGGCTTGAGTGCGGTACAGTCTGCTGTTCTGTAAGGACCGCTATCGGTCCACAATAGATAGGGTTGACGTGCACCACTGCTGACCGCTGCCCTATACTGCAGCAGTCCTTCAGCGGTATAGGGACTGACGTACAGTCTGCTAATCACTAACACACAACCTGCTTGTTCCACAAAAGTTCTTATAAGGACTGGTAACTTGGTATAGGGTGCTACGGTACATAGGCTTGAGTGCGGTACAGTCTGCTGTTCTGTAAGGACCGCTATCGGTCCACAATAGATAGGGTTGACGTGCACCACTGCTGACCGCTGCCCTATACTGCAGCAGTCCTTCAGCGGTATAGGGACTGACGTACAGTCTGCTAATCACTAACACACAACCTGCTTGTTCCACAAAAGTTCTTATAAGGACTGGTAACTTGGTATAGGGTGCTACGGTACATAGGCTTGAGTGCGGTACAGTCTGCTGTTCTGTAAGGACCGCTATCGGTCCACAATAGATAGGGTTGACGTGCACCACTGCTGACCGCTGCCCTATACTGCAGCAGTCCTTCAGCGGTATAGGGACTGACGTACAGTCTGCTAATCACTAACACACAACCTGCTTGTTCCACAAAAGTTCTTATAAGGACTGGTAACTTGGTATAGGGTGCTACGGTACATAGGCTTGAGTGCGGTACAGTCTGCTGTTCTGTAAGGACCGCTATCGGTCCACAATAGATAGGGTTGACGTGCACCACTGCTGACCGCTGCCCTATACTGCAGCAGTCCTTCAGCGGTATAGGGACTGACGTACAGTCTGCTAAACACTAATACACAACCTGCTTGGTCCACAAAAGTTCTTATAAGGACTGGTAACTTGGTATAGGGTGCTACGGTACATAGGCTTGAGTGCGGTACAGTCTGCTGTTCTGTAAGGACCGCTATCGGTCCACAATAGATAGGGTTGACGTGCACCACTGCTGACCGCTCACCTATACTGCAGCAGTCCTTCAGCGGTATAGGGACTGACGTACAGTCTGCTAAACACTAATACACAACCTGCTTGGTCCACAAAAGTTCTTATAAGGACTGGTAACTTGGTATAGGGTGCTACGGTACATAGGCTTGAGTGCGGTACAGTCTGCTGTTCTGTAAGGACCGCTATCGGTCCACAATAGATAGGGTTGACGTGCACCACTGCTGACCGCTCACCTATACTGCAGCAGTCCTTCAGCGGTATAGGGACTGACGTACAGTCTGCTAAACACTAATACACAACCTGCTTGGTCCACAAAAGTTCTTATAAGGACTGGTAACTTGGTATAGGGTGCTACGGTACATAGGCTTGAGTGCGGTACAGTCTGCTGTTCTGTAAGGACCGCTATCGGTCCACAATAGATAGGGTTGATGTGCACCACTGCTGACCGCTCACCTATACTGCAGCAGTCCTTCAGCGGTATAGGGACTGACGTACAGTCTGCTAAACACTAATACACAACCTGCTTGGTCCACAAAAGTTCTTATAAGGACTGGTAACTTGGTATAGGGTGCTACGGTACATAGGCTTGAGTGCGGTACAGTCTGCTGTTCTGTAAGGACCGCTATCGGTCCACAATAGATAGGGTTGACGTGCACCACTGCTGACCGCTGCCCTATACTGCAGCAGTCCTTCAGCGGTATAGGGACTGACGTACAGTCTGCTAATCACTAACACACAACCTGCTTGTTCCACAAAAGTTCTTATAAGGACTGGTAACTTGGTATAGGGTGCTACGGTACATAGGCTTGAGTGCGGTACAGTCTGCTGTTCTGTAAGGACCGCTATCGGTCCACAATAGATAGGGTTGACGTGCACCACTGCTGACCGCTCACCTATACTGCAGCAGTCCTTCAGCGGTATAGGGACTAAGAGTTTTGTCACAGGGTCATTTAAAAAATGACATGCAGAGGAAGAGGCAGGCCCTTCCGCAGGGGTGGTAGGGGTAGGGCAGGAGCAACAGGCTTGAGCCAAAGTGGGAAGTTGCAGAAGGTGCGTTCAATTACTTTAAAGGATGCACCAGACTTGGTTGAGTGGCTCGCTCAGCCTTACTCTTCTGCACCCTCCTCATCCTCTCGATCTGCACCCTCTTCTTCACTCTCTGCTATGTGCACCCCCAAAGACACTACCACCAACAACACGACCACCACCACCACCACCACATACCTTCCGCTTGAGTCACTGGAATTATTTTCCGATCCATATCAAGAGGACATTTCTGATGCGCAGCCACTCTTGGTATTGGATCAGGAAGAGGAGGTAGCAACAAGCGCTACTCAGCAGTCTGACGCCAGTACCCAGATCAGCCCAAGGAGGAGGTTGGTCCCCGGTGTTGCTGCCTACTCCGAGATCTCTACTTATAGCGGTGGGGAAGGTGACGTTGATGATGACGTGTCTAGTGATGTCACGTGGGTGCCCACAAGAGAGGAAGAGGAGGGGAGTTCAGAGGGAGATATGGACCAGCAGATAGGGAGGAGAAGCAGCAATGACTTACATTGCACAGCAGGGACAAAGCAGACTGCAAATGTATCAGGAGCGAGTCATCGACCATGTACGGTCACATCTGGCGCTCCCAGGACACCGGCACATGGCTCCGCAGTGTGGGCTTTTTTTAACGTGTCCGCTGCTGACAATAGCGTTGCCATCTGCAATCTTTGCAGTCAACGCGTTAGTCGCGGTAAGCCCAATACTCACCTAGGGACGACCGCCTTAAGAAGGCACATGAGCAGCCATCACCGAGCCCAGTGGGAGCAACGGAACACACAAAGCCACACTGCAGGCTCTCACCGTCCAGCCTCGTCTTCTACTTCTCCTTCTCCTCTCTCCTCACAATTGTCCTCCACTCCACCTTCCATCACGCCAAGCTCACATTTTTCTGCAAAAAGGCAGGCTTCCGTGGGCCTAATGTTTGAGCGTAAAAAAATGATGATGCCGGATAACCCTCTTGCCCAACGGTTGGCGGCTGGCTTGTCAGAACTCATAGCCCGCCAACTACTGCCATATAAACTGGTGGACTCGGAGGCCTTTCGCAAATTTGTGGCCATTGGAACACCACAATGGAAGGTCCCAGGAAGGAAGTATTTCTCAGAGAAGGGCATCCCAGAGCTATATGGCCATGTTCAGCGGCAAGTGAATGTATCTCTGGCACACAGTGTCGGTGCCAAGATACATCTGACCACAGACACGTGGTCTAGCAAACACGGGCAGGGAAGGTATATCAGTTTTACTGCCCACTGGGTGAACCTTCTGACGGCCGTCAAGCATGTAACCCGTGGCACCCGTGTAGATTTGGTTTTACCGCCACGGATTGCATGCAGGCCTGACTCTTCTTCTCCTCCTCCTACTCCATCCTCCTCCCTCTCCTCCTCAGCTGCCTCCTCCTTTTCCGCTGCTAGCGTCTCTTCCACTGCACCGCCCAAGCTCCCCAGAACCTATTCCACATGCCAGGTGAGACGTTGCCATGCCGTGCTGCGTCTGTTGTGCCTGGAAGCAAAGAGCCACACTGGCCCGGCACTCCTTTCAGCTTTGCGTTCACAGGCAGATGAGTGGCTAACACCGCTCAATTTGACAGTTGGTAAAGTGGTGTGTGACAACGGTGCCAATCTGCTTAGCGCATTGAAACAGGGCAAAATCACGCACGTGCCGTGCATGGCACACGTCTTAAACTTGGTCGTGCAGCGATTCCTTGTCAAATACCCTGGGGTCCAGGACATCTTGCGGCAGGCAAGGAAAATCTCGGCCCATTTCAGAAGATCTTACACGGCCATGGCTCGCCTTGCTGACATTCAGCGGCGACACCATCTGCCGGTCAGACGTCTTATTTGCGATTGCCCGACGCGATGGAACTCAACCTTCTATATGCTTGATAGGCTGCTCCAGCAGAAACGTGCAGTTAACGTCTACCTGTATGAACTCTGCGAAAGAAACGGTTCTGGGGAGCTGGGTTTTTTTTCACCGCGCCAGTGGCTGCTCATGCGCGACACATGCAGACTTCTGCGGCCATTTGAGGAGATCACCAAACTGGTCAGTCGCAGCCATGGCGCCATCAGTGACATGGTACCTTATGCCTTCTTTCTGGAGCGTGCATTGCGTCGTGTCATTGATCAGGCTGTGGAGGAGCAGGAGCGGGAAGATGAGGAAGTCGCAATGCTGGATGAATTCCCAGGGGGGGCTACTCTATCTGAGACAAGTCAACAACAGGAGTCTGATGAGGAGTCAGAGGAGGATGGTGCCGGGGCGGATGAGCAGGAGCAAGAAGAGCATGCTTTAAACCTTTCTGGGATCCCTGTTGTGCGAGGATGGGGAGAGGAGAATGAAGAGGACGACATTATCCTGGATGATGAGCAGGAGCCAGGCCACCACACCGCTTCCACTTTAGTGCAAATGGGGGCCTTCATGCTCCAGTGTTTTAATAGGGACCCCCGTATAAAAAGCATGAGGGTCAAGGACCAGTACTGGGTGGCAACGTACTTAGACCCCCGGTACAAACACAAAATGGCGGAAATGTTACCGCCGTCGCAGAGGGCTGTCAGAATGCAGCACTTCCAGGCCTTGCTTCGAGAAATGCTGCATTCTGCTTTTGCGTGCGCTGGCAGAGGAGCAATTCCCACTCCCAGAGAAGGATTTGCGGGTACCAATCCAACAGCGCCTGCAAGAAGAGGCCGGTTTGAAGATGTGTTGGTGACTTCGGATATGAGGTCATTCTTTCAGCCGACCCATCGACAGGTGTCATCCGGATCCAGCATCAGGGAACGCCTAGACCGTCAGGTGTCCGACTACATTGGGTTAACGGCCGATGTGGACGCTCTGAGGAGTGATGAACCCCTAGACTACTGGGTGGGCAGGCTTGACCTCTGGCCAGAGCTTGCCCAATTTGCAATCGAACTGTTGGCTTGCCCCTCATCCAGTGTCCTGTCCGAAAGGACGTTCAGCGCAGCAGGGGGGATTGTGACCGATAAGCGTACTCGCCTAGCTCACCACAGTGTTAACTACCTCACATTTCTAAAAATGAATGAGGCATGGATCTCGGAGGAATTCAACACATGTGACCAGTAGACCATGTATATGTCTATAAACTATTTTTTTAATCAAGCACACAGACCTTCTTAATTCATTTGGCTCACTTCCTTGACCCAAAAAAGCACACCGTACTATATGCCCCTACCCTCCTCTTTGAAGAGGTTGAGCGGTGTCATATTTCTACTGGGGCTGCTTATGATATCCCTGTGCTGTGCTGACTTCCTCCTGGGGGTTCTTATTATGAAGGGATCACACTATCCCTGTGCTGTGCTGACTTCCTCCTGGGGGTTCTTATTATGAGGGGATCACACCATCCCTGTGCTGTGCTGACTTCCTCCTGGGGCTGCTTACGGTGCTGCTGTCAGTGCTGTATGTCACGGTGCTGCTGTCAGCGCTGTATGTCACGGTGCTGCTGTCAGCGCTGTATGTCACGGTGCTGCTGTCAGCGCTGTATGTCACGGTGCTGCTGTCAGCGCTGTATGTCACGGTGCTGCTGTCAGCGCTGTATGTCACGGTGCTGCTGTCAGCGCTGTATGTCACGGTGCTGCTGTCAGCGCTGTATGTCACGGTGCTGCTGTCAGCGCTGTATGTCACGGTGCTGCTGTCAGCGCTGTATGTCACGGTGCTGCTGTCAGCGCTGTATGTCACGGTGCTGCTGTCAGCGCTGTATGTCACGGTGCTGCTGTCAGTGCTCTGTATTACGGTGCTGCTGTCAGATGCCTCTATCACGGTGCATGTGTCATTCCGGTATGTCACGCTGCTGGTGATCATCTCCTGCACCCTCTTCTTTGCCTACCCTGGTCCCTGACCTTCCCTCTCCTCCATTGCCTTCATTAGCTCCATAGTCCTGAATTGTTAGAACAATTTCCCAAATAAAATAAAAATGCTTGTAGTTATCGATCCCAAATTCACCTCATACATGTATTATGTCATTGTCCAGATGGTGGGACTACGTTTTACCCCCTAATAATTACCACGTGGCCGCAAATTCGACATGAAGGTTTGCAAAGTTCGCCTCCCATTGAAGTCAATGGGGCCCGCGGCGAACGGTCGGTTTCGCGAACGTTTGGGTCCGTTCGCATTTCGCGTTCGCGAAACGTCCCGTCGGAAGTTCGTCCATCACTAGTTGTGGCAAAACAAACACCTTGTTCCGCCATTTCTGCAGAGCATATAGGGCAGGCCCCTACTTTCAAACATCCAACTTACAAACATCTCCTACTTGCAAACGGAAGGAGACAACAGCAAGTGAGATGAAAAAAGATGTACGACAAAACAAATTATACAGGGGTGATAACCCTTCCCTATGTTTTCCAAAAAGCTTAAAAATAGTTTTTTTGACTGGAGCTACACTTTAAAAATGTACCAGTTGAAAATTACAAACAGATTCAACTTAACACAACAAACCTACACAGTCCCTGTCTTGTTTGCACCGCCTGTATACTGCTGTTCTGAGTATATAGGGCCTGGGGGCCACACGCATTTCCTTTTTTTAATATGGGTACGGGGTTCCCCTTAATATGCGTACAAGACCCAAATAGGCTGGTAATGGGCAGGGAGGGCTACCCATGCCATTTTTCTCAATGATTTTCAACCATATTGCAGGAACCAGATATAACATTAAAACCCCCAGCAGTTTTAAATGATGTTATTTCTGTTTAATGTCATTTTGTGCAGGGACTGTTCTAAACACGGGAAACACGTGGCACTTCACAGGCATACTACAGACACCCCCCAGGCACCATATTTAAAGGAATATTTCACATTTTTTTCACTTTAATCGTCATTAAAATCAGTGCTCCCGCCCAAACGGCCATTTTTAAAAACATTTTAGGCATTGACCCATATCCCCTGGGGCAGGAGCCAAGTCCCCAAACCCTTTTTAGGACAGTATCTTGCATATTAGCCGTTAAAATTAGCACTTTTCATTTCGAATGTTCGAGTCCCATAGACTTCAATGGGGTTCTAAAGTTCGTACGAATTTGGGGTCCGTTCGAAAGTTCTGGTGCGAACCGAACCGGGGGGTGTTCGGCTCATCCCTACTGTCTATCTGCCTGTCTGTCTATCTGCCTGTCTGTCTGTCTATTTGTCTGTCTATTTATCAGTCTGTCTGTCTATTTGTCTGTCTATTTATCAGTCTGTCTGTCTATTTATCAGTCTGTCTGTCTATTTATCAGTCTGTCTGTCTATTTGTCTGTCAATTTATCAGTCTGTCTATCTGCCTGTCTGTCTGTCTATCTGCCTGTCTGTCTATTTATCAGTCTGTCTGTCTGTCTGCCTGTCGATTTATCAGTCTGTCTGTCTGTCTGCCTGTCGATTTATCAGTCTGTCTGTCTGCCTGTCAATTTATCAGTCTGTCTGTCTGTCTGTCTGCCTGTTGATTTATCAGTCTGTCTGTCTGTCGATTTATCAGTCTGTCTGTCTGTCGATCTGTCTGTCTGTCTGCCTCTCGATTTATCAGTCTGTCTGTCTGCCTGTCGATTTATCTGTCTGTCTGCCTGTCGATTTGTCTGTCTGTCTGTCTGCCTGTCGATTTGTCTGTCTGTCTGTCTATTTATCTGTCTGTCTGTCTATTTATCTGTCTGTCTATTTATCTGTCTGTCTATTTGTCTGTCTGTCGATTTATCAGTCTGTCGATTTATCAGTCTGTCTATTTGTCTGTCTGTCTATTTGTCTGTCTGTCGATTTATCAGTCTGTCTATTTGTCTGTCTGTCTATTTGTCTGTCTGTCGATTTATCAGTCTGTTGATTTATCAGTCTGTCTATTTGTCTGTCTGTCGATTTAGCAGTCTGTCTATTTAGCAGTCTGTCTATCTATCAGTCTGTCTGTCTGTCGATTTATCAGTCTGTCTGTCTTTCTGCCTGTCTGTCTATTTGTCTGTTGATTTATCAGTCTGTCTGTCTGTCTGTCTATTTGTCTGTCGATTTATCAGTCTGTCTGTCTGTCTATCTATTTATCAGTCTGTCTGTCTGTCTGCCTGTCGATTTGTCTGTCTGTCTACCTGTTGATTTGTCTACCTGTTGATTTGTCTGCCTGTCGATTTGTCTGCCTGTCGATCTGTCTGTCTGCCTGTCGATCTGTCTGCCTGCCTGTCTGTCTGCCTGCCTGCCTGTCTGTCTGCCTGTCGATTTGTCTGCCTGTCGATTTGTCTGCCTGTCGATTTGTCTGTCTGTCTGCCTGTCGATTTGTCTGCCTGTCGATCTGTCTGTCTGTCTGTCGATCTGTCTGTCTGCCTGCCTGTTTGCCTGTCTGTCTTCCTGCCTGTCTGCCTGTCTGTCTGCATGTCTGTCTCTCTGCCTGTCGATTTGTCTGTCTGTCTGTCGATTTGTCTGTCTGTCGATTTGTCTGTCTGTCTGCCTGTCGATTTGTCTGCCTGACGATCTGTCTGTCTGCCTGTCGATCTGTCTGTCTGACTGCCTGCCTGCCTGCCTGTCTGTCTGTCTGTCTGTCTGTCTGTCTGTCTGTCTGTCTGCCTGTCTGTCTGTCTGTCTGCCTGTCGATCTGTCTGTCTACCTGTCTGTCTGTCGGTCTGCCTGTCTGTCTGTCTGTCGATTTGTCTGTCTGTCTGCCTGTCGATTTGTCTGTCTGTCTGCCTGTTGATTTGTCTGCCTGCCTGCCTGTCGATTTGTCTGCCTGCCTGTCGATTTGTCTGCCTGCCTGTCGATTTGTCTGCCTGTCGATTTGTCGGCCTGTCGATCTGTCTGTCTGACTGTCGATCTGTCTGTCTGTCTGACTGTCTGCCTGTCGATTTGTCTGTCTGTCTGCCTGTCAATTTGTCTGCCTGTCGATCTGTCTGTCTGCCTGCCGGCCTGCCTGTCTGTCTGTCTGCCTGCCTGCCTGTCTGTCTGCCTGCCTGTATATCTGCCTGTCTGTCAATTTGTCTGTCTGTCTGCCTGTCGATTTGTCTGTCTGTCTGTCTGCCTGTCGATTTGTCTGTCTGTCTGTCTGTTGCCCCTTGAGAGATAACTAAAGAGAAAAAAAAAGTATTGAGGCAATATTTACCATTAATACAGAGATTTCCCCTGTACTACTTATTTTATGTCACTAGATGTCTTCAGTCTGATGGCCAGCATCGTTCAAGCCACTACCCAAGTTGTCCCGGATGAGCCCCCAACCTGTGACTGGACAGTAAAAAAGAAGCAGCACAGTGATGAGCTGATCTCTGCTCTCTCCTCCTATCAGCATACTTTTTGGCACTCATATGAACTGATTGGCTTCTTTGTGTTGATTCTTCTACTTTCATATTGAGCCCTGCTGTACAGAGGCTGCAAGAGGCTTATAACAGGTCAAATTCAGGTACCTACATTGCTTGCATGTATCAGCAGCTCGCAGAGTTTCCCTTTAAAGTTCACAGGCACTTGACTCTCTGAACATTAGCCAAGGCTTCCCCACCCCCGCTCCAATGGGTCTCCTGGGGTAAAAAAGCGGCAACTACTGGAGTTACCTAGAAATCTGTGCGATTAGTGAAATAAGCTATAATTTAATATTGGTCTTAGCTGCAACCTCTTTATCGAATGTCCCTCACCCAACAGGTTGTTATAGTTGGCTCGGTTGGCGTACGGAATTGCAAACGGCGGTTCTATTTTATCTTCGGTGCTGGAAGTCATAAGGACCGGTTGTTACTGAAACGAGGTGTCAAAGATCAAATACCAGCTGAAGTATCTCCCATTTATTGGTCGTTATTAAACCTCCCCCCCCTCCGTCTCTTTACGGCTTTTATATTTTTTTCTGCCCAGACGGCTTTGGCACAGCCTTAAAAATACAATAATGTTAAACAAAAGGAATGTCAGAAGGTGATCTCATCCGGACGCATGAAAGCGAGAAAATCCACGGCGAGCGGGTCTTGAAGTCAAGCCAAGTCAACCTGATTTCTGAATTCCATCTTTCACCCGGCAGGCGTGCAGACGTGGTGTCACTCCCTCGCGCCATGTAGAAAAACTTTCACGACAGGCCTTCCCCTCCCCCTAATGGAGAAGTGATGTTGGAGGGAGGATGCAGAGAGACCTGTGCACAGTTGAGGACATTGTTTAATGAATTGTTTTAAAGAATATGTAAAATTTGGTTGAAAGCGTATCTAGTACATGGTTACGAGGAAATGGTTAAGGTTGGTTTTATTTCCTATGAGCATCAGCTCCACCTAGGGGCCATAAGTGGTGAATAATCCCCTAATGTGCCTAATACCTTCCGTTTCTCCTATAGGAGATAATCATGTCCACCTAGTTGGCATAAATAGTGACTAACCCCCATAATGTCTATAATATGAGTAGTTTCCTACGATTATGAGCTCAACCTACTGGCTATAAGTGGTGTATAATGCCCGTAATGTGTGTCATATATTTCATTTTATATGATCATCATATCCACCTAGTTGCCATAATTTGTGAATCATTCTTGTTAAGTGTCTAATATGTTTCATTTCCTATGATCATCAGCTCCACCTAGTGGCCATTAATAGTGAATAATCTCCATAATGTGTCTAATATGTTTAATTCCTATAACTGTCCGCTCCATCTAGTAGCCGCAAATGGCTACTAGATTTAGGTATTTCAGGAAAATACTACACTATGGTCACTAGGTGGAGTTGATCACTATAGGAAATAAACGTATTACAAATATTATGAGAATTATACACTTATGGCCACTAGGTGGAGATAATGATCACCGGAAATTAATAATAGACACATAACGGGAATTGTTTGCCACTTATGGCCACTCGGTGGACTGTAAGATCATAGGAATTAAACACATCCTGGGGATTATTCACCACATATGTCCACTAGGTGGAGCTGATGATCATAGGAAATGAAACATATTAGACACATTGTGGGGATTATTCACCATGTATGGTCACTGGGTGGAGCTGATGATCACAGGAAATGAAACATATTAGACACATTGTGGGGATTATTCACCATGTATGGTCACTGGGTGGAGCTGATGATCACAGGAAATGAAACATATTAGACACATTATGTGAATTATTCACCACTTATAGCCACTAGGTGGAGCTGATGATCATAAGAAATTAAACATATTATGAGACTTTTTCAACACTCATGGGCGCTACATGAAGCTGATGATCATAAGAATTAAACACATTAGACACATTATGGGGATTATTCATTGCTTATGGCTACTAGGTGAGTATTATAGGGAATGAAACATATTAGACACATTATGGGGATTATTCACCACCTATAGCCACCAGGTGGAGCTGGTGATCATAAGAAATTAAACATATTAAAATATGGGGATTATTCACCACTTATAGCCACTAGGTGGAGCAGATGATCATAGGATATGAAACATATTAGACACATTATGGGGATTATTCACCACCTATAACCACTAGGTGGAGTTGATGATCATCAGAAAATTAAACATATTAGACATATTATGGGAATTTTTCCCCACTCATGGACACTACATGAAGCTGACAATCATAAGAATTAAACATATTAGACACATTATGGGGATTATTCACCACCTATAACCACTAGGTGGAGCTGATGATCATAGACAATTAAAAAAAATATTAGACATATTATGGTAATTTTTCCCCACTCATGGGCGCTACATGAAGCTGACGATCATAAGAATTAATATTTTAGACACATTATGGCAATTATTCACCATTTATGGCCACTAGGTGGAGCTGATGATCATAGGAAATTAAACATATTAGACCAATTATGTGGGATATTCACCACTTATAGCCATTAGGTGGAGCTGATGATCATAGGAAATTAAACATATTAGACATATTATGGGAATTATGGGAATTTTTCCCCACTCATGGACACTACATGAAGCTGACAATCATAAGAATTAAGCATATTAGACACATTATGGGGATTACTAACTACTTATGGCCACTAGGTTGAAAGGATTACTATAGGAATTAAGCATATTAGACACATTTTGGGGATTTTTCACCATTTATTGCCACTAGGTGGAGCTGATGATAATAGAATATTAAACATATTAGTCATATTATGGGAATTTTCCCCCTCTCATGAGTGTTACACCAAGCTGATGATCATAAAAACCATATTAGACACACTACAGGGATTCTTCACTACTTATGGCCACTAGGTGGAGCTGATGATCATAGGAAATTAAACATATTAGACACATTATGGATCTGCAGAGAGAGAGGAACAGTAAAGACCAATCGCTGTGCAGCACTACTAAGGAGGAAGCAGGCCCTTCATTTGTAACAGGAAAATGTTGTCCAGTGTACATATGTAATTGCAAACTCTAAACTCACATCAATAAGATTATTCTTGTTAAGCTGATCATATTTACACAAGGATCAGATAACAGAACATATTTAAAAAGCCCAGAATCATCCTGTAATCTGTATCCGGCTTCAATCGATTTACATTCTTTGCATGAAATTCATCATTCTCTGATTTATGTGACTCCTCTTTGGGTGCCAGAGAGATGAGTGTTTGCCAGACTTTCCCGGAGACACACACCTGCTGGGCCTGGCCAGGAATGATAGCTGTGAATCAGTGGTGAGGAATCTTGATGAGAACACTTTGGAGCTCTAATCATGATGGGATGAAGTCCTTGGCTGCGACTGGGGGAATAGCAGCTCAGGATGTTCTCCTTCTGGAGGAGAACCTAAAGGAGCTGTAAATCACTTTCCTCCTGGTACAACCAAGACCTGCTCCCCCAGAGGAATCCAGGAGCTGCCCCAGAGCTTATAGGTGATTCAATTTCTATCTTTATATGGCTGATATAAACCATCAAAGGTCTTCATGAGTCGTAAATTATGAGGAAAATATTCAGCATTGTACTGAACGAAATACCATAGACTACCAGTCTCCTTTCCTGTAGATGCTCCCTCTACAAGAATGAACTATTGGTTTCCAGACTTCTAAGTGGGGGAACAGGTGATTGGGAATGAGAAACAGTAGGAGTTCTTGCGTCACCAAATTTTGGTAAAATTATGGCATTTATTAAAGGGCATTGGAGATGATGGGGAAAGTCAAAAGCGGTTGTATACTGAAATTTTACACTTTTACCTACATAATAAGGCTTACCTGTAGGTAAAATTTATATCGCCTAAACCTGTACGGTTTAGGAGATATTCCCTATGCATGCAGCCACTGACGTCAGCAGGCGCATGCGCTCTAAATGCCCCAGCTGAAGGTCCAGCAGTGTTGCCGGACCTTGCCGGGAAGAAAACTCCTGCGCGCATACGCGGGAGTGATGTCATCGCGGCTCTGGACACTCACAGCGCCAGAGCCGCGAACCCCAAAGACACGCCAAGGGTAAGATGTCAGCTCCCTCGGCATGGGCCGGGCACTGATACGGGGGCTTCGTTCTGAGGTAAGTATTTGATAATCAGCTAGCTGCATACTAGCTCATTATACCTTTGCCTTGCAGGGGTTTTTTTTTCCCTTTTTTTTTGTATGTGCGGGTTTACTACTGCTTTAAATTTTATTTTTTTAGGGCTACAGTAGCGCCTTTCCACAATCCTGGATCTGTTCTTGTGCCAAAAATATGCTAACCCTTAAGCCTAGTAGACATGTGTGATTAGATTCGTACGAATGGAAAAATAGTACGAATTTCCATAAATTTGTATATTCAGAAGGATACGAAATACGAATGTCTATGCTTCCGAATTTTGTACGAAATACCAAATTTCGTTACAAGGGAAAGGTGACTGGTGTTTTGTTGACCAATCAGAGGTTTTCTTCTGCTGCTGAGTGAGGGTTGGGGAAATTACCTTTTTTAATATGGGAGTGGGAGACTGGTACTGGTAGTCGATGGACAAAATAAGAATGTTCGTTAATTACGATTATTCGTTATGATATAGTTGAAAAATCCAGGAAGTCAGCACAGCACAGGGATAGTGGGAGCCCCTCATAATGATAAATTCATCATAACGAACGTTTGTAATTGTTACGGAAAGTTAATGAACCTAACAAAAATTCGTATTTTGTACAAATCCAAATTGAATTTCGGACACGAATTATAAAATACGAATCAATTCTAATAGGAAATGGAATTGAGCGAAACAAAACAAATGTATTGACGGCGCACATGTCTAAAGCCTGGTGCACACTAGTAGTTTTTTTTTCAACCTAGCGGGGGATGTTAGTACAACGATCTTCCCTACTGTGCTATTGTTTCCATCCACCCCCCCCCCCCCCGCCACGCCAGACCGGCTGCTTTACACAAAGGCTGAAATAATGAAAAGGATCCCACATTTTTGTCAATTGATGAAAACTATGGCAAAAATCAATACTCATTTTCATCAATAAACAAAAATGAAATCAAAATGTGAGGGAGGGACATTTACTCACATGAACTTCCTGGTTTCTCTGAGCTCTGCCAGTAAAGCCCTGTGAGTGTTTCCTCTCCCGGCAAGCAAGGCACCTTTGCAGGCTTGGTGGTGTGGCATACTTAGCACTGTGCAGCATTACAGGCCTCCAGAGCACTGTGCAGGCCTCCTTAGACAACCGTCCAGAGCACTGTGTGCATTTCAGGCCCCCTCAAACCGTTCAGAGTACTCACTGTGTATTGTAGCCCCCCTCAGACCATCCAGAACACTGTGTGCATTACAGGCCTCCTCAAATCGTCCAGAGCACTGTGTATTACAGGCCTCCTCAGACCATCCAGAGCACTGTGCAATACAGGCCTCCTCAGACCATCCAGAGCACTGTGCATTACAGGCCTCCTCAGCCCATCCTGAGCACTGTGCAGTACAGGCCTCCTCAGACCATCCAGAGCACTGTGCAATACAGGCCTCCTTAGACTGTCCAGAGTGTGTAGTTTGTTCCACCCTTAATACCATAAATAATAACATGATTTTAGATTTTTTTTTACTCCGAGATTATATAATGAGTTTGTAAATTCTAGAGAAATGCTTAAATAATGCATTACAATTTAACTAAACTCATTTGATTTTATTCGACTAATTATGACTATAACTAATACAATTCAGATGACTAAAATAATGATTAAAACTAAAATAGCATTTTGGTCAAAAGACTATGACTAAAACTAAATAGAAATTTAACACCACCAACACCGGTGTACACAGCCTTTAATACCTTCCCTAATCCGATCACCTTTCTTAGTCCGAAAGCTAACCCTAACACTATTCTTAAAGCATATCTATAGTCAGCGCACCATGGAATCTTCAAGATAAAATCCAACTGTCTATTAAGACGGTCACAGTGGTAGGGTGCAACCTTTTGGGGCCATGCAGGACCCATTTGTCAGGCATGTGCTCACAAAACATTGCACTGACTACTTTGATGTGGTAATTTTAATAAACATTTGGATAATCCTAACACCATTCCTAACACAATCTCTAATGCCGCGTACACACGATCGGAATTATGGTCGGAAAAGGGTCTGATGGTTTGCCCGACGGAATTCCGACTGCATTTTGCTCAAGCTGTCTTGAAAACACACGGTCACACCAAATTCCGACCGCCAAGAATGGGGTGACATACAACACGTATGACGGGACTAGAAAAAGGAAGTTCAATAGCCAGTAGCCAATAGCTTCTGTCTCGTAGTTAAATCTGAGCATTTGTGGGTTTTTGCGTGTCGGAATTGCATACACACGATCGGAATTTCCCATAGAAGTTTTTTCGTTGAGAAAATTGAGAACATGCTCTAAAATTTTTGCTGGTGGGAATTCGACCAGCTAAATTCCAATGGAGCATACACACGGTCGCATTTTCCGATGAAAAGCTCTCATCGGTCTTTTGCTGGCCGAAATTTCGATCGTGTGTACGCGGCATAACTCTAATGCAATCCTTAGCTTCAATAGTAAGTCAATGCTAACACTTTCCTTAACCTAAAGCTAACACATTTTTTTGAACATTAACCCTATTGCTAAGACTCCTACAGGTCACAACTTGTATTGTTTCCGGTTCCATATTGGGATTCACTGGGAAATAGACATTTACTCTGCTGGTGAACTTTGTTCTCTTCTCTTGGTGGACTGGTGAGACTGAGTAAAGGTGTGATCCACCATACCCAATGACTCCCTGACAATCACCTCTACAGGAAGCCTTGGAGTGCATCTGTGCAATGGCCATGCAGGACAATGCAACAGGTTCACTTTATTACCCTCTCCACAGACACATACTGTGTACTTACCTTCCTTTTTGCCTTTATCGCTACACTTAGACTTCAGGAGTGAAAAGAAAGTCCTGTTTAGGCTAAGTGTCATTGGAGTCATAGCTAAGCACTTCTTTGTACCAAGAATGAAAAGTGCCCTACCTGAAAATTATAGTCTAGAGAATGTTATTCCATTAAAATTATGTAAAAATATACATTTGTGGCTAGCATGTTTCAGGGGCTCATGGAGGCATCCTTCCTGAGTGGTCCAAGGATGCCTTCTTTCTTATATATTTAATAAAGTACACTAAAATATGCAATGAATAATAAAATGCATGGGTTATTGCATTATGTATTGCATTTTATTATTATTGCATTGGTCACGCATATAGACTTTTGTTGGAATATTTTAATGCAATGCAAACATTCTTCAGAACAGAGGTGAGCCATGAATATTCTGGATGGTCTTCAGCTGTTACTCTGCAACCAGAAACTGCATTTGTTCCTGAGATCTGCTTACCCATTGCTGACCCAGCCTGCCTCTAAATTTGTTTCTGATCTGCTTTCCTGTTGATCCTAAACCCATGTTCATTTGCTTGTTCATTGATGACTCATATCTGCTCACCCCCCAGTGTGACCTCGTCTTGACTATGACTCTGCTGACTTCCAGGTTTGATCCTGGCCTGCCTCTTGTCCAAAACTCTGCTGACTTCCAGGTGTAACCTTGGCCTTCCTCTTGTCCACGAGTCTGATGACTTCCAGGTGTGACCTTGGCCTGCCTCTTGTCCACAGCTCTGCTGACTTCCAGGTCTGACCTTGGCCTGCCTCTTATTCACGACTCTGCTGACTTCCAGGTGTGACCTTGGCCTGCCTCTTGTCCACAGCTCTGCTGACTTCCAGGTCTGACCTTGGCCTGCCTCTTATTCACGACTCTGCTGACTTCCAGGTGTGACCTTGGCCTGCCTCTTGTCCACAGCTCTGCTGACTTCCAGGTCTGACCTTAGCCTGCCTCTTATTCACGACTCTGTTGACTTCCAGGTGTGACCTTTGCTTGCCTATTTTCCACTACACTGCTGACTTCCAGGTGTGACCTTGGCCTGCTTCGTGACCATGGCTCTCCTGACTTCCAGGTTTAACCTTGGACTGCCTCTTGTCCATGACTCTGCTGACTTCCAGGTGTGACCTTGGCCTGCCTCTTGTCCGCAGCTCTGCTGACTTCCAGGTCTGACCTTGGTCTGCCTCTTATTCATGACTCTGTTGACTTCCAGGTGTGACCTTGGTCTGCCTCTTGACCATGGCTCCATTGATTTGCAAGTATGACCTTGGCCTGCCTCTTGACCACAACTCTGCTTACTTCCAGGTTTAACCTTGGCCTGCCTCTTGTCCATGACTCTGCTGACTTCCAGGTGTGACCTTGGCCTGCCTCTTGTCCGCAGCTCTGCCGACTTCCAGGTCTGACCTTGGTCTGCCTCTTATTCATGACTCTGTTGACTTCCAGGTGTGACCTTGGTCTGCCTCTTGACCATGGCTCCATTGATTTCCAAGTTTGACCTTGACTTGCCTTTTGACCACAACCCTGCTTACTTCCAGGTTTGACCTTGGTTTGCCTATTTTCCACTACTCTTCTGACTTCCAGGTGTGACTTTGGCCTGCTTCGTGACCACGGCTCTGCTGACTTCCAGATGTCACCTTGGCCTGCCTCTTGACCATGGCTCTGCTGACTTCCAGGTTTGACCTTGGCCTGCCGCTTGACCACGGATCTGCTGACTTCCAGGTTTGACCTGCCTTTTGACCTGACCACGCCTCTGCTGATTTCCCAGTGTTACCTTGAACTGTCTCTTGACCATAATTTTCCTGACTTCCCACTGTGACCTCAGCCTGTCTCTTGACACAACTGATTTCCCGGTGTGACCTTGGCTTGCCTTATGTGTTACCTGCTGTCTGCTTCTGATTGCTAACTACCGCCTATCTCAGACCATGCTTTTAGCCTGTCATGGATTCCAGTGTTGCTGGTAGCTGCTGTCCAGTCTGCTTCGCCATGATGACTTCTCCTGTGACCCTACCCCTTGGTGATCTTCCTATCAGTCTACACATGCACCACCAAGTACCTGCTACAATAAGAGAGCTTTTGTGGACTGGACTCTTGGCACCAATGCCACTCTGCCCTTTCATCCCCCATTCTCCATTCAACTGGACCAGAGGCATAAAGGAAGCCCCCACTACCAGCCAATAACATTTTGGGTATGTCCTTCAATGAATGAAGCAGGAGGGAGTGAAAGAAGAGTCAGTATTTAAAAGAACAATGAGTCATTTCTAGGGGGTGGGCCTTTTGAGACGGTTGTTCCCATTAGAGTACATCACAGGAATGCATATAAATTCTTATGAGGATATTAAAAATAAATATTTTATTTATTAACACATACAGCATATCATATCAAAAGGTTAGGGATTGGCTGGGAGGAGAAGCCGGGGAAGACGCCCATGACCTTTATGGGGTAAGTGTGGACCTGAAGGGCTGGTTGGTGGGCGAGCAAGCAGGGGCGGACTGACAACTCATGGGGCCCCCGGACAATAGGAGATTATGGGGTCCCCAGGCAATCAGAGATTATGGGGCCACACAGTATACACAGACATGTTTCTATTGGCTAAGAAGGTACTGGAGAGGTGGGGCAGCTATAATCTCTGGATTTTTAGACCAAAAGGGACATTTCATAGACAGATGAAAAAAAAAAGATTTTTACATACTGTCCCTGGTTTTACTGAGGCTGCCAACCCTGATGGGGCCCCCTAGTGGCCCGGGGCCCCCGGGCAGTGCCCAAGTTGTCGAATGGTCAGTCCGCCCCTGCGAGCAAGCTAGCGCGGGGGGGTATGTTTGCCACCACCCCGAAAAAATGGAGCACCAGTCGCCATTGTCCTTTACCTCACTATTGGCATGAAGCACAGCCTGTGGGAGGCACTCTGAGTTCCCAGAGCACTAATCTGGAAAGCTGACCTGACGTGACTACACCCCGGGGTACCTGCTAGTACATTCCATTAGCGATTTAGAGACTTCAGGTACACTTTATAGTTTATTTCTGAAATGATATTCCGTTCCATGTCCAAAAGCCTTTGGGGATTCTTTATTACCGGCCGTGATGACTGAAGCAAAGCACACAGGCAAATTAATCCAATTTAAAAATCAAAGTGAAAAGTTTTGTCAAAGCGCCGGACATTTTTTTTTTCTGTTGGTTTTTTTTCATTGCCAAGTTTTGAATTATTTTCTTTGAGGTGTATTTTTTTCTCTCTGTCGGGCTCCTCTTGTTAATGAATCTATACATGACTATCCACATGCTTTCAAGTCTGCTGCAAGCTAATCAGGTTGTATTGAGCCGTCAGCCGAGTTTCGTATGTACATATTCAGTCTTTTGATCAAAATCATAATCACAAGATCTGCTACACGTCACCGGCGTTATCATCACAGCACCTTTCATTACTACTTCAGCAACTGGCGCATGATATGCACCATATGCCAAACAAATTGTCAGTATTCTGTACCAAGATAAAAATTAAATGACAGTTATTTTTAAATGAACATCCGGTTGGCCAAATAAATCTTTTTCCGCATTTAGCAACACAGGCTACTGAGTGTGCTCAGCAGAGGTAGAAGCTTTTAGTTCCCAGTGAGAACATGATGGCTAACCAGAAACAAAGAATATATTACAAGGCCATGGCCAAGAGCTAGAGTATGTAGTCCCGGGGTCAAGCTAGGATATGGCAACGAAACAGCACAAAGAGAGGACAGCGATGGACAAAAGCACTCCAGGCATGGGTTGGCAGGTTGCAAGATCTCTTTCACCTAACTCAACACTCATTTACTGTTTATCAGATCCAGTGGCAGCTGGTGTTTCTTTGTGGGGGGGGGGTCAGTCGGTGGGCAACCCCCCCCACCGAGGACAGTTGGGACATTAAGGCCCCGTGTCCAGCAGCTTTTCTTTCTCCTCCTGTGGTGTGAATCACGTCAGTTTCCACTGTGCATCCCTCTCCTCCTCCTAGGTGTCTAATAGAATCACCCGACCTATCAGCAAATCAGGAAATGGGTATCAGACTTGCGCTTCCTGATTGGCGGAGAGGCGATTTAGTGTTAGAAACGACATTCAATATTCATTAGTATTTCTAACACGCCTGGGTGGGCTTGGAATGCAATGCTCTGTGCCACGAGTCCACCCTATTTTGAAGCCTATTAGAGCATATGGCACCCCATGTACCCGGCATCAATGAATAGGGGGTGGTGGTGGAGGCCGTGGATAGATTCATGCTATGCATGAATCTATCCATTATTCATATAAGGGGTGGCATGGATAGCACCCTTGTGCCCTTAATAGACGGGCCGTCCCTGATCAGACCTTGTTTGCCCCACACTGACCTTTCTACTTTATCTGAGGAGGCATGGGGAAACATAAGGGGAACCAAAACGATGAGACAGACAGCAGACAACCCCCCCCCCCCCCCCCCCGAAAAAACTGATGGAATAAAACACAATTACCTTTGATGCGTCAGAATCTGCTGGCTGTAAATCATCAGTATTGCAGTTCAGATCCCTTTAGCATACATCTGCCATAATTAGAAGTGCTTAAATGGACTTCTGGACATCCAGCCTGTTCCTGTTGAACAGGTTAGATTTTTAGCTCATACGTTGATTTAGGTTCCTCATACCAGGCATAAGTTGGCAGGTTGTGAGACCTTTTCTACCTAACTCAACACTCATTCGCTTGAATTGAATGTGTTTATTAAGCCTTGGTTGCCCCAAACAGACCCTTCTACTGTATCTGAGGAAGTAAGGGAAAACACAAGGGGAACTAAAACAATGAGACAGACAGCCGACAAAGAAAAACGAGATAGAATAAAACACAGCATAATAATTACCATCTAGTGACTGTAAATCAGTACTGCAGTTCATATCCCTTCAGCACACACCTGCCATAATTAGAAGTGTTTAAATAGACTGCTGGACATTCAACATATTCCTGTTAAATAGGTTAGATTATTAGTTCAATTGCTGATTAGCTCCCTTATACCAATCATGGAGTGGCAGGCTGTGAGACCTTTTCTACCTATTTCAACCCTCATTCTCTAAAGGTTGGCTGCTCTATACTGATACTTTTACTATAAAAAAGAAGGCAAAGGAATACAAATGGGAAACAGACATTGGACTAGAGCAATGAGACAAAAAGCTGCCAGACAAGGAAAGACAGATGGAAGAAAACACAGTGCAATGATCACCCTTGAAAACTTTGCAATCTGCTGGTTGTAATTCAGTAATGCAATTTAGATCTCTTCAGCATACTCCTGGCCTAATCAGTAGTGCTTAAATAGACTGTTGGACATTCAATATGTCACTGTTCAGAAGGTTAGATGTTTAGCTCAATTACAGAGGCTTATCATACTTCTGTCAGACTGTTTATGTTCAGAATTATTTACGAAAAATGGTTTTGAACCACATTCATACTCAACCTGTCTATGTTTATCTTGATAGTCCCCTGTCTCTGTTATTGTGGGACTGTGTTCTGTATATACTGTTTAGGGTCAGTCTGCTGAATATGCTACTATCTGTAGTGTACATTGACAATCTGTTTTTAGAATACACTGCTCTAGGATATATCCTGCCTGTTAGTTGGGTGTCAGGAAGACCTGTAATGACACAGTGGGTTCACAAAATTCATGACACTGGGTGAGGACTAGATAGACACAGCATTGAGGATACAGAAGACAGTATAACAGAGTTTGGAAAAAAAGGAAGCAATAACAATACTTATCAAAAACCCAAAGCTCAGAAGCACACAAGTCACTGAAATAAGCAGAATCCAAAATATTTGAAAGTCTGAGGAAACGTCAGAATGGTGGACCCAGGTAGATGGTAATGCAGATAACTCAACATTCCGGCAAATTTCAAAGGAAGGAAGGAGGCCTTGTCCAGACAAGACTCAGATGAGGAGAAGGCGAGACACAGGCTGAAAGTCAGACATAAGCCAGCAGGTAATAGGAAACCTATTTGAAAAATCCACGGGTTCAGACAGTATCATAATGACAGAAGGGTAGGGGGCCGAGACTGATTCCAGCAAATCTCTAAAGATCAGTTTAGAGATTCGTCTTCTATTTTAGGTGTTCCTTTAATGTATGCTGCTTCTCACACTTCACATGGCTCATTCTTATTGTTCACAGAAGAAGAAAATTAAAGCTCAACGTTGATGAGTGAGCATATGACCTATTTTAAGAGTTGCCTTACTTTTGTAGTGTAATCAGCTGCTGCAGGCTAGCGGTTGATAGGTTTCAGCATAATGTACTTGTTACTTTCTGATAATTAAAAGTATATCTTTAGGCAATTTTTTATGGGGGGTAGAGCAGAGGCAATTTTATATTCCCTGTTGAATTTCTTTTTTCTTTGTTTTTTTTTGTCTGGTTGGAGACGTTCCCTTTATTTCCTGTGCTGGGAGCTAAAACATAAAGTGAAAGGAAATCCATTCATTGTGAAGGAACATTCCCTTTTAGACAGTTGTCACCAGAACACGTGTCCTCATTAAAAGCTTTCCCTTCTATTCCTGCACTGGTAAAAATAGGAACATTTTGGATTTTCCCTCATTTTCTATCCAGCAGGAGCACTAGAATATACTTTATTACCAAAAGTATTGATACACGTGCCTTTACACGCATATGAAATTTAATTCCATCCCAGTCTTAGTCCATAGAGTTTAATATTGAGTTGGTCCACCCTTTGCAGCTATAACAGCTTCAACTCTTCTGGAAAGACAGGTTGAGGAGTGTGTCTTTGAGAATGTTGATCATTCTTTCAGAAGTGCATTTGTGAGGTCAGGCACTGATGTCGACGTAAAGGCCAGGCTCGCAGGCTCCGCTCTAATTTATCCCAACGGTGTTATATTGGGTTGAGGTCAGGACAGTTAAGCTCCTCCACCCCAAACTCTCTCATCAATATCTTTATGGACCTTGCTTTGTGCACTGGGCGCACAGTCATGTTGGGACAGGAAGGGGCCATCCCCAAACTGTTCCCACAAAGTTGGGTGCATGAAATTGTACAAAATGTTTTGGTATACTGATGCCTTTCCCTTCACTGGAACTAAGGGGCCAAGGCCCCTGAAAAACAATCCCGCACCATAATCCCCCCTCCACCAAATGATCTGGACCAGTGCACAAAGTAAGATCCATAAAGACACGGATGAGCAAGTTTGGAATGGAGGACTTGACTGGCCTCAACCCGACAGAACACCGTTGGGATGAATTAGAGTGGAGACTGTGAGCCAGGCTTTTTCGTCCAGCATCAGTACCTGACTTCACAAATGTGCTTCTGGAAGAATGGTCAAATATTTCCTTAGACACACTCCTAAACCTTGTGGACGGCCTTCCCAGAAGAGATGAAGCTGTTATAGCTGCAAATTGTGGGCCAACTCAATATTGAACCCACGGGCTAAGACTGGGATGCTATTAAAGTTCATGTTCATGTAAAGGCAGGCGACCCAATACTTGGTAATAGTAGTGTATATAGAAAGCATGTAGACACTTCTCCAAATGATTAAATCTTCAGGCTTGCACAAGTGTAGCGGTTCCTCTCTTGAACTGAAATTGCTTAATCTGATTTCACTGCACAGTGTGAGCTTCTCACAATGTGCATTAGAAGCTGCAGCAAGTCAGAGAGAGCCCGTCTCATTTCCAGGCTGGAGGACAGTCAGCATCGTCTAGCCTTGTCTTCCCCAGCTTGACTGTCCCTGGCCTGCCCCTTTCATTCAAAAAAATTGTAGTTTTTATCAATTATGGAGGCTCAGCACATGTGGATATTACTTTGGTTGGTCTTCATGCAAATACAGTCTGCCTAGGAATGGCCACTCCTCCAGACTGGCATCATAGCATTTTGATATTTGCATAACTCCTCCTATGAGCCAGCCCAACAGGCTTGCATCTGAAATGAGGGCTCCTGTGAGGGATTATTCTGGTTTAGTCTGATTAGTCTGGTTTGCATAGAGAAGCAAAGAGATCAATTGATGATGTCACTAGGTCTAAAATTGTGTATATAATAATAACGGAACATTTTTATTTAAAAGTGTATTACCATGTTGATGAGGTGGGAAAGGTAAGAACCAGGGAAGGCAAAATAAAAGCAGAATAAACTTCAACTTAAGTGCGGGTGTTTCCAGTGAAAAGTAATGTTAAGACTACAGAATACATTTTTTTTTTTTTTTTACACTTGTGTGCTTTCAACCTTGTGGCAATAGTCTGCGGAAGGCTCTTTTTTTGACCCAGCATTGCTGTTTTCCTATGCTTGAAACCAGCTCCATAAAGATATGATTAAGTTAGGTTGGGTTTGGTTGGGTTAGGTTGAGTTAGGTTGGTTTGGGTTAGGTTGGGTTGGGCTGGGCTGGGATGTGCTGGGTTGGGTTGGGTTTGGTTAGGTTGGGTTGGACTGGGTTAGGTTGGGTTTGGCTGGGTTGGGTTGTGCTGGGTTGGGCTGGGTTGTGCTGGGTTGGGCTGGGTTGAGTTGGGTTGGGCTGGGTTGGGTTGGGTAAGGTTTAGTTGGGTTATGTTGCATTGGGCTGGGTAGAGCTGGGTTAGTTTGCGTTGGGTTTGGGAATTTCATGTTTTTTTTTAATAGAATATCTAACAAGCTCATACACGTGTGATACTTAGTGGTCCACAAAAGTTTGGCCATATTGTATTGATAGGTTTATATAACATTTTATATCTAGAATTGAGGCGGACCCAACTTTATGTAGACTGAGATCTGCACATCTTGGTGACATTAGACCACATTATACTATATGTATAGAATTTTATCTTAACATTTTACAATGCCAGCCTTATGTTTGATTGTAATACTTTAGAAAAATAAAATGGTGTATTCGTGGAAGGAAGAACAATGCGGTCTAGTATGAGGTCAATCATTTCAGACCAGCTGGGTGAGGTAGATGTCATTAAATGATAATAGAATTTTAAGGCCACACTTAAAACTTGGAAGACTTGATGGTCATTGTCTAGAAGATTAAGAGCCCAGTGGTGGGGCGTACCCACGTCTTCTCATCTTTACTCCAGACAGACAATGGCAGGAAACTCTAGGAAGTGTGGGGATTGATCTCCAGAGATGAAAACTTTCTACTCACTGTTACATTTACTTTTCCTCAGCCGGAATTTCCGGTCAGGTCATAAAGTGGATTCTGGAGAGGTGCCACCGCGCTGTGCCGCGACCAGCTGGGATGATGAGGTTATTGTTGACAGACATTATACTCGTTGGCTTTGCATCATCTGCAGCTAGACCTTTACAGTCCAGATTTCCTGAGCTGATAACTACGACTGATGAAAGATGTGGAATGTTATCGAAACAACACATGTTGACATCTGCGTGAAAATCATTGTTCCCAACAACAGTTGCATGATGCCACGTCACCGGCTTTACCACCTGAACCCGTCTGTCTGTTTTAGAGATGTTATTACTGTCATGATGAGACTTTGTCAACTTTCCCTGAACTTTTGGACATTCCCAAAAACAGCTTCATGTCATTTCATCACTGAACTGAAAAGAAAAATTCTTCTTCAATGAGAATTCATTATTTTTCAAAAAGACAAGGGTGTGCTTCATAGATTTATCCTCAACTGATCTCTTTGTAATTTGGAGTTCACACTAAAGTGATTATAATGGCTTTTTTTCTTTAAAGTAATTGTAAAGATTTTTTTTTTTCTCATATACATCACAAACTTATTACACAACATACAGTTACTTACACAAACAGTTTAGGTTGTATTAACTAGGTCCTATAGAGGAGGTAAGTATCCCAAACAATAGACCTATCATTACTGACAAACATAAAAATAAAATCCCGCCATTATACCAAAAGATGAAAAGTGAATTATTTTGCAAAGCAGAACCTACCTAACACATTGGAGGGAGAAAATGAACCCCTTTACCTCAGGACAACAAAGCATTTCAAATAGTTTGATGTCCTGGACTGGGATCCGTTCTCCCTCCTTCGTCTTCCGGTGTGTAGGAGGCTCTGGTCGCTCCATAATATCCATTCCTGACCTACCATCAATGTCATGGAAATTCCACTATATGCTTCACGTAATCCATGCCTCCTGTGCTAATAGCTAATAGAGCGCCCTTTCAGCTTCTTGGTATAATGCACCTCAGTAAACCCCCGCTTCCCGCATATTCCCAAGTAAACAGACATGACCGCCATCCTCACATCCTTAGCTCCACAGCTTGACTGCTTCTCGATCTCGAGACCCTGTGTTCTGTTTATTCAGAGTACTTAACAGAGGCGGCTGGTGCTCAATTTTTTTTTTGGGGGGGGGACAAACAAACTGAAAAATTCTGAAAAAACCCCCCCCCATCAATTGCAGCCTCACTCACTCAGTGCGCTGATGAGGTGGCACTGATGGGCACTGATAGGTTGCATTGATACGGCGGCACCGATGGGCACTGATGAGGCGGCACTGATGAGGTGGCACTGATGGGCATTGATAAGTGACACTGATAGGTGGCTCTGATGGGCACTGATAGGTGGCACTGAAGGGCACTGAGATGTGGCACTGATAGGCGGAACTGATGTGTGGCACTGATGAGCACTGATAGGCAGCACTGAAAGGTGACACTGATAGGCAGCACCGATAGGTGGCACTGATGATGAGGCACTGATGGGCACTGATTGGCAGCACTGATGGGCACAATAGGTGGCACTGGTGGGCACTAATAGGTGGCACTGATGGGCACTGATAGGCAGCACTGAACAGTGGCACTGATAGGTAGCACTGATGATAAGGCACTGATGGACACTGATTGGCAGCACTGGTGGGGCACAGTGGCTGCATTTGATGGGCACAATGGCTGCAATTGACGGCACAGTGGCTGCATTTTATGGGCACAGTGGCTGCATTTGATGGGCACAGTGAGGCTGCAATTTATGTTTTTTGGTCAGTATTTTTCAGAATTTTTCAGTTTGTTTGTGCCCCCCACCCAAAAAAAAACATATACGTAGGACCGATGTCCCTTTTACATAATAAGGACTGTATTTGACGGGGCACAGTGGCTGCATATCATGGGACACAGTGGCTGCATTTGATGGGAGCAGTAGCTGTATATGATGGGCACAGTGGCTGCATATGATGGGGCACAGGGACTGCATATGATGGGCCCAGCGGCTGCATTTGATGGGCACAGTGGCTGCAATTGACGGCACAGTGGCTGCATTTGGTGGGCTTAGTGGCTGCATTTGATGGGCACAGTGAGGCTGCAAAATATGTTTTTTCTTCAGCATTTTTCAGTTTGCACCGCCTACCCCCCCCCCCCAAAAAAAAATTGTATGTGGGGCCTATGTCCCTTTTACATAGTGAGGCTGCATTTGATGGGGTACAGTGGCTGCATATGATGGGCACAGTGGCTGCACTTGGGCTCAGTGGCTGCATTTGATGGGCTCAGTGGCTGCATTTTATGGGCTCAGTGTCTGCATTTTATGGGCACAGTGGCTGCATACGATGGGCACAGTGGCTGCATACGATGGGCACAGTGGCTGCATATGGTGGGCAAAGTGGCTGCATATGATGGGGCACAGTGGCTGTATTTGATTAGCACAATGGCTGCATAATATGGGCACAGTGGCTGCATAAGATGGACACAGTGGCTGCATTTGTTGAGCACAGTGGCTGAAAAAGATGGGCACAGTGACTGCATATGATGGGGCACAGTGGCTGCATATGATGGGGCACAGTGGCTGCATTTGATGGGGCACAGTGGCTGCATTTTATGGGGCACAGTGGCTGCATCATTTGGGCACAGTGGATGCATATGATGGGCACAGTTTCTGCATATGATGGGCACAATGCCTGCATTTGATCGTTGATCGTTTCATTTGCTCGTGGGCTGCATTTGATGGGCACAGTGGCTACATTTGATGGGCACAGTTTATGTTTTTTGTTCAGTATTTTTCAAAATTTTAGTTTGTTTGCACCCCCCCAAAAAAAAACAATATGTGGGACTGATGTCCCTTTTACATAGTGAGGCTGCATTTGATGGGGTACAGTGGCAGCATTTGATGGGCACAGTGGCCGCATATGATGGGCACACTGGCTTCACTTAATGGTCACAGTGGCTGCATTTGACGGGGCATGGAGGCTGCATCTGATGGGCACAGTGGCTGCATTTGATGGGCACAGTGGCTGCATATGATGGGAACAGTGGCTGCATATGATGGGGAGCAGTGGCTGCATTTGATTGGCACAGCGGCTGCATATAATGGGCACAGTGGCTGCATTTTACGGGCACAGTAGCTGCATTTTACAGGCACAGTAGCTGCATTTTATAGGCACAGTGGCTGCATATGATGGACACTGTGCCCATCAAATGCAGCCACTGTGACCATCAAGTGAAGCCAGTGTGCCCATCATATGCAGCCACTGTGCCCCATCATATGCAGCCTCACCATGTAAAAGAGGCATCGTTCCCACATACTGTTTTTTTGGAGGGGTGAAAACAAACTGAAAAATTCAGAAAACACTGAACAAAAAAAAAAAATTGCAGACATTGTGCCCATAAAATGCAGCCACTGTGCCCATCAAATGCAGCCACGGTGCCCATCAAATGCAGCCACTGTGCCCATCAAATACAACCACTGTGCCCATCATATGCAGCCACTGTGCCCATCAAATGCAGCCCCTATGCCCATCATATGCAGCCATTGTGCCCCATCATATGCAGGTACTGTGCAAACAATTGCAGCCACTGTGCCCATAAAATGAAGCCACTGAGACCATCAAGTGAAGCCAGTGTACCCATCATATGCAGCCACTGTGCCCCATCAAATGCTGCCTCACTATGTAAAAGGGACATCGGTCCCACATAATGTTTTTTTTTGGGGGGGTGCAAACAAACAGAAAAAAAATCTGAAAAATACTGAACAAAAAACTCACTGTGCCCATCAAATTCAGCCACTGTGCCCATCAAATGCAGCTGGTGAGCCCATCAAATGCAGCCACTGTCCCATCAATTGCAGCCACTGTGCCCATCATATGCATCCACTGTGCCCATAAAATGCAGCCACTATGCCCATCAAATGCAGCCTCTGTGCCCATCAAATGCAGCCACTGTGCCCCAACAAAGTCACTGGGACCCGTGTGTGTCCCAGCAGACAGTGCGGCAGGGCAGGAAATGGCGTAGACTCCCACGGGAGTCTATGCCCGGAAGTGGGTGTAAATACCTGTCTTTGACAGGTATCTCCACCCCCCTCCCCCCTGAAAGGTGTCAATTGTGACACCGGAGGGGGGGAGGGATCCGATCAGCGGAGGTTCCACTTTAGGGTGGAATCCCTCTTTCAGGAGAGGAGAGTCAGATAGAGGAAGGAGCGGAGTCCTCCAGAAGAGCAGAGTATTTCAGGAGAGGAGAGTCAGATAGAGGAAGGAGCAGAGTCCTCCAGCAGAGCAGTGGAGAGGAGAGTTAAATAGTGGAAAGAGCACTGAGAAGTGATAAGTTGAATTTATCTGATTCCAATGACAGTTTGGAGTCTTGGATTGTGCAGATTGCCAAATCCTTCATCCTCCGCCTGAGTCGGCATACCGGGAAGATGTATCGGGAGTCCATATCAGACATAGAGTTCGGAGATGAGCGCCGGTGATCTATGACACGTGCTGCTCTAATCTGCTCTCTAGATTTTCCCTTTTAATTTACTTTCTGAATTATTGCTGCTGCATTATAAGTTTGAAAGTTTCTCTGCAACACAAAGTGCTTTCTCTGCAGGGATTACTATTAATGAGAAGAATATTTAAAAAATCTAAATTAAGTATGACCTCCTATCGCAGGCTAATTACTGTAAATTTGAACGTATAAATAAAACTCTTTGCTGCGTGGGCTTTCAAAGAAACATAAATATTCCATATTAACCTAATTCTATAATGCTTTGCCAGAACATTCTCCTTTTTAATGATAAAAGATAAGATAAAACTTTTATAGAGCATACATTACAGTGTATAATGACGGGGTCTAGGTGTCTTTGATGTTAATTTGATTTATATCTGCTATCAAGGAGAATTAATTTGTTGCGAGCTCCAGACATAAATAAAAAAAAAAATGTCCAATTTAATAATAAATGGAACAGAATTAAATTAAAGAAAAAAGAAAATAAGGAGTGTATTTAAAGTATGACCAATGAACCTGTATTGCATTTCACAGGGCTGGCTAACAGCTAACATGTTTCAGGCACTGGGAGCTTTGAGGTGGGAGGATGTGTAGTGCCCAGTGAGAGGAAGAAACAGGAAACTGCAGAGTTGTAGCAATACATTTTGGGGTCACACTGCTTACTATATAGTGTGCCAGAGGAGCTTGGAGGTACAGAAATAAAGATGCTTTGTGCACTTTAGTTCCAGCAAATATCTTAGAAACCACTTTAGAGATCTGCAGAGCATTTCTCTGTTCTGTTTCCCATCGGAGAAATACATCTCTATATATTCTGCAGATTATCCCATCGCTGACCCCTCTAGAGTTCTGCAGAGCATTGCTCCAATCCATCTACTTACTGACAAATGTTTCTAGCTATATTCTGCAGACTATTCCATCGCTGACTTCTTTAGGGATCTGCAGAACATTGCTTTATCTCACCCCCCCCCCCCTTACACCCCTTACAGGTACCTGCAATGGTGGCTGGGGAAGTTGTACCATGGGGGGTGCCAGACCCCGCCCTTCCTTTTTGACCCCCCACTTGGTAAAAATGGGTGTGGTTTCAGCAGAATAGTGGGCGTGGCTCTAAGGTGGTGTGGTTAGCGTCTCAGATGAACAAGGGATGGAGGGAGAGGGAGAGAGGGGTGGAGGGACAGCAGGCCCAGATCCTACTCAACAATAGAAATATGTGTATTAGGGATGAGCTTCGTGTTCGAGTTGAACCCATGTTGGACTCGAACATTGGCTGTTCAACTGTTCGCTGAATTGCGAACGTTATGGGCCATTCGCATCAAATTCGCTTGGCGCGTCACGGCCCATAATTCACTGTGGCATTGCAGTGCATTGCTGGCTGATGATTGGCCAAGCATGCACTATGACCCGCATGCTTGGCCAATCACAGCGCCGTCTGTCTAGCATGCTGTAATTGGCCAAAGCCAGGGTGGCTTTGGCCAATTATGGCTCAGGGGGTTTGGTACACGCCCCACACTATATAAGGCCGTCTGGAAGTCAGCCTTGTGTAGCGTGTTCCGACATGGTGATAGAGAGAGAGATAGACAGTGTGATTTCATTTCATTTAAGTTAGATAGAGCAGGCAGGAGGCTAGTCAGTTAGCTGCAGTCAGTGTATTGTGTATGTATATGCATCCTAGGTGTTGTGTGTGTGTATATATATATATATATATATATATCCCTTTCATGACTAAGCCTATTTTTGGAATTTGGTGTTTACAAGTTAAAATCCATATTTTTTGCTAGAAAATTACTTGGAACCCCCAAACATTATATATATTTTTTTAGCAGAGACTCTAGAGAATAAAACGGCGATTGTTGCAATATTTTATGTCACACGGTATTTGCGCAGCGGTGTTTTAAACGCAACTTTTTGGGAAAAGGGACACTTTCATGAATAAAAAAAAAACAACACAGTAAAATTAGCCCAATTTTTTTACGTAATGTGAAAGATAATGTTACGCCGAGTAAATAGATACCAAACATGTCACACTTTATAATTGCGCGCACTTGTAGATTGACGACAAAGTACGGTACCTAAAAATCTCAATAGGCAACGCTTTAAATTTTTACGGTTACTAGGTTAGCGTTACAGAGGAGGTCTATGGCTAGAATTATTGCTCTCGCTCTGACGATCGCGGCGATACCTCACATGTGTGATTTGAACACCATTTACATACGCGGGCGCGACTTCCGTATGCGTTTTCTTTGCTTCGCGAGCTCGCGGGGACGGCAGGCGCTTTAAAAAAAAATTTTTATTTTTTTATTTATTTTATTTATTTTAAAATGACTAAATTGTAAACATCCCTTGTGACAGTAACAGGTGGTGACAGGTCCTCTTTATGGAGGGATCGGGGGTCTAAAAGACCCCCCACCCCTCCTTTACACTTCAATGTATTCAGATCGCCGAAAATGGCGATTCTGAATACCGGATATTTTTTTAAAACCGGCGCCATTGGCAGCCGAGTAAACAGGAAGTGACGTCATGACGTCGCTTCCGTGTTTACGATGAGGAGACTGGAACGAAGCCGATTACGGCTTCGTTCCAGTTCCTCCCCAGCAGCCGGAGGCGTCGGATCATGAATCGGTGCTCCTGATCGAGCGGGAGCACCGGTAACAGCGGCGGGAGGTGGCGGGAGGGGGGACGTCCCCCCCGCTCCTCCGGCATAACAGCCGAGCGGCTTTTAGCCACATCGGTTGTTATGCCTGGATAGCCAATCGCCTGCTGCAAAAAACGGTACCGGGATGATGCCTGCAGGTGCGGGCACCATCCCGGTATACCCCCCGGAAGCTGAGTACGCATATCTGCATACGCTCGGCGGGAAAGGGATATATATATATATATATATATATATATACACACACACTGAATTCAGTTTAGCTAGATTCATTCCTGTGTACTGTGTCCTTTGCACAGTGTGCACCTAAAGCTACCCCAATTGCTGGTGTTCTTCTGATCCTATACTACAGGCAGCTGCAGTAATTACAGTTGGAGTGTTGCGTCATCTCCACAGTGTGCACCTAAAGCTACCCCAATTGCTGGAGTTCTTCTGATCCTATCCGTAGGCAGCTGTAGTGATTACAGTTGGTGCATTGTGTCATCTGCACAGTGTGCACCTAAAGCTACTCCAATTGCTGGTGTTCTTTTGATCCTATACCGCAGGCAGTTGCAGTAATTACAGTTGGTGTACTGTGTACTCTGCACAGTGTGCACCTAAAGCTACCCCAATTGCTGGTGTTCTGCTGATCCAATCCGTAGGCAGCTGTAGTAATTACAGTTGGTGTATTGTGTCATCTGCACAGTGTGTATCTAAAGCTACTCCAATTGCTGGTGTTCTGCTGATCCTATTCACAAGCAGCTGTAGTAATTACAGTTGGTGTACTGTGTACTCTGCACAGTGTGCACCTAAAGCTACCCCAATAGCTGGTGTTCTTCTGATCCTAAATGCAGGCAGCTGCAGTAATTATAGTTGGTGTACTGTGTACTCTGCACAGTGTGCACATAAAGATACCCCAATTGCTGGTGTTCTCATACTAATAATACTACAGGCAGGCAATTTTTCAGCCCACAGGGGCTTGCAATTACAATTTTTGATGCAATATTTTGCAGAAGGGTTCGTTACTGCGCTCAACTACAATATCCGTGAGTGGTTGCAGTGTTGTGGCACCAGCACCAGTGCCTAAGGCCCAATTATTCAGCCCCTGTTTAACAGGGGCATGTAGTTAACATTTTTGATGCAATACTTTGCACCAGAGCTCATTCCTGTGCTCCAGCTAGAGTTTCTGTGAGGGGTTGCAGTGTTGTGGCACCAGTGCCAGTGCCTAAGGCCCAATTTTTCAGCCCCTGTTTAACAGGGGCGTGTAATTACAATTTTTGATGGAATACTTTGCAGCAGGGCTCATTCCTGTGCTCCAACTAGAGTTTCTGTGAGGGGTTGCAGTGTTGTGGCACCAGTGCCTAAGGCCCAATTTTTATGCCCCTGTTCAACAGGGAGATGTAATTACAATTCTTGATCTAATATTTCACAGCAAGGCCCATTCCTGCACTCACCAAGAGTAACTGTGAGGGCTTACAGTGTTGTGGCAACACCAACACCACCACCACCACCACCAAAGGCCCAATTTTTCTGCCTCTGTTCAACAGGTGCATGTAATTACAATTCTTGATATAATATTTCACAGCAGAGCCGGTTCCAGGGCCCACCAAGAGTAACTGTGAGGACTTAAAGTGTTGTGGCACCTGCACCACCACCAAAGCCCAATTTTTCTACCACTGTTCAACAATGGCATGTAATTACAATTCTTGATATAATAGTTCACAGCAGGGCGTTCCAGCGCCCACCAAGAGTAACTTTGAGGGCTTACAGTGTTGTGGCAACACCAACACTTAAAGCGGAGGTCCACCCTAAAGTGGACCTTCCGCTCATCGGAACCCTCCCCCCGTCCGGCGCCACAATTGCCACCTTTCAGGGGGGAGGGGGGTGCAGATACCTGTACAGTACAGGTATCTGCACCCACTTCCGGGATAGCTCTCTTCGGAAAGGGGCGTAGATTATGCCCCTTTCCGCAAGTGCCCGCCCCTTTCCGCAAGTGCCCCGCTGCCTGCCAGATCCCAGAGGCAGCGGGGACCGTCCTTATTGCGCAGCGCAACTCGCGCATGCGCAGTAGGGAACCGGGAAATGAAGCCGAAAGGCTCCATTTCCTGATTCCCATACCCAAGATGGCGGCGGCAGAATCCGAGAGACGACCTAGAGATCGGCTTCGGGTGCCGACATCGCGGGCGCGCTGGACAGGTAAGTGTCACTATTTTAAAAGTCAGCAGCTGCAGTATTTGTAGCTGCTGGCTTTTAAAAAAATAAAAAAACGCGGAGTCCCGGCGGACTCCCGCTTTAAGGGCCAAATTTCTGCAGAGCATATAGGGCAGGCCCCTACTTTCAAACATCCAACTTACAAACGTCTCCTACTTGCAAACGGAAGGAGACAACAGGAAGTGAGATGAAATCTACCCCTAGGAAGTGAAATTCTCTCCTGTAAGAGTTGATATGGGAAAAAAGCGTCTCCTCTCCACTGATGCTTTATCACCAATCCTTGATTTACTAAAAAAAACACATTTTCAAAAAAACATTTGTCATTGGGACAGAAAGTGAGGTGAAATCTTCTGAAGAGGTGCACAGACAGCAAAAAAAAAAAAAAAAAAATGTTACAGGGGTGATAACCCTTTCCAAAAAGTTTAAAAATAGTTTTTTTGACTGGAGCTACACTTTAAAAATGTACCAGTTCAAAATTACAAACAGATTCTACTTAACAACAAACCTACACAGTCCCTGTCTTGTTTGCAATGCCTGTATACTGCTGCTCGGAGTATATAGGGCCTGGGGGCCCACGCCTTTCCTTTTTTTAATTTGGGTGCGGGGTTTCCCTTATTATCCATACAAGACCCAAAGGGCCTGGTAATAGACTGTGGGTGGGGGGGGGGGGGGGGGTACCCATGCCGTTTGTCTCACTGATTTTCATCCATATTGCTGGGACCAGACATTACATTAAAGTCGCAAGCAATTTTAAATGACTTTTATTCCTTTAAAAATTTAATTTTGTGCAGGAACTGTTCTAAGTACGCTCCACTTTACAGGCATACCATAGACACCCCCCAGGTATGATATTTAAAGAATATTTCACTTTTTTTTTTCACTTTAAACATCATTAAAATCCCTGCTCCCAAAAAAACGTCTGTATTTAAAACTTTTTTTGCATTGATACATGTCCCTTGGGGCAGGAACCGGGTCCCCAAACCCTTTTTAGGACACTAACTTGCATATTAGCCTTTAAAATTACACTTTTGATTTTGAACGTTTGTGTCCCATAGACTTTAACGGGGTTCTAAATTTCGCACAAATTTTCGGTCCGTTCACAGGTTCTGGTGCAAACTGAACCAGAGGGTGTTCAGCTCATCCCTAATGTGTATTCTAGAAAGTTTAATAATCAGCAGATAAAGATATTCCAAACACCTGGTGTTAGCACTTCAATCATCCTGGCACCATGGTTGTTATGGTGTCAGGATGATTGAAGCCCATTATTTATATTATTACATTGTAATATAAAGCAAAATCATTAAACTCACCATAATGCAGAATCAGTGGGAGCCCTGACAGTGTCACTAGCCATGTCGCCTGCCACCAGATGCCATCAGGTGTCCCCAGCGGTGTCCGTCCTTACATCAGGTGCCCCCAGCGGAGTCCCTCCTTACATGTGTCCACCAAATACAGCCTGTGTCCCACCAAATGCCGCCAGCCTGTATCCCCCAAATGCAGCCTGTGTCCCACCAAATGCAGCCTGTGTCCCACCAAATACAGCCTGGGCTGTGTCCACCAAATACAGCCAACCTGTGTCCCCCAAATGAGGCCTGTGTCCACCAAATACAGCCTGTGTCCCCCAAATACAGCCTGTGCCCAACAAATACAGCCTGTGTCCCCCAAATACAGACTGTGCCCACCAAATGCAGCCCGTGTCCACCAAATACAGCCTGTGTCCCACCAAATGCAGCCAGCCTGTGTCCCGCAAATGCAGCCTGTGCCCACCAAATACAGCCTGTGTCCCACCAAATACAGCCAGCCTGTGTCCCGCAAATGTAGCCTGTGTCCACCAAATACAGCCTGTGTCCCCCAAATGCAGCCTGTGTCCCCCAAATGCAGCCTGTGTCCCCCAAATACAACCTGTGCCCACCAAATACAGACTGTATCCACCAAATGCAGCCTGTGCCCACCAAATACAGACTGTGTCCACCAAATACAGTCTGTGTCCCACCAAATGCAGCCAGCCTGTGTCCCCCAAATACAGTGTGTGTCCACCAAATACAGCCTGTGTCCCACCAAATGCAGCCAGCCTGTGTCCCGCAAATGTAGCCTGTGTCCACCAAATACAGCCTGTGTCCCCCAAATACAACCTGTGCCCACCAAATACAGACTGTGTCCACCAAATGCAGCCTGTGCCCACCAAATACAGACTGTGTCCACCAAATACAGTCTGTGTCCCACCAAATGCAGCCAGCCTGTGTCCCCCAAATACAGCTTGTGTCCACCAAATACAGCCAGCCTGTGTCCCCCAAATGAGGCCTGTGTCCCCCAAATGAGGCCTGTGTCCACCAAATACAGCCTGTGTCCTCCAAATACAGCCTGTGTCCGCCAAATGCAGCCGGTGTCCACCAAATTCAGCCGGTGTCCCACCAAATGCAGCCTGTGTCCCCCAAATGCAGCCTGTGTCCCCCAAATGCAGCCTGCGTCCCACCAAATGCAGCCAGTGTCCCCCAAATGAAGCCTGTGTCACATCAACCCCCCCTCCGTTCTCCGGGGGAGCACAGCGGTACTTACCTTGCGGTGTGTTGTCCTCTCCAGTGGTGTTTCTTTCCACATCAGCGATGGAGGGGTCCACTCCTCTCATACTTCCTGTTTCCTGATTCCCGGGCGCAATGGGAGAGAGAAAACAGGAAGTAACATCAAACTGAGATGTCAATCAAACAGTCTGGCCATATCAATAGATACTACGAGTGACGGACAGATACTTTATGATATATTCCCATCAATATATCAATTCTGCAGATTATCCCATCACTGACTTCTATAGAGACCTGCAGAACATTGCTATTTCCCATCTCCCCCTTACAGATACCTAATGATAAATTCTGCAGATTATTCCATCACTGATCTCTCTAGATATCTGCAGAATTGTGCTCAATCCCATTTCCCTTCTGACAAATACATATTGATAAATTCTGCAGACTATTTAATCACTGGCCTCTCTACAGCTCTGCAGAACATTTCTCCCTCTTATCTCCCTCCTGATAGATACTTTATTGATATATTCTGCAGATCATCCCATCGATATATCAGTTCTACAAATTATTCCATCACTGACCCCTGTAGAAATCTGCAGAACTCTCTTCCATTGCAGCCTTGTCAATCCTTTGCAGGCTTGTCAGTGTCTTTGCCATTTTAAAAATGGCGCAGCCGAGATACAGAGCGGATGTCCTGTGTATCGGCCGCTCTCGGCGGCTTTCGGGTATTTTCAGCCGCACTCGGTCGTTCTCGGCTATTTTCGGCCCTTCTCGTCTATTTTCAGCCACACTCGCCCGAGAACGGCCAAATGTGGCCGAAAATAGCCGAGAACGGCCGAAAATACCTGAAAGCCGCCGAGAGCGGCAGAGAATGATATGAACGGCGGGGGATCGGCGTATAACGCGCACCCCCGATTTTGCCCTGATTTTAGGGGGAAAAAAGTATGTGTTATACGTCGATAAATAAGGTAAGTATTGATATATTCTGCAGATTTTTCTATCACTGCTTTCTCCACAGCTCTACAGAACATTGCTCCCTTCCACCTCCCTCCTGATAGATACCTATTGATATATCCGGCAGATTATTCCTTCACTGGCATTGCTAAAGAACTGCAGAACATTGCTCCATCCCATTAACCCCACCCCCGACTGATGCATATTGATAAATTCTGGAGCTAATTCCATCATTGGCCTCTTTAGAAATCTTCAGAACATTGCTCCCTTCCTCCCACCTGACAGATACTTTATGATATATTCCCATCAATATATAAATTCTGCAGATTATCCCATCACTGACTTTTATAGAGATCTGCAGAACATTGCTATTCCCCCCCCCCCCCCCCCCCATTACAGATACCTAATGATAAATTCTGAAGATTATTCCATCTTTGATAATTTCATCATTGTCCTCACTATAGATCTGCAGAATATTGCTCTGTCCCATCTCCCTCCTGACAGATACATATTAATTTATTCTGCAGATTATTCCATAATTGACCTCACTATAGATCTGCAGAACATTGCTCTGTCCCATCTCCCTCCTAACGGATACATATGGATAAATTATGAAGATTATTCCCTAATTGACCTCACTATAGATCTTCAGAATATTGCTCTGTCCCATCTCCCTCCTGAAGGATACATATGGATTAATTATGCAGATTATTCCATCACTGATCTCTCTAGATACTGCAGAATATTGCTCAATCCCATTTCCCTTCTGACAGATACATATTGATATATTCTGCAGATTATTAACAGACCCCACTAGAGATCTGCAGAACATTGCACTGTCCCATCTCCCCCCTGACAGATACATATTGATATATTCTGCAGATTATTAACAGACCCCACTAGAGATCTGCAGAACATTTCTCTGTCCCATCTCTGCCCTGACAGACACATGATATATTCTGCAGATTATTCCATAACTGACCCCACTAGAGATCTGCAGAACATTGCTCTGTCCCATTTCCTTCCTGACAGATACATATTGATATGCTCTGCAGATTATCCCATCACTGACCCCTCTAGAAATCTGCAGAAGGTTGCGCCCCCACTTTCCTTCTACTAATGCATTATAAAATCTATGGAACTTGTGTGCTTGTATGATCCCCTGAGCTCTGTCTGCGATGACCCCGGGTTATTTATTGACAGCTACATAAAAGGGAAGGAATTCGGTGTCGGACCCATCACTTCCGGTTTTCGGCCGAAACCGGAAGTCCGCGTCTGCTGCACATTTTGCTGAGATCTTAAATGTAAGTGTGGATTTTACTGTGTCTTTCAATAAAATAGCGAAGTTACTGCACATGAGAGCCCTCTGTGTTTTTCTATCCTGTATGGCCTGGAAACCCTGGAGCTATTGGGAGGGCAAGTAATAGATATCCTCACAGTATCAGCGGTGAAGCAGTGTGAACAAAGTAGAAGCCAGCAGTTACCCTTTATACAGTGCCTGTATACCAGTTATTGGAGGTGAGAGGCTGGGGGAAATAGGTGGTGCACCCATTAAGCACTGAAGCTTGCAGTGATTTGGCACGTGTGGGAATCGTCTGATCACATTTTTTTGCATGAACTTTATCCATTAATTTTTGCAATGGCATCAGTCACTAATGCACTTTAATTATGGACTAAATATTAATCTATTTATTTATTTTTCACGATATTTCACTAATAATTTTTTGGATATTCTATTATGTTTGTTTGCATCTGGATTGTCTATGTGGACTGTTTAGGTGTCTGAATATTTTGTCACGGATTTCTATTCACTATCTTTGCACGTCTAATGCATACACGTATATTTGTTTACATTTTTTGATATTTATTCATTATTTATTGTATTTATATTTAGTGTATATTATTTGATTCACATATATTTGAGATTATCATACACTATTTTTATTTAGTAATTTTTGGTAGCGCCGCATTTTTACTAATTTATATATCTATTCTGGTGCAGAGAACACTTTTTTATGCTGGCTGCTTCCTAGATACATTATTTCTTTCCTGTAGGTTATCTTAGGTGGAGCGCACTAGCCTTTTCTTATTATACATAAAACCCAACATGCAGAATTAATTGGAATGACTTGTGTTTGTCTTTGGTCGGCTATTGATGCTCTGCGAGGCGTCTCTGAAACGTTATCAAGGAAAGCTTCTGCGGCTTTGAAGATCCCGAAAACACATAAAAAAAAATATTTTCTCCCCAAAGTTTGGACATTTAAAAAAAATCACCCACATGTGTTTGTGAAGGCAGGGGCTTTGAGACGCGCAGTGATGTCACGGAACTTCATTCCCAAACTTCTCCAGCTGAATTCAATTGTTGCTCTTATTTGTTCCCATTAAAACTCGCCTTTTAGCTGTTTTGCTGTACAAATAGGCCTCCGTGATAGAAAACAGATGCTGCAGGCCATGCGGTGTGTGCCATGTCCTTCCCGAACCTCCAACACACCCCGGGGTGCTGTAATGTTTGACCTGGATAAAATACGATCAGGCATTGAAGCCAAAGGGAGTGACTGGGCAATCTCAGGCCTCATTATCTCAACGCACATTCTTGAGAACCAAACAATCATGGTGGAGGTACAGTATCATTGCACGCTGAGGTTTTCAACTTATGGCCTACAAATATTTCAACGCTACTTGACAGATGGCGAAAAATTTTGCGGTGGAAGAAAGAGCATATTTAATCATCATACACTAGAACTACAGTACATATATATGTGGATATGTTTCCGTAACATCTCCTGTGCTGTGATTTCAAATTAAATTGATAATGGGTGTGTTGATAGAGCGCTGGACCCAAAACTGAAGACATAAGGCTTTAGAGCTAAATTTTAGAGGCAGCTCAGGTTAGCAGCTCGGGAACTGATACAGCCGCTTTTTGAAGGCTAAGTCACTTGTCTATGGTAAGATAAGAGCAGATGCAAACTGACCATTAATCCCTACACCTGCCATACATGTTGCAGGGTCATCATAATAGCATCATGGGCCCTAAGGCAAAGTAATGCTCTGGGGCCCCTACAATGGAGAGAAGCAGAGCTCCCCTTTTTGGGTGGAGCTCTGCATTAACTACATGAACAATCATTCTGTACAGCAAAGAAACAGTGGGAAAATACTACCCTCTACATCCCAGATATCCCCCCATCACTCTGTCCCCTCTACACCCTCGATATTCCCCCATCACTCTGACCCCTCTACATCCCAGATATCCCCCCAGCACTCTGACCCCTCTACATCCCAGATATCGCCCCAGCACTCTGACCCCTCTACATCCCAGATATCCCCCCAGCACTCTCACCCCTCTACACCCCAGATATCCCCCCAGCACTCTGACCCCTCTACACCCCAGATATCCCCCAGCACTCTGACCCCTCTACACCCCAGATATCCCCCCCAGCACTCTGACCCCTCTACACCCCAGATATCCCCCCAGCACTCTGACCCCTCTACATCCCAGATATCCCCCCAGCACTCTGACCCCACTACACCCCAGATATTCCCCCATCACTGTGTCCCATCTACACCCCAGATATCCCCCATCACTCTGTCCCCTCTACACCCTCGATATTCCCCCATCACTCTGACTCCTCTACATCCCAGATATCCCCCCAGCACTCTGACCCCTCTACACCCCAGATATCCCCCCAGCACTCTGACCCCTCTACACCCCAGATATCCCCCCAGCACTCTGACCCCTCTACACCCCAGATATCCCCCCAGCACTCTGACCCCTCTACACCCCAGATATCCCCCCAGCACTCTGACCCCTCTACATCCCAGATATCCCCCCAGCACTCTGACCCCTCTACACCCCAGATATCCCCCCATCACTGTGTCCCATCTACACCCCAGATATCCCCCCATCACTCTGTTACCTCTACATCCCAGATATTCCCCCATCACTCTGTCCCCTCTACACCCCAGATATCCCCCCCCAGCACTCTGACTTCTCCACACCCCAGATATCCCCCCCCCCCACTACTCTGACCCCTCACACCCTAGATATTCCTCAAGCACTCTTACCATATATGCCATAAGATACCCCTTGTATTGTGACCCCACTAGATCCCTGATGCCCCCTACACTGTGGCCTCTCTACATCCCTGATACCTCTAGCACTATAGCCATCCAAGATACCTCAAGCATTGCTACCCCCTATACACCCCAGATCCCCCCTCAGCATTGTTTTCCCCATACACTCTTGATATCCCCCAGCACCATTATTCCATCCATGTAGTGCCCCCTTTTCCAGTGGAGATACCTTGCATGTGAACTTTTGGCTCTGTGCCCACCTCCAGCACTGGACTCACCTATATCAATCAAGCAGGCAGAAGGAAGGGTGGAAGAGGGAGCATCCCTATGGGCATTCCAAGCCCTTCGGTGCAAACAGTGCTGGACAGCTGGGCTCACCATGACACCATCTACAATGCTACTTCTGCAGGTGGGCAACATTGCTGGCTGTGAAATAATAGGAATCGTTCTGCATTGCACGATGCACCGCTGCCAGCCAGTCTCCCCCTGTGTATCCATCACTCTCTGTGCCATTATGTGGCCCCCAATTTCTGGGCAGAATGGACTCAATGAACAGCTGCTTTAGGCAAAGTGCAGGGGCTTTTTCAAATACCACCAAAAGAAAGTTCTATTTGTGGGGGAAAAAAAGGACATCAATTTTGTTTGGATGCAACGTCACACGACCGCGCAATTGTCAGTTAAAGCGATGCAGTGCCGAATCGCAAAAATTGCTCTGGTCAGGAAGGGGGTAAATTCTGGGACTGAAGCGGTTAAACTGCGTAAGGTTTTTTTGTTAGAGCTGTACGGATGTAGAACTCCCATCCACAGTTGGTGGTTGCAGTGTGTAATGTTTCTAATTTCAAAAAATTCTTAGATTGTCATCTTATTGAACACAATTCAGGGATATGGGAAATGGTAATGAACTCAGTGGAGAAGGTAAGAGGGAGTTAAGACTTCAGGTGTGACTTGGAAGACATCTGTTCGACTTCATGCACAGATGTCTATGCAAGTCACACTTGAACTTGCAAAAAGTAGAGCAGGAACTACTTTCAAAATTGGTGCAAATCTGATAGAGTCAGAGTCACACCTATTAGATCGCTTCTATTGCAGTCTATAAGGTGTGACTTATTATGCGATTTGAAACTACCAACTACCTACCGCATGGCAAGTCGCACTGATGTGACCGGGGACCAAAAATGAAGCCTGAAGTAATCAGTCAATTCAAATTGCATTCTATCTCATAAGGCAGGCCCTCTTATTACATTATCATTGGTAGCTCTAAAGCAGATTGCACAAAACGATTGTAAATGTATGGTCCGCTTTAAATTCTTTCATTTCAGTTATTGCTCTTTTATAGGCAAATTATATTTTATAGGCAAAAGGTACATTTATCAATAGTATGAAAAGGTTTATACAGACAGATTCTGAAAACTGCATGTGGGAAAGGTAAGAAGGTCCAGAGAGATGAAGTCATGAATATGACACAATGTGGAAAAGGAGATGTAACATTGTTACAATTCAGACCACACACACCTTCCTTTTAGCTCCTGGGAATCACACAGATAAACAAAAAGCAATTTTGTTGCTGATATTTATAAAGGCCAAGACAACCAATTGCTCTCTACATCTAGGAAAGCCATGATTGGCCAACCTTCAGAATATTCCTCGATCCGTCTATGGAAATGAAATGGAAATACATGACTTTCCGGGTCTTATTTTTATTCCATTCAATTCCTGATCATCACCTGCTGGCAGCAGATTGAACACGGGGGGAATTCATCTACTATCTTATATGAATCTCAGGTTCAGAACTGAGCTGCCATCAATCCAGCCAGTATGAACGCTGGAGATACCGTCCCTGTGGACCAGAGCAATTTTTACATTTTTACTGTACTATGGGCCTGTTTATTTAGCAAAAACATTGTCACTTACTTACATTGTTACCTAAGGTGTTTGTTAACCTAAAAAAAAAAACACAAAAAAACAAAAACAGATCCTGTTCCCTTAAATCATGTTATACACCACAGTGCTTGTGCTGTGTAATTTAGCTCTTTTTATCACCTAAACTACCTGACTTATCCTGCCTGGTTCTCTAAACTGACCACTTTTTATCATGGCTGCTGAGCCCTGACACCGTAGTAAATTGATGTACCCCAGTCATCTCTAAACTGCTGGCAACAAAAGTGAGTACACCCCTAATTGAAAATGTCCACATTGGGCCCAATTAGCCATTTCCCTCCCCGGTGTCATGTGATTGGTTAGTGTTACATAGTCTCAGGTGTTAATGGGGAGCAGGTGTGTTAAATTTGGTGTTATCGCTCTCACTCACTCATACTGGTCACTGAAAAAGTTCAACATGGCATCCCATGGCAAAGAGCTCTCTGAGGATCTGAAAAAAAAGAACTGTTGTTCTTTATAAAGATGACCTAGGCTATAAGAAGATTGCCAAGACCCTGAAACTGAGCTGCAGCACAGTAGCCAAGACAATACAGCGGTTTAACAGGACAGGTTGTACTCAGAACAGGCCTTGCCATGGCTGACCAAAAAAGTTGAGTGCACATGCTCAGTGTCATATTCAGAGGTTGTCTTTGAGAAACAGACATATGAGTGCTGCCAGCATTGCTGCAGAGGTTGAAGGGGTGGGGGTCAACCTGTCAGTGCTCAGACCATATGCCGCACACTGTATCAAATTGGTCTGCATGGCTGTCATCCCAGAAGGAAGCCTATTTTAAAGATGATGCACAAGAAAGTCCGCAAACAGTTTGCTGAAGACAAGCAGACTAAGGACATGGATTACTGGAACCATGTCATGTGGTGTCAAGCATGTGTGCTTGTGTCTTGCCTACAGTCAAGCATGGTGGTGGGAGTGTCATGGTCTGGGGCCGCATAAGTGCTGATGGCACTGGGGAGCTACAGTTTATTGAGGGAACCATGAATGCCAACATGCACTGTGACATACTGAAACACAGATCAGAGACTCCAAGATGACCACTGCCTTGCTAAAGAAGCTGAGGGTAAAGGTGATGGATTGGCTAAGCATGTCTCCAGACCTAAACCCTACTGAACATCTGTGTGGAGTCCTCAAACGGAAGGTGGAGGAGCGCAAGGTCTCTAACATCCGCTAGCTCTGTGATGTCATCATGGAGGAGTGGAAGAGGACTCTAGTGGCGGCCAAAAGTTCACGAACCGCAAAGTTCGTGGCAGGCCCCATTGACTTCAATGACAGGCGAACCTTAAAAATCTACAGGTCATATTTTCAGCCACAAAATACTTACTAGCTGTGCACAAATAGTCCCACCACATGGCCACTGACATAACAAAAGTATGAAGTGAATCTGGGATTGACAACGACAAGCATTCTTTTTTTATCTGTGCAATTTTGACAATTAAGGACTCAGGAGCGCATCAAGGCAATGGAGGAGAGGAAAGGTCAGGGTAGGCTATGAAGATGGTGCAGGAGATGATCACCAGCACTGTGATAGAGAGCACTGACACCAGCACCGCGAGAGAGCACTGACACCAGCACTGAGATAGAGAGAGAGCACTGACACCAGCACCGAGATAGAGAGCACTGACACCAGCACTGTGATAGAGAGCACTGACACCAGCACCGAGATAGAGAGAGAGAGCACTGACACCAGCACTGTGATAGAGAGCACTGACACCAGCAGCATGATAGAGAGCACTGACACCAGCACCGTGATAGAGAGAGAGCACTGACACCAGCACTGTGATAAAGAGCACTGACACCAGCACTGAGATAGAGAGAGAGCACTGACACCAGCACCGTGATAGAGAGCACTGACACCAGCACTGTGATAGAGAGCACTGACACCAGCACCGTGATAGAGAGCACCGACACCAGCACCGTGATAGAGAGAGAGCACTGACACCAGCACTGTGATAGAGAGCACTGACACCAGCACCGTGATAGAGAGGACCGACACCAGCACCGTGATAGAGAGAGAGCACTGACACCAGCACTGTGATAGAGAGCACTGACACCAGCACCGAGATAGAGAGAGCACTGACACCAGCACCAAGATAAAGAGCACTGACACCAGCAACGTGATAGAGAGCACTGACACCAGCACCGTGATAGAGAGCACCGACATCAGCACCGTGATAGAGAGAGAGCACTGACACCAGCACTGTGATAGAGAGCACTGACACCAGCACCGAGATAGAGAGAGAGCACTGACACCAGCACCGAGATAGAGAGCACTGACACCAGCACTGTGATAGAGAGCACTGACACCAGCACCAGCACCAAGATAGAGAGAGAGCACTGACACCAGCACCAAGATAAAGAGCACTGACACCAGCATCGTGATAGAGAGCACTGACACCAGCACCGAGATAGAGAGCACTGACATCACACCAGCACCGCGATAGAGAGCATTGACACCACACCAGCACCGAGATAGAGAGCACTGACACCAGCACCGAGATAGAGAGCACTGACACCACACCAGCACCGTGATAGAGAGCACTGAGAACCCACCAGCACAGAGATAGAGAGAGAGCACTGACACTAGCACCGAGATAGAGAGAGAGCACTGACACCAGCACCAAGATAGAGAGCACTGACACCAGCACCGAGATAGAGAGCACTGACACCAGCACCGAGATAGAGAGAGAGCACTGACACCAGCACCGAGATAGAGAGAGAGCACTAACACCAGCACCGAAATAGAGAGCACTGACACCACAGCAGCACCGAGATAGAGAGCACTGACACCACACCAGCACCGTGATAGAGAGAGAGCACTGACACCAGCACCGAGCTAGAGAGAGAGTACTGACACCAGGACCGAGATAGAGAGCACTGACACCAGAACCAAGATAGAGAGCACTGACACCAGCACCGAGATAGAGAGAGAGCACTGACACCAGCCCCGAGATAGAGAGCACTGACACCACACCAGCACCGTGATGGAGAGAGCACTGACACCAGCACCGAGATAGAGAGAGAGCACTGACACCAGCACCGTGATAGAGAGCACTGACACCAGCACCGAGATAGAGAGAGAGCACTGACATCTGCACCGAGATAGAGAGCACTGACAGCAGCACTGATACCATCAATTCGCTGTGGGACCCAAAAATATGACACCGCTCAACCTCTTCAAACAGGAGGGTATGGGCATTTAGTACGGTGTGCTTTTTTTGTACAAGGAAGTGAGCCAAAAGGTAGAAAAAAGGTCCGTGTGCTCGATTAAATAAATTGTTTATAGAGTTATGCATATACATGGTCTACTGGTCACATGTGTTGAATTCCTCCGAGATCCATGCCTCATTCATTTTTAGAAATGTGAGGTAGTCAACACGTGAGCTAGGCGAGTGCACTTATCGGTCACGATCCCCCCTGCTGCGCTGAACGTCCTTTCGGACAGGACACTGGACGAGGGGCAAGCCAACAGTTCCATTGCAAATTGGGCAAGCTCTGGCCAGAGGTCAAGCCTGCTCACCCAGTAGTCCATAGACCTGTGCACAACGGAAAATTACGTTTAGGTTCGGTTCGTTGTAATTCGTAAAATACATAATTTCGTTCTGTTATATTCGTTATGTTACGTTAATACGTTTTCGGATAATTTGTTATTATTCGTAGTGTCTAATTCATTTGTTCGTATTCATTGAAATTCGCTATATATGTATGTATAGACATTCGTGATAATGATTCATAGTTTGGAGTTTGTTTTATTGAATCTTTTAACACACACAATGACAACGTCTCTTCTCCTCGGCTCAAATACAATACAACACCCTTCTAACTCAGTTCTCAGGAATGCACTTTGCCAGTAATCCATCCTCCGGCACAAAATTAATTAGCTGATTGGACTATAAGATTTACTTTGAGCTGACCTTTTGTTTCATTAGATCTTTAAAGAGTTACCGAATCATGTCGAATTCATTCAAATTAATTTGTTATATTTCTTTCGTATTCGTTGTTATTCGTTATTTTTTTATTCGGACATTCGGATGCATCCGAATGTCCGAAAGATGCAAAATTCGGCTGAATTTCGATTAGTTATGAAACGAATTGCACAAGCCTAGTAGTCCAAGGGTTCATCCCTTCTCAGAGTGTCCACATTGGCCGTTAACCCGATGTAGTCGGACATCTGTTGGTCTAGGCGTTCCCTGATGCTGGAAAAGGATGACACCTGTCGATGGGTCAGCTGAAAGAATGACCTCATATCAGAAGTCAACAACACATCTTCAAACCGCCTTCTTCTTACAGGCGCTGTTGGATTGGTACCCGCAACTCTTTCTTTGGGAGTGGGAATTCCTCCTCTGCCAGCGCACGCAAAAGCAGAATGCAGCATTTCTCGAAGCAAGGCCTGTAAGTGCCCCATTTTGACAGCCCTCTGTGACGGTGGTAACATTTCCGCCATTTTGTGTTTTGTTCCGGGGGTTTAAGTACGTTGCCACCCAGTACTGGTCCTTGACCCTTATGCTTTTTATATGGGGATCCCTGTTAAAACACTGGAGCATGAAGGCCCCCATTTGCACTAAACTTGAAGCGGTGTGGTGGCCTGGCTCCTGCTCATCATCCAGGATAATGTCGTCCTCCTCGTTCTCCTCTCCCCATCCACGCACAACAACAGGGATCCCAGAAAGGTTTAAAGCATGCTCTTCTTGCTCCTCCTCATCCGCCCCAGCAACATCCTCCTCTGACTCCTCTTCAGACTCCTGTTTTTGACTTGTCTCAGATAGAGTAGCCCCCCCCCCCCCCCCCCCCGGGAATTCATCCAGCATTGCGACTTCCTCATCTTCCTGCTCCTGCTCCTCCACGGCTTGATCAATGACACGATGCAATGCACGCTCCATAAAAAAGGCATAAGGTACCATGTCACTGATGGCGCCATGGCTGCGACTGACCAGTTTGGTGATCTCATCAAATGGCCGCAGAAGTCTGCATGCGTCGCGTCGGGCAATCACAAATAAGATGTTTGACCGGCAGATTGTGTTGCCGCTGAATGTCAGCAAGGCGAGCCATGGCCGTGTAAGATCTTCTGAAATGGGCCGGGATTTTCCTTGCCTGCCGCAAGATGTCCTGGACCCCAGGGTATTCGACAATGAATCCCTGCACGACCAAGTTTAAGACGTGTGCCATGCATGGCACCTGCGGAATTTTGCCCTGTTTCAATGCACTAAACAGATTGGCACCATTGTCACACACCACTTTACTAACTGTCAAATTGAGCGGTGTTAGCCACTGATCTGCCTGTGAACGCAAAGCTGAAAGGAGTGCAGGGCCATTGTGGCTCTTGGCTTCCAGGCACAACAGACACAGCACAGCATGGCAACGTCTCACCTGGCATGTCGAATAGGTTCTGGGGAGCTTGGGCAGCGCAGCGGAAGAGACACTAGCAGTGGAAAAGGAGAAGTCAGCCGAGGAGGAGAGGGAGGAGGATGGAGTAGGAGGAGGAGGAGAAGAAGAGCCAGGCCTGCATGCAATCTGTGGCTGTAAAACTAAATCTACACGGGTGCCACGGGTTACATGCTTGATGGCCATCAGAAGGTTCACCCAGTGGGCAGTAAAAGTGATATACCTTCCCTGCCCGTGTTTGCTAGACCACGTGTCTGTGGTCAGATGTATCTTGGCACTGACACTGTGTGCCAGAGATACATTCACTTGCCACTGGCGCTGAACATGGCCATATAGCTCTGGGATGCCCTTTTGTGAGAAATACTTCCTTCCTGGGACCTTCCATTGTGGTGTTCCAATGGGCACAAATTTTCGAAAGGCCTCCGAGTCCACCAGTTTATATGGCAGTAGTTGGCGGGCTATCAGTTCTGACAAGCCAGCCGTAAACCATTGGACAAGAGGGTTATCCGGCGTCATCATTTTTTACGCTCAAACATTTGGCCCACGGAAGCCTGCCTTTTTCCAGAAAAACGTGAGGATGGCTTGATGGAAGGTGGAGTGGAGGACAATTGTGAGGAGAGAGGAGAAGGAGAAGTAGAAGACGAGTAGGGATGAGCCGAACACCCCCCTGTTCGGTTCGCACCAGAACCTGCGAACAGACCTAAACTTCGTGTGAACTTTAGAACCCTATTAAAGTCTATGGGACTCGAACGTTCACAATCTAAAGTGCTAATTTTAAAGGCTAATATGCAAGTTACTGTCCTAAAAAGTGTTTGGGGACCCGGGTCCTGCCCCAGGGGACATGGATCAATGCAAAAAAAAGTTTTAAAAACGGCCGTATTTTCAGGAGCAGTGATTTTAATAATGATTAAAGTGAAACAATAAAAGTGTAATATTCCTTTAAATTTCGTAGCTGGGGGGTTTCTATAGTATGCCTGTGAAGGGGCGCATGTTTCTGGTGCTTAGAACTGTCCCTGCACAAAGTGTCATTTATGCAGGAAAAAAAGTCTTTTAAAATCACTTGCGGCTAAATTGTCGGCTCCCCGTAATACAGAGAACACTCAATGAGTGTTCTCTGTATTAGCCGACAATTCATTCATTCATTGATAAAAAAATTCAATTACCAGGCCCTTCAGGTCTGACATGGATATTAAGGGGAACCCCGTGTCAAATTTAAAAAAGAAATTGACGTGGGGGTCCCCCTAAATATCCATACCAGACCCTTTATCCGAGCATGCAACCTGGCAGGCCGCAGGAAAAGAGGGGGGGACGAGAGAGCGGCCCCCCCTCCCTCCTGAACCGTACCAGGCCACATACCCTCAACATTGGGAGGATGCTTTGGGGGTCTGTGACCCCTCAAAGCACCTTGTCCCCATGTTGATGAGGACAAGGGCCTCATCCTCACAACCCTGGCCGGTGGTTGTGAGGGTCTGCAGGCGGGGGGCTTATCAGAATCTGGAAGCCCCCTTTAACAAGGGGACCCCCAGATCCCGCCCCCCCTGTTTGAAATGGTAAGGGGGTACAAAAGTACCCCTACCATTTCACAAAGAAAGTGTAAAAATGGTTAAATAAGACAATTTAGCCGCAAGTGATTTTAAAAGACTTTTTTTCCTGCACAAATGACACTTTGTGCAGGGACAGTTCTATGCACCAGAAACATGCGCCCCTTCACAGGCATACTATAGAAACCCCCCAGCTACGAAATTTAAAGGAATATTACACTTTTATTTTTTCACTTTAATCATTATTAAAATCACTGCTCCTGAAAAAACAGCCATTTTTAAAACTTTTCTTTGCATTGATCCATGTCCCCTGGGGCAGGACCCAGGTCCCCAAACACTTTTTAGGACAGTAACTTGCATATTACCCTTTAAAATGAGCACTTTAGATTTCTCCCATAGACTTGTATAGGGTTTTCCGGCTTTTCGAATTTGCTGCGAACAGCCCAAATTGTTCACTGTTCGCTGAACAGGCGAACAGGCAATGTTCGAGTCGAACATGAGTTTGACTCAAACTCGAAGCTCATCCCTAAAGACGAGGCTGGACGGTGAGAGCCTGGAATGTGGCTTTGTGTGTTCCGTTGCTCCCACTGGGCTCGGTGATGGCAGCTCATGTGCCTTCTTAAGGCCGTTCTCCCTAGGTGAGTGTTGGGCTTACCACGACTTATGCGTTGACTGCAAAGATTGCAGATGGCAACACTATTGTCAGCAGCGGACACGTTAAAAAAAGCCCACACTGCGGAGCCATGTGCCGGCATCCTGGGAGCGCCAGATGTGACCGTACATGGTTGATGCCTCGCTCCTGATACATTAGCAGTCTGCTTTGTCCCTCCTGTGCAATGTAAGTTCTTCCTGCTTCTCCTGCTGATGGTCCATATCTCCCTCTAACCCCTCCGCTTCCTCACTTGTTGGCACCCACGTGACATCACTAGACACGTCATCATCAACGTCACCTTCCCCACCGCTATCATTAGAGATCTCGGAGTAGGCAGCAACATCGGGGACCAACCTCCTCCTTGGGCTGATCTGGGTACTGTCGTCAGACTGCTGAGTGGCGGTTGTTGCTACCTCCTCTTCCTGATCCAATGCCAAGAGTGGCTGTGCATCGGAAATGTCTTGATATGGATCGGAAAATAATTCCTGTGACTCAAGCGGAAGGTATATGGTGGTGGTGGTGGTGTTGGTAGTAGTGTCTTTGGCACACAGCAGAGAGTGAAGAAGAGGGTACAGATTGAGAGGGTCAGGAGGGTGCAGAAGAGTAAGGCTGAGTGAGCCACTCAACCAAGTCTGGTGCGTCCTTTGACGTAATCGCACGCACCTTCTGCAATTTGCCACTTTGGCTCAAGCCTGTTGCTCCTGCCCTACCCCTACCACCCCTGCGGAAGGGCCTGCCTCTTCCTCTGCCTGTCATTTTTTAAATGACCCTGTGACAAAAGTCTCTAGAGAAGTGCAGTATGTATGTGGAAGAAGGTATATAACAACCCGCTTCAATCTGTCGTTTTTGGGGGCCACTGGTCTATCACACCAGTTATAATACTTTTTTTTTTATTGCGTTTGTCACTCTTTGTAGTATCGCTGCAGAACCGCTCAGCAGTCACAATGCTGCACAGTGGAAATGCACTATACTATGCTTTCTATATGTGCAAGTATTTTATACGTGTATTACACACATATACTGCACACCAAATAGTACACCTATACCAGTCCTTAAAAGGACCTTTGTGGACCTAGTAGCTAGTGATTTGTAGACTGTCCCTCAGTCCCTACACTGATAAAAGACTGCTGAATAAACGAGCAGTAATCTGCAGCACAGCAGTGCACCACAACCCTATATATTGTACACCTATACCAGTCCTTAAAAGGACCTTTGTGGACCTAGTAGCTAGTGATTTGCAGACTGTCCCTCAGTCCCTACACTGATAAAAGACAGCTGCAGAATCGGGCAGCAGTCAGCAGCAGTGCACCAGCACCCTATATACTGTACACCTATACCAGTCCCTAAAAGGACCTTTGTGGACCTAGTAGTAATAGCTAGCTAGTGATTAAACTGACTGTCCCTGCTCCACACAGTGTCAGGTCCCTACACTGACAAAAGACAGCTGCAATCACCAGCACAGCAGTGCACTGAACCCTATATACTGCACTACACCTATACCAGTCCTTAAAAGGACTTTGGTGGACCTAATAGCTAGTGATTTGTGTCACTACAGTCTGTCCCTGCTCCTCACAGCGTCCTGTCCCTACACTGACATAAGACAGAATGTAAAATGGCCACCAGATCAGGTCTATTTATAAGGTAGGGGGAATGTTAAATTGTCCATGTGCTGAAATGTCTCAATTGGCTGTCCTGTACCCCATGATGGATGTGTCATCATGGGTCAAGGTTATTTCACACTGTAAATGCATATGTCCGCTGGGCAAACAGCGCCGATAGTCCGCCAGTTTGGCAAATCGCGAACACGCAAAATTCGCCACAAACCGACCGCTGGGCGAACCGTGAGGCCATCCCTAGTGGCAGCCTGTGAAGCTCTGGTGAACTCCATGCCCAAGAGGGTTAAGACAGTGCTGGAAAATAATGGTGGCCACACAAAATATTGACACTTTGGGCCCAATGTGGACATTTTCTCTTAATCTGCGTACACACGGGCGGACTGTCTGTCCAACTTAGTCCGCTGAAACACATTTCAGCGGACAGTCCGCTCGTGTGTGGGCTACAGCTGACTTTTTCAGCGTGCAGTCTGGCGGACTAAGTATTTCGGAATTTCCGTAATATTGTCCGTCCAACTTTGGTTTCAGCGGACAGTCCGCTCGTGAGTAGGCTAGTTCGACGGACTAAGTATGGCGCATGCTCAGAAAGGATTTACACGGCGAAAGGTTGCATTGCTGTGTATTGGACGTCCTATTTCTAGTCCCGTCGTACGTGCTGTACACGTCATCGCGCAAGCTTTCGACGGACTGTCTGTTTATCGTGTGTGGTCAAGTCCGTTCATTCGAAAGTAGGACGGACTGTCCGTCGGATTGTCTGACGGACTTAGTTGGCCAGACAGTCCGCCCGTGTGTACGCGGCTTTAGAGGTCTACTCATTTTTTTGCCAGCAGTTTAGACATTCATGGCTGTGTGTTGAGTTATTTTGAGGGGACAGCAAATTTACACTGTTATACAAGCTGTACACTCACTACTTTACATTGTAGCAAAGTGTCATTTCTTCAGTGTTGTCACATGAAAAGATAGAATAAAATATTTACAAAACCGAGAGGGGTGTACTCATTTTTGTGAGATACTGTATATGCATATACACTATATTCAACAAAACTGGTCCAAAAAGATCCCTACACCCACTCTTCAAGTACCACCACTGCGCCAAAGGTAATCTAAATGTGCAATGGCTGCTACTTTAAATAAAATATAAATAAGCATTCACAGTGTAAACTAAAGTAAATAGTAGCACTAAACAGTATAAATAAATATACCCTGTGACAGGTGATAGTCATCAACACTAATACATTAATAAACAACTAATAATAAAGTTTGTGCAAAAATAGTAAATAAATGAAACTAAATTGTCTCAAACAAGGAACGCTGAATATATTCTGATGCAGGGGCGGACTGACAACTCATGGGGTCCACAGGCAATAGGAGATTATGGGTCCCCCAGGCAATAGGAGATTATGGGGCCCCCAGGCAATAGGAGATTATGGGGCCCCCAGGCAATAGGAGATTATGGGTCCCCCAGGCAATAGGAGATTATGGGGCCCCCAGGCAATAGATTATGGGGCCACACAGTATACACACACATACAGTATACACACACAGACACACAATTTACACACACAGTATACACACACTGAAAAGGTACTGGAGAGACGGGGCAGCTAAAATCTTGGGATTTTTAAAAAAACACAACTTTTCACATACTGTTCCAGGTTTTATTGAGGCTGGCAACTCTGATGGTGCCCCTTAGTGGCATGGGGCCCTCGGTCAGTGCCCGAGTGCCCGAATGGTCAGTCCGCCCCTGTCCTGATGTAAGATCTTCAAAACTTTCACCAAACCACGTGTCTCCACTCCCCTTTGGTTAAAAACTCACCAAATGACGATGCCTTGCACTCTCATGTTTGGCAAAACAGCATCAACCCTTGCAGGGTTAGATAAACACAGATATCCAGCCATGACACCCGATATCATGGACTCTCCATATATAATGAAACAAAGTGCTCCAATGCTGTAGTATCTTTGTAGAAAGTTTATTCTATTAAAACAGCTTCAAACATTGCATTAACGTAAGCTCAAATCAATGAAACCTAGAGGCATCCACTTGCAGCAGCAAGTATTGGTGTAATGTGGTCTCAGCGAACACAGCATAGGTGAACTGAATATCACCAGAGAAAGATCGTGATCCTCTGAGTGTCACTTTGGTATATCGTCAAGCCTGAAAAACTGATTGCCGTACAGACAATGGTAATGACTAAGACCTAACATTTGCATGAAGCGCGTCTACCTCTTTGTCCCCTGCTCCATCTGTCAACTACTTGTCATATGAAGCTTCAATAAAAGGATTTTTGGAAGTGCAGCTGTCTGGAGTTATTTCTTTATGTTACACAGCATGCAAGCTGAGCTAGCAACTGACAAGTGTGTGTGGGGATGACCAGAGACTCATTCACCTGGAGCAGCTTTTCTTGTTTAACGGTTGCTGTACAGCCACTCCCTGACGTTTCGTCATAACGACTTACTCATGGGATTCTTTTTTTTTTTTGTTTTGTTTTTTTATATTGTGCTTTTTTCAATGTTAAACATGTAAATATACTCTATATTGCCAAAAGTATTGGGACAAATGCCTTTACATGCACATGAAATTTAATGGCATCCCAGTCTTGGTCCGTAGGGTTCAATATTGTGTCAGCCCACCCTTTGCAGCTATAACAGCTTCAACTCTTCTGGGAAGGCTGTCCACAAGGTTTAGGAGTGTGTCTATGGGAATGTTTGACCATTCTTCCAGAAGTACATTTGTGAGGTCAGGCACTGATGTTGGACGAGAAGGCCTGGCTCACAGTCTCCACTCTAATTCATCCCAAAAGTGTTCTATTGGCTTGAGGTCAAGACTCTGTGCAAGCCAGTCAAATTCATTCACCCCAAACTCGCTCATTCATGTCTTTATGGACCTTGCTTTGTACACTGGTGTGCAGTGATGTTGGAACAGGAAGGGGCCATCCCCAAACTGTTCCCACAAAGTTGGGAGCATAAAATTGTCCAAAATGTCTTGGTATGCAGACACCTTAAAGTCCCATACACACTATTAAATTTTCTGCAGATTTTTTCCTTCAGATTTACCAAAACCATATAATATGAGGTCAAACCTTAGGAGTTTCAATTTGTATGCAATCAGGAAAGCCCTTGCACTACATGGTTTTGGTAAATCTGAAGGAAAAAATCAGCAGAAAATCTGATAGTGTGTATGAGGCTTAAGAGTTCCTTTCACTTGAACTAAGGGGCCAAGCCCAACCCCCTGAAAAACAACCCCACACCATAATCCACCCTCCACCAAATGATTTGGATAAAGCAAGGTCTGGAAGAATGGTCAAACATTCCCATAGACACACTCCTAAACCTTGTGGACGGCCTTCCCAGAAGAGTTGAAGCTGTTATAGCTGCAAAGGTTGGCCAACTCAATATTAAACCCTACGGACTAAGACTGGGGATGCCATTAAAGTTCATGTGCGTGTAAGGGCAGGCGCCCCAATACTTTTGGTAATATAGTGCAGTGTGTTTCAACCTTTTTTCTACCAAGGCACCCTTTAAAATCTGGCAGAATCTTGAGGCACACCAACCAAAAATGTAGAAAAACACAAATTGTTTTTCATTTTATTGGGCATCCCCTCCTACCACTTCTGAAAGCATTCCAGTGGTTCATGAGCTGCTTGGAACGCTTTCATGCGAGAGCCAGCCACCGGCTGTAAAAAACAATACCGACCACAATACTATATATGTATTGTGGTCTTGAAGTGGAAAGAAAGACCTACATAATGCTTGTAAGTTGTTACAATTAGGGCACTTTCACATTGACTCACTGCAGTTTGGCCGCAGTGCAGGTGTAGTGCAGGGTACACGCGGTTTTCATGTGTGTTACTCATAAACTTCTATTATGTACTACATTTTTGGTGCATTTCCTGAAAGCACACCAAAAATTGAGGGACATAAATGAAGTCTATGGAAACCACAAGAAACGCACATTAAAACCGTGGGTGTGCTGCACTATACCTGAGCTGCATCCAAACTGCAGCAGAGCAATGTGCAAGTGGACTATTAAAGAAGTATAGTTACCATTACAAATAATAATAATCCACATATATGTATATTACATAAAGAAAAGCAATCATCATTGTTCTGTCGAATAGTGCCCTCTATTGAAAAATGTATTATTTTCCCATTCTGCCTCACAAAAATATAATAAAACTGCCCATCAACACACTCAACATGCCCCACAAGTGCGAGGCAGAATCGGAGAATAATTCAGTCACTCGGCGCTTGTCAGCTGTTGTCTCCGACGCATGCCAGAGCGGGCATTTTTTGATAGAGGCCACTATTTGACAGAACACCGGCACTGCTGTAACAAAAAGGCCTAACGGGGTGGCCAATAGTAGTTTTATGGCAGATAGCTGCCTAATTTGGGGTCATTTTGCCGCATAACACCTGGGGACTCTTTACGGCACACCGGTTGAGAAATGCTGATATAGTGTGTGTATATATACACACACACATGTATGATAAATATATATATATATATATATATATATATATATATATATATATATATATATATATATATATATATATATATATATATATATATATATATATATATATATATATATATATATATATATATAATATTAATAATAATAATAATAATATTATTCACAATTTATATAGCGCCAACAGTTTACGCAGCACTTTACAATGTATAGGGGGGGACAACACAATTACACTACAATACAAAAGGTGCAGGAGGGCCCATTCTAAAGGGAGAAGGTGGTGGTACAAAAGGTAATAGCTACAGATAATGATTTTATATATATATATATATATATATATATATATATATATATATATATATATATATATATATAAATATATATTTATTCACTTTTTTTTATTTTTTTATTATTATTTTAATATATGGATTGCAAATATATGTATATATTTCAATCCATATATTAAAAGAAAAAAAAAAACATTTTTTCTACATTGATCAGTTAGTTTAAATAAAATAAAATGTTGCTACTGTGAATAAAAATGATAAAATATACTTTAATTATTATTTTAATTACACGTTATAATTCTGGTGCAAATCTTGAAACATTATTTACAAATAAAATAAAATAAAGGCTTTTTTTTTTTTACATTTTTGCTTTTTTTTTTTATTATTATTGTGCCCGAAGAATCATAAATCATAAAAAATCATAAAAAACAAATAAAAATTTAAAAAGGTTTCAATAATAATGGTTGTAAAAATAGAAATAAACCAAAAAAAGGATCATCAGGCAAACAACAGTTAAGGGGAAAAGGGGATAGACGAGTTAATTCAGACTGATTAGGCAATACATAGAAACACATTTTATTTAAACAAAAAAAAAAAAACAGTTTTAAATCTGTCTGCATCATATGCAGACCTTTGATCAACAGATGAAAAAAATAGTAGATAAAAAAAGCATCAGTCTTACTTTGTATCTCTCTATCTCCTGTCTGATCAATTTTTACAAACAATGTTACTTTATATCTCTCTATTTCCTGTCTGATCAATGTTTATAAACAATGTTACTTTGTATCTCTCCATCTCCTGTCTGATCAATATTTATAAACAATGTTACTTTATATCTCTCTCTCTCCTGTCTGATCAATGTTTATAAACAATGTTACTTTATATCTCTCTCTCTCCTGTCTGATCAATGTTTATAAGCAATGTTAATTTGTATCTCTGTATCTCTTGTCTGAACTCTGTTTATAAATAATAATACTTGGAAATCTCAAACCCATGGCAATTTGATGGAGAGGGGGTGGGTTCAGAGGGTGGTAGAAAAGTGAAGAATAATAAAACATAAACGATATTAGAACTGATGTAATATGGGTGAGAAAATTGTATAAAAGAGGGAAATTGCAACATTTTCAGCATTTTAATAAACAACTTCAAATTGGTGTAAATGTCAAAATCTACTATATTAAATACAACATAATGATATAGCAAATTGTCTGACTCTTCCGATTGTGGCCCCCTGGGGCAGGAAAGTGTCCCTAAACATTATAGTCCCACGATGGGACATCTACACTCTCTGGCCACTTTATTAGGTACACCCTTTTAATTGCTTGGTAACACAAATTGCTAATCAGCCAATCACATGGCAGCAACTCAATGCATTTAGGCATCTAGATGTTGTGAAGATGACTTGTTGAAGTTCAAACTGAGTATCAGAAAAGAGAAGAAAGGGGATTTAAGTGACTTTGAACATGGTTGTTGGTTCCAGACGGGCTGGTCTGAGTATTTCAAAATCTGCTGATCTTCTGGGATTTTCACACACGACCATCTCTAGGATTTACAGAGAATGGTCCGAAAAAGAGAAAATATCCAGTGAGCAGCAGTTGTGTTGAGGAAAATGAATTGTTGGGGTCAGAGGAGAATGGGCAGACTGGTTCCAGATGATAGAAAGGCAACAGTAACTCAAATAACCCCTCGTTACATCCAAGGTATGGAGAATACCATCTCTGAATGCACAACACATCCAACCTTGAAGCAGCAGAAGACCACACCGGGCGCCACTCCTGTCAGCTAAGAACAGGAAACAGAGGCTACAATTCGGTCAGGCTCACAGGCTCTTCCAATAGAAGATTGGAAAAAATTTTCCTGGTCTGAGGAGTCTGGATTTCAGCTGTGACGATCAGATGGTCGGGTCATAATTTGGTGTAAACAACATGAAAGCATGGATCCATCCTGCCTTGTATCAATGGTTCAGGCTGGTGGTGTTTTGGTGTGATAGATATTTTCCTGACACACTTCGGGCCCCTTAGTACCATCTCGGTCTACCTGAGTATTGTTGCTGACCATGTCCATCCCTTTATGACTACAGTGTCCCCATCTTCTGATGGCTCCTTCCAACAGAAAAATGCACCATGTCACAAATCTCCAATCGTCTCACCACTGGACAATGAGGTCCCTGTCCTCCAATGGCCTCCACACTCACCACATCCCATCCAATAGAGCACCTTTGGGATGTGGTGGAATGGGAGATTGGCATCATGGATTTGCAGCCGACAAATCTGCAGCAACCGCGTGGAGCAAAACCTCTGAGGAATGTTTCCAACACCTTGTTGTATCTATGCCACCAAGAATGAAGGCAAAAAGGGGTCCAACCCCATACTAGCAAGGTGTACCTAATAAAGTTGCCGGTGAGTGTATATGTCCTGGTCCTTTAATATTACTCTGCATCAGGGGCGGGGCTTCTCCTACCACTGACAGATCTTCACTTTATGTCTCTTTCCTTGACTCTGCGACTTTGGGGAATAGATTTCCCTCTGTGCACTTCCATCTCAGCGTTCGATGAGCAACCCCCCTTCCCCTCTCTTGCCTGTGCGATAATCGCCCTTCTCTGAGGAAATGTGAGAATAGGCATCTGCGAAGTACCTGATGTTACCAGGTTGTTAGAAGAGCTTTAATCTGGCGGAGATGCATTTCCTCTGATGGAGAGAAAACTTCCCTTTAATGTCACCATGTCACTTTCATGACAGCGTGAATAATTTCATACCACCCCCCCCCCCCCCCCTCCCCTGCCATGTACAATGTGTTGAAAGGGTTAATAATAGGCTTTGTTCTATCTAGGTCAGTACTGCGATCAGTGGAGTTCAGGTACAGACGGAGCGCCCCCTTGGCACCGCGTTAATAGATGATCCCTAGACACCCAACTGGAAAGTGGCGCGGTAATTCCCGCGGGGAGAGCTCCATGAAGAATCGCTTTTCGTACAATATCTGGGAGTGGAGCAGCTGTTAGGAAATATTCCTCATAGATTGTATTATCAAAGTCAGCATTAATAGGCATAAAGAAGCTAAAAAGTCATGAGCAAGTGCCGGAACGTGGTGGCCTACGAATTTAGCTGCCCCAGGGCCCTTGGGAAACCTTTATGCACTCAACATAAGTGCTTGAAAGCTGACGTTTAACGCGGTATTAATCTCAAAACCTAAACTGTAATATATTGCAGCTCACCAATCATTAGATGTGGTGGCTGCATTTATTTTCTTTTTTTAGGCTTTTTCCCTTTGTTGAGCTAGCCAGTAACACACGGCATGAGACAAGAGGTAGTGAAAGACTACAGGCACTATACAAGACTGAAAGACTACGACATGCTACAAGAGATGGTGAAAGACTACAGGCCAGGGCTGTCTTTTTGCATGGGCACACTGGGCAGTTGCCCAGGGGCACCCCTTGCCTGGGGGGGGCCCACCTCCCCAATGACCCCAGCCTGGGGCTGCTTTTGGCTCGGAGCTTTCCCAGTTGCCTGTCAGTAACATGAAGAGCAACGGCGGCTACCGCAATGCCTCCTCTTGTGATCCGGCGTCGCCCACTGAACTGAGTGATATGCCTGAGGGGAGCAGCCTGTCTCTCTCTCTCTCTAAGCAAACTCATTTTTTTTTACAGGTAAAAATAAATGGCCTGCAGAGCATTGCACTCTCTTTGTCACACCATTGCAACTCCTCTCTCTCTCTCACCATTGCAGCCCCTCTCTCTGTCTCACACACCATTGGAGCCCCTCTCTCTGTCTCACACACCATTGGAGCCCCTCTCTCTGTCTCACACACCATTGGAGCCCCTCTCTCTCACACACCATTAGCCTTATTGATCATTTGCATTTTTATTCTTGTGCGTGATTGTGTAGACAGGGCCCCAGTGCACTGTATTGCCCAGGGGCCTATAATGCTCTTAAGATGGCACTGCTACAGGCATGATACAAGAGATGGTGAAAGACTACAGCATGATACAAGAGATGGTGAAAGACTACAGGAATTATAAAAGACATGGTTATAGATTACGGCATGATACAAAAGATGGTTAAGGACTACAGCATGATACAAGAGGTGGTGAAAGACTACAAGCATGATACAAGAGATGGTTAAAGACTACGGCATGATACAAGAGATGGTTATGGAATATGGCATGATATAAGAGATGGTGAAAGACTACAGGTATGATACAACAGGTGGCAAAATACTACAAGCATGATACAGGAGATGGTTAAAGACTACAAGCATGATGCAAGAGATGGTTAAAGACTACAGGTATGATACAAGAGATGGTTAAAGACAACGGCATGATACAAGAGATGGTTAAAGACTACGGCATTAAAAAAGAGATGACGAAAGACTACGGGCATGGCACAAGACATGGTGAAAGACTACAGGTATGATATAAGAGATGGTTAAAGATTACGGCATTATACAAGAGATGGTTATAGACGGCATGATACAAGAGATGGGGAAAGAATACAGGCATGATACAAAAGATGGTTAAATACAATAGCATGATACAAGAGATGGTTAAAGACTACAGCATGATACAAAAGATGGTAAAAGACTACAGGTATGATATAAGAGATGGTTAAAGACTATGGCATTATACAAGAGATGGTTATAGACGGCATGATACAAGAGATGGGGAAAGAATACAGGCATGATACAAAAGATGGTTAAATACAATAGCATGATACAAGAGATGGTTAAAGACTACAGCATGATACAAGAGATGGGGAAAGACTACAGGTATGATGCATCAGATGGTCTTAAATAGGCTCTGCCTAACCCTAGATGGCCACCAGAGTCGCATGAGGTGGCAGCAACCAATCCAAGAGCTCCCCAGGTATGCAGGAAACCATAAATGAACATACCTCCCAACTTTTAAAGATGGGATTGAGGGACACCTATTAGAAGTATGTAGACATAGGACAGACCCCTGCCACACCACCCTTAAAGGAGAATTATACAAAAAATATTAGTTATACCGACAAGTTTTTCCCACCACTTTTTTTCACCACTAATATTCCTTTATATTGGCTTTAAAAAATTACAAATGCAGAAATTTAGAATCTGTATGAAAGGTTTAGCACTGGGAAACACTTTCAGAAAAATAAAAAGTGCATTTTATATACAACTACAGGTATATAGCTCAGACCAAAATGAGAGAAAAATGAGGAGGAAAGAGGGACAGAGGCATTTTGTTCCAAATCATGGACAGGCCCTCAAAATCAGGGACAGTTGAGAGCTAGGGAGGCACCGTGTTCCTTTTGACTTCCCCTACCCCTGCAATACCGCTGTGGTTGAGTGCCAAAGTAGACTGCACCTGCCTATAAGTAAAACATAGTTATTGTATGCAGGGGCGATGCCCGACGTGTTTTTTGTTTTTCTTGTAGCTACTTAGCAAATTTTGAAGATCTGCTTATTAATATTGAGCGGTTGTTTGATTTCTATGCTATCAACAGGAGAACCGTATGTTGAAACCAGGAAGGTGTGCGACAACCAAATCTCATTTTGCTTTTAACGCTTGGCGGAACTTTTTCGGACCTTTGACCCCTGACCTTTGTCCCTGGTCCAGCCAGCAAAAAATCCTCTCTCCTTGTCCCGGTGACAGTGATGAATGTGAGGGATATTTGGGACAATTGAACAAGCAGATGATGAATTGTTGCTTGTTTCTACTTTCTTTTGTGATCTGCTTTAACAAACAGTTTTCACAGCCCAGAAATTTGGAGAATTTGGAACCTTTTCATATCTCAGCTTTCAGTAATCTGTTTCTAATGCTTTATGTTATGGCAGCACCCCACCCTACACTCATCACCGGGTTAGCTGTATCTCTGGGAGAAGATTGATGAAGTGTCCTGAGATGTATCTTGTCCTCCTAAGATCCTCTCTAGCTCTTATCTGCTCAGATGGCTTCTATCTCCTACCAATTCCTCTCTATGTCTTTTATATACAGCAGAGTTATATCCTCGACATCCCTTCTGTAGACGGGATACAAATGGAAGACCAAAATTCTGCTTTGTGGAAAGGAAGGAATGTTAGCGCTTTTTTGTCTACCGACCTTGGCTGAAATCTAAATGTATTCAAGACTTGGAACAACCCTCAGCTTCAGCTTATGTGTTTCAGATGGTGAACCAATTTTTGTTCTAAGCACTCCCAAAAATCCCTTTTTCTCCAATCTTGTTATTAAATGTGTCAGTTGTCCACCAATTCAATCAGCTTTTATGGTTTTCTAACACCAAAATTCATCAGTGAGGCTAAATCTAAAGTGTTGCTAAACCCAGGAGCCTGCATTCACTATATCTGGTCTCCCACAGTACACAGAATATTGAAATGCAATTATTTTTAGCAAATAAACACTGCTAAATACCTTTTATCATTAGCAGTATATAGCATACTTGTGACTTCTATCAGTGTCTGGCCATCACTGACCCTCTGTCTGGACAATGCTGATTGGGCCTGTGCGGATCACATGAACCCTCCCAAAAAAAAAAAAAAAAAAAAATCTCTCTAGCAATACACACCAAACTGAGCATGTGCAGATTGACTCCAAGCCTCTGTCTTATCAGGAGATAGATTGGGGACAGTAAAAGAAGGGGAGGCTCAGAGAAGGTTCCACAGTGAGTATAACAAGCATGCTTTACTGCATATACAGACTGATTTTACTGTTGCAGGTTGAGTAACACTTTAAATCTGAAATTTAATCTGCTTATAATTTGCCTTCCCAGGTTCCTTCTCCACCTTTCCTCGCCAACATGCTAATTATATTTTTAAATGAAATATTTCTGTTTTTAATACAAATCTTAGTTTGTCCACAACTTGGTCTCTGTGCTTCTCAGACGGACATTACATCACCCTGCCTCAGTACTCCTCTTAAGAGCCCTCCACCTTGATGGAAGCAGTGGGCTGGCTCTTGATAGGAGGATGTCGGTCCAGAGGAGTGGGCATTTTTGGAAGACTGTAGTTGCATGCAGAGTATCCCAGGCAATACCCATGTGTGATGCCAAGCCATCATGAATTGAACAGTCTGAAATATAATGATTGAAAGGGGTGAGCAAAGAAGGGCAGGTATCTAGACATCCCCTTATTGCTAAAAGTGGCTTCAAAATTCTGATAAGCCCTCACTTTCAGACCCCCACAACCACTGAGCCCAGGTTGTGGGGAAGAGGCCCTTGTCTGCATCAACATAGGGAAAAGGTACTTTGGGAGGTTATTGCCCCCCCCCCCCCCCCCCATGTTGAAGGAATGTGGCCTTGTGTGTTTCAGGAAGAGGGCCACACATTCCTATGGCATTACACATGAGACGTTAAACCTAAATGTTGTGTTACTGACTTGAGAATTTTGGAAAAATAAGGGTGGCACTGTGCTCAGTTTGACTCCCCATTCTCCTTAGTTAAGGGTTCATCAAACCACAATATTGTCACATCAGGCTTTGGCCTTCTTTGTATTTATACAAAACCCGGCCTGGCCAAAATGTAAACTCTTGAAAGGATGGGTGTCCTAGGAGAAAACAAGATTCTGACTGGACACAAAAACTGTTAGCTGGTAAAAAATATAATGTTTATGTACTTGCAAGGGGATGCACTTGGGATGTACAACAGAAGAAACAGAAGGACTATTATAAGGGTCAGGAACACCTGTCTGTGGATCAGATGGCCCTGCCTGAGGGTCAAGAAGACTTATCTAAAGGTCAAGAAAACCTGTCTGATGGTCAGAAGGACCCGTCTAGGAGTCAGGAAAAATCTGAGGTTCAGGAAAATTTGTCAGGGAAATGGGAGGGCCTGTGTGAGAGTCAGAAGAACCTTGAGAGTTAGGAGAACCTGTCTGAAAGTCAGGGGTACTTGTTTGATGGTTAGGGGGACATTCCTTGAGTCAGGCCTGTATGTGGCTAAAAAGGATGTGTCTGAGATATAGGAGGACCTGTCTGAGGGTCAGGAGGTTTATTTGAGAGTCAGGGTAACTTGTCTGAGCATTAGAAGGACCTGTCTGAGATTTAGGAGACCCAAATGGGAAGTGAGGCAGCCTTTGGGAGAGCCCGGGTCTGATACATGTGGGGCAGGTGGGACCTGTATAACAATATCACGTTGGGAGGGGCCAGTCGCTATCTTGCTAAGCTGGCAGATCTACACTGTGTGCCTGCATGTTGTGAACAGACACTTGTATGTGTCTCTCCGCATTGTGAGTGTTATTTCTATTAATTCCTTTAATAAAAAGTCACTGGAAATACTACACTATTGTAACATCTTTTTCATATACCTCTTTGGGCCTTTTTATGCAAGAGCTGCGGAATAGGGAGTTGTGGCCCGAGTGCTGCTGACCTGTCTATGTGATTCAAGCACTTTTGACCACCTTGATTATTTTAACCACTTTCAGACCGGACCATTTTGCTGGTAAATGACCAGAGGTCTTTTTACACTTTGGCACTGCGCTGCTTTAACTGGTAATTGCGCGGTCATGCAATGTTGTACCCAAACAAAATTTGCGTCCTTTTCTTCCCACAAATAGAGCTTTCTTTTGATGGTATTTGATTGCCTCTGCGATTTTTATTTTTTGCGATATAAACGTAAAAAGACCGCAAATTTTGAAAAAAAATGATATTTTCTACTTTTTGTTATTAGAAAAATCCAATAAACTCAATTTTAGTCATACATTTAGGCCAAAATGTATTCAGCCACATGTCTTTGGTAAAAAAAAAGTCAATAATTGTATATTTATTGGTTTGCGCAAAAGTTGTCACATCTACAAACTAAGGTACGTTTTCTGGAATTTACGCAGCTTTTAGTTTACGACTGCCTATCTCATTTCTTGAGGTGCTAAAATGACAGGGCAGTACAAAACCCCCCCAAATGACCCCATTTTGGAAAGTAGACCCCCTAAGGAAATTGATAAGAGGCATGTTGAGCCATTGAATATTTTATTTTTTTGCCTCAAGCGATTGAATAATGACAAAAAAAAAATTTTTTTTTTTTTTTTACACAAAGTTGTCACTAAATGATATATTGCTCACACATGCTATGGGCGTATGTGAAAATGACACCCCAAAATAAATTCTGCTGCTTCTCCTGAGTACGGGGATACCACATATGTGGGACTTTTTGGGAGCCTAGCCGCGTACAGGGCCCCGAAAACCAAGCACCGCCTTCAGGCTTTCTAAGGGCGTAAATTTTTGATTTCACGCCTCACTACCTATTACAGTTTTGAAGGCCATAAAATGCCAAGATGGCACAAAACCCCCACAAATGACCCCATTTTAGAAAGTAGACACCCCAAGCTATTTGCTGAGAGGCATGTTGAGTCCATGGAATATTTTATATTTTGCCACAAGTTGCGGGAAAATTACAAACTTTTTTTTTTTTTTTTTTTTTTTCACAAAGTTGTCACTAAATGATATATTGCTCATGCATGCCATGGGCATATGTGAAATGACACCCCAAAATAAATTCTGCTGCTTCTCCTGAGTACGGGGATACCACATATGTGGGACTTTTTGGGAGCCTAGCCGCGTACGGGGCCCCGAAAACCAAGCACCGCCTTCAGGCTTTCTAAGGGCGTAATTTTTTGAGTTCACTTCTCACTACCTATTACAGTTTTGAAGGCCATAAAATGCCAAGATGGCACAAAACCCCCACAAATGACCCCATTTTAGAAAGTAGACACCCCAAGCTATTTGCTGAGAGGCATGTTGAGTCCATGGAATATTTTATATTTTGCCACAAGTTGCGGGAAAATTACAAACTTTTTTTTTTTTTCACAAAGTTGTCACTAAATGATATATTGCTCACGCATGCCATGGGCATATGTGAAATGACACCCCAAAATAAATTCTGCTGCTTCTCCTGAGTACGGGGATACCACATATGTGGGACTTTTTGGGAGCCTAGCCGCGTACGGGGCCCCAAAACCAAGCACCGCCTTCAGGCTTTCTAAGGGCGTTACAGTTTTGAAGGCCATAAAATGCCAAGATGGCACAAACCCCCCCCCCCCCAAATGACCCCATTTTAGAAAGTAGACACCCCTAAATTTAGGGGTACACTAGTGAGACTAGGTAATAAATGGCGGGTGCCCTGAAACTATAAAAAAATAACTAACCAACCAGCGTCACCTGTAACAGTTATATGGTGATCACTGGTGAAAGGGTTAACTAGGGGGCAATCAGGGGGCTTTATGCGGTAGTATATGGGGGTCCCTGGCGCTATAAAAAGCTGCGGCGAACCTAAATACCTACCTGCCTAACTAGCGTCACCTGTGACACTAATACAGCGATCAGAAAAACGATCGCTTATTAGGCTGGGTTCACACTGGAGCGATGCGGGAACGCCACGAATGCGCGGCGGGTTCCCGCATCGCATGCCTCCCGGCGGCAGTTCACACTGCCCTATGCGAACTGCTGGGAGTGTCAGTGAAATGTTAATGACACCCCCAGATCAGTTCGCATATCGCAGTGCGATCTGCAAACTTGGATCGCATGGTGTGAACACCCATGCGATCCGATTCTGCTGCGGACCAAAAAAAGGGTCCCGTGCGAGTTTGCGGCGGGTGCGGCGGGTGCGACACGAATTCAGCCATACTATCTGTATAGCTGAACTCGAATCGCACAGAGATCGGATGTGATTTGCACTGCAGTGCGGTGCGAATCACATCCGTTCTCATAAACCGCTGCAATGTGAACCCAGCCTTAGTGACACTGGCGACGGGGGGTGATCACGGGGTTAAACCTTTATTGGGGGGGTTAGGGGGGTACCTTAGAACTAAAGGGGGCTAACCCTAACTGCCCTAACAGTTATTAGTCACAAATGACACCTGCCGGGTGATCAGGGGGTTAAACCTTTATTAGGTAATAAATGGCGGGTGCCCTGAAACTATAAAAAAATAACTAACCAACCAGCGTCACCTGTAACAGTTATATGGTGATCAATGGTGAAAGGGTTAACTAGGGGGCAATCAGGGGGCTTTATGCGGTAGTATATGGGGGTCCCTAGCGCTATAAAAAGCTGCGGCGAACCTAAATACCTACCTGCCTAACTAGCGTCACCTGTGACACTAATACGGCGATCAGAAAAATGATCGCTTATTAGGCTGGGTTCACACTGGAGCGATGCGGAAACGCCGCGAATCCGCGGCGGGTTCCCGCATCGCATGCCTCCCGGCGGCAGTTCACACTGCCCTATGCGAACTGCTGGGAGTGTCAGTGAAATGTTACTGACACCCCCAGATCAGTTCGCATATCGCAGTGCGATCTGCAAACTCGGATCGCATGGTGTGAACACCCATGCGATCCGATTCTGCTGCGGGCCAAAAAAAGGGTCCCGTGCGAATTTGCGGCGGGTGCGGCGGGTGTGGCGGGTGCGGCGGGTGCGGCGAATGGCTGAACTCGAATCGCACAGAGATCGGATGTGATTTGCACTGCAGTGCGGTGCGAATCACATTCGTTCTCATAAACCGCTGCAATGTGAACCCAGCCTTAGTGACACTGGCGACGGGGGGTGATCACGGGGTTAAACCTTTATTGGGGGGGTTAGGGGGGTACATTAGAACTAAAGGGGGCTAACCCTAACTGCCCTAACAGTTATTACAGTCACAAATGACACCAATGCAAAAAAAAAAAAAAAAAATGACATTGGTGTCACTGTGACTGGGGGGCAGGGGTAATTGGGGGGGTGATCGGGGGGTAAAGGGGGGGTGTGAGTGTGCCTGGCATGTTCTACTGTGTGTGGGATGTGTTGGTGCAACTCACTGATCCGCTCTCCTCCGTGTCGGAACGAAAAATACCGACACGGAGGAGAGAATACATCACTTCCTCTCCTGTGTTTACATTACAGGAGAGGAAGTGATGTCACCGGGGATTTCCATTCGTCGGGAGCGATCGCGAGGGGGTGGCCATGAATGAATGGCCGTCCCCTCGTCCGGGATCGCTCCCGAACGAAAACCGACCGCCGCAGGCACCGGGCGGGGGCCCGATCGGGCCCCCGACCCGCGGGAGGCAAAGGACGTACATGTATGTGCTTATGCCTGCCCGTGCCATTCTGCCGACGTACATCGGCGTGCGGCGGTCGGCAAGTGGTTAAGAGGTCCATCGCATCAGGTGAGGAGACACCTGATTGGGTACGTGGTGGAAGATTTACTTTAATTGTGGAACCTTAACTGTGGTGGTGTTCTTTCTGGACACACTCTAATTGAATTTTTTTAACCTAGATGGATGATATATGGGACTGTTCTCACATTGTGTTACTTACAACCTAGTTGGATAATATATGGGATTGTTTTCACAATTTTACTTTTTTCTGCACATGATTTATGATAATTATGTAAATTTACTGTATAAGCATTGTTGTTTATATGTGCATTTGAGTCCATATTTGATCATTTTACAAAGAAGCGCTTCACTGTTAGTAGGTAGGCAGAAAAAGTAGTGTAAGTTTTGTTGTGCTAGATCCTAAATCAGTCTCCATTTTGTATGGCACTAGGGTTGGCAAACTAGCTATTGGAGAAATCCTACCATCCCTTTATTCTATCTAATTCAAAGTGCTCATTATACCACTGCTAAATGTTTTTTTTTTACAGCTGCAGTTGGAGGTTCAGGCTGAACAGCCATTTATACAGGAAACAAACAAAACTCTGGACAGCCGCACTCCGGATTAAGTAAAAAATGAAAACGCCATTATTTCTTCAAGTGAAAAAACTACATATCACACGAAACATCACAGCAAAGGGAAAAATAGAACAAAATTGTTGACGCGTTTCACGCTAAAACCAGCGCTTACTCATAGCTAAGCTTTGTTCATTTCCTGTATACTTGGTTTGTGCAATCAGCCTGAACCTGGAACCCCCACCTATCTGGAGAGTTGGTAGCCTGCCGGTGGACTGGCCTGGAGCGGTGAACTTTTGCTTTCTTTGAACAGCCATTTCGTTTGGCCGTTTGACGAACCTCCAAACATACCTAGTTAGAAAACCAGTTTTTGAGGGTCAGAATGACATGTCTGAGAGACTGGCATACCTTCTGTGGATCATAAGGCCCTGTCTGTGCATTAGGATGATCCATCTGAAAGTCAGAAGGACCTGTGTGAGAGTCAGGAGGACCTGTCTGAGAGTCAGGAGGACCTGTCTGAGAGTCAGGAGGACCTGTCTGAGAGTCAGGAGGACCTGTCTGAGGGTTAGGAGACCAGTTTGAGAGTCAGGAAGACCTGTTTGAGATTTTGGAGCACCCTCCTGAGGGTCAGGAGACCTGTTTGAGAGTCAGGAGGACCTGTCTGAGGGTCAGGAGACCTTTTCAGAAGTCAGGTAGACCTGTCTGAGGGTGAGGAGAACCTATCCTCTGTCAGATTATTTTTGCTTTGTCATCTCTCTGCTTTTTGCTGTGTACTTTCTTTACTCCGTTACTTTATTGTTTAGAAATAGAAGCAGACAAATACCTCCTACTTGGCACAGCCAGGAATTATGATTTTTTTATCCGCATCTGTCGGAGTCTGCAAAGCACATTGTGGGGAGATTTGAATTCAGAAAAGGAGAAATATGTCCTTGTTTTCTTTCGGTAAGCAGATGTTCTTCGCTGTTTATCTAGTCTCAGTGAGCACTCACCTCCCATTACGCCCCGTAACGGCAATCTAGGGAAACAAGCAACCGCTCGAGAATGTCACTGGAGCCTTAAAAGTGATGTCTACCTATAATGCCATTAAACATCACCTCAACAAGGGAGCTGCTACCACTACAAAAAGCTTGCTGCAACTCAATAAAGGAGAACTGAATAGTGATGGACGAACTTCCGACGGGACGTTTCGCGAACGCGAAACGCGAACGGACACAAACGTTCGCGAAAACGACCGTTCGCCGCGGGCTCCATTGACTTCAATGGGAGGCGAATTTCGCAAACCTTTAGGTCGAATTTGCGGCCACGGGGTAATTATTAGGGGGTAGCACGTAGTCCCACCACCTGGACAATAGCATAATACATGTATGAGGTGAATTTGGGATCGATAACTACAAGCATTTTTTTTTTATTTGGGAAATTGTTCTGACAATTCAGGACTATGGAGCTAATGAAGGCAATGGAGGAGAGGGAAGGTCAGGGACCAGGGTAGGCAAACAAGAGGGTGCAGGAGATACAGAGCACTGACAGCAGCACCGTAATACAGAGCACTGACATCAGCACCGTGACATACAGCGCTGACAGCAGCTCCGTGACATACAGCGCTGACAGCAGCTCCGTGACATACAGCGCTGACAGCAGCTCCGTGACATACAGCGCTGACAGCAGCTCCGTGACATACAGCGCTGACAGCAGCTCCGTGACATACAGCGCTGACAGCAGCACCGTGACATACAGCGCTGACAGCAGCTCCGTGACATACAGCGCTGACAGCAGCTCCGTGACATACAGCGCTGACAGCAGCTCCGTGACATACAGCACTGACAGCAGCTCCGTGACATACAGCGCTGACAGCAGCTCCGTGACATACAGCGCTGACAGCAGCACCGTGACATACAGCGCTGACAGCAGCTCCGTGACATACAGCGCTGACAGCAGCTCCGTGACATACAGCGCTGACAGCAGCTCCGTGACATACAGCGCTGACAGCAGCTCCGTGACATACAGCGCTGACAGCAGCTCCGTGACATACAGCGCTGACAGCAGCTCCGTGACATACAGCGCTGACAGCAGCTCCGTGACATACAGCGCTGACAGCAGCTCCGTGACATACAGCGCTGACAGCAGCTCCGTGACATACAGCGCTGACAGCAGCTCCGTGACATACAGCGCTGACAGCAGCACCGTAAGCAGCCCCAGGAGGAAGTCAGCACAGCACAGGGATGGTGTGATCCCCTCATAATAAGAACCCCCAGGAGGAAGTCAGCACAGCACAGGGATGGTGGGAGCCCCTCATAATAAGAACACCCAGGAGGAAGTCAGCACAGCACAGGGATGGTGGGAACCCCTCATAATAAGCAGCCCCAGTAGAAATATGACACCGCTCAACCTCTTCAAAGAGGAGGGTAGGGGCATATAGTACGGTGTGCTTTTTTGGGTCAGGGAAGTGAGCCAAATGAATTAAGAAGGTCTGTGTGCTTGATTCCAAAAATTGTTTATAGACATATACATGGTCTACTGATCACATGTGTTGAATTCCTCCGAGATCCATGCCTCATTCATTTTTAGAAATGTGAGGTAGTTAACACTGTGGTGAGCTAGGCGAGTACGCTTATCGGTCACAATCCCCCCTGCTGCGCTGAACGTCCTTTCGGACAGGACACTGGATGAGGGGCAAGCCAACAGTTCGATTGCAAATTGGGCAAGCTCTGGCCAGAGGTCAAGCCTGCCCACCCAGTAGTCTAGGGGTTCATCACTCCTCAGAGCGTCCACATCGGCCGTTAACCCAATGTAGTCGGACACCTGACGGTCTAGGCGTTCCCTGATGCTGGATCCGGATGACACCTGTCGATGGGTCGGCTGAAAGAATGACCTCATATCCGAAGTCACCAACACATCTTCAAACCGGCCTCTTCTTGCAGGCGCTGTTGGATTGGTACCCGCAAATCCTTCTCTGGGAGTGGGAATTGCTCCTCTGCCAGCGCACGCAAAAGCAGAATGCAGCATTTCTCGAAGCAAGGCCTGGAAGTGCTGCATTCTGACAGCCCTCTGCGACGGCGGTAACATTTCCGCCATTTTGTGTTTGTACCGGGGGTCTAAGTACGTTGCCACCCAGTACTGGTCCTTGACCCTCATGCTTTTTATACGGGGGTCCCTATTAAAACACTGGAGCATGAAGGCCCCCATTTGCACTAAAGTGGAAGCGGTGTGGTGGCCTGGCTCCTGCTCATCATCCAGGATAATGTCGTCCTCTTCATTCTCCTCTCCCCATCCTCGCACAACAGGGATCCCAGAAAGGTTTAAAGCATGCTCTTCTTGCTCCTGCTCATCCGCCCCGGCACCATCCTCCTCTGACTCCTCATCAGACTCCTGTTGTTGACTTGTCTCAGATAGAGTAGCCCCCCCTGGGAATTCATCCAGCATTGCGACTTCCTCATCTTCCCGCTCCTGCTCCTCCACAGCCTGATCAATGACACGACGCAATGCACGCTCCAGAAAGAAGGCATAAGGTACCATGTCACTGATGGCGCCATGGCTGCGACTGACCAGTTTGGTGATCTCCTCAAATGGCCGCAGAAGTCTGCATGTGTCGCGCATGAGCAGCCACTGGCGCGGTGAAAAAAAACCCAGCTCCCCAGAACCGTTTCTTTCGCAGAGTTCATACAGGTAGACGTTAACTGCACGTTTCTGCTGGAGCAGCCTATCAAGCATATAGAAGGTTGAGTTCCATCGCGTCGGGCAATCGCAAATAAGACGTCTGACCGGCAGATGGTGTCGCCGCTGAATGTCAGCAAGGCGAGCCATGGCCGTGTAAGATCTTCTGAAATGGGCCGAGATTTTCCTTGCCTGCCGCAAGATGTCCTGGACCCCAGGGTATTTGACAAGGAATCGCTGCACGACCAAGTTTAAGACGTGTGCCATGCACGGCACGTGCGTGATTTTGCCCTGTTTCAATGCGCTAAGCAGATTGGCACCGTTGTCACACACCACTTTACCAACTGTCAAATTGAGCGGTGTTAGCCACTCATCTGCCTGTGAACGCAAAGCTGAAAGGAGTGCCGGGCCAGTGTGGCTCTTTGCTTCCAGGCACAACAGACGCAGCACGGCATGGCAACGTCTCACCTGGCATGTGGAATAGGTTCTGGGGAGCTTGGGCGGTGCAGTGGAAGAGACGCTAGCAGCGGAAAAGGAGGAGGCAGCTGAGGAGGAGAGGGAGGAGGATGGAGTAGGAGGAGGAGAAGAAGAGTCAGGCCTGCATGCAATCCGTGGCGGTAAAACCAAATCTACACGGGTGCCACGGGTTACATGCTTGACGGCCGTCAGAAGGTTCACCCAGTGGGCAGTAAAACTGATATACCTTCCCTGCCCGTGTTTGCTAGACCACGTGTCTGTGGTCAGATGTATCTTGGCACCGACACTGTGTGCCAGAGATACATTCACTTGCCGCTGAACATGGCCATATAGCTCTGGGATGCCCTTCTCTGAGAAATACTTCCTTCCTGGGACCTTCCATTGTGGTGTTCCAATGGCCACAAATTTGCGAAAGGCCTCCGAGTCCACCAGTTTATATGGCAGTAGTTGGCGGGCTATGAGTTCTGACAAGCCAGCCGCCAACCGTTGGGCAAGAGGGTTATCCGGCGTCATCATTTTTTTACGCTCAAACATTAGGCCCACGGAAGCCTGCCTTTTTGCAGAAAAATGTGAGCTTGGCGTGATGGAAGGTGGAGTGGAGGACAATTGTGAGGAGAGAGGAGAAGGAGAAGTAGAAGACGAGGCTGGACGGTGAGAGCCTGCAGTGTGGCTTTGTGTGTTCCGTTGCTCCCACTGGGCTCGGTGATGGCTGCTCATGTGCCTTCTTAAGGCGGTCGTCCCTAGGTGAGTATTGGGCTTACCGCGACTAACGCGTTGACTGCAAAGATTGCAGATGGCAACGCTATTGTCAGCAGCGGACACGTTAAAAAAAGCCCACACTGCGGAGCCATGTGCCGGTGTCCTGGGAGCGCCAGATGTGACCGTACATGGTCGATGACTCGCTCCTGATACATTTGCAGTCTGCTTTGTCCCTGCTGTGCAATGTAAGTCATTGCTGCTTCTCCTCCCTATCTGCTGGTCCATATCTCCCTCTGAACTCCCCTCCTCTTCCTCTCTTGTGGGCACCCACGTGACATCACTAGACACGTCATCATCAACGTCACCTTCCCCACCGCTATAAGTAGAGTAGGCAGCAACACCGGGGACCAACCTCCTCCTTGGGCTGATCTGGGTACTGGCGTCAGACTGCTGAGTAGCGCTTGTTGCTACCTCCTCTTCCTGATCCAATACCAAGAGTGGCTGCGCATCAGAAATGTCCTCTTGATATGGATCGGAAAATAATTCCAGTGACTCAAGCGGAAGGTATGTGGTGGTGGTGGTGGTGGTCGTGTTGTTGGTGGTAGTGTCTTTGGGGGTGCACATAGCAGAGAGTGAAGAAGAGGGTGCAGATCGAGAGGATGAGGAGGGTGCAGAAGAGTAAGGCTGAGCGAGCCACTCAACCAAGTCTGGTGCATCCTTTAAAGTAATTGAACGCACCTTCTGCAACTTCCCACTTTGGCTCAAGCCTGTTGCTCCTGCCCTACCCCTACCACCCCTGCGGAAGGGCCTGCCTCTTCCTCTGCATGTCATTTTTTAAATGACCCTGTGACAAAACTCTTAGTCCCTATACCGCTGAAGGACTGCTGCAGTATAGGGCAGCGGTCAGCAGTAGTGCACGGCAACCCTATGTATTGTGGACCGATAGCGGTCCTTACAGAACAGCAGACTGTACTGCACTCAGGCCTATGTACCGTAGCACCCTATACCAAGTTACCAGTCCTTATAAGAACTTTTGTGGACCAAGCAGGTTGTGTATTAGTGTTTAGCAGACTGTACGTCAGTCCCTATACCGCTGAAGGACTGCTGCAGTATAGGGCAGCGGTCAGCAGTGGTGCACGTCAACCCTATCTATTGTGGACCGATAGCGGTCCTTACAGAACAGCAGACTGTACCGCACTCAAGCCTATGTACCGTAGCACCCTATACCAAGTTACCAGTCCTTATAAGAACTTTTGTGGAACAAGCAGGTTGTGTGTTAGTGATTAGCAGACTGTACGTCAGTCCCTATACCAATGAAGGACTGCTGCAGTATAGGGCAGCGGTCAGCAGTAGTGCACGGCAACCCTATGTATTGTGGACCGATAGCGGTCCTTACAGAACAGCAGACTGTAACGCACTCAGGCCTATGTACCGTAGCACCCTATACCAAGTTACCAGTCCTTATAAGAACTTTTGTGGACCAAGCAGGTTGTGTGTTAGTGATTAGCAGACTGTACGTCAGTCCCTATACCAATGAAGGACTGCTGCAGTATAGGGCAGCGGTCAGCAGTAGTGCACGGCAACCCTATGTATTGTGGACCGATAGCGGTCCTTACAGAACAGCAGACTGTAACGCACTCAGGCCTATGTACCGTAGCACCCTATACCAAGTTACCAGTCCTTATAAGAACTTTTGTGGACCAAGCAGGTTGTGTGTTAGTGATTAGCAGACTGTACGTCAGTCCCTATACCAATGAAGGACTGCTGCAGTATAGGGCAGCGGTCAGCAGTAGTGCACGGCAACCCTATGTATTGTGGACCGATAGCGGTCCTTACAGAACAGCAGACTGTACTGCACTCAGGCCTATGTACCGTAGCACCCTATACCAAGTTACCAGTCCTTATAAAAACTTTTGTGGACCAAGCAGGTTGTGTGTTAGTGTTTAGCAGACTGTGCGTCAGTCCCTATACCGCTGAAGGACTGCTGCAGTATAGGGCAGCGGTCAGCAGTAGTGCACGGCAACCCTATGTATTGTGGACCGATAGCGGTCCTTACAGAACAGCAGACTGTAACGCACTCAGGCCTATGTACCGTAGCACCCTATACCAAGTTACCAGTCCTTATAAGAACTTTTGTGGACCAAGCAGGTTGTGTGTTAGTGATTAGCAGACTGTACGTCAGTCCCTATACCAATGAAGGACTGCTGCAGTATAGGGCAGCGGTCAGCAGTAGTGCACGGCAACCCTATGTATTGTGGACCGATAGCGGTCCTTACAGAACAGCAGACTGTAACGCACTCAGGCCTATGTACCGTAGCACCCTATACCAAGTTACCAGTCCTTATAAAAACTTTTGTGGACCAAGCAGGTTGTGTGTTAGTGTTTAGCAGACTGTGCGTCAGTCCCTATACCGCTGAAGGACTGCTGCAGTATAGGGCAGCGGTCAGCAGTAGTGCACGGCAACCCTATGTATTGTGGACCGATAGCGGTCCTTACAGAACAGCAGACTGTAACGCACTCAGGCCTATGTACCGTAGCACCCTATACCAAGTTACCAGTCCTTATAAGAACTTTTGTGGACCAAGCAGGTTGTGTGTTAGTGATTAGCAGACTGTACGTCAGTCCCTATACCAATGAAGGACTGCTGCAGTATAGGGCAGCGGTCAGCAGTAGTGCACGGCAACCCTATGTATTGTGGACCGATAGCGGTCCTTACAGAACAGCAGACTGTAACGCACTCAGGCCTATGTACCGTAGCACCCTATACCAAGTTACCAGTCCTTATAAGAACTTTTGTGGACCAAGCAGGTTGTGTGTTAGTGATTAGCAGACTGTACGTCAGTCCCTATACCAATGAAGGACTGCTGCAGTATAGGGCAGCGGTCAGCAGTAGTGCACGGCAACCCTATGTATTGTGGACCGATAGCGGTCCTTACAGAACAGCAGACTGTAACGCACTCAGGCCTATGTACCGTAGCACCCTATACCAAGTTACCAGTCCTTATAAGAACTTTTGTGGACCAAGCAGGTTGTGTGTTAGTGATTAGCAGACTGTACGTCAGTCCCTATACCAATGAAGGACTGCTGCAGTATAGGGCAGCGGTCAGCAGTAGTGCACGGCAACCCTATGTATTGTGGACCGATAGCGGTCCTTACAGAACAGCAGACTGTACTGCACTCAGGCCTATGTACCGTAGCACCCTATACCAAGTTACCAGTCCTTATAAAAACTTTTGTGGACCAAGCAGGTTGTGTGTTAGTGTTTAGCAGACTGTGCGTCAGTCCCTATACCGCTGAAGGACTGCTGCAGTATAGGGCAGCGGTCAGCAGTAGTGCACGGCAACCCTATGTATTGTGGACCGATAGCGGTCCTTACAGAACAGCAGACTGTAACGCACTCAGGCCTATGTACCGTAGCACCCTATACCAAGTTACCAGTCCTTATAAGAACTTTTGTGGACCAAGCAGGTTGTGTGTTAGTGATTAGCAGACTGTACGTCAGTCCCTATACCAATGAAGGACTGCTGCAGTATAGGGCAGCGGTCAGCAGTAGTGCACGGCAACCCTATGTATTGTGGACCGATAGCGGTCCTTACAGAACAGCAGACTGTACTGCACTCAGGCCTATGTACCGTAGCACCCTATACCAAGTTACCAGTCCTTATAAGAACTTTTGTGGACCAAGCAGGTTGTGTGTTAGTGATTAGCAGACTGTACGTCAGTCCCTATACCAATGAAGGACTGCTGCAGTATAGGGCAGCGGTCAGCAGTAGTGCACGGCAACCCTATGTATTGTGGACCGATAGCGGTCCTTACAGAACAGCAGACTGTACTGCACTCAGGCCTATGTACCGTAGCACCCTATACCAAGTTACCAGTCCTTATAAGAACTTTTGTGGACCAAGCAGGTTGTGTATTAGTGTTTAGCAGACTGTGCGTCAGTCCCTATACCGCTGAAGGACTGCTGCAGTATAGGGCAGCGGTCAGCAGTAGTGCACGGCAACCCTATGTATTGTGGACCGATAGCGGTCCTTACAGAACAGCAGACTGTACCGCACCCAAGCCTATGTACCGTAGCACCCTAGACAGACCAAGTTACCAGTCCTGATAAAGAGCTTTGTGGAACAAGTGAGTTGTGAATGATTAGCAGACTGCAGCAGAAGGGCAGCAGTCAAGTATAATATTCTTTCTATATTTGGAAGAAAGAATATTATACGTGTACAAGCCTATTACCGTACCACTGATACCAGTCCTGAAAAGAACCTTTGTGGAACTAATAGTAACAGCAAGTCTTTAAAATTATCCTCACTGCCTGACACACTGCTTCCTGCCTGTCCCTATACAAATTGGCAAAAAAGAGTAGGCTGGAACGATTAGCTGGAACAGCTCTTTTGTGGACCTGATAGTAACAGCTAATGATGATGATGATGATGATGATGAAGAAAGACTAATCTGGCTGAGCTGTCCCTAAAATAGCAGCATACAGCGCTCTGTCCCTTTATCTAAACTGACAAAAGAAACTCAGGCTGCTGACCTAACACCTATACCAGTCCTGAAAAGAACTTTTGTGTACCAAATAGCTAGCGTTTTCTCTGTCCCTACTCCACACAGGATCCTTTCCCTACAGTGACAGAAGAAAGAATGTAAAATGGCCACCGGATCGGGTGTATTTATAGGTTAGGGGGAATGTCCAAGTGTCCATGAGCTGTCATGTCTCAATTGGTTGTCCTGTAACACATGATAAACGTGTCACGAAAGGTTAAAGTTCTTGTATACATTAAACACGTAAGTCCGCCGGGGCGAACGACGGAAAAAGGCGTTCGAACCCGCGGACGGCGAAAGTCGGAAATTCGCCGCGAAACGACCGCCGGGCGAACCGTTCGGCCATCACTAGAACTGAAGTTTTATTAAAAATTGATATAACAAATATTGAAAATTTTATGTTATTAAAAATGACCTCTCTATTCCAATTTGCAGACACTCTATTTTTTTTTTTTTTTTACAACTGACAAAAAGAAAAAAAGATCTTATTCTTTCAGCCATGCTGACAATATTCAGCTGTAGTGATGATTTTCTTTTTTTTTCAGATCCTGCTTGGTAAGAAGTTTGTTTGCCTGCCGAACTTTGTTATGGAGACCTGCATATCCTTATTTCTGGAGTACCTTTTATTTTAGACATGTGACCGTGTAGCACTCACCCTTGGAGAAGCTGTTGGATATTGATGGGCTCTCTTCAGGGCCGAGACAAGGGGTGGGCAGGAGGGACAGCCGCCCAAGGCGCAGCAGTGGGTGAGGGTGCACCCTGACCACACGCAAGCTACAGATTAGTGGCTAGCAACCAGGAGCCACAGTTTTATGTCTTTGCTGGCCACTACTGATGTCACACTGTACTCTAACATACCTGTCCTTCAGTCCACCCCATCTGCCCACAGCTGATAGAAAACAAAAAAAAAACACAGTATATGTACAACTGCCTTCTAGCCAAAAGAAAGCAAGGGATTGGCCTTGTAGGGACAGTGCACACTCCATGCCAGCCATGGCCAGTTGGAGCAAAGGGACAAATGGGGCCACCAATGGTATACCCGTCCTTAGGCATGAATTAGGAAGGGGGCACAGTTCTGAATCCTCGCCCTGAGCAATCGACAAAACCGTCCCAGTACTGGTTCTCTGACCCTTTCTAATGGTGACCCGCTTTCAGAACCATGGTACACCCATTCTTAGGCATGCATTATGAAGGGGGCATAGTTCTGAATTCTTGCCCTGGACGACCTACAAACACGTCCCGGCACTGGCTCTATAACCCTTCCTAATGGTGACCCTCTATCAGTATCATGGTACACCCATTCTTAGGCATGCTTTAGGGAGGGGGCACAGTTCTAAATCCTTGCTCTGGACGAATGACGAACCCATCCCAGTACTGGCTCTCGGACCCTTCCTAATGGTGACCCCCTTTCAGAATCAGGCTTCATTTTCTTTAGTTTTAAAGGGTTATTTGCTTAATAACTTGTGGAGACATCTAACAGACAGAGCTGGAGAGACCTCAGGAGACCAGGATTGACCCTATATTATATGTTTAACCCTGGTTGACCTTATATTATATATTTTTTCACTTAATACTACTGCATAACATGTTATTTATTGCATTTTTGCTTCCCCTCTCTCCAGCCCTGTCTGTTAGATGTCCTCATGCTTGCCCTCCAGGGAATCCGAGGCATGGCATGTGTATATTTGGGTTTTGTGGCACTTATGTGAGTAGACGTGTATTTCCTTTCGTTATGATTTGTTTTTCGGACGAAAATTTCATTTTTTGGACATTTTTGAGTTGAGCCTATTTAGGGTAAGAAGAGAACTTTGAATTTTGGCAGGTCGATCTCTTTGTTGGAGCAACCAGACAATGACATAGGAAGCCAAGCTATCTCTGCAAACCGGGCTTCACATATAACTAAAATATTATTTTTCATTGGACTGGGCCTTGGATGAAGAGACCAAAACACATTTGCGTCAGACTATAATCCTTCTCACTCTCCATATATCAGAACATTGGGGGGGTCCACGCAAGTCTATAATCCGCATTACTCTATCTACAATCCTCCTGTTGCCCTGTACAGTTATGAATAATGCACAGACTCCAATTCCAGAGATTTCATTTATGGGGGATTTACTTAACGTTGTGATTTTACACTGGGGGAATACAATGAAGATGTTGTAAGACAGCCACGAGCGTATGTAATGGGATGATTGTGCCGGGAGGGGATTCAGTACTGCGAATGTGTCATTGGATAATTCTCCAGCCTTGGGGTTCACAAATGTTCCCAACGTGAGTTCCAGGTGGAGTCCAGTTGTACAAAAAAGAATCCATTTAAATATTTCAGCAACATTTAAGACTTTCTGGATCAGACATTTGATGGTGTATTCTGGCAGATGCCGGGTAGTTCTGTTTCTAATAAGTTGGTGAAGTTCTCCCTGTCCTCCTGGAAGGTCTCTTTATAATTCTTCTGTCTCCGGCTTTATTTGTTTTTTATTGCTGTGGCTGAGATGATGAACAGTTATCAGTAAGTAAGCCAGCGCAGGTCAGGGGAAGCCAAGTGCTGGTTGAGATTTGGAAATGTAGAACTGATATCTGGGATATTCTTGTTTAACCACTTGACCTCCAGAAGGTTTTACTCCCTTCATGGCCAGAGCATTTTGAATTTTTTTTAAAATATGCTTTGCAGCACTGTGCTACTTTAATTGGCAATTGCGCGATCAAGCAACACTTTACACAAACACAATTTATATCATTTTTTCCACATAAATAGAGCTTTCTTTTGGTGGTATTTGATCACCACTGTGTATTTTTTTGTGATATAAATGAAAAAGATGGACAATTAAAAAAAATATATTTTTTTTTTCTCTGTTACAAAATGTATCTAATAAAAAAACTGAAAAACTCAAATTTCTTCATGAATTTAGGCCATAATGTATTCTCCTACATGTCTTATCTCAAGTGTAGTATATATTATTTGGTTTGCATAAAAGTTAAAGTGTCTGGTATAGATACTGGAATATATATATATATATATATATATATATATAATATATATATATATATAATTTTAGAAGGCCAGTATGGTAGCCTGAATTTATGGGAGGAGTCCGGTGGGTATTTAAGCTGGCCACTCGCCCTTGCTCTCTGTCGGTTCCAGTGCGCGTTTCGTTACGTCACCAGGCCGACTCTTCATCTCACTGCATGTTTATGAGTCTGTTGTTCTGAGTACAGTATGTTGCGGTTGCCTATTCGTGGTTTGTTGTTCAAAGTCTTGCTCGCTGTCACAGGTAGGATTCATTATGCCCCTTGACATATCACTTTCAACCAGCTCGTTTCTCGTTTTGTTGCCCATTCCTTGTTCAGTTCTGCCATGGAGCTTACGAATCGTTTGTAGGCCTCCAGTACACAGTAGTCACAGGAAAAACTAAAGAGCTGCGCCAAATACAATAAATACTGAAAAAATATATAATTATAAACAATTGTTTCATGCAATCAAAAAATTATAACCAATAGTTTCAAATATTCATAATGTCCCCATCGGTTAAATATCATTTGTAGAAGATGACATCCAAATAGTGACAGTTCATTCACAAAAAAGGGGTTACAGAAAAACAAAAAAACAAAATCCTCTCTGGTAATTCTTATTAAAACACCACGGTGATTCCACACATAAGAAGTGAACAGATGCCCAACCACCGAGATGCAAACGTGCTTACCAGACGGCAAAGCGTAAGGAACATTCAAATGTAAGTCTTTTGCATCCTTAACATTAGACCAGGAACTAGGGATCACCCTGGAATGGGACCTCTAAAACGTCACTCAGATCTCGCAGACTTCGCACTCCAAACATCAGCTAGATATTTCACTAGTGGTAATTGAAAAAGTTTGTGTTTGTCCCTTTGGATAATTGTACATGAACTTTCATGATCGGCTCCCGAAAGCTGTCTGCTCACAATCTCGCGATCACGCGAGGCATATCTGTGAACCTGAAGAACGCTAATGACAACCTGGAGTCACAGGCCCTTCCCTGTTTCTTCTCCGATTCACAACGGATACATGGCACACTTACCACAGTTGCATCAGCAGCACTGCGGTTCACATCGGACACATCCCACAGCAATACATACCGCTCACCCCCATACCCCACTAACGATTAGTTGTCTCTCTAGCCGGTCCATATCACTTCAGGCCATACGCATCACACCGATTCGAGCCAAAATCGCCTTGGCGGCACAAAACGATTCACTCGCATCCCACGCACTGATCGTAGCAGTTCTTGCCATACCCTACCTTCATTACTCATATCATTGTGCTGACCGTTTTGGATCGTGTCAGCAGCTATATGCATCATTCAAACCAAACCTAGTCGCACCAGAGGCATAACAGTTTGCATCACTTGCACCCCACGCACTGATTCGTAGCGGTTCATACTGTATGATTTGTTTTCATGTTATTGTTCTGACCGATTCCGATCGTGTCAGCAGCCACATGCACCACACTCCAAACCGAACCTAGTTGCACGAGCGGCACAGTGGTTCGCATCACTCGCATCCCATGTACGATTTATAGCAGTTCGTACCATACCCTACGATTTGTTATTCACATTGTTGTTCTGACCTTTTCGGATCCTATCAGCAGCTACATGCATCACATTCCTAACTGAACCTAGTTGCACCATTGGCACACCGCTTCGCTTTACTCGCATCCCACGCACCGATTGTAGTGGTTCATACCATACCCTATCTTCGTTATTCATATGAGTCTGCTGACCGATTCAGATTGTATCAGCAGCTACATGCATCATACTCCTAACCTAACCTAGTTGCACCAGTGGCACAACGTTTCGCATCACTCGCATCCCACGCACTAATTCGTAGCGGTTCGTACCATACCCTACAATTGGTTATTCACATGGTTGTTCTGACCGATTCGGATCGTGTCAGCGGCTACATGCATCACACTCCAATCCAAACCTAATCACATCAGCAGCACAACGGTTCGCATCACAAGTATTCTGCACTCAACTCGTTAGGCCGCGTACACACGCGGGGACTGTTCGCTCAACTTTGTCCGTCAAACAGTTTCAGCGGACAGTCCGCTCAAAATTAGCATGGACGGACTTGCCCACACACGACGAATGAACAGTCCGCTGAAACTGTGCGCGATGACGTGAACGGCACGTACGACGGGACGAAAAATACGACGTCCTATACACTGCAATGCAAACTTCGGCGTGTAAATCCTTTCTGAGCATGCGCGGAACTTAGTTTGACGAACAAGCCTACACACGAGGGGACTGTTCGCTGAAACAGAGTTTCAGCGGACAGTTTTTCGGAATTTCCGAAAAACTTTGTTCAGCAGACTGTCCGCTGAAACTGTCCGCTGAAAGCCCACACACGAGCGGACTGTCCGCCGAAACACTGTTCAGCGGACAAAGTTGAGCGAACAGTCCCCGCGTGTGTACGCGGCCTTACACTCCCGATCATAAATCTACGATTTGTTACGTATGCCATGTTTCTCAGTTCATTCCTACACATACTATTTCTGGTATCTTTTTCTTTTCGCCTATCAGTAGGTTACATTTGTTGCAATCATTGCAAGAAAAAGCATCAGCAATCGCTGCAAAACCCGTATCTCAGCATATACCCATTGCATTTGCTACAAATATGCTTCTTAGCATACACTCCTTGCAATCGCTGCAAGCACACATCTCAGCAGTTACCCATTTGCTACACCCAGGGCCGCTGATAGAAATCATGGGGCCCCGTACAGCCTATCTGACGGGGCCCCCTTTAGCTCCACCCTGGCCCCGCCCCTGGTCCCTCATTTAGCCCCACCCCTGGCCCCACCCATTACCCCTCCCCAGACCCCGCCTTGAAACAAAGTGTGGGTTTGTCTACAAGTGATATTTGTTTTTCTCCAGTCAGTTATAGTTTTGATTATCCAAAAGAAATACTGTTTTCAGATGAGAACATACCTCTTTAATATCTATATGTAATACAAGCCATTAATGAATAAATAAAATGGTATTTTGGAGAGTATTGGCAGGGTAAGTATTGCAGAGTATTGGCAGGGTAAGTATTGCAGAGTATTGGCAGGGTAAGTATTGCAGAGTATTGCCAGGGTATTGGCGGGGTATGTATTGCAGAGTATTGGCGGGGTATGTATTGCAGAGTATTGGCAGGGTAAGTATTGCAGAGTATTGCCAGGGTATTGGCGGGGTATGTATTGCAGAGTATTGGCGGGGTATGTATTGCAGAGTATTGGCGGGGTATATATTGCAGAGTATTGGCGGGGTAAGTATTGCAGAGTATTGGCGGGGTAAGTATTGCAGAGTATTGGCGGGGTAAGTATTGCAGAGTATTGGCAGGGTAAGTATTGCAGAGTATTGGCAGGGTAAGTATTGCAGAGTATTGGCAGGGTAAGTATTGCAGAGTATTGGCGGGGTATTGGCGGGTATGTATTGCAGAGTATTGGCGGGGTATGTATTGCAGAGTATTGGCGGGGTATGTATTGCAGAGTATTGGCGGGGTATGTATTGCAGAGTATTGGCGGGGTAAGTATTGCAGAGTATTGGCGGGGTAAGTATTGCAGAGTATTGGCAGGGTAAGTATTGCAGAGTATTGGCAGGGTAAGTATTGCAGGGTATTGGCAGAGTAAATATTGCAGAGCATTGGCAGAGTATTGGCAGGGTAAGTATTGCAGAGTATTGGCAGGGTAGGTATAAAGTATTGCAGAGTATTGGCAGAGTATGTATTGCAGAGTATTGGCAGGGTATGTATTGCAGAGTATTGGCAGGGTAAGTATTGCAGAGTATTGCCAGGGTATTGGCGGGGTATGTATTGCAGAATATTGGCGGGGTATGTATTGCAGAGTATTGGCAGGGTAAGTATTGCAGAGTATTGCCAGGGTATTGGCGGGGTATGTATTGCAGAGTATTGGCGGGGTATGTATTGCAGAGTATTGGCGGGGTAAGTATTGCAGAGTATTGGAGGGGTAAGTATTGCAGAGTATTGGCAGGGTAAGTATTGCAGAGTATTGGCAGGGTAAGTATTGCAGAGTATTGCCAGGGTATTGGCGGGGTATGTATTGCAGAGTATTGGCGGGGTATGTATTGCAGAGTATTGGCAGGGTAAGTATTGCAGAGTATTGCCAGGGTATTGGCGGGGTATTGGCGGGGTATGTATTGCAGAGTATTGGCGGGGTATGTATTGCAGAGTATTGGCGGGGTAAGTATTGCAGAGTATTGGCGGGGTAAGTATTGCAGGGTATTGGCAGGGTAAGTATTGCAGAGTATTGGCAGGGTAAGTATTGCAGGGTATTGGCAGAGTAAGTATTGCAGAGCATTGGCAGAGTATTGGCAGGGTAAGTATTGCAGAGTATTGGCAGGGTAGGTATAAAGTATTGCAGAGTATTGGCAGAGTATGTATTGCAGAGTATTGGCAGGGTATGTATTGGCAGGGTATGTATTGCAGAGTATGTATTGCAGAGTATTGCAGAGTATGTATTGCAGAGTATGTATTGCAGAGTATATATTGCAGAGTATGTATTGCAGAGTATGTATTGCAGAGTATGTATTGCAGAGTATGTATTGCAGAGTATGTATTGCAGAGTATGTATTGCAGAGTATGTATTGCAGAGTATGTATTGCAGAGTATGTATTGCAGAGTATGTATTGCAGAGTATATATTGCAGAGTATGTATTGCAGAGTATGTATTGCAGAGTATGTATTGCAGAGTATATATTGCAGAGTATATATTGCAGAGTATTGCAGAGTATGTATTGCAGAGTATTGCAGAGTATTGCAGATTATGCATTGCAGAGTATTTGCAGAGTAGTAGTAGATGTTGAACTTCAAGCATACACCTCACCTGTGTAATTGTTAGCTCCAGCAGGGCAGCAGAGATCACTTCCTCCCTCTTCTTGAGTGTCCACAATAGCTCGATCGCCGGCCCCTGCACTCTGTGCTCCTCTCACTCTGCTACTTCTTCTCACGCGGAGAGAGAGAGAGAGGAATATCACTCCGCAACACCATAGGGTCTGGACTTGTGCTGTGTGCGGAGCAGGAGGAGCGGGCGCAGAAGGCGTATTCTTCCGCACCCGAAATACAACAAATAGTCCCTCCCCTGCAGCCTCATACAGCACAGACTAATCACATCTAATAAAAAAAAAACCTTACCGAACGGGGGTGGGGTTGTGCGGACGATGATCGGTGGAGGAGAATCTTTTTTTTTTTTTTACTTTGCAGTTCAGGTTGCCCGGGCCCCCCTGCTGGTCAGGGCCGGTACAGCAGGGCCAGTTGTACTGGCCTGTCAGCGGCCCTGGCTACACCACAAATATGCTTCTCAGTCTAAAACTCCTGCAAACGCTGAAAGCACGCATCTCAACATAACTTCTTGCAAATCGCTGCAAGTGCACTCAGTGGCACTCACACAGCCACATTTTATTTTAGTGGCACTTAATCGGCCACTTGTCTTCAGTAGCATTCATATGAGCCACTCATTATTTTCCTCTGTCTTTCTCCCTGAGGTCAGTCGAGTTCAGGTGCCATCCTGTACCAGGTTGGATGTTATTTCCCAGAAAAAAGAAAAAAAAACAATCATTGCATCGTCACTAGGGCCAGTCAAACACAAAGAGGGCACAAAAGGGGAATTGAAAAAAAAATAAAAATCTCTCGCCTCACTACAGGTATTCCCAGTCGTCCGAGTTCGATCCTAACCAGGAGGACCTCGCTACTAGAGTGTCAGTCAGGTGTGTAGTACACAGGTTTCTACATCACATCACTCTGGAGCACTCTTGCACTATATTGTTAGTTCACATATATCATTGGACGTACTCTTCAGGCGTTAGTTTCTGTCACATATGTTTATACATGACACTCTATTTTCGAAGGACACCCTTCAGTGTCCATCAGTGCTGCATATCAATGCCCATCAGTGCTGTATATCAGTGTCCATAAGTGCTGCCAATCAGAGCCCATCACTGCTGTCTATCAGTGCCCATAAGTGCTGCTAATCAGTGCCCATCAGTGCCGTCTATTAGTGCTGAATAGGGATTGCATGTTTGACTTGAACACCAGCTGTTCGCCCGTTCGGCGAAGCCAGAAATCTGTGGGCCGTTCACACCATATTAGTGTGGTGCTCACGGCCCACAATGCACTGCGCCATCGCAGTGCATTGCTGGCTCTTGATTGGCCAAGCATGCACTGTGAACCCACATGCTTGGCCAATCACAGCGCCGGCAGTGAGGAGAGTCATAATTCGCCACAGGCATGATGCCTGTGGCCAATTATAGCTCAGGGGGGTTTAGTACACGCCCCACACTATATAAGGTCGCCAGCGCGACGGCCTTTTGTAGTGTGTTGCGGCAGTCTGGGAAAGAGGACGATAGGCAGGGACAGTGTCTTTATTGCTTGGGAACCTAGCACTTGTTCAGTGGGTGTTGTGTGCCTCCTGAACAGTATACACCTGAAGCTACCCTTTATTACTGGTGTTCTGTTTCTGTAATACAGGCATCTGCAGAAGTTAGAGTGGGTGTTGTGTGCCTCCTACACAGTATACACCTGAAGATACCCCCTATTGCTGGTGTTCTGTTTCTGTAATACAGACATCTGCAGAAGTTAAAGTGGGTGTTGTGTGCCTCCTGCACTGTATACACCTGAAGCTACCCTTTCTTACTAGTGTTCTATTTCTGTAATACAAACAAGGGAGAGGGTATGACAGGGCCACGGGAATTTGTTGTGCCACATCCTAAAACATAACGAAAAAGAAGAAAGGGTCCCCTGGGGGTGGACTTTTAAGGCACGTACAAACTATAATGATATACAAATTATTTTATTACATAAAACAAACAAAAAACAATTTAGTATACAGTATACATTAAAAAGTACTCCAACAGGTATGTATACAACCAGTATTGATGCTGTGTTTGATTACGTCGTATCATTCATTTGAACAAAATCACCCTACGTGTGTAAATACAAAGTTTTTGTAGAATCTGATAAATAGCAAGGGACAAGGTGTCACAATTAAATAATATCTAGGCAGGGAGTGGCACACAGATGCGACAAATAGTTGAACACACAGGCAAGGTTTAGAAATACTTACAATACTGCTAACAGGTATGGCAATAGCCGCTGGGCACCATTTGATAAAAACAAGTAATTATACAGGACCATATAGGTGTGTTTAACTCCGCCAGTGCTCGAGGTACATCCCCCAGTCTGTCTATACTCCAGTAGAGATTGTAGAAGTCATGCAGAAATAATGTGAAGAGAAACCTGCAGTCCCCTCTTGGGGAAGAAGTTCATATGAACTGGAACTTTAATAGTTGTTTTACCCAGAACTACTCCTGAATAGAAAAGAAAAAAAACACAGAGCAAGAAAAGAAAAAAAAAAAAAAATCAAAATAGTAAATTATTTTTTTTTTTTAATAAAGGTAAGGGGATAAAAGAATAATAATGATAACTAGGGTGGGGTAAGATGAAAATAAATATGTATAAATGAAAACTGAAAATTCATATAGCGGTAATTAGATGTCTTTTCCAAGGGAGAAAGTTGATCGCTTATAAATGGCAGAGGAAAGAAGCACCCACAGTAAAAGAATGGATGGAAATAGTTAAAGATACGATAAAGAAAGGGGAATATATATATAGGAAAAGAGGTAACTATGGGAAATTTGTAAGAATATGGGGAAAGTGGTGCGAGAGGTGAGCAAGAGCGAAAGGGGTGTAAGGTGTATGGATGGAGGAGAGTGTGAACAAGGGGTGGGGGGGGGGGGGGGAGAGATAAATGAAAGAAGACCATTCAACTATGTTTTTTTTTTTATTTATTTTTTTATTTTTTTATTTTTCTCGGTATGTTTTGATATAGTTGTGTATTTAGTACTCCCGGGTGGGGGTGTTGGGGGTGTAGTGGGCCGGTGGGGAGGGAGGGTGCGGGTGGGGATGTATGTTTTGGGAAATCATTGTATATTTTGTGGTTGTATCTTTTAACTTGAATAAAAATAAAAAGAAGAGTTTGATAAAAAAAAAAAAAAGAAAACTGAAAATTAAACATTGGGCAATACTGAAAAAACAAGTAAAATAAAATGAAATTAAATAAAAATAATTTAAAAAGATATTATTTAATTGTGACACCTTGTCCCTTGCTATTTATCAGATTCTACAAAAACGTTGTATTTACACACCCCTTAAGAAGGACATGCTTTTTCAAGCTCCGAAACGCGTAGGGTAATTTTGTTCAAATGAATGATACGACGTAATCAAACATAGCATCAATACTGGTTGTATACATACCTGTTGGAGTACTTTTTAATGTATACTGTATACTAAATTGTTTTTTGTTTGTTTTATGTAATAAAATAATTTGTATATCATTATAGTTTGTACGTGCCTTAAAAGTCCACCCCCAGGGGACCCTTTCTTCTTTTTCGTTATTTCTGTAATACAGGCATCTGCAGAAGTTAGAGTGGGTGTTGTGTGCCTCCTACACAGTATACACCTGAAGCTACCCTTTATTGCTGGTGTTCTGTTTCTGTAATACAGGCATCTGCAGAAGTTAGAGTGGGTTTTGTGTGCCTCCTGCACAGTATACACCCGAAGATACCCCTTATTGTTGGTGTTCTGTTTCGGTAATACAGGCATCTGCAGCAGTTAAAGTGGGTGTTGTGTGCCTCCTGCACAGTATACACCTGAAGCTACCCTTTATTACTGGTGTTCTGTTTCTGTAATACAGGCATCTGCAGAAGTTAGAGTGGGTGTTGTGTGCTTCCTGCACAGTATACACCTGAAGATACCCCTTATTGCTGGTGTTCTGTTTCTGTAATACAGACCTATGCAGCATTTACAGTGGGTGTTGTGTGCCTCCTGCACAGTATACACCTGAAGCTACCCCTTATTGCTGGTGTTGTTCTGTTTCTGTAACACAGGCAGGCAGCTGCAGTAATTACAGTCGTTGTACTGTGTCATCTGCTCAGTGTGCACCTAAAGCTACCCAATTGCTGGTTTTTCCATCTCCCTGCAGGCCTTTACTATGTCTGGAAGGCCAACAAGGAGAGGCAGACAGTCATGAGCCAATAAAAGAGGGCAAGCAGGCTCTGTGTCTACAGACAACAGTGCTGGTCGTGTACGCAGTGCATCGTCATCAGCACGTGGCCATGGGACACGCTTGTCCTTATTTTCAGCTGGACGTGTTGATCCGCATCATGCCGAAGACTTGGTAGAGTGGATGACCAAGCCCTCCTCATCCTCCTCATCCTCTTTCACCCAGGCTCAGGGTACTAGCAAAGCAGCTGCCAACACGTCCTCTTCCCTTGTCTCAATGTCATCAGTCACTCCTTCCCTGGACCCACCATGTCCTCCTGAGGAGTCCCCCGAACCGTTTGAGCACACTGTTGGGTACATGCTCCAGGAGGATGCCCAGTGTTTTGAAGGCTCTGATGATGATACTCAGCTAGAGGAAGGCAGTAGCGTGAGCGCAGAGGGAGGGGATGCTCAAGAAGGAGAGCAATCTGGCAGTCATGTTCCATCAGCTGCAGCATACTGCCAGGTTTGCTCCAGTGATGAAGAGGAAGGGGATGATGAGGTCATTGACTCCACGTGGGTGCCTGATAGGAGAGAGGAGGAGGAGAAGGAGGAGGCACATCTCCATCGAGGCAGGATGCCCTCTGGGGGGCCAGCTTAAGGGCAGCACACTGACTAAATCACACTGCGCGTTATTCCAAAAGTTCTTTGGTGTAGGCCTTTTTTTTGACCAGTGCATCAGATCGCACTGCTGCTATTTGCAACATATGTCTCAAGCGTATCTCGCATGGCTAAAACATCAGCTGCTTGGGCACCACATGCTTGACCGGACATATGTTGACCTGCCATGCAGCTCGTTGGCAATCGTACCTTAAAGACCCACACCAAAGAACAAAGGGGACCTCTCCTTGCTCCTCATCAGCTGTGATCTCCAACCCCGCTAGACCTTCAGTCCTCTCTGAAACCTGCACTGAGAGGAATAAAGGTGTAGAATTAGGTGTGTCACAGCCAAGTACTTGCGGGAACTCTCCTAGCAGTACACCGACATCCGATTATAGCAGTCAAATTTCCCTGCCCCAGCTGCTGGACCGTCAAAAGAAGTTCACTCCCAGCCATCCACATGCCCAGCGGTTGAATGCTAGCTTGGCTAAATTGCTAGCACTTCAGCTGCTGCCTTTTCAGTTGGTAGACTCGGCCACCTTCCATGAGTTTGTGCAATGTGCGGTTCCTCAGTGGCAGGTTGCCCAACGCCACTTTTTCTCATGGAAGGCGATTCCGGCTCTCTACCGACATGTGGAAGCCAATGTCCATGCCTCGCTGGACAGAGCGGTCAACGGTAAGGTGCATATTACTGCTGAATTATGGTCCAGCAGGCATGGACAGGGACGTTACCCATCTTTCACAGCCCATTGGGTCACTCTTCTGGCAGCTGGGAAGGATGCAGGACAAGGTGCAGTAGTGTTGGAGGTTGTTCCGCCCCCACGCCTCCAAAATGCTACTACTGGTTGTGACACACCTCTCTCCTCCACCCCCTCCTCTTCTTCTTCCTCCATGGCCTCTTCCAGTGCTTTGTCCTCAGAACCAATGGTGCTCCGTAGGCGTTCAAGGGGCTACGTAAGTACGCAGGCAAAAATATGCCATGCCGTGCTTGCGCTGGTTTGTTTGGGGGACAGGAGCCACACTGGGGCAGGTATTTTGTCAGCTCTGCAGTGGCAGGCTGAGAGGGGGTTGACGCCACGCCAGCTTAAGCCAGGAATGGTGGTTTGCGACAATGGCACCAACCTCCTCTCCGCCCCCCCGAAAGACAAGGACAACTGACACATGTGCCCTGTGTGGCTCACGTCCTTAACCTGGCGGTGCAGCGGACCTGAGGCAGGCCAGGAAAGTCTGTGTGGATTTCCACTGATCATATAATGCCAGTGCTTGGCTGGCTGAGCTCCAAAAGGAGTTGAACCTGCCCAAGAACCGCCTTATATGCGACATGCCCACCAGGTGGAACTCAACGTTGGCCATGCTGCAGTGGCTGCACATGCAGCAGAGGTCCATCAATGAGTACCTGTGCGACTACGGCACCAGGACAGGGGACAGGAGCCACACTGGGGCGGATGTTTTTTCAGCTCTGCAGGGGCAGGCCGAGAGGTGGTTGATGCCACGCCAGCTTAAGCCAGGAATGGTGGTTTGTGACAATGGCACCAACCTCCTCTCCGCCCTCCGACAGGGACAACTGACCCATGTGCCCTGTGTAGCTCACGTCCTTAACCTGGTGGTGCAACGGTTCTTGGGCAGGTACCCCGGCTTACAGGATGTCCTGAAGCAGGCCAGGAAAGTCTGTGTGCATTTCCGCCGATCATTTAATGCCTGTGCTCGGCTGGCTGAGCGCCAAAAGGAGTTGAACCTGCCCAAGAACCGCCTTATATGTGACATGCCCACCAGGTGGAACTCAACGTTGGCCATGCTGCAGCGGCTGCACACGCAGCAGAGGGCCATCAATGAGTACCTGTGCGACTACGGCACCAGGACAGGGTCAGGGGAGCTCGGTTTTTTTCACCACGCCAGTGGGGCATGATCAGGGATGCAGGCACTGTCCTGTCACCATTTTAGGAGGCCACGAGGATGATGAGCAGTGACAGTGCATGCATCAGTGACACTGTACCTCTTGTCCACCTGTTGGAGCATACGCTGCATGAAATAATGGACAGGGCACTTGAGGCAGAACAGAGGCAGGAAGAGGAGGACTTCCTTGCATCTCAGGGCCCGCTTTATCCAGACAGTGTTCCTGCTGTCCCACCCATCACACAGGAAGAGGACAAGGAGGAGGATGATTGTGTCAGCATGGAGGTGGAGCCTGGCACTCAGCATCAGCAGCAGCAGTCTTTTAGGGATGATTTACAGTCCCAAGAACTCCGTGGACTTCAATATGGCTGGGAGGAGGTGACTGCGGATCATGTTGTCCTTAGGGACCCAGAGGACTCCGGACCGAATGCCTCAGCTAACCTACGCTGCATGGCCTCCAAGATCCTGCAAAGCCTGCGGAAGGATCCTTGTATTCTTCGGATCAAGGAGAGGGACCATTACTGGCTGGCCACTCTCCTTGATCCACAGTACAAGGGTAAGGTTTCAGACCTTTTCTTGCCGTCGCAGAGGGAGCAGAGGATGAGACATCTCTGAGATGCCTTGCAGAAAGGTCTGTGCAATGCGTTCCCAGAGACTGGGAGGTTACAAACTCCTTGTCCTGGACAACGTGTTGCTGAGGCTTCGGTCAGTCACAGAAGGAGCGGTGAAGAAGGTGCCCGTCTGACCGATGCGTTCAGACAATTTTTTAGTCCGCAGCCCCAAGGTATGATCAGTTCCAGCAACCATCGCCAGCGTCTGATTTACATGGTGCAGGAATACCTAGGGGCAAGATCAGACTTGGACACCCTTCCCACCGAAATCACTGACCATCATTGGATCACTGGCCAGAGCTTGCACAGTATGCAATTGAGCTACTGCCTGTCCTGCATCCAGCATTCTTTTGGAACGCACCTTCAGTGCTGCTGGAGGCTTTGTAACCGATCACAGGGTGCACATGTCCACCGACTCGGTTGATCGACTGACCTTCATAAAGATGAATCAGTCTTGGATCACCACCAGCTACCAAGCACCTGAAGCTGATGTAACCGAATATTTTCTTTTGAAATGTCACATTCCTTCAAGACTGCCTATGCTGATGCTGAGTGACTGTACTGTTATGTTGACTGACTATCCTATTCCTCCTCAATGATCCTGCTGATAGCTTGGAAGAACATTTTTGGTTCTGGGTGAAAGGACCAATTTTTCAGCCACTGTTTAACAGGGGCATGTAATTACAATTTTTGATGCAATGCTTTGCAGCAGGGCTCATTCCTGCACTCCAACTACAGTATCTGGGAGAGGTTGCAGTGTCATGGCACCAGCACCAGTGGCTAAGGCCCAATTTTTCAGCCCCTGTTTAACAGGGGCATGTAATTACAATTTCTGATGCAATGCTTTGCAGCAGGGCTCATTCCTGCACTCCAACTAGAGTATCTTGGAGTGGTTGCAGTGTTGTGGCACCAGCACCAGTGCCTAAGGCCCAATTTTTCAGCCCCTGTTTAACAAGGGCATGTAATTACAATTATTGATATAATATTTCACAGCAGGGCCCGTTTCTGCGCCCACTGAGAGTAACTGTGAGGACTTATAGTGTTGTGGCACCAGCACCACCACCACAACCACCAAAGGCCCAATTTTTCTACCGCCGTTCAGCAATGGCATGTAATTACAATTCTTGATATAATCATTCACAGCAGGGCGCTCAGACCAAGAGTCACTCTGAGGGCTTACAGTGTTGGGGCAACACCAACACCCTAGGCTCACATTTCTGCAGAGTATATAGGGCAGGCCCCTACTTTCAAACATCCAACTTACAAATGTCTCGAACTTGCAAATGGAAGGAGACAACAGGAAGGGAGGTGAAAAAAGACGGACAGCAAAAAAAATTATACAGGGGTAATAACCTTTCCCTATGTTTTCCAAAAAGCTGAAAAATTGATTTTTTGACTGGAGCTACACTTTAAAAATGTACCAGTTCAAAATTACAAACAGACAAACCTACACAGTCCCTGTCTTATTTGCACTGCCTGTATACTGCTGTTCTGAGTATATAGGGTCTGGGGGCCCCACGCCTTTACTTTTTTTAAATTTGGGTACGGGATTCCCCTTAATATCCGTACAAGACCCAAAGGGGCTGGTAATGGGCCGGGGGGGGGGGGGGGGGGGGCTACCCATGCCATTTTTCTCAATGATTTTCATCCGTATTGCTGGAACCAGACATTACATTAAAACATGGGAAACACGTGCCACTTCACAGGCACACTATAGACACCCTTCAGGCATGATATTTAAAGGAATATTTCACTTTTTTTTTTCACTTTAATCATCATTAAAATCAGTGCTCCCGAAAAACGGTAGTTGTTAAAAAAAAATTGCCATTGATCCATGTCCCCTGGGGTAGGAGCCGGGTCCCCAAACCCTTTTTAGGACAATATCTGGCATATTAGCCATTAAAATTAACACTTTTGATTTCAAACGTTTGAGTCCCAAAGACTTTAATGGGGTTCTAAAGTTCGTACGAATTTTCGGTCTGTTCGAATGTTCTGGTGCGAACCGAACCGGGGGGTGTTTGGCTCATCCCTAGTGCTGACAAACGGTACCCACCAGTGCTGCCTATCAGTGCCACCTCTCAGTGCTGTCAGTTAATGCTGCTTATCAGTGCCACCTATCAGTGCCCATCAGTGATACCAATTAGTGCCCATCAACACTGCCAATCAGTGCTGCCAATCAGTGCAGCCTATTAGTGCCCATCAGTGCCAATCAGTGGCCATTAATGCTGATAATCAGTGGCATCTATCAGTGTCAATCAGTGCCCAACAGTGTGGCCTATCAGTGCTACAAATCAGTGCCCATCATTGCTGCTAATCAGTGCCAATCAGTGCTGCAAATCAGTTGCAATCGTTGCTGCCTAACAGTGCCACCAATCAGTGCCAATCATCTGTACTGCCTATTAGTGCGAGCCAGGCACTCTCATCCAACATCAGTGCCTGAACTCACACATACGCTTCTGGAAGAATGGTCAAACATTCCCATAGACACACTCCTAAACCTTGTGGACAGCCTTCCCAGAGGAACTGAAGCTGTTATAGCTGCTAAGGGTGGGCCAACTCAGTATTGAACCCCTTTGGACTAAGACTGGGATGCCATTAAAGTTCATGTGCGTGTAAAGGCAGACGCCCCAATACTTTTGGCAATATAATATGTGTGTGTGTGTGAGTGTGTATATATACATATATATATATATATATATATATACACACACACATATATATATATATATATGTGTATATATATATAAATATGTATATGTGTATATATATATATATAAATATGTATATGTGTATATATATTTATATACACACACACACACACACACACACACGTATGTGTGTTTGAGCTTTGGGGTGCACACCCTAATGCAATAGACTGCGCATGCCTATGGGGAGGAATAGTGGCACAATGTTGGTGTCAGTGGGAGGAATAGTGACCCATTGTTGGTGTCTGTGTGAGGATTAGTGCCCATCGTTGATGTAAGTGGGAGGAATAGTGCCCCATTGCTGGTGTCAGTGGCAGGAATAGTGCCCCATCATTGGCGTCAGTGGGTGGAATAGTACTCCATTGTTGGTGTCTGTGTGAGGAATAGTGCCCATTGTCGATGTAAATGGAAGGATTAGTGCCCCATCATTGGTGTCAGTGGGAGGAATAGTGCCCCATCATTGGTGTCAGTGGAAGGAATAGTGCCCCATCATTGGTGTCAGCGGAAGGAATAGTGCCCCATCATTGGTGTCAGCGGAAGGAATAGTGCCCCATCATTGGTGTCAGCGGAAGCAATAGTGCCCCATTGAAGGAATAGTGCCCCATCATTGGTGTCAGTAGGAGGAATAGTGCCCCATCATTGGTGTCAGTGGGAGGAATAGTACCCTATCATTGGAATCAGTGGGTGGAATAGTGCTCCATTGTTGGTGTTAGCAACAATAATTATGCCCCCACCAGTGTTGATGCCAGCAGGAGGAATATTGCCCCAAGGGTGGATAAAGGCAAGCAAAGGTCCACAGTTTGGAGAGCACTGGTGTAGGCTTAACAATACCCTTCACTGGAGACACTGGAACTCAATAATTTGGAGGGGAATCCACATACATCTGGCCATATAGGTAGCTATGATGGTCAGGTCTTTACAAACTTTTGGTCGTATAGTAAAGTTTATCACCTAGGTGAGTGCTCTCCTGTATGCCAAAGATGGTGTTTTAGGAGACATAAGAAGATTTTTCTTAGCGAAATGAATGTGTTTTGAAATAAGAGATGCTTCGGTGATGATCCTCCGTAATTCAGAGAGTCGCTGAGTAATGTAATATCTCTCCAAAGCGCCCGTCTCCCTCCCCGCCGGGGCCAGGCTCGGCACTCTCTCGATTTCAGATTCCGGTCATGGCAGATCATGAATGAAATCCATTACTTTCCATGGACCATCTAGCAAAAAATATTCACATTCAGGAAGATTAAAGCCTTGTGTCACTCTGCGAGAGCCGCGAGAGTAGATGGAGGATTATGCCGCCTTCGCAGCCTTTTCCCCTTTAGGGCGAGAAATCCCAATATAGCAGCACCTAATCTATTTTCTATCCGTCGCCATAAAAGCGGAGCAGAATATTGAGCGTACCACAGATCTATCACACGTCCGCGCCGGGCACCTGTTAAACGTCACTTGTCGGGGTGCAAAGCCGGGCAGGTGGCATCGGCAGGGGCCCAAAAAATGTGTTCAGGACAGGCATGCGGGACACGAGGAAAGCTTTCTTCATGCTTCCATGTGTTTCATTTTGGTGGAAACCCAAACTAATTACTTCAAGGCGATCCGTTTGGCCCGTGTTCTCATCTTTTTCCTGCCTCGTGTAGATTAGCAACGCTGATCCCTCATTGATGCCGTTTTTTTTTTTGTTCAAAGGGCGAGACCCGCTGCCAGCAGAATCTCACACCTTGCCACCCCCCCCCCCCCCCCTTTTTTTTCTGTTCATGCCCTTTGATATGCTAGTAATATAAAAAAATAAAAATTAAAAATACTATTCCATGAAGGACGTGAGCCGGCTCTTTAAATGTTATGTCGTCTATGAATCCCCAGATGTCTCTGGCGGCTCAGGGAAGTCGCTTCTAATCCAATGCCGTCGGAGCAAACACAGTCGGTATTTTTATGATTTGACACCCCCCCCCCCCTCCACAGTAATCCCTTTATGATGGAATTACAATGCTATGCGGTTCTGGTGCCACTTTTAAAGCTGTGCAAACTTTTTTTTTTTTACTCTACTATATATGGGTGAAATGGAGCGTTTTCCGCCAATGCTTACCAAAACTCATAGCAGGTGGAAGGAAAATGGTGGACAGTCTCACCACCAGGCCCCTGGGTAAAACCATTTTTATTGGCTCCCACTTCTATTACTTGGCTGGACTTATTCGTCATGTATCTATTATTGTACACCTTGTACAACCACTTTTACCTACAGGTAAGCCTATATTAAGGCTTACCTAGAGGTGCTGGAAATATCTCCTAAACCTCCATGGTTTAGGACAGTGATGGAGAACCTTGGAACCCCAGATGTTATGGAACTACATTTCCTATGATGCTCAGTTACACTGCTGAGTGCATGATCATTATGGGAAATGTAGTTCCAAAACATCTGGGGTGCCAAAGTTCGCCATCACTGGTTTAGGAGATATTTACTAAAAAGCCAAGCACCAATGACTACTACATGATGACTACTACACATTGTGCTGTTTCTAATAGGGGTCATGCCGTGACTGGCGGCTCCCGCGTGCATGTGTGGAAGTGAAGTCACGCGACTCCAGCCAATCACAGAGCCAGAGTTCGCCGCCCCCGGAAAGAAGAGGGGTGAAGTTGGATGCTCACTGTTAGTAGGGACAAAGGAGACATTGTGGGCTTCGTTTTCAGGTAAATGACACATAATGGGCTACTATGCTATGCATAGTAGCCCATTATGTTTTAGCTTTACAGGGAAATAAAGAGGAAGTAAAACCCACCAGGGTTTACTTCCTCTTTAACCACCAGATAGAAAGACGTGATCTGCGTCCAAGTCTATGTGATATTTCGAGAGGCCCCCAACATACCCACATCTAGTATAAAGGGCCCATGGGTGTGTTGGATAAATATATACAGTATTGTTTCATATATATATATATATATATATATATATATATATATATATATATATATATATATATATATATATATATATATATATATATATATATATATATATATATATGGTCGTGGCCCTAAGACCAAGACTGATATGGATCACATAAACACGCGACAAGACTTACAACATAAATAAACTTGAGGTGTGCCTTGGTGATCTGGTCAGTATGCCAAGAATAGGGGGCACACCCAAGGTAAGTAATGGGTAGTTATGGAGAAGGATGTGCTGAGAAGTGCCTTGAAAAAAGGGAAGGGAGGGTATTGTGCACTGGAACCAACAAGGAGTATGGGCGAGTGGGCTACTTAAATAGAAATATACTGGCCTTCTCACACACATACATATATATATATATATATATATATATATATATATATATATATATATATATATATATATATATATATATATATATATATATATATATATATATATATATACATATATATATATATATACATATACACACACACACACACACACACACACACACACACACACACACACACACACACACACACTATATTGTCAAAAGTATTGGAACGCCTACCTTTTTATACACACCTGAACTTTAATGGCATCCCAGTCTTTTGCCCTGTACACACGATCGGACCTTCTGTCGGAAAATGTGCGATTGGATCGTGTTATCGGAAAATCCGATCATGGATCTAAAATTTTTCAGACAACAAAATCAGATTGTTGAAATTCTGATCGTGTGTATACAATTCCGGCAGACAAAGTGCTACGCATGCTCAGAATAGATTACAAGACGAAAGCTATTGGCCCGTTTATAGTCCCGTCTACGTCATCACGTTCAGAACGATCAGTTTTTCCGACAACTTTGTGCGACCGTGTGTATGCTAGACAAGTTTGGGCCAAAATCCATCGGGAAAAATTTTGTCGTCAGAAAGTCCGACCGTGTGTACGTTGCATTAGTCTGTAGGGTTCAATATTGAGTTGGCCCACCCTTTGCAGCTATAACAGCTTCAACTCTTCTGGGAAGGCCGTCCACAAGGTTTAGGAGTGTGTCTATGGGAATGTTTGACCATTCTTCCAGAAGAGCATTTGTGAGGTCAGGCACTGATGGTGGATGAGAAGGCCTGGCTCCCAGTCTCCGCTCTAATTCATCCCAGAAATGTTGGTTGAGGTTGAGGTCAGGACTGTTTGCAGGCCAGTCAAGTTCCTCCACCCCAAACCAGCTCATCCATGTCTTTATGGACCTTGCTTTGGTCACTGGTCCAAATCATTTGGTGGAGGGGGGATTATGGTGTGGAGGAGTTTTTCAGGGGTTATTCCCTTAGTTCTAGTGAAGGGAACTCTTAAGAAGTCAGCATACCAAGACATTTTGGACAATTTCATGCTCCCAACTTTGTGAGAACAGTTTGGGGATGTTCCCTTCCAGTTCCAACATGACTGCACACCAGTGTATAAAGCAAGGTCCATAAAGACATGGACTTAGCAGAGGCAGTCGAGTTTGTCCACCCCAAACTCTCTCATCCGTGTCTTTATGGACCTTGGCCAGTGATCAGTGATAATACTGTACTCTGTATTAATCATAATGGGTGACGGGGTGAAAATAATGGCATTTAAGGGGTCACCTGCGTGTTTACTCACATGATCTGGCTGTCTTTTCTCTCTGAACTCCCTGAGTTCATTTCAGAGAGAAGACATAGCTGGATCACGGTTCTTTGTTTGATATTCTGTGTGTTTGTAAAACACAGAACTCTGTGCTGTGATCGCCCACAGCCGGTCAGCAGGTATACAGCCAAAATCAATGGATGATGTAACCTGCGGACAAACTCGTGCTGTGTCCAATCACAGCATAGATCAGAAGGGGAAAAGCGCAAGCACCCCCAAAAACCAGGAAGTACACTGCGACATACAGGTACATCGCCGTGCCTGTGCTACTTACTAGCAGCATATGTACGGTTAGCGGGAGGACCTGAACCTTCTCAGTGTACATACAGCACACATGTCATAGTCCTTACATAATCCATAGTGGTTACCAAAGGCAATAACTCCTTTAGTAGCAAGTATGTAATACAACATAGCAGGGGTGTCCGGGGCTAGAGCCCATAGCAGTGTAGTAAAGAAAGTCATATACTTGGGCAGGCACACACACATATATATATATATACAGTATTATATGTGTGTGTGTGTGTATATATCCCCAGAAAGCCTCCTTCTTACATCAGGGTCCCCAGAGAGCCTCGTCCTTACATCAGGGTCCCCAGAGAGCCTCCTCCTTACATCAGGGTCCCCAGAGAGCCCCCCCATTAAAACCAGGGTCCCCTGAGAGCCTCCCTCTTGCATCAGGGTCCCCAGAGAGCCTCCCCTCCCCTTGGGGACCCGGCAGAGATTGGGGGCTATGGGCCCTAGATTCGGGGCTATAGCCCCAAAAGCCACCCCCTAGTGACGCCACTGCAACATAGCATAAAAAAGCAAGGGTCAGGAATATATAATGTACTTAGAGTGCAGTGGTCCGGAGTATACAATGTACAACCTAATGTATATAATGCAGGATTCAGGAGTGCTTCACACACAGAGTAGTATATAACATAGAGAATGCAGGGGCCAGGAATGTGTATTGTACAGGGTGTAGGGGTCAGGAGTGTGTATTGCACAGAGAGGTCTGGAATAGTTATTGCACAAGGTGCAGTAGTCAGTATTACAAAGTGCAGGTGGAAGGGATACATAATACACAGAGTGCAGGGGTCAGCATTACATACAGCGTGCAGTGGTCCAGAATGCATAATGTATAGAGTGCAGGAGTCAGGAATGCATTATGCATAAAGTGCAGGGGTCAGGAGTAAGAAACATAGAGTGCAGGGGTCAGGAGTATGTAGCATACAGAGTGTAGAGGTCAGAAGTATGTAACAGAGTGCAGGGGCCAGGAGTATGTAACATACAGAGTGTACAGGTCAGTAGTATTAACCAGAGTACAGGCGTCAGAAGTAAGTAACACACAGAGTGCAGTGGTCAGAATTAAGTAACACACAGTGTGCAGGAGTCAGAAGTAACACACAGAGTGTAGGGGTCAGATGTAAGTAACACACAGAGTGCAGGGGTCAGAAGTAAGTATCACACAGAGTGTAGGGATTAGATGTAAGTAACACACAGAGTGCAGGGGTCAGAAGTAATTAACACACAGTGCAGGAGTCAGGAGTAAGTAACACACTGATTGCAGGGGTCAGGTGTAAGTAACACACAGAGTCCGGGGGTCAGAAGTAAGCAGCACACACAGTGCAGGAGTCAGGAGTAAGTAACACACTGATTGCAGGGGTCAGGTGTAAGTAACACACAGAGTGCAGGGGTCAGAAGTAAGCAGCACACACAGTGCAGGAGTCAGGTGTAAGTGACACACAGAGTGCAGGAGTAACACACAGAGTGCAGGGGCCAGAAGTATGTATCACACAGAGTGTAGGATTCAGGAGTATGTAGGATACAGAGTGAAGGGGTCAGGAATATGTAGAACAGAGTGAAAGGGTCAGGAATTTGTAGCATATAGAGTGCAGGGGTCAGGAGTAAGTAACACACAGAGTGCAGGAGTCAGGTGTAAGTAACACACAGAGTGCAGGGTCAGAAATATATAATGTACAAGCCAATGTACACCCTAAAACTACACCCCACCCAATTCCCCCCACTTCCCAGCACAGATCTCTCTCCCCCTCCCTGAAACCCATCACCACACCTTAGATAGGGCAGCAGTTCAAGGTGAGGGGAAGTCCTCCTTTCCGCCGTGTCATGTGACCAATGCCAAGGAAGAGATACGGAGAGCCATTCTCAGCTTTGAACTGCTGCTGCTTCTTGTATGTGAGCTCTAACAGTTGGGCACAAGTGTCGGCTGTAGTGCTATCAGCTCCTCAGCTCCATCTAGTGGCCATAACGCAGTATTTTACTACTACTCATAATAAAAGAATATTTATACAGAAGAGAAAATAGCCTACAGAACAATCGCTTTGCCCAATTTGCACGGAACAAACGTACATGCAGATTCGCTGGATGAATCTCTTTTATTGCTCTCATCTCTAGAATTTTTCTTGATCTGCCCTTATTTTACAGAACATCCCCCTCCTTTCTGACCTCAGTCATAGGTGTCTGCATATATGTGGAGGACGCTGACAGCAGTATCAACCCAACAGAGGTTTCATTCTTCACTTTTTTTTTTATCCTTTACTTTAAAAAAAGAAAAAGGTTGCATCTGAAGTTGTGCCTTAGCTCATCTCTTGTCCTTGTTTGGTGAGGTCCGGTGATGTAGTGTTGATCTTTTTCGGTAAAAATAGACACTCTACTTGGATGACCTCCGACTCCCCGCGCTGCTGTCCTGATGTCATCTCCATTCTGTCATTGTTTGAATATGAGAAGACAGCTGCATCTACAAGAAATCTCCTTATCAAAGTGCGATGTGTTTTCCTGCCTTCCCCGGGGGGCCCTCAGACGCCCCAAGGTGGACAGAGCCGGAGAGGGGACGGGCAGGAAGACAAGGATGAATTCTATAAGGGATATTCCAGAATACTCCGCAGCATAGACACGGCCCTTTGGGGGGGGGGGGGGGACTCTCCACTTCCTGAGGGTTGTATAGTCTGAGCGGGCAGGAAAAGCCTCACCCAGGCCATTGTGACACGCTGATAAAAATACATATTCATATAGGATGGGACTGGTGACACTGATGGAGCTTCTTAACCTTGGATGGCTCCCAGCCAGGAGTTGGATGGATGGCTCCTAGCCAGGAGGACATTAGTTGGCGCTGATCATGACAATGACGGTTAATATTTCTGCTTACGCTTTGTGCTGAATATAACAGGGAATTGTACAAGGAATGGGGAGAACAATGAGTACCAGAATCTCCAGATACCTCACTGTGACTCTCCAATAAGAGAGAGGCGGCACAGTGGTGTAGTGGGTAGCACTCTCATCTAGCAGTAAGAAGGGTCGCTGGTTAAAATCCCAACCACAACACTACCTGCCTGGGGTTTGCATGTTCTCCCTGTGCCTGTGTGGATTTCCCTTTGGGTACTCCGGTTTCCTCCCACACTCCAAAGACATGCAGGTAGGTTAATTGGCTCCTGTCCAAAATTGGCCCTAGTACGTGAATGGGGACCTTGGATTGTGGGCTCCTTGAGGGCAGGGACCGATGTGAGTGTGCAATGTACAGGGATAGGGACAATTGTAGACACTCAGGTTGGACTGGTGTCTTTGTTCAACCTTACTAACTATGTAACCCATGTAAAATCTGACCTCCAGTTAGGGTTGCCACCTCATACCTTTAAACTTGAACACATATTAACTACACAGGTTCTGTGGCTGATTAAGGTGGTAATTAAACCCAATTGGTGCCTTATCTGCATTAAATTAGCCTCAGGACCTGTGTAATTAATATGTGTTTGGGTTTAAAGGGATGAGGTGGCCATTTAATCCTCCAACCGGGCATTTCCCAGCTGGAGAACATCCAGCATTGTCTTGCATGGGTGCTCAACCTGTGGCCCTCCATCTGTTGCAAAACTACAAGTCCCATGAGGCATTGCAAGGCTGACAGTTACAAGCATGACTCCCAAAGGCAGGGGCATGATGGGACTTGTAGCTGGAGGGCCACAGTTTGAGCACCCATGGACATCGCTCCCCAGCCCAACTGTACCTGGCCTGCCCCCTTCATTCATTGGATTTAAAATCCATCAATCACACATGGGCATTACCTACAGCGGTCTGCATGCAAACATCCCCAACCCTCCAGGCTGGCCCATCAGGGAATTTTGATAACTCTTGCTGAGGGCTCTCGGGAGGAGTACTGAGACAGGGTGCTGTGATGTTTTCAGGAAGCCATGTACAACACCCCACCGCCGGGTTCTTTCACCAGCCGTGTTCTGCTTGCAATGCGTAAAAAAGCACAGAACATAAAAAGCATACAAAATTGCAACACCCACCATCTGCTCTAAATCTACATACTGTATATATTATGTTTGGTTGCAATCATTTTCTCGCAAACAAAAGAGGATTTTTACATGTAGGAGAGAAATGGCAGAATTGGCATGAGGAGTAAGGATGAGCTGAACATCCCCCGGTTCGGTTCGCACCAGAACCTGAGAACAGACCTAAACTTTGTGTGAACTTTAGAACCCTATTAAAGTGTATGGGACTCGAATGTTCAAAATCAAAAGTGCTAATTTTAAAAGCTTATATGCAAGTTATTGTCCAAAAAGTGTTTGGGGACCGGGGTCCTGCCCCAGGGGACATGGATCAATGCAAAAAAAAGTTTTAAAAACAGACATTTTTTCAGGAGTAGTGATTTTATTGGTTCCCCCCAAATATCCATACCAGACCCTTTATTTAAGCACGCAACCTGGCAGGCCGCAGGAAAAGAGGGGGGGACAAGAGACACTGCGGGAATCCCGGCAGCCTGACAGGACTTAGCTGAGGAGGATGAGGCCACCCGCCACCTGACCCTGCCCCCCCTCTGATGCTAGGGCAAACCCGGGCTTCTCCAGTGACGTGCGGGTGACCCCGCCCCCCTCTGATGTAACAGAAACCTGCATTACATCAGAGGGGGGCGGGGTCAGGCTGCCGGGATTCCCATAGTGTTTCCGGTGGTGGAGACAGGATGGATGTGCTGCGCTGGACCATCGGGAGAGATCACTCATCGCTGGACCCCGGAGAAGAGATCAGGCATTGCTGGATAGCAAGAGTGGATTACCACCGCTGGAATCTTTTTTTAATTTTTTTTAATTTTTAATAAAGGTCTTTTGATGATGTATGTGTGTTTTTTAACCATTTTTTACACTTTCTTTGTGAAATGGTAGGGGTACTTTTGTACCCCCTTATCATTTCAAACAGGGGGAGCGGGATCTGGGGATCCCCTTGTTAAGGGGGGCTTCCAGATTCTGATAAGCCTCCCACCCGCAGACCCCCACAACCACCGGCCAGGGTTGTGGGGATGAGGCCCTTGTCCTCATCAACATGGAGACAAGGTGCTTTGAGGGGTCACAGACCCCCAAAGCATCCTCCCAATGTTGAGGGCATGTGGCCTGGTATGGTTCAGGAGGGGGCACTCTCTCGTTCCCCCCTTTTTTCCTGTGGCCTGCCAGGTTGCGTGCTCGGATAAAGGGTCTGGTATGGATTTTTGGGGGGAACTCCACACCATTTTTTTTGTTAATTTGATGCAGGGTTCTCCTTAATATCCATACCAGACCTGAAGGGCCTGGTAATTGAATTTGGGGGGAACCCCATGCTTTTTTTTTTTTACTTTCAATGACTGTTTACTTTTTAACTTTTTTTCCTGCAGAAATTACACTTTGTGCAGGGACTGTTCTAAGCACAGGAAACATGTGGCCCTTTACAGGCATACTATAGACAACCCCCAGGTACGAAATTTAAAGGAATTTTACATTTTTATTGTTTCACTTTATTTATTTTTTTTCCCATAAAAGTTTTATTTTTCAAAAAGGAAAAAGTTACAGATTGTGTTACATATTATGCCAGAGGTACAGTCAGGCAGATAACATATAAGTAACCATCCCTTACATAAAAGAACTATAAGGCAAACTTGTTACTGGGTATGTGGTCTAATGAACCCGCAAAACATTTCAATTGGAAAGGTGAAAAGGTAAAAAGGTCCCCTAACCCCAAGAGCTTTGGCAAAAAAAAAGTGAGTGTAAGCTTCGGATGGGAGAGAGGGGAGAAGGTGATTCCTAGATGTCAGCCTTTGCGCCGGAAAGAGTTCTATCCAAAGTCAGGGAAGAGAAAAAGGCACCTTGGCGCTTGACGTATTCGGGGTCTGATTGGTCCGTTCCTTGGAACAGGGTGAGCTGTCCTGGGTATAGCGTGAGCCTAACGGTCTCAGATTAACCCGTTAAATAGAGCGGTCGTGTCAGTCTTTCGTGTAAGGGGAAGGGGGGTAAACACCTGGCGTCAAGTCATAGAGCACTGGGGTACTGACAGGGGGTCTGGGATGAGAGGGGAGGGAAAAGGGGGAGGGGACAGGAGGGAAGGGGAACACATCAGAGGGGTCAAAGAGAAGGGGAGAGGAGAGGGAAGAAGGACCTTTGTGGTCCATCCTCTGACTCCCACCAAGACAAGTCTTTCATAGGGGCTGGGTATGGTAGCTCCAGTTCCGGGTGTGAGGAGCCCCATTAACTTTGGGGCTGATATGAGGATGATATGAGGGACCTCCTCCAGTCCCGGACGCGTCATCATGTCAGGGGGACATAGGGTCAGTTTCCTTCAGAGGCTTGGGCGTTCCTAGAATCGTGTGTGCATGGGCTTGTAGGGGATCCGCTATCCGCCGAGGAGCGGAATTGGGTCCAGCGCTCCCAAGTACGTGCGTATTTGTGGGGGGAGTCTCGAGCAATATGGATGAGCTCCTCCATTTCCGCTATCTTCCCTACCCTGTTCAGCCATTCAGAGGTGGTCGGGATCTCAGTGGATCCCCAATGTGCCGGAATGCATAACTTGGCAGCGTTCAACATGTGCATGCCCAGGGACTTTCTGTAGGAGGGAGTAGAGTTGGGGGAATGGTGTAAAAGAAGCCTAGCTGGTAGAAATTCAATTTGCTGATTCGTAACTTGAGAGGTGATTGTGTGGACCTGCGCCCAGAAAGTCTGGATTCTGGGGCATGACCACCAGATATGAATGAAGGATCCCGGTTCTGTCTGACATCTCCAGCAAGTTTCCGGTATTGCGGCATTACATTTATGTAAGCGAAGCGGTGTACGATACCACCTGGAGAGAAGTTTGTAGTTGTTTTCTTGTACGTTTAGAGATCCCTTGTGTGTGGTGATCAAAATGCTTTCCCAGTCAGCTTCTGAGAATTCTACCTGAAACTCTCTCTCCCAAGCAGGACAAGCCCTTCCATCCTTCGGAGAGTACAGCCAGAACAACATAGCGTGTATACTGGATATCAAATGTCGTTGTGGAGTGGCTTGGGAACAGAGAGTTTCAAATGGGGTAAATGTCCGAGATAAAGCCTCCGCTCAGTTAGACGCTCTAAGAAATTGGCGTATTTGGAAGTACGACCAAAATGGGAGGGGCTGACTATCGGGCCTAACAGGGAGGGCGTTATGATCTAGAAGCTTTCCACCCTTATAAAAGTGGTGAGCTTGTATATCTTCATGGGGCCATTCAGATTGCAAAAAGCCTTTGGTCATGCCTGGGAGAAATGCAGGGTTCATGCGAATCGGCGTAAGTGGACCTGGGTTCGACGATAATTGGAACTGTTTGCAGGTTAACCTGAAGCTATTAAGAGTAGCTCCTATGAGGGGGTGTTCTTTCGCTAGCTTAGGTACATGGGAAGGGAGAATCCACGGCAAGGTCTTAATAGGAAGGTTGGAGAACTGGCTCTCAAGATGGACCCAACCCTTGGATTCCTCTTGGGTAACCCAGTCCACAATTCTACTCAAGTGGCAAGCAAAATAGTAGTTCCGTAGATTTGGGAGGCCAATGCCACCCAAGTGTTTGGGCTTTGTGAGTTGGACGAAGCTTATCCTAGGCTGTTTATTCTTCCAAAGGAATTGTTGGGACAGACGTTGGATGCGTTGGAAGAACGAATTGGGGATCGCGATAGGGATTGTCTGTAGCAAGTAGAGAAAGCGCGGGAGAACGTTCATTTTTAAAATGGCCGCGCGGCCAAACCACGAAAATTGGGGTTTGTCCCATCTGCGTAAGTCGTCTGTCATTGTGTGGGCTAGTGGGAGATAATTTTTAGAGAATAGGTCGGATAAATGGGTTGGGAGCTGGATACCTAGGTACGTAATCGAGTCAGTCTTCCAGGAAAACGGGAAGTTATCTTTACATTGTATAACTATGTCTGGAGGGAGGGAGATGTTTAGGGCGTTGGATTTGGAGAAATTTATTTTTAAATTAGAAAGGCGGTTAAACAGAGCAAAGTCTTTCAGCAAGTTGGGAATAGAGGTTAACGGTTCACTAAGGAATAGGAGAATATCATCGGCAAACGCCGCTAGTTTGTGAGTGTGTCCTGCTACATGTATTCCTTTGATATTGTCGTTCGCCTGGATGCATCGTAGTAGTGGCTCGAGTGTCAGGATGAAGAGGATGGGAGAGAGAGGGCAACCCTGTCTCGTCCCGTTCCGGATGGGGAAGGCGTCTGACAGGTGGCCATTGACCCTGATTCTTGCTGTTGGGGTGGTGTATAAAGACATAATCAAATTGTAGAACCTATCTGGTAGGCCCAGGTAGCGTAGAACCGCCCCTAAATAGTCCCAGGCCAACCTTGTTTCACTTTAAGCATTATTAAAATCATTGCTCCCGAAAAAACTGACGTTTTTAAAAGTTTTTTTACATTGATCCATGTCTCCAGGTGCAGGACCCAGGTCCCCAAACACAAATTTAGGACAATAACTTGCATATAAGCCTTTAAAATTAGCGCTTTAGATTTCTCCCATAGACTTTTACAGGGAGTTCTGTGGCTTTTCGAATTTGCTGCGAACAGCCCAAATTGTTCGCTGTTTGGTGAACAGGCAATGTTCAAGTCAAACTCAACCCTAATGAGGAGTCTGGGCTATTAACACTCTCCTGCCCCTCTGGGGTGGTGCCACCCTACTGAGTACTGTACTTCCCAAGAGGAGGATGAATGTTGGATGCCGACCCTCCACCAGTACTGCCCAGGAGGTGTTCCAGTAAAGCCAAACTTACAGTAGTGTTAAAAGCAGACGTTTCATCTGCGCTTGAGACCTCATGAATGCCAGGACATCAAAAGGTGAAACTTGTTACTTTGTTATTTCATCTGCTGCAAGGATTCCTCCAGTTCACAAGTAGCGTATTCTGGTCGATCTTCATACATGGACAGTGAAGGAAGGTTTTGACAGCATCAGGGCTGTTAGAAACCACAGGGCCAGTGGCGGAAATATCAGGGTCGCAACAGTCGCAGTTGCGACTGGGCCCTGGAATTCCATCACTGTGGGGGGGCAGGCGTGGTTGCTATCCACGGGGCTGTGAGTGGAGAGCGTGTCTGTCATTTAACAGCAGCGCAGAGCCAGAGACACCGGAACTGACGTTTAAATTTTCCCTCGTTCTCTCTCCCAGGGAACACTGGCACAGCTGATCTGCTCCCCCTTCGGCCCCCCTTCCCCTCCTCTCCTCTCCTGTGTTCTCCGCGGGAAATGTGAGCTTGTTAGCTTCGCACCTGAATGCCCGCGGAGAACACAGGAGAGGAGGGGAGGGGGGGCTGAAGGGGGAGCAGATCAGCTGTGCCAGTGTTCCCTGGGAGAGAGAACGAGGGAAAATTAAACGTCAGTCCCGGTGTCTCTGGCTCTGCGCTGCTGTTAAGTGACAGACACGCTCTCCACTCACAGCCGTGCTGACCCCTCTCCAGTGTGTGCAGAGACTCAGGAAGATCCCGCCGCCCATCAACATCCATAGAGCTGCTGATCGTTGCCTCCCCCCAGGTGCGGGGGGGGGGGTTACAGAGATCTGCTGGGGGCCAAGGTGCACATCGGAGTCCAGCAAGGTACAGAGAAACCTCTTTAAGGGGGGGTGACTGTCTAGGGACCCTAAAGTAAGGGGGGCTCTCTGGGGACCCTGATGTAAGGGGGGGTATCTAGGGATCCTGAAGCAAGGGGGCCCTCTGTGAACCCTGATGTCCAGTACCACCGCCACCCCTCCTCCAGTACCACCACCACCACCGTGCCACCCACCTTCAGTACCACCACCACCCACCTCCAGGACCACCACCACCCCTCTCCAGTACCACCACCGTGCCCCCCACCTTCAGTACCACCACCACCCACCTCCAGGACCACTGCCACATCCCCTCCAGTACCACCGCCACCCCCTCTCCAGTACCACCACCATGCCACCCACCTCCAGTACCGCCGCCACCCCTCTCCAGGACCACCATGCCTCTCCAGTACCATCGCCACCCTCCTCCAGTACCACCACCCACCCTCCAGTACCACCGCCACCCACCTCCGTTACCACCGCCACCCCTCTCCAGGACCGCCACCCCCCTTCAGTACCACCACCGCCACCCACCTCCAGTACCACCGACACCCCTCTCCAGGACCACCATCCCCCTCCAGTACCACCGCCACCCCTCTCCAGGACCACTATCCCCCTCCAGTACCACCACCGCCACCCGCCTCCAGTGCCACCACCAGCCCCCCTCCAGTACCACCACCACCACCCACCTCCAGGACCACCATCCCCCTCCAGTACCACCGCGTCCCCCCTCCAGTACCACCACCGCCACCCACCTCCAGGACCACCACCCCTCTCCAGGACCACCATCCCCCTCCAGTACCACCGCCACCCCCCTCCAGTACCACCACTGCACTGGTGACACAGGTTTCGCTCGGGACACAGGCTGCACAGAAATGTTTTACTTTGTTCTACAGTGGAAAAATATATAGTATCAAAATCATGCTTTTCGGGGGGGGGGGGCGCCCTTCCTGATTTCTTGCATCGGGGCTCTGAGGTTTCTAGTTACGCCTCTGCACAGGGCCCCATACAGGCAACTTGAAAAGGGCTCCATGCAGACAACCTGACAAGGGCTCAATACAGACAACCTGACAAGGGCTCCATACAAAGAACCTGATAAGGGCCCCATACAGACAACCTGACAAGGGCTCTATACAGACAACCTGACAAGGGCTCTATACAGACAACCTGACAAGGGGCTCCATACAGACAACCTGACACGGGGCTCCATACAGACAACCTGACACAGGCCCCATACAGACAACCTGACACGGGCCCCATACAGACAACCTGACACAGGCCCCATACAGACAACCTGACACGGGCCCCATACAGACAACCTGACACGGGCCCCATACAGGTAACCTGACATGGGGCTCCATACAGACAACCTGACACAGGGTACCATACAGACAACCTGACACAGGCCCCATACAGACAAGCTGACACGGGCCCCATACAGACAACCTGACAGGGGCTCCATATAGACAACCTGACAAGGGCTCCATTCAGACAACCTGACATAGGGCTCCATTCAGACAACCTGACAAGGACTCCATATAGACAACCTGATACGGGGCTCGTACAGGCAACCTGACACAGGGTCCCATACAGACAACCTGACAAGGGACCCATACAGACAACCTGACAAGGACTCCATCTAGACAACCTGACACAGGGTCCCATACAGACAACCCGAAAAGGGTTCCATACAGACAACCTGACATGGGGCCCATACAGACAATCTGACAAGGGCTCCATATAGGCAACCTGACACTGTGCCCCATACAGACAACCTGACACAGGGCCCCATACAGGCAACCTGACAGAGGGCCCCATACAGACAGCCTGACACAGTGCCCCATACAGCCAATGCTTCAGTTATGAATCAACACAGTGAGTGATCAGTACTGATTACTCATTGTGTTCATTCAGGAAAGGAAGGGGGTGGTAAATATAATGCCGCGTACACACGGTCGAACTGTTTGACGTACTTAGTCCGTTGAAACACACTTTAGCGGACAATCCGCTCGTGTGTGGGCTTCAGCGGACTTTTTCAGCGTGCAGTCCGGAGTACTAAGATTTTCGGTTTTTCCAAAAATCTGTCCGTCATACTTTGGTTTCAGCGGACAATACGGTCGTCAGTATGCTAGTTCGACGGACTAAGAATGGCGCATGCCCAGAAAGGATTTACACGGCGGAAGGGTGCTTTGCTGTGTATTGGACTTCCTATTTCTAGTCCCGTCGTACGTGCTGTACAAGTCATCGCGCAAGCTTTCGACGGACTGTTTGTGTATCCGTGTGTGGTCAAGTCTGTTCAGTGGAAAGTACGCCGGATTGTCCGTCGGATTGTATGACGGACTAAGTACGCCATACAATCCGCTCGTGTGTACGCGGCATAAGAAATTTACCTAACCCTTCTCCCAGGCTCAATCTTGAAGGATCCCATTGTGTGCTTGCAGCTGCTGTCGGGGAGAAGAGGAGGGAAGCCCGCAGTGCTGCAGGGGGGGGCACACAGGGAGGCCTGGGCAGCAGGGGGAAATGTATAGTGCACAGAGAGGGTGATCAGTGTGATATGGGGGGGGGGGGGATTACTGGAACTGATCCCCTGTATGGTTCTCTCTGCAGCAGCTGGAAGCCAATGTGAGGGAGAGGAAAAGACAGCTTTCAGCTGCTGCAGAGAGACCCATACAAGGGATTGGTTCCAGTAATTGCCTCCCTGCCTTACTGATCACCCTCCCTGCCCACATCCAATTTACTCTGCTGCCTGGACCCCCCCCCCCCAGCTGGCCTGGGCCCCATAAAGGAGGACTGGTAGTACCCCCTTATCTATGGCCCTGGACGCCATGACGAACTCCGGTGTTTTTCCACCAGTTTGTAGACGATGGGGAATGACAGCTAAAAGTCTGCTCAGACATTGTGGATTAGTTGGTGTCACTAGGGGGTCCTCACCCCCGTTTTGTTGTGATAAGTGATGTCAGTGGGAGGGGGGGGGCATCTCCACGTTCACTTTGACAGAACCCAAGTGCGGAGCGATTTCTGTCCCGGTGCGTCTCGTTGAATGTTCTCAATAAAGGCTCACTGCGGCGTGAAACGGCGAGGTAATTACTGCCTGCTCTGTCATATGAAGCTTGACGATTCCTAGCGTGCCGCCATCCTGACTTAATGGCGCAGCTGTACCTCCATTTATAGAATGGGACGGCGGAGCAACGTACAGAACCCAACAGAACGCCGCGGTCCCCGCCCCCCCAGGTGTATTATAACCTGAGATGTCACAAAGCCGTAATCAGCAACTGTCAGGAAGAGCGCAATGGAGGCGGGCAAATACCTGAAATAAAATACCGAAAATACCAGGAAGGCGGATTTCCTGTTTTATTAAATCTATTCTGGGTATAAAAGAAGAAACGTGACAAATTTGTTATTGTTCCCTGTTTATTATTCCTGTATTGACCAATGTATGTGTGCAGAACATCGCTCCATCCATAACTGATACATAGTAGTATATTCTGCAGATTATTCCATCATTGACTGTTTTAGATATCTGCAGAACATTACTTCCCATTCCCCTAATGATAGATGCATAATAATATATTCTACAGATTATTCCTTGTGTGACTAGACATCTGCAGAGCATTGCTCCATCCCATTTACCACCTAAAAGATACATATTGATTTATTCTGCAAATAATTCCATCAATGACTTCTCTAGAGATCCGCAGAACATCGCTCCATCCTACTTCCATCCTGACAAATACATATTAATATATATAATCTGCAGATTATTCCATCTCTGACCTTTCTGGAGATCTGCAGAACATTACTCCCTCCCATCTCCTACTGACAGATACAAATTTATAAATTCTGCAGATGTTTTTATCTCACACCCCTCTAGAGATCTGCAGAACATTGCTCTGTCCCATCCCTTACTAACAGATACATACATGCTGGTATAGTCTGCAGATCATTCCATCATTGACCTCTCTAGAGATCTGCAGAACATTGTTTCATCCCATCTATATCCTAACAGAATCATATTGATATACTCAGCAGATTATTCCTTCTGTGATCCAGAGATCGGCAGAACATTGCTCTGACCCATCTACATTCTTACAGATAGATATTGATATATTCTGCAGAATATTGACCTTCCTAGAGATCTGCAGAACATTGCTCAGTCACATCCCCTACTGACAGATATATAATAATATATTCTGCAGATTATTCCTTCTACAATCTATAGATCTGCAGAACATTGCTCAATGTCATCTCCACCCTGAAATTAATATATGGCATTCTGCAGATTATTCTGTCACTGACCTGTCAAGAGATCTGCAGAACATTGCTTCTTCACACTTATATCCTGATATATTCATATTGATTGTTCTGCAGATTATTCCATCAATGATCTCTCTAGAGAACTGCAGAACATTTCTCTGTCCCATCCCCTACTGACAGATACATATTGATGTAATCTGCAGATTATTCCTTCTGTGGCCTCTGTAGAGACCTGAAGAACATTACTCCATCTCATCTCCACCCTGACAGATACATATTACTATTCGGTATTCTGCAGATTATTCTATCACTGTCCTCTCCATAGATCTGCAGAACGTCGCTTCTTCACATCTACATACTGATAGATTTATATTGATTGTTCTGCAGATTATTCCATCACTGCCCTCTCTAGAGTTCTGCAGAACATTGCTCATCCCCATCCCCAGTTGACAGATACATATTAATATAATTCTGCAGATTATTCCCTATATGACCATTCTCTAGAGATCTGCAGAACATTACTCCCATATACATCTTGACGGATACATATTGATATATTCTGAAGATCATTGCATCATTCGTTCTTTAGGGACCTGCAGAACATTGCTTCATCATTACCTACATCTATAGCCTGATAGATTCATATTGATATATTCTGCAGATTATTTCATCACTGATCTCTTTAGGGACCTGCAGAACATCGCTCCATCTCCATCCAGATACATGTTATTATATTCTGCAGAATATTCCCTATGTGACCTCGCTGGAGATCTGCAGAGCATTGCTTCCTCCCATTTATGTTATAAAGGGCTGGATGCGATATTTCTATTTCTGTATTTCTAATTGTCTGGCGGCTGACACACATGCATATACATATACACACACACACACACATACACTTATATGTATGTATATATATATATATATATGTACACATACATACACACACACACACACACACACACACATATACACACTCATGGCTGAAGTTATTGCCACCCCAGAAATGTTTCCAGAAAATCAAGTATTTCTCACAGAAAAGTATTGCAGTAACACGTGTTTTGCTATACACATGTTTATCTGTATTGGAACAAAACAAAAAAAGGGAGGAAAAATGCAAATTGGACATAATGTCACACAAAATTCCAAAAATTGGCTGGTCAAAATTCTTGGCACCCTTAACTTAATATTTGGTTGCACACCCTTTGGAAAAAATAACTGAAATCAGTCGCTTCCTATAACCATCAATAAGCTTCTTACACCTCTCAACCGGAATTTTGGACCACTCTTCCTTTGCAAACTGCTCCAGGTCTCTCTTATTGGAAGGGCGCCTTTTCCCAACAGCAATTTTAAGATCTCTCCACAGGTGTTCAATGGGATTTAGATCTGTACTCATTGCTGGCCACTTTCGAACTCTCCAGCGCTTTGTTGCCAGCCATTTCTGGGTGCTTTTTGAAGTATGTTTGGGGTCATTGTCCTGCTGGAAGACCCAACATCTTGGAAAACCAGCTTTCTGACACTGGGCTCTACAGTGCGACCCAAAATCCTTTGGTAATCCTCAGATTTCATGAAGCCTTGCACACATTCAAGGCACCCAGTGCCAGAGGCAGCAAAACAACCCCAAGAGATCATTGAACCTCCACCATATTTCACTGTAGGTAGTGTGTTCTTTTCTTTATAGGCCTCTTTCCATTTTAGGTAAACAGTAGATTGATGTGTTTTACCAAAAACCTCTTTCTTGTCCACAAGACATTTTCCCAGAAGGATTTTGTCTTACTCAAGTAAATTTCGATGGATAGTTCGCGCCCACACTGATGCTCCCCGAGCCTGCAGCAAAGCTTGAATTTCTTTGGAACTTGTTTGGAGCTGCTTATCCACCATCCGGACTATCCTGCATTGCAACCTTTCATATATTTTTCTCTTCCGTCCATGCCCAGAGAGATTAGCTACAGTGCCATGGATTGCAAACTTTTTGATAACGTTGTGCACTGTGGACAAAGGCAAATCTAGATCTCTGGAGATGGACTTGTAACCTTGAGATTGTTGATATTTGTCCACAATTTTGGTTCTCAAGTCCTCAGACACTTCTCTTCTCTTTCTGTTGTCCATGCTTAGTGTGGCACACACAGACACACAATGCAAAGACTAAGTGAACTTCTCTCCTTTTTATCTGCCTTCAGGTATGATTTTTATATTGCCCCACGCCTGTTACTTGCCCCAGGTGAGTTTAAAGGAGCATCACATCTTAATTATCCACAATTTTGAAAGGGGGCAAAGAATTTTGACCAGCCTATTTTTGGAATTTTGTGTGACATTATGTCCAATTTGCTTTTTTTCCTCCCTTTTTTTGTTTTGTTCCAATACACACAAAGTGAATAAACATGTGTATAGCAAAACATATGTTACTGCAATACTTTTCTGTGAGAAATACTTGATTTTTGGGTTGCCAACCCAAATTTCTGGGTTGCCAACCCAAATTTCTGGGTTGCCAACAATTTCGGCCATGACTATATATATATATATATAGCGATACCCTCACTTAAGAGGGCCGCAAGTTTGGTTTGGGCCCTGAGCACAGCTCCGCCAACCCCCCCGGCAATCTGCTCTACCCACTCTTGCACAGTTAGTATCTAGCAATACACATTAAATCACTTATACTCTAAATATGTGTGTGCGTGGGTGGATAACTCAAGCTCATAGACAATCTTTGAAAGTATATAACTGACTTTACTTGTTGTTTTATAAAAGGAATAACATGAATCGAACATTTGGTTTGCAACACATAAGCAGGTCCCTGCAGTAACCAGTAATAAAGATAAACAGAGTAATCAGCATAATAAAGTATTGCTATGCAACTCTAGCGCTGCCCTTTTTCAGCTACTTCCCCGCATGGGTAAACTAACACCCAGCACTATCTACCTATGCAGTCAGGCCTGACTGATCTAGATGGAAGTCCAGTAAAACAATATTCGCTAGCAATCTTTCGGTGGTGCACTTGAAGAACAACTTTGTAATCCAAACGAATAATAAAGATAAAGTATCTGTCTTTAAACAGCTCTCACCACCCGGACAAGTCCAAGTCCGTTTTCTCTGCCTTTTCGTCTAGGAACAGGAATCCACCGACCTCCGAGTCTTCAATCCTTCTGGTGTACTGCAGAAAGGATGAGAAGATGTCTCTCAGGTGCAGCTAGGCTGGCAGAGGGCTCTTTGGAAAAGAGCACAAGGCCCAGGCTTCAGGCCTTGTGCCTCCAGCAGTTCAGCACAGATCTCCTCTTGCTAAGAGAGAGGGGGGGTGTCCAAAGAGAGCGAACTAGGCCTCTCCCCCTCCTTATATGCCCTCCCCCATGAGTCTCTGGGGCATAACTCCAAACATCCTGGGAACCAGTGGGGTTCTGGGAACAGTAGTTTTATAGTCCTTAAAGAGACCCCGCTACACACTCCCCCCACTTAAACTCTTTGGTCCCCAAAGATAAACTTTTAACACATATCCTGTACCAATTTTGAAAGTGCTGGGTATGATGTTGGTACAGGGAATTTCCACCAGAACTCAGAGGTGGGATTCCCTGTCCCACAGGTCACACTGGCATGAGTGACCTGCCTAACTGTGCCAGAGAGTGAGCTGGGGTTGCCCTCCACCAAATGATCAGTGGAGGGATTAGAGCGTTCAGCACTTCTTCTAGCAGTCACAACAGAGTCCTCAGAGCTCTCCCCCATTTGAGAGTAGGTTAGCTTCTTGGGGGGTCTCACAACTCGGCGAGCTCTCTGTTCTCTTGGGACTTCAGGCTCTGGTGCCACAGGCTCTACTTCAGGAACACACTCTGACAGCATCACTGGTTCTGGAACATCGGTTCCTTCCTCTTCTGAGTTAATGCTAGGGATATCTTCCCAGCCGTCAGGCACACCACTAGATGGAATGAACTCTGTAGCTTCTGGGTTCAGTGCCCCATCCTGTGTATCCTCAGTAGGTGGGAGATCTATGGCAGAATTTCCTGGAGTTGATGAAGGCCACAGCCACTCAAGCTCTCCTCTTCCACCTTCACCTCGTTGGGTATCTTTTCCATCTCTAACCCGGGAGGTCTGAGACCGAGTGCTAGGTCCCGGGGTATCCAGAATGGAAACAGGTTCAGGTGAATTTCTCACTGGAGGTATTCTGACTGCTTCAGTAAGCGGGAGCAAATGATTCCTGTGCCAAGTCTTCAAGGGCCCCACTTTCCCCTCTGGTTTTAACTTATACACAGGCAATCCAGGTAGCTTTCTGCAAATGACATAGGGCTCCGATCTCCATCTATCAGCAAGCTTGTGCTTCCCAGTGATCCCCAGATTGCGTAGCAGTACTCGGTCCCCAGGCTGCAGGTCTTGCACTCGAACCTTCAGATCAAAGTTCCTCTTGTTGCGGGCTCCCCTTTGGTCCGAGGCCGCCTGAGCTCGTTCATGGGCCACTTTCAAATTGTGTCTAAGTCGGTCCACATATCCCTTGTGGGAGGTAGCAGAGGCATGGTCTAGGGAAATGCCAAAGGCCAGATCCACCGGCAATCTTGCTTCTCTCCCAAACATGAGCCGGTAGGGGGAGTAACCCGTCACGTCACTTGTGGTGCAGTTCTAAGCGTGCACCAAAGCTGATATGTGTTGGCTCCAGTGTTGCTTCTTCTCTGTCTCTAGAGTTCCAAGCATGTTTAGTAAGGTCCGATTAAACCTCTCAGGTTGGGCATCTCCTTGTGGATGATAAGGTGTAGTCCTGGTCTTCTCTACTCCCAATGAGTTCAGTAGGTTCTGGATCAGACGACTCTCAAAGTCCCTTCCTTGGTCTGAGTGGATTCTCTGTGGTAATCCATAGTGGACAAAGTATTTTTCCATGAGCACCTTGGCCACAGTGGAGGCCTTTTGGTCTTTGGTGGGGAAAGCCTGGGCATAACGGGTGAAATGATCGGTTACCACCAGAACATTTCCCAATCCACTCAAATCGGGTTCGAGGCAGAGAAAGTCAATGCACACCAGATCCATTGGACCCTGACTCTGTAGCTGGCCCATTGGGGCAGCTTGATGGGGTAGAGTCTTCCTCTGGATGCATCGTGCACAAGAATGGCAATATTCCTCCACTTCTGCCCTCATACAGGGCCAATAGAACCGGCTTCTGACAAGCTGGAAAGTTCTCTCCGCCCCTAGATGGCCATGCTGGTCATGTAAGGCAATTAGTACCGTCTCTCGATGCTTCTCTGGGAGAAACAACTGCCACTTATCTTCTGAGTTATCAGAGGGGCCCCTTCGGTAGACCACTCCCTGATGTACTTGTAGCTTATCCAACTCTTTCCTCAGCAGGCGAGCCTCCTTGGAAGGGTGATGTTGAAGTCCCTCTGGATTCTCGTTCTCCAAAGCTTCAAGGACCAATCTCCCCATGGGGTCTTCCAATTGGTCATAGCTCAGCTCCTTTCTGGACAGCTTTGGCAGGAGTTCCTCTGCTAGTTGAGTTACCCCACAGTAGGGTTGAGGGACTCCCACTGCGGTGACTCCTATCTCCTCTGCTCTGGAGCCCCCTCTTGCTTGAAACTCAGCACCCTGACAGAGTGCTCGCACTCCTTCCGGTGCTACCTGGGTCCAGTCTTCCCAGTCATTGACCATGACATGAGATCTTCGGGACAGGGCATCTGCATCCCTATTTCCAGCCCCTGGTCTGTACTTTAGACTGAAGTTGAATCCGGATAATGCAGCCAACCATCTGTGTCCGGTTGCATCTAACTTTGCAGTAGTGAAGAGGTAGGTCAGAGGATTGTTATCTGTCTTTACGGTAAACTCCGCCCCATAGAGATAGTCCTTCAGTTTGTCTACTACTGCCCATTTGAGGGCCAAGAACTCCAATTTATGAGTGGGGTAGTTCTTCTCCGAGGGAGTCAGGCTCCGGCTCACATAGGCCACTGGTCGTAGCTGCTCTTCATACTCTTGATAGAGCACTCCGCCTAGGCCCTCATGACTGGCATTGACATGTAGCTCATATGGTCTGGTGGGGTCGGCATAGGCCAGGACTGGGGCCGTGGTAAGGCTCCTCTTCAAGGTTCGGAAAGCCTCTTCACACCTTGGGTTCCACTGATCTTGAACCGACTCACCGGCCCTCCTAGGTCCCAAGCCATCCTCTTCTCCTTCAGTCTTGAGCAATTCATTTAGTGGCTTGGCAATCCGGGCAAACCCATCCACAAATCTTCTATAATAGGAGCAGAAACCCAGGAAAGATCTGAGCTCTGTGACTGTTGTCGGTCTTGGCCAAGAGGTAACTGCCTCCAACTTCTCAGGGTCTGTAGCCACTCCCTTTTCAGACACTATGTGTCCCAGATAGTTCACAGAGGATTGGTAAAACCGGCACTTCTAGGGAGAAAGCTTGAGTCCCTCTTCGCTGAGTCTTCTCAACACCTTCTCCAACCTGGCCTCATGTTCTTCCAAAGTCTTCCCAAAGACAATGACATCGTCCAAGTACACAAGGACTTCTATGAGGTTCATGTCTCCAACGGTCTTCTCCATGAGGCGTTGAAAGGTAGCAGGGGCTCCAGACAGGCCCTGAGGCATTCTGTTGAATTCAAAGAATCCCACTGGGGTTATGAAAGCTGTCTTCTCTCGGTCTTCCTGGTGCATGGGGATTTGGTAGTACCCACTCTTGAGGTCCATTACACTGAACCACTTGGCACCAGACAAACTCTGTAGGGCATCCTCCATTCTCGGTGTGGTATACTGGTCAGGGATGGTCCTCCTGTTGAGAGTCCTGTAGTCGATACAAAGCCTCAACGACCCATTCTTTTTCCTGACCACCACTATGGGGGAGGCATAGGGACTTCTAGACTCCTGAATCACACCCGTCTTCTTCAACTCCGCAAGCTGCTCCCTCAGATCCTCCAGATCAGCTAGAGGGACCCGCCTAACCCTTTCCCTGAAGGGTTTGTCTTCGTGGAGGCGGATTCGGTGGGTGGCACTCCTGGCACATCCCACATTAAACTCATCCTTTGAGAAAATCCTCTCCCATCTAGTCAGCTGGGCCTTGGCTCTCTCCTTCCAGGCTCCAGGTAGGTCCGGGTTCTCCATGGAAAGTTTTTCCCAAACATCTCCTCCTTCACCCGTTCCTTTTACTTCTGATCAGCTGACTGGGGCCGCAGGACTCACCTGCCCCAACAGCATCCTGGCAGGGATCTCTATGGGTCTCTCCGTAGGGTTTCTCACACTCACTGGGACTCTTCCTCGAGCCTTCTTCAGGGCCTTGATTGGAATCACTTCCGGTATCACTTCCAGGCCTGAGTGGTCCTCCCTTGGATCGGATTCCAGCATGACAAAGGGGCCAGGCTGCTCTCAGGTAAGCTTCACCGTCGCCCTGAGGCAGGCTACCTCTCCGGGCTGCAGCACCACTCCTTCTCTCCCAAGTCTCCACACCTTCCCTATCCCCTCTCCTGGGGTCTTCTGCTCTAGGACCAACCGTTGGTAGGCTGTCTTCAGCATGGGATGGATATTGGGATCTTGATGGTTTCCCGTCTTCACTAGGGGGGTCAGAAGTCTTCGCACCAGATCCGTATTGGTCCCTATGATGAGGGACATCTTGCTGGCCCCGGGCGGTCTAGGACACACAACTGCCAGGGTGTCAAACACCTCTGTTTTCCCCCCCACAGATGGATCGAAGGTCAGCTTTATGGGCAGGTAACCATCGTAGGGGAAACTCTGAGCTCCCAGGCCCCATATCTCCAGCTCTTCTATCTTCTGTATAGGCAAATGGCTCAAGTGCCTATCATAGAAGTCTCTGTACAACAAAGTCACTTGAGCTCCAGTGTCCAGGAGGGCCTTCGTGTAGACTCCTTCCACCTAGATGGAGACAGTGGGGGACGGGCCGACCAATTCTTCTGGGTAGGGCCGGGTTGAGGCCACCTTCTTCTGGGGACCCGTCTTCATCCAATTGGTTTTTGACTTTATTCTTTTTCGAGCCTGGTATGCATTGACCCTCCCCACAGTAATGGGAGTACAAACCCGCTGAGGGATGTTATTGTTTCTTATTTGTAGACATTCCTTCTGAGGGGTCTGGTTTTCTCTCTTTCTCTTCCTTCTATTCAGTTTGGAGTTCACTGAAAGGCATGGGCACCCGGTTGACTCCCTCACCGGGGCCCTCTGGAGTTTCCCGCCGGCTGGCGGTTATCTATCTTCTTCTTCTTGGGACTGGAACATCTACTGGCGAAGTGGGCACTGCCCCCGCAGTTGTAGCATAGCATCTCTTCTCGGTCCCGAGTGGGGCTTGGTGTTGGTGTATCTGGAAACAACTCCTTCCTAGGACTTGGTTTCTCGGCTCCCCCTTGACCTTTCGCCATCATAGCAGTCAACATCTCCATCACCTGGGACATCTGTAACTTCAAAGTGTCCACCTCCTTATCTCTAGCGGGAGTCATGGCCGGTGTAACTATTGCTACCGGTTGTTCGACGGGCTCAATGGGATGTTCTTCCCTTTTCTCTTCCAGTAGGGCCTCTTCCTCTCTGATCATTCGGATGAGGTCAGTGTACTCCAGATTCTTCCCATCCTGTCGGGCACGCAGTGTCCATGCAATAGGATCCATGGGTTGAGCTCCCCTCAGTACCTGTTGAGCACGGGCCTCATCTACTTTCCCTGGGCTGATCCCCTTCCTTAGGATCATCCTATGCAGGATTTTATCTAAACGTCCCATGTAGTCTGATAGTTTTTCACCTTTCTTCTGGTAGCAATGCTCTAACTGATAAGCAAGCTCAGAGATTTTCTCTGTCCCACCAAACACATTCTGTAATACATCTAGGTACTCCTGCGCATTACAGTCTGTCTTGCTCATCTTCAGGTTGCGTACGGCCTCTAGAGCAGGCCCCTTTAGACTTTCCACAATCCTCTGCTTCTTTCTGCGCTCTGGAACTTCCCATTCCTCTAGTGCCTGAGTTGCGCTATCTAACCACTCTTCAAATCCCTCTTCTTCCGAAGGTACAGGTTTCCTCCCTGAAAACATCCAGAGTTTTCTGTACCCCGACATCTGGTAATCTGTGGGATCCTTCTTGCACTGGGCCACAATCTCCCCCAGGACAGCACACAGTTCTGCGCTAAGGGTGGCCGGTGCTGATCTGAGACTCTCAGGTGAGGTACGGGCCGCAGCCTGCGGTGATCCCATTGGCGATGGCTCCTCCTTTGTTGCGTGCGCCAACCTATAGGATCTGTTGTCTTGTATCCGTACACAGTTGCGCTTGCAAGCCTCCGGCATCCCATCCTAGTATTCCACTAGCGCGTACTGATATGAGATGTCTGGGTCTGATTTTATCTCCATCACCCATGGTTCATGGTCTGGGGACACTGACTTCATTAACTCCTCTACGGTCTCAGTCGACCATTTCTCCCCTGGGAGGCTAATGACCACTGACTGACTTGGGTCGGCCTTAGCCCCTTCACACCACGCTCTGACTCCCTGTGGGTCCATGCCGGTACCTCTGGCGTGTTCACCGCTGTCTCAGAAATCCCGGATTTACGAGCCCCCCACGTATAGCGATTCCCTCACTTAAGAGGGCCGCAAGTTTGGTTTGGTCCCTTAGCACAGCTCCGCCAACCCCCCCGGCAATCTGCTCTACCAACTCTGGCACAGTTAGTATCTAGCAATACACATTAAATCACTTATACTCTAAATATGTGTGTGCGTGGGTGGATAACTCAAGCTCATAGACAATCTTTGAAAGTATATAACTGACTTTACTTGTTGTTTTATAAAAGGAATAACATGAATCGAACATTTAGTTTGCAACACATAAGCAGGTCCCTGCAGTAACCAGTAATAAAGATAAAACAGAGTAATCAGCATAATAAAGTATTGCTATGCAACTCTAGCGCTGCCCTTTTTCAGCTACTTCCCCGCATGGGTAAACTAACACCCAGCACTATCTACCTATGCAGTCAGGCCTGACTGATCTAGATGGAAGTCCAGTAAAACAATATTCGCTAGCAATCTTTTGGTGGTGCACTTGAAGAACAACTTTGTAATCCAAACGAATAATAAAGATAAAGTATCTGTCTTTAAACAGCTCTCACCACCCGGACAAGTCCAAGTCCGTTTTCTCTGCCTTTTCGTCTAGGAACAGGAATCCACCGACCTCCGAGTCTTCAATCCTTCTGGTGTACTGGAGCAAGGATGAGAAGATGTCTCTCAGGTGCAGCTAGGCTGGCAGAGGGCTCTTTGGAAAAGAACACAAGGCCCAGGCTTCAGGCCTTGTGCCTCCAGCAGTTCAGCACAGATCTCCTCTTGCTAGGAGAGAGGGGGGGTGTCCAAAGAGAGCGAACTAGGCCTCTCCCCCTCCTTATATGCCCTCCCCCATGAGTCTCTGGGGCATAACTCCAAACATCCTGGGAACCAGTGGGGTTCTGGGAACAGTAGCTTTATAGTCCTTAAAGAGACCCCGCTACATATATATATATATATATATATATATATATATATATATATATATATATATACATATATGTGTGTGTAGCACTGACCCCCCGAAGGAGCGGCTGGTTTTCTGGGCTTACCATTTACCTTCTTCACCTCGTTGTTCTTGTCTAGGGGTTCCCGAGGTTGATGGCCCAATAACTACAGAGACCCACACTTAAATTTCTTTTGAGGAATTTTTCTTGGCATTAAACGTTGAACAAAACACAGTCTCTCAGTTGGGAATAGAAGGTATGGGTAGAGAAGCTCTGGTAGAGAATCATGGGTAGAGAAGCTCAGCTCTCCCTGGGCACATATGGAAACTCTAATCCAACCTCTGTTGCCACCCATTTGTTCAAGAGTCTCTGAGACCTTGCGAGTCTCGGCAGCTTTCAGGACGTTCCATCCCCAGGGGGTATAAACGAATTTGGTGCTTTGTGCATCAGAGTAGTAGCGTCTCTTTTAAGTGCTGGCAAGTTTTGGCAATGTCACATTAGGGTTTCCGCCCATGGCGTTGCGCTTCCTGAAGTAAGGGCTAGCCAGCCCGAAATGTCAGCACAGGTATTGGCCACATCATCCCAACAGGCCCATAACAGTTTTTAGGACATTGTGTCAAACAGCTCATCAACATCCCCAATGTCAGAAGAAGAAGAGTCTAAATCTGAGTCCTGCGTTTCTTCTGCTGACACATAACTTTTTACAGTCACTTTCCCCACAGTTTCCCCAGGTTTTTCACCGGTGGTTTGTGTTGGCTTTTTCAGGGTGATCGCCTTCTTCCGATGAAATGCAACTGGACTGGAGGGTGGTCCTTTTCTGCGATCACTTTTTCCAAAGCAGGCATGGTAGTAGCAATAGTAGTGGACGAAGCTGTGTCCATGACTTCAGGAGTAGACTTACTGACCAGAGAGGAAACAACATCCTTTTCCAAGGTGCCGGCAATGGTGGACGATGCCGAAACTGTAGGCCTCACAGCTGACAGGTGATTCAAACTTAGCAAAGTCTCTGCCACAGACTTGATTGTAAAACTTTAGATGAACACAGAAAGTCTCTCACAGGAACTTAGTTGTAACCGAAGGATAAAATGAGGAACTTTCGTACAGTACCAGAATCTTGCAGCCGGTCCGGCGATACCATAAGAATGCGGATTTACTTGGTGTCCTAACAGCTCAGCTTCCAGGCTCTTACCGAGCAGCCAGCCTCGTGCATGACCCTCTTCTGAAGAGTCCTCCCCTGGTTGCGTTTTGAGTTGCTGGGCCTCTCCAAATCCAAGACGGCACTGGACCACCTTGAAATCCTCCTTCCAATTACTGTGCCTCAGACTAGCCAGTCTCGAGACTCAGAAACGGATCCCCACCCCAGGCCATGAGGACCTCTGGGGGCTGGTCAGGAGGACCAGGACCATGGAGTCAGAACATACTTCTGGACAGGGGCGGACTGACCATTTGGTCACTCGGCCACTGCCCGAGGGCCCGGGCCACTAGGGGGCCCCATCAGGGTTGCCAGCCTCAGTAAAATCAGGGACAGTATGTAAAAATCTGTTTTTTTTTTCCATCTGTCTCTGAAATGCCTCTTACTGACACCCTTTTGGTCTAAAAATCCTGAGATTATAGCTGCCCTACCTCTCCAGTACCTTCTCAGCCAATAGAAACATGTCTGTGTATACTGTGTGTACATGTATGTGTATACTGTGTGATTGTATACCGTGTGCGTGTATACTGTGTAGCCCCATAATATCTGATTTCCTGGGGGCCCCGTGAGTTGTCAGTCCGCCCCTGCTTCTGGACTGGAAGCCCAGAACCACGTGACTTCAGCACCTTAAGTACCCTCTCCCAGAATACACAGCGAGAAAACACACCCACTGATTGGCTCAGATAGATTGGTACCCAATGCGTCCTACCAGGAGTACCGAACGGCGCTACATATACATATATATATATATATATATATATATATATATATATATATATATACTGTATATATCTCCTAGATTGTAAGCTCTAGCGAGCAGGGCCCTCTGATTCCAATTGTACCAAATTGTAATGTAATTGCTGTAACGTCTGCCTTCATTTTGTTAAGCGTTGCGCAAACTGTTGGCGCTATATAAATCCTGTATAATAATATATATATATATATATATATATATATATATATATATATATATATATATATATATATATGCATAAGCTGACATTAGGAAAAGGTTCCCGTTGGTCTCGGGGTAATTGAAGTGGTGATTCTGCCCCGTACATTTATCTAGAACACGAGATGTATATCCGGCTCTCGGAGACGTGTGTTTTAACCACTTTCAGACCGGACCATTTTGCTGGTAAATGACCAGAGGTCTTTTTACACTTTGGCACTGCGCTGCTTTAACTGGTAATTGCGCGGTCATGCAATGTTGTACCCAAACAAAATTTGCGTCCTTTTCTTCCCACAAATAGAGCTTTCTTTTGATGGTATTTGATTGCCTCTGCGATTTTTATTTTTTGCGATATAAACGTAAAAAGACCGCAAATTTTGAAAAAAAATGATATTTTCTACTTTTTGTTATTAGAAAAATCCAATAAACTCAATTTTAGTCATACATTTAGGCCAAAATGTATTCAGCCACATGTCTTTGGTAAAAAAAAAGTCAATAATTGTATATTTATTGGTTTGCGCAAAAGTTGTCACATCTACAAACTAAGGTACGTTTTCTGCAATTTACGCAGCTTTTAGTTTACGACTGCCTATCTCATTTCTTGAGGTGCTAAAATGGCAGGGCAGTACAAAACCCCCCCAAATGACCCCATTTTGGAAAGTAGACCCCCTAAGGAAATTGATAAGAGGCATGTTGAGCCCATTGAATATTTAATTTTTTTGCCTCAAGCGATTGAATAATGACAAAAAAAAAAATTTTTTTTTTTTTTTACACAAAGTTGTCACTAAATGATATATTGCTCACACATGCTATGGGCGTATGTGAAATAACACCCCAAAATAAATTCTGCTGCTTCTCCTGAGTACGGGGATACCACATATGTGGGACTTTTTGGGAGCCTAGCCGCGTACGGGGCCCCGAAAACCAAGCACCGCCTTCAGGCTTTCTAAGGGCGTACATTTTTGAGTTCACTTCTCACTACCTATTACAGTTTTGAAGGCCATAAAATGCCAAGATGGCACAAAACCCCCACAAATGACCCCATTTTAGAAAGTAGACACCCCAAGCTATTTGCTGAGAGGCATGTTGAGTTCATGGAATATTTTATATTTTGCCACAAGTTGCGGGAAAATTACAAACTTTTTTTTTTTTTTTTTTTTTTTCACAAAGTTGTCACTAAATGATATATTGCTCACACATGCCATGGGCATATGTGAAATGACACCCCAAAATAAATTCTTCTGCTTCTCCTGAGTACGGGGATACCACATATGTGGGACTTTTTGGGAGCCTAGCCGCGTACGGGGCCCCGAAAACCAAGCACCGCCTTCAGGCTTTCTAAGGGCGTAAATTTTTGAGTTCACTTCTCACTACCTATTACAGTTTTGAAGGCCATAAAATGCCAAGATGGCACAAAACCCCCACAAATGACCCCATTTTAGAAAGTAGACACCCCAAGCTATTTGCTGAGAGGCATGTTGAGTCCATGGAATATTTTATATTTTGCCACAAGTTGCGGGAAAATTACAAACTTTTTTTTTTTTTTTTTTTTTTTTTCACAAAGTTGTCACTAAATGATATATTGCTCACGCATGCCATGGGCATATGTGAAATGACACCCCAAAATAAATTCTGCTGCTTCTCCTGAGTACGGGGATACCACATATGTGTGACTTTTTGGGAGCCTAGCCGCGTACGGGGCCCCGAAAACCAAGCACCGCCTTCAGGCTTTCTAAGGGCGTTACAGTTTTGAAGGCCATAAAATGCCAAGATGGCACAAACCCCCCCCAAATGACCCCATTTTGGAAAGTAGACACCCCTAAATTTAGGGGTACACTAGTGAGACTAGGTAATAAATGGCGGGTGCCCTGAAACTATAAAAAAATAACTAACCAACCAGCGTCACCTGTAACAGTTATATGGTGATCACTGGTGAAAGGGTTAACTAGGGGGCAATCAGGGGGCTTTATGCGGTAGTATATGGGGGTCCCTGGCGCTATAAAAAGCTGCGGCGAACCTAAATACCTACCTGCCTAACTAGCGTCACCTGTGACACTAATACAGCGATCAGAAAAACGATCGCTTATTAGGCTGGGTTCACACTGGAGCGATGCGGGAACGCCACGAATGCGCGGCGGGTTCCCGCATCGCATGCCTCCCGGCGGCAGTTCACACTGCCCTATGCGAACTGCTGGGAGTGTCAGTGAAATGTTAATGACACCCCCAGATCAGTTCGCATATCGCAGTGCGATCTGCAAACTCGGATCGCATGGTGTGAACACCCATGCGATCCGATTCTGCTGCGGGCCAAAAAAAGGGTCCCGTGCGAATTTGCGGCGGGTGCGGCGGGTGCGGCGAATGGCTGAACTCGAATCGCACAGAGATCGGATGTGATTTGCACTGCAGTGCGGTGCGAATCACATCCGTTCTCATAAACCGCTGCAATGTGAACCCAGCCTTAGTGACACTGGCGACGGGGGGTGATCACGGGGTTAAACCTTTATTGGGGGGGTTAGGGGGGTACCTTAGAACTAAAGGGGGCTAACCCTAACTGCCCTAACAGTTATTAGTCACAAATGACACCCGCCGGGTGATCAGGGGGTTAAACCTTTATTAGGTAATAAATGGCGGGTGCCCTGAAACTATAAAAAATAACTAACCAACCAGCGTCACCTGTAACAGTTATATGGTGATCACTGGTGAAAGGGTTAACTAGGGGGCAATCAGGGGGCTTTATGCGGTAGTATATGGGGGTCCCTGGCGCTATAAAAAGCTGCGGCGAACCTAAATACCTACCTGCCTAACTAGCGTCACCTGTGACACTAATACGGCGATCAGAAAAATGATCGCTTATTAGGCTGGGTTCACACTGGAGCGATGCGGAAACGCCGCAAATCCGCGGCGGGTTCCCGCATCGCATGCCTCCCGGCGGCAGTTCACACTGCCCTATGCGAACTGCTGGGAGTGTCAGTGAAATGTTACTGACACCCCCAGATCAGTTCGCATATCGCAGTGCGATCTGCAAACTCGGATCGCATGGTGTGAACACCCATGCGATCCGATTCTGCTGCGGGCCAAAAAAAGGGTCCCGTGCGAATTTGCGGTGGGTGCGGCGGGTGTGGCGGGTGCGGCGGGTGCGGCGAATGGCTGAACTCGAATCGCACAGAGATCGGATGTGATTTGCACTGCAGTGCGGTGCGAATCACATTCGTTCTCATAAACCGCTGCAATGTGAACCCAGCCTTAGTGACACTGGCGACGGGGGGTGATCACGGGGTTAAACCTTTATTGGGGGGGTTAGGGGGGTACATTAGAACTAAAGGGGGCTAACTCTAACTGCCCTAACAGTTATTACAGTCACAAATGACACCAATGCAAAAAAAAAAAAAAAAAAAAAAAAAAAATGACATTGGTGTCACTGTGACTGGGGGGCAGGGGTAATTGGGGGGGGTGATCGGGGGGTAAAGGGGGGGTGTGAGTGTGCCTGGCATGTTCTACTGTGTGTGGGATGTGTTGGTGCAACTCACTGATCCGCTCTCCTCCGTGTCGGAACGAAAAATACCGACACGGAGGAGAGAATACATCACTTCCTCTCCTGTGTTTACATTACAGGAGAGGAAGTGATGTCACGGGGGATTCCTATTCGTCGGGAGCGATCGCGAGGGGGTGGCCATGAACGAATGGCCGTCCCCTCGTCCGGGATCGCTCCCGCACGAATACCGACCGCCGCAGGCACCGGGCGGGGGCCCGATCGGGCCCCCGACCCGCGGGAGGCAAGGGACGTACATGTACGCCAATATGCCTGCCCGTGCCATGCTATCGACGTACATCGTCGTGCGGCGGTCGGCAACTGGTTAAATTACAGTTCCTTAGATGGAAGGAGCTGTGAGTGTTGCGGTGAAATGGGAGCGTATTCATCATCCTGGCTGGCACGCCGCCTTTATTGGTTTGTTATTAACCCTTTATCCGCTGAGACCGCGCCGGTTCATTTTTAGGCACGCGTCCCGCCATCATCGTGGGGTAGCGGTGGGATGGGGGGGGTGGGGTCCTGTCCTTCAAAATCAGGAGAGCATAGCAAACGCTCGGTGTAGAGGTGATTACAGATTACGACGTTCGGTGGATCGGCGGTATCCAAGCTGCACAGAATTCGGCCTTTTGGTGGCGGGGAGCCGCAGACTGGCTGCATTTGGGTCGAGTGATGATTAAGAGAAGCCATACACGGTTATTTTGTTCAAACACACAGCGTGCGATGAGCGGTTTGTGTGCGCTCCCCATGGGCCACCATTAACTGGAGAAGTGGCGCGGTGTGTAAACAAGGTGCTTAGTTATTTGGCCCAGACATGGGAATGAAAACACAACATTAAAGGGAAGTCGGTAGGTGGTTTCACATTGCCAGTTCGGACTATCAAAGGAATACAAGAAAAGCAGTTTACAGTCTCTGTTATTGGGCTTGGCAAAGCTTGATATGAAATTAGAAGGATGGTGGGTGAATGTTTGAAGATAAACACACAGCCCAACGTTTCCTCTTTATAGTTTCATGTAACGCAGGAACAGTCATAACTAGGGATGCACCAATACCATTTTTTCTACAGCGGGTACGAGTACCGATCGTTTTTTAGTAAATCGGCAATACCAATTATCGATACCTACCGCAACTGTTCTGTTTACACTTCAACTGTCAGCAATTGTGCAAAGCATTGAAAAGTTATTTACAAATTATTATTATTATTATTATTATTATTATTTTTTTATATTGTGCTTTTTTTCAATGTTAAACATGTAAATATACACTATATAGTCAAAACTATTGGGACACCTGCCTTTACAAGCACATGAACTTTAATGGCATCCCAGTCTTAGTCCGTAGGGTTGAATATTAAGTTGGCCCACCCTTTACAGCTATAACAGCTTCAACTCTTCTAGGAAGGTTTGACGATTCTTCTAGAAGTACATTTGTGAGGTCGGCCAGTGGTGTTGAAGGAGAATGCCTGGCTCACAGTCTCTGCTCTAATTCATCTCAAAGGTGTTCTATCGGGTTGAGGTCAGGACTCCATGCAGGCCAGTCAAGTTCCTCCACCCCATACTTGCTCATCCATGTCTTTATGGACCTTACTTTGTGCACTAGTCCAAATCATTTCGTGGAGGGGGATTATGGTGTGGGGTTGTTTTTCAGGGGTTGGGCTTGACCCCTTAGTTTCAGTGAAGGGAACTCTTAAGGTGTCAACACACCAAGACATTTTGGACAATTTCATGCTCCCAACTTTGTAAGAATAGTTTGGGGATGGCCCCTTCCTGTTCCAGCATGACTGCGCACCAGTGCACAAACAAGGTCCATAAAAACATGGATGATCGTGTTTGGGGTGGAGGAACTTGCATGGCCTGCACAGAGTCCTGACCTCAACCTGATAGAACACCTTTGAGATGAATAAGAGCGGAGACTGCGAGCCAGGCCTTCTGGTCCAACATCAGTGCCTGACCTCACCAATGCGCTTCTGGAAGAATGGTCAAACATTCCCATAGACACAATCCTAAACCTTGTGGACAGCCTTCCCAGAAGAGTTGAAGCTGTAATGCCCCGTACACACGAGCGGACTTAAGTCCGACAGACTTCCAAAGGAGTTCCGTCGGAGTTCTGCTGGAATTCCGACGGAGTTCTGACAGACTTTTCGGCCGAACGGACTTGGCCACACACAATCACACTAAACTCCGACGGATTCGAACGTGATGACGTACGACCCGACTCGAATAAGGAAGTTCATAGCCAGTAGCCAATAGCTGCCCTAGCGTCGGTTTTAGTCCGTCGGAGTAGCATACACACGAGCAGAGTTTTCGAAGGGGACCGGGTCCGGCGGAGTTCCTTCGGGAAAATTTGAAGCATGTTCCATATTCTAAAGTCCGTCAGACTTTGGTGAATCAAAAGTCCGTTGCAGCCCACACACGATCGGATAGTCTGACGGACTCGGTCCTTCGGACTTTGGATGTTGAAAAGTCCGCTCGTGTGTACGCGGCATTAGTGTTTTTTGAAACTGGGTTTACTCCCACTTTAAAGTTCATGTGTGTGTAAAGGCAGGTGTCCCAATACTTTAGACAATATTGTGTATGTTAACCATTTCCTGCAAATCAACGTACTTGTACATCCAGGGTCGGCCCAAGACATTGTGCTGCCTGGAACCAAGAATGAAATGCTGCCCCCCTCCCAAAAAAAAAATCACGCTCACCAAAAGGCCCCCACATCCATTATTTTATATTATGATAATTAAAGAGGACCTGTCATGCTCTATACATGTATATAGGATTATAAAGAGGACCCATCATTGCTCTATACATCTATATAAGATTATAAAGAGGACCTGTCATGGCTCTATACATGTATACAGTAGTATAAAGAGGACTTGTCATGCTCTATACATCTATATAACATTATAAAGAGGACCTGTCATTGCTCTATACATCTATATAACATTATAAAGAGGACCTGTCATGGCTCTATACATGTATACAGTAGTATAAAGAGGACTTGTCATGCTCTATACATGTATATAGGAGTATAAAAGGATCTATCAGGGCTCTATACATGTTTAGGAGTATAAATAGACCTGTGTGTGGCCGGCGGCCGCGATGTCAGCCGGCCACCCATGATCACTCCACAGAGAGTCAGAACAGGGATTTGTTAATGTAAACAGACAGATCCCCATTCTGACAGGGGAGGAGAGACAGATCTGATGTTCCTAGTGATTAGGAACAGAGATCTCTCTCCTCCTCCAGTCAGCCCCACCCCCCCCACAGTTAGAAACACCTCCCAGGGAACGCATTAAACCCCTTCCCTGCCAGTGACATTTACACAGTAATCAGTGCATTTTTATAGCACTGGTCACTGTATAAATGTCAATGGTCCCAAAAAATCCCACTAAAAATCGCAGAGCACTGCCATTTACTAGTAAAAAATAAAAATAAATATGACATAAATCTATCCCCTATTTTGTGGACGCTATAACGTTTGCGCAAACCATTCCATATACACTTATTGCATTTTTTTTTTTTTTACCAAACATATGTAGAAGAATACCGTATATACTCGAGTATAAGCCGAGATTTTCAGCCTCTTTTTTGAGGCTGAAAGTGCCCCCCTCAGCTTATACTCGAGTCATCGCCGTCTGCCTGCCCGATCAGCGTGTCGAGCAGACAGACGGCGGACATTCTAGTATTCAAAAGCCGCGCCTCCGTCTGCGATAGGCGGAACACTCAATTTCCCAGCAGTCAGTGGTCCGCCTATCACGGACATCCGCTCATCCTCATACTACGGACGAGGATGAGAGGATGTCCGTGATAGGCGGACCACAGACTGCTGGGAAATTGAGTGTTCCGCCTATCACAGACGGAGGCGCGGCTTTTGAACAGAGGAATGGCCGCCAAGACGCCGACGAAGCATGGCAGAAGGACGGAGGCTCGGGACGGGACGAAGGCACGGGACGGAGGAGGCACGGGACGGAGGAGGCACGGGACGGAGGAGGCACGGGACGGAGGAGGCACGGGACGGAGGCACGGGACGACGGAGGCACGGGACGGAGGCTCGGGACGGAGGCTCGGGACGGAGGTAGGCTGGACACACAAGGCTGCACGGACACACACACAGGGATGGATGGACACACACACAGGGATGGATGGACACACACAGGGATGGATGGATGGACACACACACAGGGATGGATGGATGGACACACACACAGGGATGGATGGATGGACACACACACACAGGGATGGATGGATGGACACACACACAGGGATGGATGGATGGACACACACACAGGGATGGATGGATGGACACACACACAGGGATGGACGGACACACACACAGGGATGGACGGACACACACACAGGGATGGACGGACACACAGGGATGGACGGACACACAGGGATGGACAGGCATGTCTCACCCTCGGCTTATACACAAGTCAATAAGTTTCCCAGTTTTTTTGGGGTAAATTGGGGGCCTCGGCTTATATTCGGGTCGGCCTATACTCGAGTATATACGGTACACATTGGCCTAAACTGATGAAGAAATTGCCAGGTTGCTAGAATAGCCTGCCGCCCGCTGCCTAGCAACCAGTGACATCAGAGGCCGCGGCCGTCCCAGCATTCAGAGCGCTCAGCCTCCGTGCCAATCAATTGCTCCGCCCACCATCCCAGCACGAGGGAAGGAAGGGTCTAAAGAAAGCAGCCTGTGTGGCTGCGCCTATGACAGTGTGAGCTGAGCCTGAGCAGCCTCTGCCTATCTGAAAAACAAAGTGGGTTATGTTGGTAGTACAACTTAAAATGGTTTCTCTCTATAAGATTTTTTTTTTCTCTATAAGGGACTCAAGCTGGATTGAATCTGACTGATCTTTGTATTGTTCCCTCTGGGACACAACAAGTGGCAATCTACTACGTGTGGCAGGTGATGTCGTGGCAGGTGACAATACACAATGTGTGGCAGGTGACTTCATGGCAAGTGACAATCCACAATGTGTAGCAGGTGACGTCGTGGCAGTTAAAAATCTGCGATGTGTGGCTAGTGGCATTGTGGCAGGTGACAATCCGCAATGTGTGGCAGGTGACGTCATGGCAAGTGACAATCCGCAATGTGTGGCAGGTGACGCTGTGGTAAGTGACAATCCGCAATGTGTGGTAGGTGACGTCATCGTGCAAGTGACAATCCGCAATGTGTGGCAGGTGACGTCGTCGTGACAAGTGACAATCCGCAATGTGTGGCAGGTGACGTCGTCGTGACAAGTGACAATCCGCAATGTGTGGCAGGTGACAAGTGGCAATCCACATCTGGTAGCAGGTGATGCAGCAAGTGACAATCCGCATCTGAAGGCAGGTGATGTTCGCAAGTGACACACTCGGGGCTCCCACTGATTCTGCATTATGGTGAGTTGAACTATTTTATTTTATATAACAATGTAATAATAGAAATAATGGGCTTCAATCATTCTTTTTTGTGATACAGCACTGCGTCAATTTAACTGACAATTGCGCGGTCATGCGACGCTGTATCCAAACAAAATGTACGTCCTTTTTTTTCCACAAAGTCTACTCCTGGCAACTTCTTGCCGTCCGGGCTGCCGCTCCTCTTAAATGCCGCCTGGAACCATGGTCCCATCGGGTCCCATGGTAGGGCTGGCCCTGTGTACATTGGTTAGAGGAAGTGGATGTACTGGGGTGAAGCCCCAGGGGAAGCTGCAGGCTTCACCTTGGTACCGTTTTTTTAGTCAGCTGTCTGGTGATAATGGCTGATGTGGCTCAGCAGCCATTCGGCCGTTATCCCAGGCAGCGGGAGGGGGGTGTCCTCCCTCTCCCGCTGCCTTCTGCCGCTCAGCCCAGGTCTCCACCCAAGCGACCAGCCGGCATGTCTGACTGGCCTCAGCTGGCCTCATTGGAGGTGTTTACCACCTGGACCCTATAGTGGCTATCAAGGAGGGACAGCAATATGCTTTACTTTTATAGAACCATGTTAATCCATTTGGTTATGCCAATGGCTCCCGATACTGTCTCAGCCAATGAGGAGATAGAAAGTCTCGGCACAGCTGAGGCTCTTGTGCACATCGCTGGATTGGGAGGGGGCTCCGGGGAGTATTAGGGGGACAGTGGGGGGGTGCTCCATAGAATACATGAAGGTATAAACCTTTAGCCTTATAACCACTTGAATTGGTTTATGTGAACATTATGAAGTCGACAAACTATGGGATATACAGTATCTCACAATAGTGAGTACTGTTGTGGAAATTTTATGAAGATGTATCTAATATGTATTATAAATGATGATACAGCGCTTTTTTTTTTTTATTTTTTTTATGGAAAATAAAGTTCAAATTAATAATGAACGGGTTCCAGTGAGGTATTCTTGATTGCAATGATCGAATTCAAATTCATATGCAGAATAAGGGGAACCACCACCAGCACCCAAAATCACTGACTCTTACCATCAGTCTGCAAATCAAACGCATGTCAGATTGAATCAAAGAAGATCATATATCCCAATTTCTCTTTATCAACACGAATCTGGTCCACTCAAAGAAAACCATCCAATGGGAAAATCCTTTTCCTCCTTGCTTAGCACTCCGCTTCCCAGGAGTTCCTCAAATTACTTATTTTTAGAAAAATAATTCTCCCAGTAGCCATAGAAAATATAAAAAGAGTGGTCTCATTGCGCAGATTTAATGATAGGCCAATAGCCCCCACATTTGGGGGGACATGCCCCTGAGGACGCACGTTGGTGGCGAAACGTCGGGCGAACGAGAGACTTGTGACACTAGAAGGAGCACGGGAGTGGTCTCTATCCTCTTTATTGTATGGTGCTGAATATTATTTGATGCCATTTTTACCTCATCATAAATGTGAGTTGAACATTTTTTTACCTAATAAAAAGCTATTGGCCTATCATTAAATCTGCGCAATGAGACCACTCTTTTTATATTTTCTATGGCTACTGGGAGAATTATTTTTCTAAAAATAAGTAATTTGAGGAACTCCTGGGAAGCGGAGTGCTAAGCAAGGAGGAAAAGGATTTTCCCATTGGACGGTTTTCTTTGAGTGGACCAGATTCGTGTTGATAAAGAGAAATTGGGATATATGATCTTCTTTGATTCAATCTGACATGCGTTTGATTTGCAGACTGATGGTAAGAGTCAGTGATTTTGGGTGCTGGTGGTGGTTCCCCTTATTCTGCATATGAATTTGAATACGATCATCCCCTTATTCTGCATATGAATTTGAATACGATCATCCCCTTATTCTGTATATGAATTTGAATTCGATCATTGCAATCAAGAATACCTCACTGGAACCCGTTCATTATTAATTTGAACTTTATTTTCCATAAAAATAAAAAAAAGTGCTATATCATAATTTATATTTGTTTCTATATTGTTTCCAGCAATATTTGTGTTAGCTGCTATATATATTTTTTATTTATGGTTTCTTTATGCTTTTAGCGCAACAAAATTTATTTACATTTATCTAATATGTATTGTCCTAGTGTTTCCCAGTGTTAGTTCTCCCGCAGCCTGCTCTAAAGAGCAGACTGGGGCAGACTGACTCTGGTTGAGATCCATCTGATTGTGAAAAGCTTCTCGAGGATGCAGGGTTGTGTTATGTCCGCCAGCGAAGGAACCCCTGTGCAATGCACAGATGATCGTCTGAGGGTATGTGTTCACTCTACAAAGACATTATTGGTTATGGGGGGGTGTATGCTAATGTCACCCCTGTGTGCCTGATCAACAAATTTGGGGGGACCATGGCTTGTCCCTGTAGATAATCTCCCATCCGCAGGAATGGTAGTATAATCTGGGTATGCGTTGTTCTCTGAACAATGCAGAATAAGGATTCACGGTAAAAACGGGACTCTTTGGGTGCGTTGACTGGAGACAGGGTCCATGATTCCAAGGCCAGCCATGATGATGGCTTACAGATACAGGGTGCGGGAAATCATACACACTGCCCCTGCTCAGACACGCCCATAAGACTCCCCTAGTCAGGGCAGGACTCAGGGTGGTGGGGGCCCCTGGGTTTGAGTCACTTTCAGGCCCTACCTTCCATACATTACCGTATTTATTGGCTTATAACACGCACCCCAAGTTTAGGAGGGAATTTTAAGGAAAAAAACTTTTAGGAGGGAAGTTTAAGGAAAAAACTTACATTTAAATGCAGCCTTATCAGTGTCATCTGCAGCCTTGCCCATCCACCTGAGGCCTTGTCCACTGTCATTTGCAGCCTTGTCAGTGTAGACTTGTCATTTGCAGCCTTGTCATTGCAGTCTTGAAGTTTAAAAATGGCGCCAAGGTGGTCCATTTTCCTTTTCCTAAACCCCAAAAATACATAAATACATCTAAAATGCAAAACTTTGGTGGGTGTAACAACATGTCCGCTTTACCCCTTCTTAGTGTACCCTTACTGTGGACGAGTGTGGGGTATAGCAAGATGGCGGCGACTGAACCTCACTTCCGTAGCAAACTGCAATGGGTCGCTGAATATGTCTTTACAGCGGCTCTCGGCTCTCGGGTCCTCTCGCAGTCTCGCAGTGTACTTGGCTTGGCTCACAGTCAAGCTCAGTCCCTGTGTTATGTCCATCATAGGACGGGACTGGACGTGACTATGAGCAGAGCCGAGCCGAGTACACTCGGCTATGTGTCTCGACGGGGCCCGCTGGGCACCTAATGGGCGGGGCCCATGGGCTCGAGCCCAGTCAAGCCCAATGGTAAGTCCGGCCCTGCCCCTAGTCATTGTTCATTGGTTGAAATTTGTATAACTTCTCCTGTTTGAAGGAATGCCTGTGCTTGATTGGCCAATTGTGAAACCCTCAAGCTCAATTGTTAAGTACTATAAATAAACAAAACTCAGGCTCTCCGGAGGACAGTCGAGCGGTGGAGCTGAGGATGTGAGAATGATGGTCATGTCTGTATTACTTGGGAAGATACAGGAAACAGGGTCGTACTAAGATGCATTATACCAAAAGGCTGAAAGGGCGCTTATTAGTGCAGGAGACATGGATTACGCATAGCGTATAGAGAAATATCCACATCAGTGCATCCCTCACATTTTTGTAAATAACTTATATTGTATTATATCTTTTCATGTGACAACACTGAAGAAATTACACTGTGCTACAATGTAAAGTAGTGAGTAGGGATGAGCCGAACACCCCCCCGGTTCGGTTCGCACCAGAACTTGCGAACGACCCCCGCGTTCGAAACGAACGTTAGAACCCCATTGAAGTCTATGGGACTCGAACGTTCGAAATGGAAAGTGCTAATTTTAACGGCTAATATGCAAGATAGTGTCCTAAAAAGGGTTTGGGGACCTGCCTCCTGCCTCAGGGGACATGGGTCACTGCAAAAAAAAGTTTTAAAAACTGCCGTTTTGGCGGGAGCACTGATTTTAATGACGATTAAAGTGAAAAAAAAAGGTGAAATATTCCTTTAAATATGGTGCCTGGGGGGTGTCTGTAGTATGCCTGTGAAGTGCCACGTGTTTCCCGTGTTTGGAACAGTCCCTGCACAAAATGACATTAAACGGAAATAACACCATTTAAAACTGCTTGCGGTTTTAATGTTATATCTGGTTCCTGCAATATGGTTGAAAATCATTGAGAAAAATGGCATGGGTAGCCCTCCCTGCCCATTACCAGCCTATTTGGGTCTTGTACGCATATTAAGGGGAACCCCGTACCCATATTAAAAAAAGGAAATGCGTGTGGCCCCCAGGCCCTATATACTCAGAACAGCAGTATACAGGCGGTGCAAACAAGACAGGGACTGTGTAGGTTTGTTGTGTTAAGTTGAATCTGTTTGTAATTTTCAACCGGTACATTTTTAAAGTGTAGTTCCAGTCAAACAAACTATTTTTAAGCTTTTTGGAAAACATAGGGAAGGGTTATCACCCCTGTATAATTTGTTTTGTCGTCCATCTTTTTTCATCTCACTTGCTGCTGTCTCCTTCCGTTTGCAAGTAGGAGATGTTTGTAAGTTGTATGTTTGAAAGTAGGGGCCTGCCCTATATTATAGCGGTATGTACTGGGTACAGAGCACGCAGACAGCACGCACTATCTCCTAACACTACTGACTGCAAGCTCTATTATTAACCACTTGACCACTGGGCACTTAAACACCCCTAATAACCAGACCAATTTTCAGCTTTCGGTGCCCTCACATTTTGAATGACAATTACTCAGTCATGCAACACTGGACCTATAGGAAATGTTTGTCCTTTTTTTCACACAAATAGAGCTTTCTTTTGGTGGTATTTAATCACCTCTCAGTTTTTTATTTTTTGTGCTATAAAAGAAAAAAGACTGAAAATTCTGCGAAAAAATGAATTTTTCTTCGTTTCTGTTATAAAATTTAGCAGATTAGTAATTTTTTCTTCATAAATTTTGGCCAAAATTCATACTACTACATATCTTTGGTAAAAATAAGTACAAATTGGTGGATATTATTTGGTCTTTGTGAAAGTTATAGAGTCCACAAGCTATGGTGCCAATATCTGAAAATTGATCACACCTGAAGTACTGACGGCCTATTTCCTTTTTTTTTTTTTTTCCACAAAATTGTCATATTATCAGGTTATTTCACACACACAGCATATGCATACCACAAATTACACCCCAAAACACATTCTGCTATTACTCCCGAGTACGGCGATACCACATGTGTGAGACTTTTACACAGCGTGGCCACATACAGAGGCCCAACATGCAGGGAGCGCCATCAGGCGTTCTGGAGCACCCAGGCCAATTCTGACTTTTCTCTCCTACATGTAAAAATCATCATTTATTTGCTAGAAAATTACAGAGAACCCCAAAACATTATATATATATATTTTTTTTTAGCAAAGACCCTGGAGAATACAATGGTGGTCGTTGCAAATTTTTATCTCACACGGTATTTGCACAGCAATTTTTCAAACGCGTTTTTTGGGGGGAAAAAACAGTTTTGTGCTTAAAAAACTAACAAAAAAAACAGTAAAGTTAGCCCAATGTTTGCATAAAGTGAAAGATGAAGTTATGCTGAGTAAATAGATATCAAACATGTCACTCTTCAAAATTGCACATGCCCGTGGAATGGCGCCAAACGTCGCTACTTAAAAAATCCCCATAGGCGACGCTTAAATTTTTTTTTACTGGTTACATGTTTTGAGTTGCAGAGGAGGTCTAGGACTAGAATTATTGCTCTCACTCTAACGTTCTCAGCGATACCTCACATGTGTGGTTTGAACACCGTTTTCATATGTGGGCGGGGCTTACGCATGCGTTCGCTTCTGCATGCGAGCACATGGGGACATGGGCGCTTTAAAAAAAATTTTTTTTTTTTTATTGTTCATTTTACTTTATTTATTTTAGTTTGACATTTTTTTCCCCAAAAATATATTTTTGATCACTTTTATTCCTATTACAAGGAATGTAAACATCCCTTGTAATAGGAATATGGGGTGACAGGTCCTCTTTACAGTGAAATCTGGGGGTCAATATGACCCCACATCTCACCTCTAGGCTGGGAAGCCTGAAATAAAAAATAAAAAAAAGATTCTGGCTTTGATCGTACTGGCAAGTTGGTAGAAGAACCGGAGGGTGGTGAGGGGTGGGGGGCGTCTATGGCTGGGTATTTCAGGGTATCACCGAGTATGGCTGGGTATCTCCGAGTATGGCTGGGTATGGCAATTTATGGCAGGGTATTGCAGAGTATTGGCGGGGTATTGGCGGGGTACTACAGAGTAATAGCAGGGTACTGCAGAGTATTGGGGGGTACTCCAGAGTAATGGCAGGGTACTGCAGAGTAATGGGGGTTACTGCAGAGTAATGGCAGGGTACTGCAGAGTAATGGCAGGGTACTGCACTGCAGAGTAATGGCGGGGTACTGCAGAGTAATGGCGGGGTACTGCAGAGTAATGGCAGGGTACTGCAGAGTATGCACTGGTATTGCAGAGTATTGGCAGGGAATTGAGGGGTTAAATTCGGTGAGCAGCGATGTGGGCACTGCAGATGCAGCCCACATCGCTGCTGACACCGATCTCTTTCCCCTCCGCTGTACCGATCGGTACAGAGAGGGGAGGGAGGAACCGGCGTCATAACATGATGCCGGTTTGTTTACCACGTGATCACTCCGTCATTTGACGGAGCGATCACGTGGTAAACGGCCGCGACGAGCGTCCGTTTACCGTGATCCGTGATGCGCCGGGTCCTGTGGACCCGGCGGTCACGGATGCTCTCGAGTGCGCGCCCCAGGGGGCGCGCGAGAGCAGAATTCTGGGAGGCCGTTAATTAACGGCCTCTCAGAGTTAAACAACCGCTCTGAAGCCGTTAATCGGCAATGGCCAGTTGTTAAGTGGTTAAAGCTAGATCACTAGCTATATAGGTGAGGTGAATATAGCGGTGTATACTGCGGTCAGGGCACAGACAACAACCACTACACAGCAGCAAGATAGGAAATCAGCCAAAAACGATCGGTGTGTACTGTGTTGAAGGTACACAGAACACCCACTGCTTCAGATGCTAAGTAACACACTACACGAGGCCGCCTCAAAGGCGGCCTTATATAGTGTGGGGCGTGCACTACACAGCCTGAGCTATGATTGGCCACAGGCAGGATGCCTGTGGCCAATCATGGCTCTCCTCGCTGCTGACGCTACGATTGGCCAAGCATGCGGGGTCACAGTGCATGCTTGGCCAATCATGAGCCAGCAATGCACTGTGCCACCGCAGTGCATTGTGGTCCGCGCGCGCGCCATTTGAATTTTGACGCGAACGGCCCAAACGTTCGGAATTCGCCGAACGGCCGAACAGCCAATGTTCGAGTCGAACGTACGTTCGACTCGAACACGAAGCTCATCCCTAGTAGTGAGTGTACAGCTTGTATAACAATGTAAATTTGCTGTTCCCTCAAAATAACTCAACACACATCCATTAATGTCTAAACCGCTGTAGCAATTTATCATACAGTGAATAATAAGGGAAAGTCTGTAATTTTACCCGACCCTGGGTACTACTGGTAAAATGTCAATCGAAATGGTATTACTACCACCTTGGAATACAAATATGTATTGTGTGAGGTCAAGGACGCTATGCTGACAGCCACTTCACACACACATTTAAAGTGTTGCTAGTGGAGAACATTCCAGAGAGCTGTGCTGCCCGGACTATGTTGGACTGAATGCTGCTGGCCGATACATGGAGTACAAGTCTGAAGCTGTGTTGGCTAAATTTTGAAGTTGTTGGGGTGATCCGACCTGAGGGGCAATCTGTGATCTTCATCAGGTTGCTGCTCCTAAGAAGAAAATCTTCTTCTTCCACGGCTGTCATGTGGACAGACTGAGGATGTCTTTGCAAGGGCAACTATGTCCTAAAGTGCAGTCCCTTGCATTAAGGTCTGGTTGCTCTGAAATGATAGATCTGAAATGAGTGGAAGCTCTGCTGATTTTATCATCCAAGCTAAAATGCTGTTTTTTATTTTCCTTGCATGTCCCCCTCGGATCTACAGCAACATTACTTTCAAGTGCACTTGCAGTGCAAAGTGGATTTTCCATTAGTAAATGACCCCCATAGTCTACCTAGAGGGGAATCGATGGACTGGAAACAGTTTTGGACTCCAAGTGTTTAGTCAGTTAGATTAGGCTATGATAGAACGTTCAATTCTCACTATGCATGTGAATAATGAACTAAACCATATATCTGGACTGTCTCTAGTGTGGTCACCAGATGGCATGAGCGGTGCTGACCTGAGGGAACTTTATTCAATTTATGTGCAAAAATGTAAGTTGTTGATCAATGGAAGGAGGTGGCATTCTCCATTGAGGACGGCACCTGCTTCTAAAGATTTAAATAATACAATATTTTATAGGGTATATTTACACTGCTATGCTGTCTTCGGCTGAGGACAATTGAAACTTGCTTAATCACATATGTATATACTGCACCATGTTACTGTAAGATAGGATGCTTTTGCATTGCTGTTGATTCTCTCTCAGGTGTTGCTGTGTCGGTGCATCTTCCTTGGCTAAAGAGAGACAGGGATCTAACCACCCGTCAACATTAACCCATTTTCATATTATCATTGTACGTATATTTTAGATAGACAGTGAGGAATTAATGTTGTTGCTTATGCCTGCCTACATTTTGCTACTTTAATGTTCTATATGACTCATCATATTTTTTTTTTTTATATGACTATTTAACACCTATGTTTATTCATGTGGTGCGCCACACATATACTTATTGTTCTATATTGTTAACCCTTTCCTGTTTCCCTACCCATCCCAGTTTTTGCCAGGACACTCGCTCCCAGGCTTGAGAGCTTAGAAAGAAATTATTTTTCTGCAAACTCCGAGATGTAGTTTTGTGGGCAGGGGGAGGATGTAGCACCCTGGAGTTTAGGCAGTGTTGCTCCTCACAAATTTACTACCAGGACAAGTTATCCCGGTTCATTGCTAGAGATCTATTGATTTCTCTCTAAGTTTGGCCTTGCTGCACTTTTCTCTTCTACCATTAGGTGACCGGGTACTTGATATGAGAAGGGCAATGCAAGGTCAGGTTATGGGTATGTGGGGTATCTCAGCCAATGGGCAGGGGTTTTCTTCAATCGCTTGGCCTGCTGGGAGAGCCTATATATTCGGGTGGAGTCAGGTGATCTGTGTTTTGTGCCACCTGGATGGCTGTCTGGGTGGACGTGTGTTGAATTGCCCAGGTTGCTTGGCCAGAGATGGGGCCTATCTCAGGCATATCTGGCTACTAGGCTGTCCGAGGGCCTATCCAGCAGCAAGAGAGCAACGCAGGGTTGGGACTTCCACTCAGAACAGGACTCGCCATGGTTGACCAAAGAACTTGAGTTAGGGTTGCCACATCATCCCTTTAATCCAGGACACACGCTGGGCACATGCACTCAATTTAGGGTTGCCACATCATCCCTTTAATCCAGGACACACATTAATTACACAGGTTCTGTGGCTGATTAAGGAGGTAATTAAACTCACTTGGTGCCTTATCTGCATTAAATCAGCCTCAGAGCCTGTGTAATTCATATGTGTCCTGGATTAAAGGGTTGATGTGGCAACCCTAAGTTGAGTGCATGTGCCCAGCGTTATATCCAGAGGTTGTCTTTGGGAAATAGACGTATGACTGCTGCCAGCATTGCTGCAGATGTTGAAGGGGTGGGGGGACCATAAGCCGCACACTGCATCAATTTGGTCTGCATGGCTGTCATTCCAGAAGGAAGCCTCCTCTAAAAATGATGCACAAGAAAGCCCGCAAACAGTTTGCTGAAGACAAGCAGACTAAGGACATGAATTACTAGAACCATGTCCTGTGGTCTGATGAGACCAAGATAAACTTATTTGGTTCAGATGGTGTCAAGTACTCACTTTTGTTGCCAGTGGTTTAGACATTAATGGCTGTGTTGAGTTATTTTGAGGGGACAACAAATTTACACTGTTATACAAGCTGTACACTCACTACTTTATATTGTAGCAAAGTGTAATTTCTTCAGTGTTGTCACAAGAAAAGATATAATAAAATATTTACAAAAATGTGAAGGGTGTACTTACTTTTGTGAGATACTGTATATTTAAATATTGATCAATCCTGATGTAATGATGGCCTATCTAATTTTTTGAGGCCCTAAAATGCCAGGACAGTACAAATACTCACCAAATGACCCCCTTTTGGAAAGTAGACAGTCCAAAGTATTTAGTAAAAGACATTGAGATTTTTTTTTGAAGTTGTACTTTTTTGTCACAATTTTTCGGAAAACGAAGACATTAAATAAAATATGTTTTTTGTTTTTTACATACTGTCACCAGTGCAGTACAATGTCATCATATGGCTGATGTAGCAGTGATCAGATATACTGACTGGTGACTATGTTAAAAAATATATATATATATATTTAATGGTTTTAAACATTTTTTATAACATTTTTTTCTGTTTTAATATTTCTTTTCCTTTTTTAACATTTTTTTGTACATACTTTAGATAAAGTATTTTATTGGCATCACAGTGACACCGTACTGCTCTGGGAGATGATCAGGGTTTTTTTTTTCTACACTTTAATTGCTGTGATAGTGATAATCATTGTAACAGCAATGTTTTGAACCCTCATGAATGGGTTACATTCATAAAAGCTGTGATTTACTATTGTGTGCTGTGATTGATTCACAGCTATCACATGGTACAGGGTGCTGTGATTAACCTAGGTTCCATGTGATAGCTAACTTTGAAAAGTCCAGCCATATATAGCCATATATAGCCAGCAGCGGCAAAATCAGTAACAGAAATATATAAAAAGTTTCTTTTAGGTCCTTTTCTGTAGTTATATTGGTACATTGTTGTATTACTAGATTAAATTGATCATATTTGACAAAATTGACCAGAGTTGTCCTGGGGTAGAATTGGCCTCAGTTGCTCAGAGGTGAAATTGGTCATATGTCTCAGGGGGTAGAACTGCTCACATGACGCAGGGGGTAGCACTGGTCACATGATTCAGCGGGTAGAATTGGTCACATGATTCAGGGGTAAAATTGGTCACATTAATCAGGGGGTAGAATTGGTTGCAGGTGCCCAGCTAGAGGTAGAACTAGTCACAGTTGCTCAGAGAAAGAAGGTGGTCATAGTTGCCCAGTAGACAGAGTTTGCCCCAGTTCCCCAGGATTAGTATTGTTCCCAGTTGCTGGGGTTGAGATGATCACAGTTGCTGCGGGTTAAAATTGTTCACAGTTGGCAAACAGACAGAGATAGTCACAGTTGTTTGAGAGTTACATAGTGAACAGAGTTGGTCACATTTTCTCTTGGGGCAGATTTGATCATGATTGCTCAGGATTAGAGTTGGTCACAGTTGTTCAGGGTGTAGAGTTGACCACTTTTATCTGTTCAAAGTTGCCCATGGGGCAAAGTTTCATGGGTAGAATTATTTACAGTTGGTCTCAATGGTCAGGGGGCAGAGTCAGTCACAGTTGCTAGAGGTAAAAATGTCTACAGTTGCCTGCAGGGTATAATTGGTTACAACTAATCAAGTGGTAAAATTATTTGCTGTTGCCTTTGATTAGTATTGGTCACAGCTGATCAGGTGGTAAAAATCTGTAATTTTCCTGTTTATAATTGGTCACATGGAGTAGAATAAGTCACATTTTCTTGGGCCTAGATTGGGTCACAGTTGCCTTAGGGTAGTATTGGTTACAGTTACCTAAGGGCAGAACTAATAACAGTTGCCCAGGGTAAGAATTGTGCACAGTTGCCCAGGGGTAGAACTGATAACAGTTGCCAATTGATAAAATTGGTCACAGTTGCCTGAGGCAGAATTGGGCATAGTTGCCCAGATATTTAATTGGTCACAGTTACTCAGGGGTAGAATTGGTGGCAGTTGCCCAGGGATAGAATTGGTCACGGTTAACCAGGGGTAGGACTGGGTACAGTTGCACAGGGATAGAAATGTTCATAGTTTCCCAGGGATAAAATTGGTCACTGTTACCCAGGGGTAGGACTGGGCACAGTTGCCCAGGGATAGAATTGGTCACAGTTACCCTGGGGTATAATTTGTCACAGTTGTCCAGGGAAGAATTGTTCACAGTTGGCTAGTGGTAGACCTGGTAACAGTTGCCCAGAGATACAATTGTTCACAGTTACCAAGAGGTAAAATTGGGCACAATTGCCCAGGGATATAATTGGTCACAGTTACGGTTACCCAGCGGTAGAATTGGGCACAGTTGCCCAGGGGTAGACCTGACCTGGTCTAACAGTTGCCCAGGGATAGAATTGGGTAGAGTTGCCCAGGGGTAGAACTTATAACAATTATCCAGTGGGAAGATTTGATTAGAGTTGCAGAGGGGTAGAATTGGTCACAGTTACCCAGGGCAGAATTGGTCACAGTTGCCCAGGGGTAGAAGCGGTCACGGAGCCCCAGGGGTAGAATTGGTCACACTTGCCCAAGGTTTTATCATTTTGCCTTCTCCATACCAAAACTGTTGTAATTGTTGAAACTTTGCACTAGATGGGCATTTGCCTTTTCCAAGCCTAGTTAGTCTTGTTCTTATAGAAAACAATGAGGAACTTGCCCCATGCAACTCCCAGAAGATACCACCTGGAAAACGATTCACATATTGCCCTAAATGGGACATATAAGGTATATTTATAAAACAACAAATTTGACACTCATCAAACTTTCACCGCAGGTGAATCTTTCTGGCGCATGTGTTGTAAATGAGAGAGGGAGTCACATTCACTGCTTTATAAATATGCCCCCATAGGGGTTTCTATATCTGTCTTTATTATGGTCAGAACCAAAACTTTGTGTTTAATTGGTTTCCTTTCTTTTTATGATGTCAGGGTTTTATCTGTAATCAAACAAAACATTTGGACACGGGCCTGGAATGCCGCCTCGGGCTGGACGCTTCCATTAACCCAGCCGGTGCGACTTCATTGGCGGCTCCCCGTGGACAGAATTGTAATCACGGTATAGAGCGTGTATCGGCCCCTGGTCCTGGATGATTGATGAACCCGCAGCACCAATAGCTCTGGCCTGGCAGATGGAAGTCAGCAAAGGAGGCACAAAACAAAAGTTTCCTTGGCAAAATTCCACAGCCAAATCTGAGCATTCACAGACATTTCTGGGAAAATTCAAAGAGCGACAAGATGTTCCTCCACTAATAGAAATAAGAACCTTGGCTAGTAACTGAACTAGTTAAAGTATATGTGAATGACATTTAATTTGCTATGTGCACTGTATATCGTAAACAATGGTAATTTTTTTTAATGAAATGCTGTTTTCACCTTCCTTATCCTTGTGCTTATCCTAATGCAACACCATCTAAAGGGGCCTTATTCTGAAGGATCCACCATTGTTGGTGGTCAACGTGGAATCAGAAGTGTGCACTACCCATCTCATTTTCGAAATACTGCTTTGGGGAAGAAGTTTCGACAGTGACTCAGTTCTGCCACCTTATTTCAATCACAGTGAGGGATCTGAATAAGACTCACACATCTAGGGTAATCTGCCAGTGTGTGCATTCACTTTTGCGCAAACATGCTAACTCAAACGAGCTCTCACACCTAATTCCAGCCTTGGTGCCACAAGGCCTATTTAAGGAGCAGGACTGAGTTAGGAATTTGCTGTATAGTCTTCAGCTATTATCACATGACCTGAACTTATTATCTGCTATCTGTTGCTGAATCAGCTTATGTCAGGTCACCTGGGACCAGGTGATAGATGCACTCCGTAGGAGACGGAAGTGCACCGCTAGGTAGTGGACCTTAGGACTGACTGCTGCGGATTGTACCCAGGGAGATTCAGGACACAGGTCTACAGGATCACTAACACAGATCCCAATGGGAGCTGGAGCATAGATTCCCCAGGGAGCGGAGTCTAAGAGCCAGCGGGTATTCGCCAGAGCCTCCAGTGGTGAGGATGGACTTTGCTGCAGTCTGGCTCCAGGTCGTGACCCCTAGGATCTCACAGCTCACGCTCACAGTAGACTACAGGAGAAGGAAGCAGCAGGCTGGAGCAACAAGGATAGTAAGGGGATATGGCAGAGGTCAGGGCAACTAGCAGACTTGAACAACAGAGTACACGCTAAATGTTCAGGGTCACAGGCAGACAGGGATGGTCGGAGACATGCAAAAGGTCAAGGTCACAAGCAGACAGGAATTGTAGAGAACACGCCAAGGTCAGTAACAGTGTCAAACATAGAGCACACGGCAAGCAGGAACCAGGAAGCCAAACACACAATGATACACAATGGTTAATCAGCACCGATGGCTTGCAGTGCACAGGTTAATATAGGGTTCCCTGATAGGGCCTGGGGTGGAGCCACGCTTAGAGGAGAGGTTATAAAACCACCAGGTGGAAGTGGCTGGCCTCTTAGTCTGAACACATGAGGGGAGGTAAGCAAACAGAGGAAGATCACTGCATAACAACGACAGCTTACTCTTGACCTGACTTACTCTGCTTTCTCGTTATTGAAACAACTGACTTTTGGACCTGTTGTTACTCTGCTTACTTGTTGCTGACCCAGTTTGCTCTCGGACCTGATTCTACTTTGCATTCGGTTATTGACCCAGCTTGCCTGTGAACCTGCTTTTACTCTGCTTACCTGTTTGAGAGCCAGGAGACCTGTTTGAGAGTCAGGAGGCCTTGTCTAAGATTTAGGGGGGCCTGTGTGAGGGTCAGGAGAACTGTTTGAGAGTCAGGAGGACCTCTCTGACAGTAAGGAGACCTGCTTGAAAGTCAGGAGGACCTGTCTGATGGTCAGGAGATCTGTTTGAGAGTCAGGGGAACCAGTTTGAGATTTAGGACGACCTGTCTGAGAATCTAGAGACAGGTCTGAGAGTCAGGAGGACCTGTCTGATGGTCAGGAGATCTGTTTGAGAGTCAGGGGAACCAGTTTGAGATTTAGGAGGACCTGTCTGAGAATCTAGAGACTGGTCTAAGAGTCAGGAGGACCTGTCTGGGGGTCAGAGGACCAATCTGGGAGCCAGGAGGACCTATCCGAGGCTCAGGAGGACGTCTTCAGGTTGGGAAAACATATACCCTACTAAAATTCAGACAAAGTTGACAGCTCAACGCTAGCTGTGATATCTTTGTGCTGTCAAGTGAGGAGTCTATTAATTCTATCTGATACAGACTATAGCCAGCATCATAAGTGCCTCATTTCTTCAGCGGTAAAAAACAGACAGAAGCTCTAACTTTTCTCACCAAAACCTAAAAAAAAGGTTTTGCCCTTTGGTTTGGAAATGTATTTCAGACACTCCTATTTCCACAGGACTGTGTTTTCTGCAATTGCGTGTAAATTCAGAAAAAAGTCAAGGCGAACCCATACCCAACCTAATGCCATTCAATTTCCCAGAGGAGGTGGGGATCTATAGGAGCGAAGCGAAGAGCAGGCCAGCTGGGAGTTGTAGGCCACACTCCATGCCAGCTGTATGGTGTCGGTACAAAATACAGCGATCAGATTTCCTCCTTCCCCGCCTGCGCCAGCCCGGTTTATCCCACTGATAAAATAACTGACTATCCAGATCACAAACTCTCAGCGAAGGTCGTAATAATCTACAGAGCAATTTGGAGGTTGCCAAGCAACAGCACACCACTAAAAGCCAGGCCATTCCATCTAAATAAGGGCAAGAGAAGTCACTGGCTGATATTTGTTCTTTATTATTTGTTTCCAGGCAATAAGTACAGCCTAATAATAGATGTCGAGGTGGGGAAGGAAGGGTGTTGTGCAAAAATGAGAATCGTTGCAAATAATACTATCAAGTTTTCGACACCCAAAAAAAAAAAGTTTAGCAAACACCTAGTGCAAAAAGAAATGATTTCATAAAAAAGAAACAAAGAAAGTCTGGCAAAGCTCGGAGCTTGGCTGTGTGATTGTATGTTAATTGGAGACGGAAGGTTCGGATTTGGCTCTCCCCACAACATAACTCTTCGGAACGGCGGCATTGGAGCCAGGTGCGAATGCCGGAACAGGTGTCTTGTCAGATCCTATCAGCGATGACTGGTGATGGGGTGAATCATTTACAAGGGGGGTATTCCCAGAGAAAAGGGCCCGATCTCAGCTTGTCATCTCAGCATGCCGCTCATCTGGCGTCTGTTATTCCGTAACGCTACCTGCCTTCATTGTGCCCATATGTTCCCTTCTATATCTTACTGCAAAAATGATAGGAAGAGCATTGCAGGAGTTCTATAATTGAAACTTGTGTCAGCTATAAAGCTGAAGTTTTATCTGCTTATATTTTAATCTGTGTTCAAAATGCAGAATGGCAGCCACTCGACACGGGACCTGGAATCTAGAGGCGATCACTGTTGTAGCGTTTCCAATTTTTAGAGGGATCCCACAGGTTTGGCACATACACTTTATTGTCAAAAGTATTGGGACGCCTGCCTTTACACATGAAGTTTAGTGGCATCCCAGTCTTAGTCTGTATACAAGATAAAGAACCGCTACTCCAGATGTATAAAGATAAGGCTGATTGGAGCATCTTGCAGAGTGCTAGCCCCAGCCCGCCTTTGTGGGAAACTTGGAAAGAAGAAAGGAAATGGCTGCACATCCAGAACTTCTGACTGCCTTTTATTTGGTTTCACAAAAATAACAGCGAAGACACCAAACTGTGGTTACCTAGACGTGTTTCACCAAGGGTTCAATATTGAGTTGGCCCACCCTTTTGCAGCTCTTAGTCCTTGTACACACGGTCGGAGATTCCGACGGAATGTGTCCGATCGGACCGTTTTGTCGGATATTCCGACTGTGTGTGGTCTACATCGGACTGTTTCCGTCGGAGTATCCGACGGACCAAGTTTTCCAACTTGTTGGTAATATTTTCCGACAAAATGCTCCGATCGGACATACTCCGATTATGTGTAGAGAATTCCGATGGGACAAAGTGCCACGCATGCTCAGATCAAATTCCTACATCAAAGCTATTGGCTACTAGCGTGAACGTAGTCCCGTCATAACGAAATAACGTAATCACGTCGGATTTTCCGACAACTTTGTCCGACGGATTTGGTTGTCGGAATCTCCGACCGTGTACAAGGGCTAACAGCTTCAAGTCTTCTGGGAAGGCTGTCCACAAGGTTTATGAGTGTGTCTATGGGAATGCTTGACCATTCTTCCAGAAGCGCATTTGTTAGGTCAGGCACTGATGTTGAAGACGAGAAGGCCTGGCTCGCAGATTCTGCTTTTATTCATCCCAAAGGTGTTCTGTTTGTTTGAGGTCTGTGCAGTCCAGTCAAGTTCCAGTCAAGTTCCTCCACCCCAAACTCATTCATTTATGTCTTTATGGACCTTACTTTGTGCACTGGTCCAAATCATTTCGTGGAGGGGGATTATGGTGTGGGGTTGTTTTTCAGGGGTTGGGCTTGGGCCCTTAGTTCCAGTGAAGGGAACTCTTAAGGCGTCAGCACACCAAGACATTTTGGACAATTTCATGCCCAACTTTGTGGGAACAATTTGGGGATGGCCCCTTCCTGTTCCAACATGACTGCACACCAGTGTGCAAAGCAAGGTCCATAAAGACATGGCAGAGGGAGTTTGGGGTGGGGGGACTTGACTGGTCTGCACAGAGTCCTGACCTTAACCCGAACAAGCCTCTTTGGGATGAATTCGAGCGGAGACTGCGAGCCAGGCCTTCTCGCCCAACACCAGTGCCTGACCTCACAAATGCACTTCTGGAAGAATGGTCAAACATTCCCATAGACATGGGCGTCCGCAGGTAGGGGCAAGGGGGGTCAAGTGCCCCCCCCTGGAATCAGGGATCAGATCTTAAATTCAGCACAGTTGCATCGCTATCGGGGTGCGGGCAGCCCGCACCCGGGTGCCATCCACCAGTGGGGTGACACCATCAAGATGCTGTCAAGCCCCCCATCAGTGTAGTGTGACTTCGGGCTCTTTTCCTTGCTCAGTCCAGCAGAGAACTCAGCATCACTGTGACAGGAGAAAGGCGTGCTGCGGGCTATCAAATGTTTCCCCCACTCGCCCCCCCCCCCCCCTTTCTCCTGTCAGGGACAAGAGATGGCGGCTCTCACCAGGTTCCCCGCCCAGCTTCCTGCCCGAGAGACACACTGCCCAGTGCCACCAGAGAGAGAAACGCTGCCCAGTGCCACCAGAGAGAAAAAATGAGCCACTACCAAGGTACAGACATGCTACACTACTGACCAGAGTCGCCCCAGGGGAACCCAGAGTGAGCGATCATCCAGCCGGAGGGATCACTGCTGTAGTTTTGCTGGGTCTGGTAAGAGGGACTGTTGGCCATTATCCATTACTTATCCTAGGGACTGTACTATGTCTGCAGTCTCTGACCATGATAATGTTACACAGTTAGCCAGGTTGAAAAAAGACACAAGTCCATCCAGTTCAACCTTAAAAACAAATAAATAAAATGAAAAATAATCGTACAATCCAGATACCCAATTTTATGCCCACAATTGATCCAGAGGAAGGCGAAAAAAAAACCCAGCAGAGCATGCTCCAATTTACTACAGCAGGGGAAAAAAAATTCCTTCCTGATCCCCCAATAGGCGATCGGATTTTCCCTGGATCAACTTTACCTATGTTAGTACCTAGTTATATTATGTACCATCAGGAAAGTATCCAAGCCTTTCTTAAAGCAATCTACTGAACTGGCCAGAACCACCTCTGGTGGGAGTCTATTCCACATTTTCACTGCTCTAACTGTGAAGAAACCTTTCCGTACTTGAAGCTGAAATCTCTTTTCCTCTAGACGTAAAGAGTGCCCCCGTGTCCTCTGGGTTGACCGTACAGAGAACAACTCAACACCAAGTTCACTATATGGACCCCTAATATATTTGAACATGTTAATCATATCCCCCCTTAATCTCCTCTTCTCAAGAGTGAATAAATTTAGTTCCTCTAATCTCTCCTCATAGCTGAGTTCCTCCATGCCTCTTATCAGTTTGGTTGCCCTTCTCTGCACTTTCTCCAGTTCCCCGACATCCTTTTTGAGAACTGGTGCCCAAAACTGAACGGCATATTCCAGGTGAGGTCTTACTAATGATTTGAACAGGGGCAAAATGATATCTCTTTCTCTGGAGTCCATACCTCTCTTAATACAAGAAAGGACTTTGCTCGCTTTGCAAACAGCAGCTTGGCATTGCATGTTGTTATTGAGCTTATGGTCTACCAAAACCCCCAGATCCTTCTCCACTATGGATTCCCCCAATGTGATCATGACATTGTCGAAAAGGGGCGGTGCATGGGTGACACTAAAATGATGCCCCCCCCTGAAAAAAGTTCTGCGGACGCCCATGCCCATAGACACACTCCTAAACCTTGTGGACAGCCTTCCCAGAAGATTTGAAGCTGTTATAGCTGTAAAGGATGGGCAAACTCAATATTGAACCCTACGGACTAAAACTGTGATGCCATTAATGTTCATGTGCATGTAAAGGCAGGCAACCCAATATTTTTGGTAATATAGTGTATATGTGATGTCAGCGTGAAGCGGTTAATATTGAAAGTTCCAAACATTTGGGACTAAATTCTCCAGGTATGGGGACATTTCTTTGCGGTCTTAGCAGGTCCTGGGATAGCAGAGTACACATCCACACTCTTTTAGACAGCTGACAAAGCGAAGGAGCTCGAAAGCTACAAAGGGTGGGCCAACTCAATATCTAACCCTTATGTACCAAGACTGGGATGCCATTAAAGTTCATGTGTGTGAAAAGGCAGGTGTCTCAATACTTTTGGTAATATAGTGTATCCAGTGATGGCTGGTGGTATATTTTTTTAGGAGGGTGAGGGAGTGGTCGGTCGGTTGGTCACCAGCCCCGCACTTACCCCATCACTTCTCCTATACGCCAATCAGGGGACTGGTCTCAGGGACCGCTTCCTGATTGTCCAGGAGGAGGATCAGGAAGACAATAGCGAATATTAATTCGCTATTGTCACACAAGTGGGTGGGTCCTACACCCCGGACCCAAACTTTTTTAGGAGCCTATTAGAGCCTCTGGCTCTAATCATGTGAATCACGTGCTTCAAACAACAAAAAAACAAAAACACTGGAATCCATGAGTCCATTGCCCAGCATGTAGATTAGGGAGCCAGATGCATGGATGGACACGTGCACAGATACACTTAGTGGTGGCCCGTAATGCAGGGTGCAGGGGCACTGCCACCCCATCCATGCATCTGGCCCTCTAATCTACATACTGGGCAATGGACTTATGGATTCCAGTGGGTTGTAGGCACACCCATGTAATCCAAAGGACAGGCAGAGCACATCCGGAATGGGCCAGACCAATAATGATGGTGACCCAAGTAAGGGGGGGAGGGGGGGTTATGGCCAGCAGTAGGAGGACGGAAGTTCCTCTTTAGGATCTGGTTGTCCATGGTCATTGTTTGGATAGCCATGGACAACAGCTCAAGATTCAGCCACTGAAAGGTTTTTCTTTTGAAGCTTGTTGCCATAGATATCCTCCCCATATAATCATCGTTAATGAACTACACAGCTTTCAGGTAGCCTACAACTGGAAAACAGAAGACCTGCATATGTTCCCCAGACCTCCTAAGGACCCCTCACCACTTCCGATTGGCCCAGACAGTGCATTGAGCCTCATGGGCAACACAGCAAAGTGTTTCTCGCCAAAGCCGTTGATGTACATCCTCCCCGAAGAGTGCATTGGCCGGATGGAATATGGCCTGAAATCCACATGAAGAAGAAGATGCAGGATGCACTTCTGCAACCCACAAATCATTTGCACCTGGCCCGTAATCTCTTCATCAGTTTTTTGTCTTGGGTTAATTTTAGTAAAACGCATAAACGTCGTTCGTCCACAAGGGGAATGATCGCAGACTAAAAATTTAATTGTTGCAATTATAGTAATGTAAGTTGCATCATTTTTCTCTTCCTCGAGACAGACTTGGCCAATATTCTTTTGATTTTTTTTTTTTTTTTGTGGCAATGGAAATCAATAGCAGATGAAAATTAGAAATGATGGGGGGAAAGACGAAAAGAAGAGTTTTCAACCTCCCATGTGGAAGAAATGACTCAATACTGATGATATCTTGGTTATCCTGACAATGTTTAACCACTTCAATACCAGGCACTTTCACCCCCTTCCTGCCCAGGCCAATTTTCAGCTTTCGGCCGCTGTCACACTTTGAATGACAATTACGCGGTCATGCAACACTGTACCCATATGAAATGTTTATCATTTTGTTTTCACACAATTAGAGCTTTCTTTTGGTGGTATTTAACCACTTGCCATCCAGAGATGTACCCATATGATGCCTGCAGCATTTTTTGCAGCCGTTATTTTAGAGCAGGCATTTGACTCTCTTTTGTAATAGCAAATAAGGTGGCTCACCAGCCGATTGGCTACTATTACAAGCAGTGGGAGTGGTCGCCCTCCCTCCCGCCACCTTCTGCGGCTCACTCAGGCTCTCTTTTCCCACCGAGAGATTGGAGCAACCAGCCGGTGCATTGGCTTTGATCGGCTGTTCGTTATAGTAAATCAGACATGTGCAGTTCTATACGTTCCGAATTTAAATTCGGACAAATTTTCGTTATTCGTAAATTCGGATGTATCCGAATTTCCGAATTAGAATAGTACTGAATTTAAATGAATCCGAAATAACGAAAAAATTATAATTTGGACGAAATTTGAACTCAAATCGTTTTCAAATTCTTTTTGAATGCGGATAGTTTTCAAATTCGAAAACTTTTCAAATAGTTTTCAAATTCGAAAAATTTTCAAATAGTTTTCAAATTCGAAATATTTTCAAATAGTTTTCAAATTCGAAATATTTTCAAATAGTTTTCAAATTCGAAATATTTTCAAATAGTTTTCAAATTCGAAAACTTTTCGAATAGTTTTAAATTTGGATAGCAAAAAATACTGATTGTTAAAAAGTGCCAGAGAAGGCCGGGACTGGAAGTAGTTAATCAGCACTGTTTTTTTATTTTTTTTTGCTAAATACATAAAAAAAAGAATGAAAATTTGGGGGAAAAACGCGTTTTTCTTTGTTTCTGTTAATTTTGCAAATAAATAATCTTTCTTTGTGAATTTAGAGTCCACAAATGATGGGACATATCTGAAAACTGATCAATCCTGATGTACCGATGGACAATCTCATTTCTTGAGGCCCGAAAACACCAGAAGAGTACAATTATCCACAAGTGTCCCTTTTTGGAAAGTGGACAGTCCAAGGTGTTTTGTAAAAGGTATTGTGAGTTTATTGAAGTTGTATTTTTTTTGTCATAATTTTTGGGAAAATTAAGAATTCAAAAGAAAATTTTCACAATTTTAATTTTTTTTTTTACATACTGTAACCAGTGCAGTACAGTACAGTGTCATCATATAACTGGTGTGGCTGTGATGAGGGACACTGACGGCTGACGGTACAAAAACAAAAGTAATTCGTTTTTTTCAATTTTCATTTTTTTTTATTATATTTATAAAATAATAGTAACATTTTACTACTCTTCTCCACTTGTCAAATGCCTCTGAAAAGCAATCCGATCGCGAAGCGCTTTTCAGAGGTACGGCAATCGAGCTGCTAGAGTAAAATGAATTAGTTTCTAGATTTAAATGAAAAAAAAAAAAAAAAAAACAAGCTGCTGAAATAAGACCAATACAATAATTATAAAATGTCCTATGCAGCTCTGATATATTTTATTTGAATTCTCCTCTAAGTGACAGTTCTCGGCATTGCTTGAGATAATGAAGCAAGGAAAAGTTCTGGACAGTCGCACTTCAGCCTTTGTTGTAAAAAATCCAAAAATACAAGCCACAGGAGAAAATGGGACAAATGAACTAACACGTTTCAGCCACTTCAGCCCCGGAAGAATTTATCCCCTTCCTGACCAGCTGACAATTGCGCGGTCGTGCGACGTGGCTCCCAAACAAAATGAATGTTCTTTTTTCCCACAAATAGAGCTTTCTTTTGGTGGTATGTGATCACCTCTGCGGTTTTTACTTTTTGCTCTATAAACAAAAAAAAGTGAAAATTTTGATATAATTATATATATTATATATATATATATATAATATTAAAATGAAAATATATATATTATTAAAATTAATATATTAATTATATAGATATAATTTTTGCTATAATAAATATCCCCAAAACATATATAATTTTTTTTTCTTCCTCAGTTTAGGCCGATACGTATTTTTCTACATATTTTTGGTAAAAAAAATCGCAGTAAGCGTTTATTGATTGGTTTGCGCAAAAGTTATAGCGTCTACAAAATAGGGGATCGTTTTATGGCATTTTTATTGATTTTTTTTTTTTTTACTAGTAATGGTGGCAATCAGCGGTTTTGATCATAACTGCGACATTATGGCGGACACATCAGGCAATTTTGACACATTTTTGGGACCATTGGCATTAATACAGCGATCAATGCTAAAAAATTTGATTGATTACTGTAAAAATATGACTGGCAGTGAAGGAGTTAACCACTGGGTGGCGCTGTAGGGGTTAAGTGTGTCCTAGGGCGTGATTCTAACTGTGGGGGGGGAGGGGCTGTGTGTGACACGTCACTGATCATTGCTCCTGATTACAGGGAGCCGTGATCAGTATCCTGTCACTAGGCAGAAACAGGGAAATGCTTGTTTACATTAGCATCTCCCCATTCTTCCTCACCGTGAGACAATCACGGGTATCCCCGCGTACATCAAGTCCACTGGACCCGCGATCGTGGTCACGGAGCTCCTGGCCTGCAAGCCGCCTCTTAAAGGGCAATGTACAGGTACGTTAATCTGCCTGTACGTGCCCTTCTGCCACAGTATAACTGCGTGAGGCGGTCAGGAAGCCGTTAATCATAGCTATGATTAAGCACTGTTAAGTGTGAAATGCGTTAGCTCGTTTGTCCTATTTTCTGCAGTGGCTTTTATTTTTGGATTCTTTTACAATAAAGACTATTGTCTTTGAACTTTTCCTTGCTTCGTTAGCTATATGCTTAGCCTGCACCTGAAATTCCAAGAGGAAGGAGTCTTTCATCCACATATCCACCTGAAGCGGTGATCCCTTCCCCCTCTTCTGTTCCTGGATCGCGCATTGCTTGAGATAGTTAGGGTATGTCAGGGTTAAAAACGCAGTTTGTTCGTTCGGAAATGTGTCATCTCACGCTGAGATTGCTGACTTGTTGGAATATCTTTGAATAATCAGCGATCGCTCCATTTTCTTCATAGCAGATTGAAGGAGTATTTTGCAGAACATGTGCTGCATACCTCCGAGTGAGGGAGGGAAGTTGCAGCAGTGCCCATTCTCCTTGATGATCTGCTATGAATTTTAGAGATGACCTCATGGAAAAAAACAAGAACAAAAAAGCATTGGGTCCCCCCAGAAGCCATGCAAGACCCGTTTTCTTTGTAAATGAGTAACCAGGCATACTATATACTCCTTACTCAGCCATGCAAGGAAGGCTGAATATGTAAAAGGGGTTTCCAGATTCTGATCAGCCACAATTTGCAGATCTCCACATGCACCAGGCCAGGCTTGTGGGGGCTGGGAGGAGGCCCTTTTCCTGATCAACATGGGGACAAGGGACTTTGCCAGAGGAATCCCTCTTGCAACATACCCTCCCCATGTTGAGGCCATGTTTCCTGGCATGGTTCAGGAAGCAGTGTGTACGCTCGTCCCATCTTCCATTTCCTAGCCTGCCAGGTTGAAAGCTCAGATAAGGGTCTGGTGGGGATTTTTTGAGGGCAGGGCCATTTTAATGAATGGGCACACCTGGGCAGTGCCCAGGGTCTCCAGGTGTATGAGGGGGCTCATGGTCAGAGCCAGGAAAAAGGGAGGGCACTGTGTTGGGAGAGGGGGGAGGGTGCACCAGTGATTTGGCTACTAATGCACCTCTTCTTTGACAGGAGTAACTGCACTGCCACTCCTGTCAGAAGGAGCAGTGGCTTTCTTCTGCAGGGGGAGGAAGAGAATCGGCACTGAGACTGAGAACTCACCTCAGTCTCAGCATGTGAGAGGAAAGAGGAGCTGTCTTCATTGCAGGTGGAAACAGTATCTGTGCTCTGTGAGTACAAGGGGTTGGGGGGGGGGCACAACTGTGATGAATGGGGACATTGTGATGTATGGGACACTGTGAAGGGGGACACCTGATGTATGGGGATATTGTGATGGGGGAACCTGATGCATGGGGACACTGCAATGGGGGACCTGATGTATAGGGATACTGTGGAGGGGGACACCTGATCTATGGGGATACTGTGATTGTGAACCCGATGAATGGGGGCACTGTGGAGGGAGACACCTGATTTATGGGGATACTATGATTGGGGAACCTGATGTATGGGGACACATTGATGGAAGAACCTGATGTATGGGGCCACTGTGAAGGGGGACACCCAATGTATGGGGATACTGTGATGGGAAACCTGATGTATAGGGACACTGCAGGGCCAGACTGGCCTACCGGGATACCTATGTGATTTCATATCTATATATAATACACTTTTCATCAAATGTGCTTTAAAATGTATGGCTTTCCCTTTCATGAACAAGAAAATAATGACGTTATGCTGTTGGGCTGGTATAATAATGCTATGGGGCTGGTATGAAATTTTTTACAGGGCTGGTTTTTATTCCCAGTCTGGCCCTGGGACACTGTGATGGGGGAACCTAATGTATATGGACACTGTGAAGAGGGACACCTGATGTATGGGGATACTGTGATGGGAAACGGCCATAGCTCCCAACTGTCCCTGATTTCGAGGGACTGTCCCTGATTTGGAACAAAGTCCCTCTGTCCTTCTTTCCTCCTCATTTGTCCCTCATTTTGGTCTGATTTATATAGTTGTGTCTTTTAAAAAGTGTTTCCCAGTGCTAAACCTTTCATGCAATTTCTAAATTTCTGCATTTACAAATTTCAAAAGCCAACAGAATAGGAATAAAAGTGGTAAAAAAAAAGCTCTTGTGGGTTTAATTCATCTTTTCTTTTTTTTTTTGTATAATTCTACTTTAAGGGGGCATAGCAAGGGTGTGTGTCCTATGCCTACATACTTTTGCTAATAGGTGTCCCTCATTCCGATCTCATAAAGTTGGCAGGTATGGACACCTGATGTATGGGGACACTGTGATGCGGCAAAGTGTATTGAAGTGATAATGCTGAGAAAGTACAACAAACTCTGAAGACCTTGCCACACCGGACCGAAAAAACTCACAATGAACTGGTAAGGGATATCTATGCACACTGTAGACCCCTGAGACCATCCGATAGAGGAGGCTACTGGAAGGCAGACCAGCAATAGAGCCCCTGAATGAGAAAGACTACTGCAACAGTTCTCTGTCCCTAGTTTAACAAGAACCTATGCTAACCAAGCTGTCCCAGACCTACCCACTACACAGAATGTGTGTCCACCCGAGGAGGACAATGCTATTTATTAGCACTGCCCACACCAAACATGGACAGGGCAGCAGGGTCCAGGGACCAGTCAGGCAGCTGCTCCTTTGATGACATCTACAAAGGCTTCAGAAGGACCTGACTTCCTCCTTGTCCTCCACCCTCTCTGCACGGTGGACCCCGAACAGTGCCGTCCTTGCAGGAAGGCCAAACTACAACTGCCAACAAGTGAGTGAGTGGGGTCAGACTGAGACTAACCGGTCAATTGGCAAGCCTGTTGGTGGAGATGTGTGACAGTTTCTCTGCAACTAGAACCAAAAATGATGGTAAGTATACTTACTTCAATGGCCACTCTTACAGTAAATTCTATTAACCTCTCTAAAATCATACAAGTCATCCTCCTAAAGAATGAAGTGGCCTTAGCTGAACTCTCATAACCTGCGGGAAGAGGAAATTCAGAAAAGTTACGTCTAATCGACCGCAGCCGCATGCAAGCATAAATCCATTCGCTGCACAATGTTGGTTAGCAACGCTACTTAAATAGACTGGAGAAGTGTCCGAACCCTTTCTGGGGCCCCGCAACTCCCTCCCGGGCAGTTAGAGGGCATCTTATGCCCAGTACAACGTATGATAATAATTATCTCTTATTCTGGGAAAGATTTGATTAAACCCAACAACCAGATAATGGAAACAAGATTCTGGAGAAACATTGCTGCGCTACTGTCCAACTCTCACCATTAGAGTCTCTCACCTCTTCGAGGAGGACGCGCTCTGCTGGCCCCGGCCCAGAATTCTCCCCAAACATCTGGAGCACAAATGGGCCCCTACAGCGAGCTTATTGCAGAGATCCATGAATAACACATTACCTTTCCTTCATGTAAGTGCATCACATTTGTCTGATGGAGGCTGCAGCACACTGGGCCAAATCGTGATTCATGTTAAACCGCCTGGAAAGGTTTTGCAGTTCCAGCAATGGGCACTGATACAGCTTCTGATGAACCACAAGTCACAAAATGTAAAATTCTGACAATTGCCTTACATTTTACAGCTTTGTAAAATCGAAGGCTCCTAGCCACAGGAGAATATATAAAAAACTGTTATATATATATATATATATATATACACAAAGTATTTCACAAAAGTGAGTACACCCTCACATTTTTGAAAATATTTTATTCTATCTTTTCTTGTGACAACACTGAAGAAATTACACTTTGCTACAATGTAAAGTAGTGAGTGTACAGCTTGTATAACAGTGTAAATTTGCTGTCCCCTCAAAATAACTCAACACACTTTGATGTGTAAGCCGATGACAACAAAACCGAGTACACCCCTAAGTGAAAATGTCCAAATTGGGCTCAAAGTGTCAATATTTTGTGTGGCCACCATTATTTTCCAGCACTGCCTTAACCCTCTTGGGCATGGAGTTCAAAAGAGCTTCACAGGTTGTCACTGGAGTCCTCTTCCACTCCTCCATGATGACATCACGGAGCTGGTGGATGTTAGAGACCTTGCACTCCTCCACCTTCCGTTGGAGGATGCCCCACAGATGCTCAATAGGGTTTAGGTCTGGAGACATGCTTGGCCAGTCCATCACCTTTACCCTCAGCTTCTTTAGCAAGGCAGTGGTCATCTTGGAGGTGACTTTGGGGTCATTATGTTGGAATACTGCCCTTCGGCCCAGTCTCTGAAGGGAGGGGATCATGCTCTGCTTCAGTATGTCACAGTACATGTTGGCATTCATGGTTCCCTCGATGAACTGTAGCCTCCCCAATGCCAGGAGCACTCATGCAGCCCCAGACCATGACACTCCCACCACCATGCTTGACTGTAGGCAATGCACACTTGTCTTCGTACTCCTCACCTGGTTGCCGCCACACACGCTTGACACCATCTGAGCCAAATAAGTTTATCTTGGTCTCATCAGACCACAGGACATGGTTCCACCAATCCATGTCCTTAGTCCGCTTGTCTTCAGCAAACTGCATGCTTTCTTGTGCATCATCTTTAGAAGAGGCTTCCTTCTGGGATGACAGCCATGCAGACCAATTTGATGCAGTGTGCGGCGTATGGTCTGATCACTGACAGGCTGACCCCCCACCCTCTTCAACCTCTGCAGCAATGCTGGCAGCACTCATACATCTATTTCCCAAAGACAACCTCTGGATATGACGCTGAGCATGTGCACTCAACTTCTTTGGTTGACCATGGCGAGGCCTGTTCTGAAAGCTTAGACTCTACTGGGGTAAAGGAAAGGATACAAAATGTGGAAGAGCCTTTTATCTATTAGGGTAAAACAGAGGATACAGAAAGTAGAAGAGCTTACAATCTATTTGGAGAATAAGGAAGGATACAGAAGGCAGAATAGTTTACAATCTATTAAGTTATAAGGAAGGATACAGAATGTGAAAGAACTTACAGTACAATCTATTAGAATATACTAACTATGAAACTATGAATATAACCAATGATACAGAAGGTAGAAGAGCTTACAATTGATTAGGGTATAAGGGGGTTAAAATTAAAATAAATAAAATTAAAATAAAGAAATGCTTTAAATACAACATTTTGTGTGTAATGAATCTATATAATATATGAGTTTCACTTTTTTAATAGAATTACTGAAATAAATTACATTTTTGATAATTTTTTGAGATGCATCACTCATATATATATACAGTATATATAATCCCTATCATTGTTATTATTATATTAGTAATTTGTTTTACTTATCATTTACCAATATAAAGCAAAAAAAGGCAGGAAGAGCTTACAATCTTATCAAGTATAAAGGAGGATACGGAAGGCAAAGGGCTTACAATGTATTGTGGTATAGGGGAGGACACAGAAGGCAGAAAAGCTTACAATCTATTATGGTATAGGGGAGAATACAGAGGGCAGAAGAGCTTACAGTCGAATATGTTATAGGGGAGGATAGAGAAGGCAGAAGAGCTTACAATCTATTATGGTATAGGGGAGGATAGAGAAGGCAGAAGAGCTTACAATCTATTATGGTATAGGGGAGGATAGAGAAGGCAGAAGAGCTTACAATCTATTATGGTATAGGGGAGGATAGAGAAGGCAGAAGAGCTTACAATCTATTATGGTATAGGGGAGGACACAGAAGGCAGAAAAGCTTACAATCTATTATGGTATAGGGGAGAATACAGAGGGCAGAAGAGCTTACAGTCTAATATGTTATAGAGGAGGATAGAGAAGGCAGAAGAGCTTACAATCTATTATGGTATAGGGGAGGATAGAGAAGGCAGAAGAGCTTACAATCTATTATGGTATAGGGGAGGATAGAGAAGGCAGAAGAGCTTACAATCTATTATGGTGTAGGGGAGGATACAGAAGGCAGAAAAGCTTACAATCTATTATGGTATAGGGGAGAATACAGAGGGCAGAAGAGCTTACAGTCTAATATGTTATAGGGGAGGATAGAGAAGGCAGAAGAGCTTACAATCTATTATGGTATAGGGGAGGATAGAGAATGCAGAAGAGCTTACAATCTATTATGGTATAGGGGAGGATAGAGAAGGCAGAAGAGCTTACAATCTATTATGGTATAGGGGAGGATAGAGAAGGCAGAAGAGCTTACAATCTATTATGGTATAAGGGAGGATACAAATGGCAGAAGAACTTGTAATCTATAGGCTATTAGGGAAGATACAGAAAGTAGAAGAGCTTATGATCTATTAGGCTATAAGGAAGGATACAGAAAGTGTAACTAGTGAATGTAATAAATGTCCTCAGGCAGATACATTCTCGGGGAGGTGACACAGGAGCGTTGGAGGACAGTGTGGGCGAAGCCATTCATGGTGGAGCGCTCGCATTGCACATCATTCATCCTCTATTTCAGAACTGACTACAACTCAGGATGTACTCATAATAAATATTCTCCATCACAGAACTGGTGGATCACAAGTCCCAGCAAGAACTCCCAACTATTCAGCTTGTTTTTCCAGAACAAATCTTTGACTTGGTGCAGAACTACAGATCCCAGCATGCTCCGTCCGCCGGCACTCCAGAAGCCGCTGTCAGCCCTGGATGAATCGCAGCTGTTTTTGCGAAGAATAATTATCTGTAATTTCCCCGTTTACTGTCCATCCTCCCGTGTCTCCCGAGTCATAAAAATATTTCTGCATTATGTTCAACAGAAAAACAGGAAGCTCTGCCAAAACTTTCCTTTTTTCATTATCTTCTCTGTTTTTTTTTTTTTTTTTCCATTCCTGAACAATAGCGACAGCCTGAAAACATCGAAAACCAGATTTTCACTTTTTCCATTGTGTTCGTCTATCGCTGAGAATTTTTATAAACTGCCACAAGGGAAAGACTTTATCTAAAGTTCTGCCAGCAGATTGTCAGTGTGACTTATTTGAAGCACATCTTGAGGTTCTGCCTCCTCACTGCACCCATAACAAGTCTATATATGGCTGCCAACTCATATCGCCGTTCTATACCAGCGCTTCTCAACTGGGGTGCCATTTGTGTTCGGCGGGGGGGGGGGGGGGGGGGGAGGGGCGCGAACATGGGATGCAGTTTGTTTCATATTTTCACATCATGTAATGGGTCATCATGGAGGGGACGGGAGGGTTGCCAGTGTTTTTCGTCACATATGGCGACCCATCACATTTGGCTACCCGCTGGACTGCGCATGCACGACTCCGCCATATGCGTTCCAACACTGTGGCGATCTGCGCTTGCGCAGAATTTTGTGCCCACACCCCTGAGTCCAGGGTCAAGCCCCACCATCCAAGTGGACACAGAGTTAGATAATAATTATGCTGAGCAAAGCGAGGCCGTGCCCGAAGAGTGGCAAGCAAAGCGAGCCTGCGAGGGGCCCTGTGTTGGACCACATATAGCGGTGTTACGCATGCGCACTCCAGCAAAATATGTGATGGGTAGCCGAATGTGACGTGACACCAGCACCATAACAACCAATGATGCTCTAGTCCAGACCCAGGAGGACGCATCGTGCCATGTTTTGGTGCTGGTGGCAGGCATTGATCCTGAGCCCCCAGCAATTGGAAGAGGACAAAAAATGCACCTCTGTCCACACCTGCCCACCCCATCCCTCTGCCATAATCATAGTCATTATTTAGAGCTGGAATAGGAAAGGGGACTCTTTGGGGGGAGCTTTGATCTGGTGGAGGGACTTTCATGTATAGGGGGGACCTGTGATATGATGGAGATGTGATATGGAGACCTCTGATGTGATGTTATGTGATGGGGGGGCTCCAATGTAATGGAAGGAGGACTCCAATGTGATATGATGGAGAGGGGACTCTGATGTTATATGTAGACCTCTGATGTGATGGGGGGGCTCCAATGTGATGGAGGGAGGACTCCGATTTGATGGGGGGACTCTGATATGATGGGGGGACTCTGATGTGATGTTATGGGGGGACTCCGATGTGATGGAGGGAGGACTCTGATGTGATGGGAGGACTCCGATGTGATGGGGGAGGACTCCGATGTGATGTGATGGGGGGACTCTGATGTGATGGGGGGACTCTGATGTGATGGGGGGACTCTGATGTGATGGGGGGAGGATTCCGGTGTGATGGGGGGACTCTGATGTGATGGGGGGACTCTGATGTGATGGGGGGAGGATTCCGGTGTGATGGGGAGGATTCCGGTGTGATGGGGGGAGGACTCCGATGTGATGGGGGGACTCTGATGTGATGGGGGGAGGATTCCGGTGTGATGTGAGGGCGGGAGGACTCTGATGTGATGTGGGAGAGGACTCCGATGTGATGGAGGGAGGACTCCGATGTGATGGAGGGAGGACTCCGATGTGATGGAGGGAGGACTCCGATGTGATGGGGGGAGGACTCCGATGTGATGGGGGGAGGACTCCGATGTGATGGGGGGAGGACTCCGATGTGATGGGGGGAGGACTCCGATGTGATGGGGGGAGGACTCCAATGTGATGGGGGGAGGACTCCAATGTGATGGGGGAGGACTCCAATGTGATGGGGGGAGGACTCCAATGTGATAGAGGGAGGACTCCAATGTGATAGAGGGAGGACTCCAATGTGATAGAGGGAGGACTCCAATGTAATAGAGGGAGGACTCCAATGTGATGTGACGGGGTGAACTCTGATGTGATGGGATGGACTCTGATGTGATAGGGGGACTCCGATGTGATGGAGGGAGGACTCCGATGTGATGGGGGGAGGACTCCGATGTGATGGGGGGAGGACTCCGATGTGATGGGGGGAGGACTCCGATGTGATGGGGGGAGGACTCCGATGTGAGGGAGGGAGGACTCTGATGTGATGTGGGGGGGACACTGATGTGATGGGGGGACTCTGATGTGATGGAGGGAGGACTCCGGTGTGATGTGATGGGGGAGACTCTGATGTGATGGTGGGTGGAATCTGATGTGATGGGGGAAAATAGGTATGATCCTCATAACACTAGATGGCGCTGAGGATCATACTTATTTTCTAAGATTCTCAGCTCCATCTAGTGGCCATAATGCAGTATTTTCCTTTTGCTGGATTAACAGCTATGGAAATTTTTATTGTTTTATAAAATGTTTGTCGGTAGATCGTCTTTACGTTGTTTGCCTCTCACTAGTTTCTGCTGAATTTTGTTATCACATCACTTCCACTGGGAAATATAAAACAAGAGAACTTTAGCGCGTGTTTTTTTTGCCGAACGGTGAATTTGTATTGAACTCCTGGGATGAGTTGCACCCTGCAGAGCGCGTTATCTCCACCGCGATGCACCCCTCCCCCCCCCCGGCTCTGGCGTCACACGCGATAACTGTCAACACGCCACGTCTTTGAAAGCAGATGAAAGTTGGCACATAGGGATCGATAGCGGGGCTGGCAAAGCCTTATATGATAGAAATTATAATTATTGATTGGGTATATCGAGCTTTTAGCCAGCTCCTTGTCACGGATTGGGCACCCTGGAGGTGATCTTCTCCACGGGTCGGGACAAACTCATTAGTTGTTAATTCAGAGGCAATTGAAAGACTCAGCAAGACGTCATCGCTAATTAGCCGCGGCATAGACAGCGGTGAAAACAAATCTGCGTTCCGCGTGACTCTGAGCAACGGTTAATGGAAGACCCCCCCAGGACGGAGAAACGGCGGCGGGCACAAGCTGCCCAGGAAAACGGCATTTTCTTGCCCAGCCGTTATAAATTCACCGCTGTAAATGGCAGCGCGGGGCTTCGCTCACCAGACGCGGTGCGGGCCGGAGCGCGCACGGAGCCCAGCGGAGTATGCAAGTCATTACGTTTATGGAAAGTCGCGCTGCCCATTGTCGGGGGAAATGAGCTATACAATAGATACATGTCCGGACAGTCTACGCTCCATAAAGCCCATGATGGGAGGAAAATGACAGACTATTACGAATATTTAATGCCGATCGAGTCAGTCATTGGCGAGGGACATCACCGGGAACAGATATAAGGGGCCAAGTCATAAAGGTTGAGGAAATGATTGCCTTTTTTTTTTTTTCTGTTTTTCTACAACTGCCACAAGTACGCAGCAGGGATTTATTAAATGAATTGGTTTTAACCACTTCAGCCCCAGAAGGATTCGCCCCCCTTCCTGACCAGAGCACTTTTTCGCGATACGGCACTGCGCCAATTTAACTGACAATTGCGCGGTCGTGCGACATTGCACCCAAACAGAATTGACGTCCCTTTTTTCCCCACAAATAGAGCTTTCTTTTGGTGGTATTTGATCACCTCTGCAGGTTTTTATTTTTTGCGCTATAAAGAAAAAAAATTGACCGAAAATTTAAAAAAAAACAAAAAAACTTTTTTACTTTTTGCTATAATAAATATCCCCCAAAAATTTTTATAAAAAAAACAAATTTTTTTCCTCAGTTTAGGCCGATATGTATTCTTCTACATATTTTTGGTATAAAAAAATAGCAATAAGGGCATATTGATTGGTTTTCTCAAAAGTTATAGCGTCTACAAAATAGGGGATAGATTGATTTTATTATTCATTTTTTTTATTAGTAATGGCGGCGATCTGCGATTGTTATCGTGACTGTGACATTGTGGGGGACACATTGGACACTTTTGACACTATTTTGGGACCATTGGCATTTATACCAGTATCAGTGCTATAAAAATGCACTGATTATTGTGTAAATGTCACGGGTAGGGAAGGGGTTAAACACTAGGGGGCGATCAAGGGGTTAACTCAAGGTGTTCCCTCACTGTGTTCTAACTGTCACTAGAACATGACAGATCACTGCTCCCGATCAATGGGAGCAGTAGATCCCCGTCATGTTGCTAGGCAGAACAGGGGAATGCCTTGTTTACATTCTACCTCTCCATGCCATTATCGCGGGCCACCGACGGACATTGAGTCTGCGGGCACGCTCACGCGGCGGGCGCACGCCCACCAGCCTGCGATTTAAAGGGGACATACAGGTACCTCCATTTGCACAACCGTGCCATTGTGCCAATGTACATCGCTGTGTACTGGTCGGCAAGCGGTTAAAGGGGCCCAGTAGTACCCCCGTTCAGCACATCCCAAGATTATTAGTACCCAACTTCAGCAGATGCCCAGTTTATTAGTACCCCCATTAAGCAGATCTCCAGATTATTTGTACCCCGGTTCAGCAGATCCCCAGCTTTTTTCTACCCCTGTTCAGAAGATCTCCTGCTCAGTAGTACCCCCAGCTCTGCTGATCCCCTGCTCATTATTAACCCCCAGCTCTGTTGTTCCTCTACTCAATTAGTAATTCCCAGCTCTGTTGATCCCCCACTCAGTAGTAACCTTCAATTCTGCTGATCCCCAGCTCATTATTAACCCCCAGCTCTGTTGTTCCTTTACTCCAGTAGTAATTCCCAGCTCTGTTGATCCCCCACTCAGTAGTAACCTTCAATTCTGCTGATCCCCAGCTCATTATTAACCCCCAGCTCTGTTGATCCCCCCACTCAATAGTAACCCTCAACTCTACTGATCACCCAACTCAAAAAAGCATTGATTGCAGAGATCACAGCAATGAAGGGTCTAGGCTGGATCAAGCCATAAAGTAGGCATAACAGGTGGTCGGCAGATATTTAGCAGTAATGTGCAATCGGAGCTTGTTGTCGGAAATTCCGACCGTGTGTAGGCTCCGTCGGACAGTTTCCATCGGAATTTACATCACACAAAATTTGAGATCTGGTTCTCAAATTTTCCGACTACAAAATCCATTTGTGCAAATTCTGATCGTGTGTACACAATTCCGATGCACAAAGTTCCACACATGCTCGGAATCAAGCAGAAAAGCCGCACTGGCTACTGAACTTCATTTTTCTTGGCTTGTCATACGTGTTGTACGTCACTGCGTTCTTGACGTTCACAATTTCCGACCAACTTTGTGTGACTGTGTGCATGGAAGACAAGTTTGAGCCAACATCCGTCGGAAAAAAAAACATAGGATTTTGTTGTCGGAATGTCCAATCGTGTGTACAGGGTATAACAGTAAAGAACCCTCTACATAGTTTAAGGTTAAACCACTTTTCTCATTTTAATGAGTGGCCATGTGTCTTGTTAACCACTTTCAGACCGGACCATTTTGCTGGTCAAAGACCAGACCACTTTTTGCGATTCGGCACTGCGTCACTTTAACTGACAATTGCGCGGTCGTGCGACGTGGCTCCCAAACAAAATGTATGTCCTTTTTTTCCCACAAATAGAGCTTTCTTTTGGTGGTATTTGATCACCCCTGCGGTTTTTATTTTTTGTGCTATAAACAAAAATAGAGCGACAATTTTGAAAAAAACGCATTATTTTTTACTTTTTGTTAGAATAAATATCCCCCAAAAATATATAAAAAAACATTTTTTCCCTCAGTTTAGGCTGATACATATTCTTCTACATATTTTTGGCAAAAAAAAATCGCAATAAGCGATTATTGATTGGTTTGCGCAAAAGTTATAGCGTTTACAAAATAGGAATAGTGTTATAGCATTTTTATTAATATTTTTTTTTTTTTTTTACTAGTAATGGCGACGATCAGCGATTTTTATTGCGACTGCGACATTGTGGGGGACCCATCGGACATTTTTGACACATTTTTGGGATCATTGTCATTTATACAGTAATCACTGCTATATAAATGCAGTGATTCCTGTGTAAATGACACTGGCAGTGAAAGGGTTAACCAGTGGGTGGCAGTGTAGGGGTTAAGTGTTCCTAGGGGTGTGTTACTAACTGTGGGGGGACTGGGCTTTCATTTAGTGAACACTGATCTCTGCTCCAATCACATGGAGCAGAGATCAGCATCACTAGTTGCTAGGCAGAATGGAGAAATGCTGTTTACACGGCATTTCCTCCATTCAGCCGTCCCGTGAGACGATCGCGGGGATGCCGGTGGCGATCGAGTCCGCGGATCCCGCGACCGGGCTCACGGGGGTCCCGACCAGCACGGGAGCGGCATTGAAGATTGGCAGGGCGGCATTGAAGATTGGACGTACATGTACGCCAATATGCCTGCCCGTGCCATTCTGTCGACGTACATCGTCGTGCACTGGTCGGGAAGTGGTTAAACTCCCTTCCTCAAAAAAGTTTTTTTCCCTATTGTGGGGTCACCAGTACGGTATTTGTATATTGAAATCATATCCCCTCTCAAGTGTCTCTTCTCCAGAGAGAATAAGTTCAGCGCTCACAACCTTTCCTCATAACTAATATCCTCCAGACCCTTTATTAGCTTTGTTGCCCTTCTCTGTACTCGCTCCATTTCCAGTACATCCTTCCTGAGGACTGGTCCCCAGAACTGGACAGCATACTCCAGGTGCGGCCAGACCAGAGTCTTGTAGAGCGGGAGAATTATTGTTTTATCTCTGGAGTTGATCCCCTTTTTAATGCCAATATTCTGTTTGCTTTGTTAGCAGCCACTTGGCATTACATGCCATTGCTGAGCCTATCATCTACTAGGACCCCCAGGTCCTTTTCCATCCTAGATTCCCCCAGAGGTTCTCCCCCCAGTGTATAGATTGCATTCATATTTATGACACCAAAATGCATTATTTTACATTTTTCTACATTAAACCTCATTTGCCATGTAGTTGTCCACCCCATTCATTTGTTCAAATCTTTTTGCAAGGTTTCCACATCCTGCGGAGAAGTTATTGCCCTGCTTAGCTTAGTATCGTCCACAAATACAGAGATTGAACGGTTTACCCCATCCTCCAGGACATTTATGAACAAATTAAATAGGATTGGTGTCAGGCCAGCACAGAACCCTGGGGGACCCCACTATCCACCTCTGACCATTCTCTGACCAGTACTCCCCATCTATCACCACCCTCTGAACTCGCCCTTGTAGCCAGTTTTCAACCCATGTACTCACCCTATGGTCCATGCCAACTGAACTTATTTTGTACAGTAAATGTTTATGGGGAACTGTGTCAAATGCTTTTGCAAAATCCAGATACACCACGTCTATGGGCCTTCCTTTATATAGATGGCAACTCACTTCCTCATAGAAGGTTAGTAGATTGGTTTGGCAAGAACGATTCTTCATGAATCCATGCTGATTACTGCTAATGATACCGTTCTCATTACTAAAATGGTGTATATAGTCCCTTATTATCCCCTCTAAGCCCTTGTACACACGGTCGGAGAATCCGTCGGAATGTGTCCTATCGGACCGTGTCGTCGGATAATCCGACTGTGTGTGGTATGCATCAGACTGTTTCCGTCGGAATATCCGTCGGACCCAATTTTCCAACTTTCTGGAAATATTTTCTGACAAACTGGTCCGATCGGACATACTCCGATTATGTGTAGAGAATTCCGATCGGACAAAGTGCCACGCATGCTCAGATCAAATTCCTACATCAAAGTTATTGGCTACTAGCCTGAACGTAGTCCCATCGTAACGAAATTACGTCATCACGTTCTGAAAGATCGGATTTTTCGACAACTTTGTCCGACCGTGTGTGCGAAACAGTTTCGGACAAGATCCAACGGACAAAATTGGATGGACAAAATCCAACGGATTTGGTTGTCGGAATCTCCGACCGTGTGTACAGGGGCTAAGAGCTTGCATACTATTGATGTTAGGCTAACTGGCAGCGACGGCTGGTGCCCAAAGTTTTGGGGGTCACAAACATGCAGAAAGCACGGATTGTGTGTGAATTCCCTAACTGTCAAGTCTGTATGATGTATGGACCTGGCAGCGAAGGGGTTAAAGAAAAAACTCAAAATGATGGGCACCTCTCTAGGAAGGGCACCTAGAGGCACATGTCTACTGTGTCTAGTGGAAAATCCGGACCTGACTGACATGCCTCTGTAGATCTTCATTTGTCTGGAGAGTATGGTCACCTGCTGATGTAGCACAGTCCATAGTCAGCTTAATTCACCAATTATATAAATCCAATGCAATTATACTTCTCAGAGTACAGTATCATAGCTCCCATCTGTCCCTGATTTTGAGGGACTGTCCCTAATTTGGAGCAATGTCCCTCTGTCCCTCTTTCCTGCTCATTTGTCCCTCATTTTGGTCTGATCTATATAGTTGTATATAAAATGCACGTTTTATCTTTCAAAAAGTGTTTCCCAGCGCTAAACCTTTCATACAAATTCTGATTTGCTGCATTTGTACATTTTAAAAGCCAATATAAATGAATAGTAGTGGTAAAAAAAGCCCTTGTAGATTTATTAAACCTTCTTTTTTTTAGGTTAATTCTCCTTTAAGGGGGTGTGGCAGGGGGCGTGCCCTATGCCTGCATACGTTTGCTAGTAGGTGTCCCTCATTCCCATCTCAAAATGTTGGGAGGTGTGTAGAGTACAGAGGACGTTTTTCTAGTCTCTTGTAGTGTGAGATGATCTTCCCAATCTAGTGTTTGTTATGAAGGCTTGAGTCTAACTATAAGAACATGAAAGTAGAAGGCCGGGGGGTCTATGTGAAGACTAAACTCATAGCTCCCAACTGTCCCTGTATTTGAACAAAGTCCCTCTTTCCCTCTTATTTGTCCCTATAGTTGTATATAAAATCCACATGTTTTTCTTTCAAAAAGTGTTTCCCAGCGCTAAACCTTTCATTTGATTTCTAAATTTCTGCTTGGGTAAATTGCAAAAGCCAATATAAAGGAATAGTAGTGGGGGAAAAAAAAGCATTTGTGGGTTTAACTAATCATTTTTTGTATAAGTCCCCTTTAAGGGGCGTGTCAGGGGTGTGTCCTATGCCTACATACAGTTGCTAATTGGTGTCCCTCATTCCCATCTCAAAAAATTGGGAGGTGTGTAAACTAACTAGCTATAAACTGGGGGAGGGAACAGAGGGACACCATAGCTCCCAGGCATGTACTGGCCATAGGGACTATAGGGAGTTTCCCGGTGGGCTAATGGCTCAGTGGGCAGGTTTCAGTGACAGCCAGTGGCATCGCTGGGGGGACTTTTGGGGCTATAGCCCCGAATCTGGGGCCCATAGCCCAGAGTCAGTCCAGGAGTCCCCAACCACAGGGTCTCGGCCCACTACCTGCCCTCTTTCTGGTGACCCTGATGTAAGGAGGGGCTCTTTGGGGAACCTGATGTAAGAGAGAGACTCTCTGTGGACCCGGATGTAAGGGGGGCTCTGCGGGGACCCAGATGTAAGGGGTTGGCTCTCTAGGGACCCTGATGTAAGGCGGATGATCTCTGGGGACTCTGATGTAAGAGGGGCTTTCTGGGGACCCTGATGTAAGGGGAAGGCTATATGGGGACCCTGATGTAAGTGGGGGAGGCTCTTTGGGGACCCTGATGTAAGGAGGGGCTCTCTGTGGACCCTGATGCAAGGGGGGCTCTCTAGGGGCTTTTTTGCCCAATTGCGTACAGTTTATATACTGTTTTTTGCGTGTTTGCAAAATTAAAGTGGGCCGGTCTGGATGAAGTCCAGGGCCAAATTTTTGTCCCAGTCCAGCCCTGATAGCTCCCAACTGTCCCTGATTTCGAGAGACTGTCCCTGATTTAGAGCAATGTCCCTCTGTCCCTCTTTCCTCCTCATTTGTCCCTCATTTTGGTCTGATCTATATAGTTGTATACAAAATGCACTTTTTATCTTTAAAAAAATGTTTCCCACCGCTAAACCTTTCATCTGATTTCTAAATTTCTGCATTTGTACATTTTAAAAGCCAATATAAAGGAATAGTAGTGGTAGAAAAAAGTCCTTATGGAATTAAATAACCTTTTTTTTGGTACCGTAATTCTCCTTTAAGGGCAAATGCCAGGGGGCATGTCCTATGCCTACATACGTTTGCAAGCAGGTGTCCCTCATTCCCATCTCAAAATGTTGGGAGGTATGGGACATACTAAGGTAACATAACAAGTTGCTCTAACACAAATACATGAACATTAACACAATACATGGCAGTAGCAGAAAATAATATGATAGTTGGGTCTTGACATGGGCTGTGAATGTTACTACTAGTCCATACCTCCCAACTTTCTCGGCCAGGAACGAGGGACACCTATTAGCAAAAGTATGTAGGCATAGGACACACTCCCTACCATGCTCCCTTAACCACTTCAGCCCTGGAAGGTTTTACCCCCCCCCCCCTTCATGACTAGGCCATTTTTTTTCTGCTTTACTTTAGTGTGACGCGGTACCCAAATAAAATTTATTTTTCCCACAGATAGAGCCTCCTTTGGGTGGTATTTGATCACCTCTGCTTTTTTTATTTTTTGCACAAAAAGGACAATTTAAAAAAAAATAAAAAAATTATATATATATATATATATATATATATATATATATATATGTATATATATATATATATATATATATATATATATATGTATATATATATATATATATATATATATATATGTATATATATATATATCATTTTTTTTATTTATTTTTACTTTCAGTTATAAAACATATCCAATAAAAAAAATGTAAAAAATGAAATTTCTTCATAAATTTAGGGCAATCTGTATTCTGCTACATATTTTTGGAAAAAAAATCAGAATAAGCGTTAGCAGGAACACAAAAACGCTGTGTTCTTCCCTGTCAGAACGGCAATCTGCCTTGTTTACATAGGCAGATCGCCATTCTGCCTCTCTGGGGAACGATCGATGGGTGATCGACCTCCAGGCAGTGTGCGTGACGCTTCACACAATAGAGCCGCCCTGCCGCAGTATATCTGTGGTAGGCAGTCTTTAAGTAGTTAAAGGAAAATTGTGCAACAACAAAAAATTGAAAATGATCGGTTAAACCCACAAGTGTTTTTTTTTTTACCACTACTATTCCTTTATATTGTTTTTTTGAATATACAAATGCACCAATTTAGAAATTGGATGAAAGATTTAGCACTGGGAAACACTTTTTTAGAAGATAAAAAGTGTATTTATTATACAACTATATAGATCAGACCAAAATGAGGGACAAATGAGGAGGAAAGATGAACTTTGTTCTGGATGCAGGACGGTCCCTCGAAATCCGGGACAGTTGGGAGCTATGTTGGTCTCTGTCCTGTAGTCTGGCGCTGGGGTTTCCTCTCCATTTTAGACTCATCTAGGGGGTCTTCATGGATTGAAATGGATTGGTCATCTTGGCATTGTTCCAATGTTCATGTGACTCAGAGGTTGTCCATCTTTCTGAGGTACATCAATCTATTATGACCTTCTGACCATGTTACCAGCTGACAAGCACTTCTGATCTTTGCATTATCCCATGTTCACAATATCAGAACTCTCATTCCGGGTGACACGTCTTTGTAGTGTCTCTGATTAAGAATTTATTCTATACATCACATGGCAGGATAAACACACTCATGATCACACGCTCACCGCGGGACTGACACTTTTCATTAATACATAATGTTTATTCTGTCATGTAATATTCTGTACATCCAGCGTCACGTACATTCCCCGCCATAGCTGATAATTGCAGTAGGCCTCCTCTCTGATTTGTAGAAATATTTAATTCCCGAGTTTCCATTTCTAGCGCATTCTGCAGCCTGCCTGATGGTCTTGGTTGGACAAGTGTGACATCTCCGTGATCCAAATACACCTCCTCACTGACCTCCATTATACCGCTACTGAAATAACAATTCTGAAAGAAGACTGATATAGTTTACAGTAGCATTGTCCAAACTGTGGCCCATGGGCCTGATGCATCACTTTGCATACCTTTATCTGGCCCTTGGGTGACTATTCCTCCCAATGACACCAACAATGAGTTACCACTGCAGCTAATGACCCCAACATGGGGCATAATTCCTCCCAGTGACAGCACTGATGGGCCACTCTTCTCCCCACTACTATCAATGATGGGGCACTATTCCTCCCCGTGACACCAATAAAGGGGTACTATTCCTCCCACCCACATCAATGATGGGGCACTATTTCTCCCACTGACACCAATGATGGGGCACTATTCCTCCCACTGACACCAATGATTGGGTACTATTCCTTCAATTATTACCAACAATGCAGCACTACTTCCTCCACTGATACCAATGGTGGGAAACTATTCCTCCTACTGACACCAACAATGGAGCACTATTTCCCCCACTGACACCAGAGATGGTTATTTATCCCTCCCACTGACACCAAAGGTGGAGCACCATTCCCTCCACTGATAGCAGTAATGGAGCACCATTCCTCCCACTGACACCAACAACAGGGTTTAAATCCTCCCTCTGACACCAATGATGGGGCGATATATCTCTCACTGACACCAACAATAGAGCACTATTCCTATCACTGACACCAACAATGGGGCATAAAACCTCCCAATGACACCAGTGACGGGGCACTATTTCTCCCACTGACACCAATTATGGTGATTTATTCCTCCCACTGATACCAACAGTGGAGCACCATTCCCTCCAATGATACCAATAATGGGGCACTATTCCTCCTACTGTTACCAACTGGACATAATTCCTCCCACTGACACCAATGATAGGGCACAATTCCTACCACTGACACCAACAACAGGACATAATTCCTCCCACGGACACCAATGATAGGGCACAATTCCTACCACTGACACCAACAACGGGGGCATAATTCCTCCCACTGAAACCAACAATGCATAGTTGCCAACATTGCAAAAAAAAATTCCGGGACACTTTTTTGTTTGTAGGCGGAGCCGTATTATAATTAGGGGCAGGGGCATGTGTTTGTAGGTGTGTCATAGAAAAAAGAAAAAACAGCAGCGAGCTAAGCCCGCCTGGGCGAAAAATAGGCGTGGTTTGCATGAAATCGTAGGCATGGCTTGAACGGGCGTGGCTCAAAGGGGGTGTGGTTAGAGTCTGAGATAAATGAGGGATGGAGAGGGAAAGGTGGGGGGCGGTAATAGGAAGCAGCAGTGGGTGGCCTTTATGGGACAGATGGCTGAAGGTGGACCCCCTCCTTTTCTACCCACCACCCCCATTTTGGGGGGCGAGTGTGATAGGAAGCGACAGTGAGCATGGTCTTGATGTTTTTTTGTTTTTTTTTAATTAAAAAAAAAACTAAAAATCCACAGACATTCAAGGGGGCCCTGCTCAATTTTGCTTCCTATAAATAAAAAATTATCCCCTAAGAGAGCACACCAACTGCGGGAGGGAGAATTTTTTTTTTCAAAAGAAGCTGGGAGCACTTACCTGCCCAGTAAAGTCAGTCAGTCGCTCCTCGCTCGCTCCCCTCCAAGTGGCGCCGGCGGCCGAGTGTCTGCAGACCGGTCTCAGTCTCTGCCTGGCTAGCTACAGTGGTTCTGATGTCGGTCCCTCTCAGGCTGAGGAGGCAGTGAGTGTCAACACAGAAGCAACCTCCTCCGAGCTCTGGCTCTGACGCAGCAGGCGCAGGGGCAGCAGTGACACAGCAGCACACACCTCTTCTTCCTTCCATTCACGTGGACTGCGATCTCGTTTGGGCGGGCCGGCATAGTCACTTAACTAGCCACGCCCCCGCTTGCAGTATTGGCAAGCGAATGACATGAGAACGAACATGTGTCCTGCTTGTCCAATAGAAGACAAGGAGGACAAAATGAGGCAAAGGGGGGACACTCTGGGGTAGAGGGAGGACCAGGCTGTTCTAAAAGCGGCAAAATAATTAACACTTGATTGCCCAAAATTTCAGATGCCCGGGACAAGCGGCAAAATTCAGGACAAATAACGGGTTAAATTAAATCGGGACAAGGCTGGAAAATTCAGGAATTTTCGGGACTATTGGCAACTATGACAATGGATCGCTAATTCCTATCACTGACCAGTGGCAGCACGTCATGAAAAAAAAAAAGATTTAAACATGGCCACTGTGACATACTGAAGCAGAGCATAGTTACATAGTAGGTGAGGTTGAAAAAAGACACAAGTCCATCAAGTCCAACCTATGTGTGTGATTATATGTCAGTATTACATTGTATATCCCTGTATGTTGCGGTCGTTCAGGTGCTTATCTAATAGTTTTTTTAAACTATCGATGCTCCCTGCTGAGACCACCGCCTGTGGAAGGGAATTCCACATCTTTAAATCAGGGTGAACGAATATCTGCAAAATAACACAAAAGCCAAAGACAGCAGCCAGCACAGTTTGCTGATTCATCAAACATAAATAATAAAAAGTCCAGGAGTGCAGCGCTAAAAAAAAAGGTTTAAATGTGATTGTCCATATAAAACAAATGTGAAAAGATCAATTAAATATTAAATGTGATTGTCCATATGAAAGATGAAAGATATGTCCATATGAAAGATCCACGCACGTGGGTGTGGTGTGCTTTATATATGCACATTGAAACTTGGTGGAGGATCTACGTCATCTTTCATATGGACAATTCCACATCTTTGCCGCTCTTAGGCCGCGTACACACGGGCGGACTGTTCGCCCAACTTTGTCCGCTGAACAGTGTTTGGGCGGACAGTCCGCTCGTGTGTGGGCTTTCAGCGGACAGTTTCAGCGGACAGTTGGACGGACAAGGTTTTTCGGAAATTCTGAAAAACTGTCCGCTGAAACCTTGTTTCAGCGAACAGCCCGCTCGTGTGTAGGCTTGTTCGTCAAACAAAGTTGCGCGCATGCTCAGAAAGGATTTTCACGCCGAAAGCTATAATGCAGTGTATAGGACGTCGTATTTTTCGTCCCGTCGTACGTGCTGTTCACGTCATCGCGCACGGTTTCAGCAAACTGTTCGTTCGTCGTGTGTGGGCATGTCCGTCCATGCTAATTTTGAGCGGACTGTTTGCTGAAACTGTTGGACGGACAAAGTTGGGCGAACAGTCCGCGCGTGTGTACGCGGCCTAACAGTAAAGAACCCTCTTTAAGTTGAAACCTCTTTTCTTCTAATTTTAATGAGTGGCTACGTGTCTTATTGAACTCCCTTCCACCAAAAAAGTTTTATCACTATTGTGGGGTCTCCAGTACAGTATTTATAAATTGAAATGATATCCCCCTCTCAAGAGTCTCATCTCCAGAGAGAATAAGTTCAGTGATCGGGACCTGAACTGGACAGCATACTCTAGGTGAGGCCAGACCAAAGTCTTGTAGAGCAGGAGAATTATCTCTTTATCTCTGGAGTTAATCCACTGCTTATGCCAATATTCTGTTTGGTTTGTTATCAGCAGCTTGGCATTGCATGCCATTGCTGGACCCATCATCTACTAGGACCCCCAGGTCCTTTTCCATCCTAGATTTCAGAGGTTCTCCCCCCAGTGTATAGATTGGATTCATATTTTTGTCACCCAAATGCATTATTTAACATTTTTCTACATTAAACCTCATTTGCCATGTAGTTGCCCACCCCATTCATTTGTTCAGATCTTCTTGCAAGGTTTCCACATGCTGCGGAGAAGCTATTGCCCTGCTTAGCTTAGTATCGTCCGCAAATACAGAGATTGATCTGTTTAATTCCCTCCCTTTGGACACTGGGCCGCAGGGCAGTATTACAACATAGCGACCCCAAACACACCTCCAAGATGACCATTTTTTTGCTAAGGGCCGGTTCACACTGCAGGCGATGCGAGGCGACACCGACTTGCCTCGCCGCGACCTGCCGCGACCTCAGCGGCAACTTGCAGATGACTTCTGTATAGAAGTCAATGCAAGTCGCCCCGAGGTCGCCCGAAAGTAGTACAGGAAACTTTTTTCTGAGTCGGAGCGACTCGAGTCGCTCCTCTCAGAACGGTTCCATTGTACAGAACGGGGGCGACTTGTCAGATCGAGGCGAGGCAAGTCGTGTCGCCTCGCATCGCCCGCAGTGTGAACCGGCTCTAAAGAGAAGCTGAGGCTTGGTTCACACAGGGGCAACACGACTTTTGGAGGCAACTTGGACGTGACTTGGACGTGACTTGGACGTGACTTGGACGTGACTTGGACGCGACTTGGACGCGACTTGGACATGACTTACAACACTACTTTAAGTTGCCCCAGGCCAGGCGACTTGCTGTGGCCAATCAGAGAATGAGTTCTCAGGGGGGAACTCCTTTTGAGAGCTGATAATTCTCTGAGAGTCGCCTCCGTATAGACGGAGATCCGACTTGGAGGCGACCTCCATTGAAATCAATGGGTACCAGTCGCCTACAAGTCGGATTGAAGTAGTACAGGAACCTTTTCTGAAGTCGGAGCGACTTCAGCAGTGTGCATTAAGACAGCTCTCATTCACTTACATTGATTTCTACATGTTGTGCGACCTGAGGTGACTTGGGGCGACTTGAAGTGGGATCTGAGTCGCCCCTGTGTGAACCGGCACTTAAGGTGATGGACTGGCCAAGCATGTCTCCAGACCTAAACCCTATTGAGCTTCTGTGGGACATCCTCAAATGGAAGGTGGAGGAGTGCAAGGTCTCTAACATCCACCAGCTCTGTGATGTCATCATGGAGGAGGGGAAGAGGACTCCAGTGACAACCTGGGAAGCTCTGGTGAACTCCATGCCCAAGAGGGTTAAGGCAGTGCTGGGAAATAATGGTGGTCACATAAAATATTGAAAGTTTGGGTCCAATTTGGACATTTTCACTTAGGGGTGTACTCACTTTTGTTAGATAATGTATATATTTTAGCACTTGAGCAGCGAAGAACACGGATAAGTCTGATTTTTTTTTTCCCAGCTTTATTTTCTTGGAAGGTGTCTTTGGTTCCTGGCAGCATTCATTCATTGGCCTTGATAATTTTCAAAGCATCTTATATCAATTCATACGAGCATTTTATGAACCTTTTCAGCTTTATAAAGCATATTGTTTCTGGCAATGAACATACATGTAAGTGTTTTTACAGTTTATACATGCTTTGTGAGCATTTCCATAGACTGAGATAAAAGGTTAAGTATGAAAGGTAGCTGAATGCACTGTGCCCCATCCACATTGTATAAACGCAAACCTTTTGGATAAGCGAGCGTTTTGGTTTACCTTTAAGCTGGTTTGATAGACATCTTCAGAGAGTTGGACTGCATTTACGAAGTCTGAAAAATCTGCACATAAAGTATAATATTGGGAATACAGTATTGGCCAGAAATGCAAAAGAAAAAAAATTGGAGGTTTTCATTTTAGATGATTGCAAAATGAGCAAAGAGTATGATCAGACAGAGGGAAAGGGAATAGATTCTATAGCATAGCTAGAGCCATCACCAGCAAGAGGAAGGAGCTCCCGATCCCTCTACATAGATCTTTATATTACTAGAGGGATCACCAGCAAGAGGAGGGGTGTCCTCATCCCTCTATTTAGATCTTTATATCACTAGAGGGATCACCAGCAGGAGTACAAAGGCCCTCATTCCTCTATTTAGATATTTATATCATTAGAGGAATCACCAGCAAGAGGAAGGAGGTCCTCATCCCTCTATATAGATTTTTATATCACTAGAGGGACCTCCAGCAGGAGTACAAAGGCCCTAATTCCTCTATACAGATCTTTATATCACTAGAGGAATCACCAGCAGGAGGATGGAGGTCCTCATTCCTCTATTTAGATCTTTATCTATATATTTATATAAAACACCAAAATCCACTTTAAAGTGGAGTTCCCACAACACAAAAAAAAAAAGTTAAAAGTCAGCAGCTACAAATACTGCAGCTGCTGACTTGTGATAATTGGACACTTATGCCGCGTACACACGGGCGGACTGTCTGGCCAACTTAGTCCGTCGAAACACATTTCAGCGGACAGTCCGCTCATGTGTGGGCTTCAGCTGACTTTTTCAGCGTGCAGTCTGGCGTACTAAGTATTTCGGAATTTCCGTAATTCTGTCCGTCCTACTTTGGTTTCAGCGGACAATCCGCTCGTCAGTAGGCTAGTTCGACAGACTAAGTATGGCGCATGCTCAGAAAGGATTTACACGGCGGAAGGTTGCATTGCTGTGTATTGGACGTCGTATTTCTAGTCCCGTCGTACGTGCTGTACACGTCATTGCGCAAGCTTTCAACGGACTGTTTGTTCATCCGTGTGTGGTCAAGTCCGTTCATTCGAAAGTAGGACGGACTGTCCGTCGGATTATCTGACGGACTAAGTTGGCCATACAGTCCGCCCGTGTGTACGCGGCTTTACTTGTCCTAGGGTCCAGCGATGTGGGGGAACGAAGCCCCCGCTCATCTCCCCCTCCGCTCGGCGGCGGTGGCATTTTAACTGTGGGGACCCGGCTGTGGCTTTGCAGCCAGGCACCCACTGCGCATGTGGCCACACAATCATCTGGGACCTGTCACGTGTACCAGATGATTGCCTAGAGGGAGGGGGGAGAGTTGATCTCCCTTACTGCACCGAGGGAAGTAACATCGGGAGCTCAGACGCTGAAGGAGGCAGATTACGAGGGACCCCCTAGCAACAGGCATTAAAGAGATGAGTAAAAAAAAATAAAAAATTCTCCAAATATTTTTTTTTTTTCATGCACATTAATGATTTTTTTTTTGGGGTGGAACTTCACTTTAATTTAATCTTCCACATTAACGGCAATGCATTTCTCAAAATTGCTAAATTTCACCAATATTGAAGAGAAATGGAAAAGTTTCAGGTTCCTCTCATCCCTATTACAGATGATCAATGTTACAAAAATTTATGTAATCTATTCTGTTGTTACTCCTCTGTTCTGTTATCTGGGTTCATATCTAGTCTTGGATTTGTTGTTATACATTAGCAGCGGCTGCCGCTCCATTAGGGGTGCAGGGGTTTCAATAGGGATTTTTTTTTTAAGCATGTGATTAGAGCCAGAGGCTATAATAGGCTTCAAAAAAGGGTGGTCTCGGGGTGCAGATCACTGCCCTCTGAGCACACCCACTTGTGTGGCAATAGCGAACAAATATTCGCTATTGTCTTCCTCATTCTCCTCCTGGCCAATCAGGAAGCCCCTATGCCTCCCTGGTCAATCGTGTCTCAGAATGTCTCTCTGTGTGTGTTCCTCCTGCCACATGCAAATAGCACATTCCCAGTCAGTCAATCGCCGCCATCCGTCTCCCGTGAGGGAGTGCTGTTAGTTTGTAACGCCCTCACCCCCTAAAATTTTAAGCACCAACCGTCACTGTATATTCGTTTTTTTGTATACAGTATACACATTTCCTATTATGGCATCTGTGTGTGCATGCATGCGCGTCTCGTAACAGAGGTAAAATGATATCAGATTAAAGGGATGCTGTTAGCTGTTATACATATTCAATTTCCTAATCAACAGCCATCACCCAATTCTATATAATACATGTTTCCTCGCCTTCCAGCGTCCAATCTCTCCTCAGACGTGAACGCAGCCCAGCCATGGCGTAACGTCTGAGCCGCCCCCGCTCACAGTTTAGTCAGCTGTGCTGATGTATGAAGTCACATATTCTCCCCTCATTAACAAGTCATTGTGTTCTTCTCTCCGGGCTGTCCGGACCTCAGATCACTTAGCTAAGAAAACATTTTTCCACCATTTGCGTTAAATCAGCAGCGTCCAAAACAGAAGGACGACCCATATTAATTACCTAACTGAAAATCCCAAGTCTGACACCCCACGAGCTGCTGGCGGATAATCTTACTCAATTCTCCTGCCATAATGGATGCATATATCCAACTAGGATTGTTGTTGGGAACTGTTCTTGCTAGATATAGCAATGAAAGTGATACATTTAATGAAATAAACCTATTTGTTCTTTTTCTTTATTATAGGAAGTTATATAATGCCAACCTTTTACGCAGTGCTCTGCATTCACATCAATCCCTGCTAGGGTTTAATCTGGACCCATGTTCAGCAAAACCTGGAAGGAAGCTGTTAGTGCTGGCCCAGTTAACTGTGGCTGGGCTATTACACGTCCCTGTATGTACACAAAGGGGTGGGGATGCTTGTGACATCATTTCCCTTATATGAAAACATGACCATATGACATTGACTTAATATGGCTACTAGGTCAAATTACTTTGACCTAACATGGCCACCAGGCCAAATGACATTGACCTAGTGTGGCCACATGGCCAAATCACATTGACCCAATATGACCACATGGCCAAATAACATTGACCTAATATGGCCACATGGTCAAATCATATTGACCTAATATGGCCACATGGTCAAATTACATTGACCCAATATAGCCTGGCCATATAACATTGACCTAATATGGCCAATGGTCAAATCACATTCATCTAATATGGCCACATCGTCAAATTACATTGACCCAATATAGCCACATGGTCAAATGACATTGACCGAATATGGCCACATGGCCAAATGACATTGACCTAATATGGCCACATGGCCAAATGACATTGACCCAATATAGCCACATGGCCAAATGGCCTTGACCTGATGTGGCCACATGGCCAAATGACATTGATCTAATGTGGTCACATAGCCAAATGACATTGACCCAATGTGGCCACATGGCCAAATGACATTGATCCAATATAACCACATGGCCAAATTACATTGATCTAATGTGGCCACATGGCCAAATGACATTGACCTAATATGGCCAAATCACAATGACCCAATATAGCCACGTGGCCAAATGACATTGACCCAATATGGCCACATGGTCAAATGATATCAATCTAATTGGTGGGATCTCCTGGTGGGGGGAGAGAGCCCCGTGGGGGGGGGGGGGGGGAGGTGTGCTGCTTGTAATAGCAATAGTGTGGCTAGTTAACTGCTCTGATTACTATTACAAGAAATGATACCGGGTGATGCCTTCAGCTGAATCGTCCTGATACAACCACAGAAAGAATGGAAAGTGGTTAAAGCGGGAGTCCGCCGGGAGTTCCGCCGTTTATTTTTTTTTAAAAAGCCAGCAGCTACAAATACAGCAGCTGCTGACTTTTAAAATAAGGACACTTACCCGCCCAGCGCGCCCGCGATATTGGCACCCGAAGCCGATCTCTCGATCGCCTCTCGGGTGCTGCCGCCGCCATCTTGGGTATGGGAATCAGGAAGTGGAGCCTTTCGGCTTCATTTCCCGGTTCCCTACTGCGCATGCGCGAGTCGCGCTGCGCAATAAGGATGGACCCGCTGCCTCTGGGATCTGTGTGTTTCCCAGCAGGCAGCGGGGGACTTTCGGAAAGGGGCGTAGATCTACGCCCCTTTCCGCAGAGAGCTATCCCGGAAGTGGGTGCAGATACCTGTACTGTACAGGTACCTGCACCCCCCTCCCCCCTGAAAGGTGCCAATTGTGGCGCCGGAGGGGGGAGGATTCCAATGAGCGGAAGGTCCACTTTAGGGTGGACCACCGCTTTAAGGAGCCACCTCTGCCCTACTGTCTGGTGGCGGCGCCGCCCCTTGAAAAATGCCACCCAAGGTAAACGACTCGTTTGCCTCATTGTACAGTAGATGCGCTTCTGCTTGATTCCAATCTCTGCCCCCTTGCTGTTGCTGCCTGCAGTTGACATGGAGTGTGCACTACACACGCATGGTCATTTGCTTGCTTACTAAGAGGTAGTTTCACATTCTCAGTGTGTTTTTTGTGTCAGCTGTGGGTGGATGGGGTGGAAAGTGAGCATGTTGTATCATGGCGTTTGCCAGCCACTGATCTGGAGCATTCAATAAAGCCCCCCAACACTATTGTACTAAGGGCAGCTGCCCCTCCTGCCCACCTCCTGTCCCAGCCCTGTATAGGGCCAGGTATTTGACAGTGTTGACGCAGTTTATCGCGGTTCCGAGTTACCCCCTAAAGACTCCAGCCATCGTTCTTCTCTTCTGTTCAGAGGAACATTTGTACATCTCGTCACCTGAAGGGAATGGTTGCTGATTTATTTTATTTTTTTCCAGGGCTGTAAAAGGCAAAAGATTTGCTGATCTTGTCCTGAGGTTTCCTTCTGAGGAGTTTGGTGGAACAAGCAGGGAGGAGGCGTTATCCTGACATATGGCGGACAGGTCAGCACCAGAGACATGCCGATGACTCACAGGATGATTATAATTATATTTATAGAAGGAGAGATGCCATTTATTCAAGTAGGTTTATTTTACATCGATCGGTTTAATGGTGACTGAATCAGGCTAATTGCAGCACTTTAACAGGACGTTTGTTTTTCCACAATTGGAAAAATAATGACTCCAATAACGTATGAATAAACATAGAGAAGCCACCGCCGCACCTCACTTTACTGCCAGGACAGCCGCAACACTGATACAGCCTCCGCTCCACCGCCATCCTCCTTTCCTACTCTTACTGTAGGTTTTTGCTTATGTAGTGGCACCCCTGTTTTGTGATTTCTCTGCACACCTGAAGATGATACACCTCACTCACCCATCACTTACATAGGCCATATAGACCATGCAAATTTATTTCCTGCAACCACAGGTTGCAGGAAAGAAACTCACACGATTCCCCCATCAACACAGACAGGGTAATCCCTCCTGAGGAGCAATTGTCTTCTCCCGGTGAGAGTAGCCCAGGGATGCAGTCCCTGCCAGCACAATACAGTGATTATAATAGCCGCTAGCAATAATTACAAGCGAATCCAGCAGGTTCGTTGTACCCAACTTGAGTGATTGATCAACTTGGTTCATTCAGCCAGCAGCGCAGTCTTTTCGCCACACACCTGCTTGTTTTTTATCCCTTATCCCCTTCTTCTCTTGCATCAGCCAATCACAGTCCTCCAGGATCTATTCAAACCCAGTTAAGTGGTAGTAAAGTCCCCTGGACACTACTACCTACAGGCAGGGTCGGCCTTTCCATAAAGGCCCCTGTCATCCGTCTCCTTCCCTATCCAAGCGTCCTGCCCCTTTCAGGACATGAACCATGGATTCCAATGCAGAGGGGTCATTTTTTAGAAGCACCTATTAGAGCCAGAGGCTCAAATAGGTGTCAATATAGGGTGGGCTCAGGTCAGAGAGTAACACTGATCCTCCTCCCAGGCCAAACAGGAAGCTGGCTTTGACACCGGTCAACTGATTTGCCGAAAGGACAGGCGATCCTATTGGATGCCTAGAAGGAGGAGTGGAGGAGCTGAAAGCTGCCATAGAGAACAGAACTCAGAGCTGAACCACTACACACTGCCTGCCACCCGCTTCAATGGAGGACAGGACTCAGAGCCCAGCCGAACTGCTACACGCTGCCTGCCACCCGCTGTCATGGAGGACAGGACTTGGGGCCCAGCTGATCTGCTACACGATGCCTGCCACTCACCGCCATTGAGGACAGGACTTGGAGCCCGGCCGAACTGCTACACGCTACCTGCCACCCGCCGCCATGGAGGACAGGACTTGGAGCCCAGCTGATCCGCTACACGCTGGGGTAAGTGCTGGATGTGCCGCTTGGAGGGTAGTTGTGTGCCGCTTGGGGGGGTGTAGTTGTGTGCTGCTTGGGGGGTGTAGTTGTGTGCTGCTTGGGGGGGTAGTTGTGTGCCGCTTGGGAGTGAGTAGTTGTGTGCTGCTTGGGGGGGTAGTTGTGTGCCGCTTGGGGGTGAGTAGTTGTGTGCTGCTTGGGGGGGTAGTTGTGTGCTGCTCGGGGGGATAGTTGTGTGCCGCTCCGAGGGGATGGGTGGTTGTTTGCCGCCCCCCCCCCAAAAAAACACCAGCCGCCACTGCCTACAGGTAAGCTTATAATAAAGCTTACCTGTAGGTACAAGCAATATTTCCTAAATGTGCTCCGTTTAGGAGACCTTTAGTGTCCCTACAGCTGGTGACGTGTGCTCTGCAGGAACATCATAACTGTGCCATTCCTTCAGAGCCCTGTACCATAAACATTGACTCCCATATCATCACGGCTGGGCCACTTTAAGGACCACAGCCTGGGAACCCTGAAAGAAGACACAGTGAAAATGGTTGCCCTGTCAGGAGTGACAGCGCACCGCCGGAGGGCTTCATTTCAAGATCATTTTTTCATAATGTGCTAGAAATGCATCGCGGGGGACACCAACCCTAGTGAGGCCATTGTCCTGAACAATGCCTTGAAAGGGCCAATTTTAATCAATCCATTTTAAACATTCATGGTAATTTCCATCAGATGCCAGTGTGACAGAATGACAACTCAAAAGGACAACTGGAAGATGGGGGCAGAGAGTTGTCACCCTATAACAGGAAGTGCTTGAGCAAGCATTTTCATGGCAGGTTCACTAGGGATTGTTTTAACAAAAGTTGAATATTTTAAAATATTAAAAAAGACATTGGCAATGTCATTGCCTTGTTGGTATCTAGATGAGATTTTGGTGATTGGGATTTACGTCTACTTTACGTTTTTTTGTAGGCCGGTCCTTTATTTTTGCTGTTTTTTTCCATATACACAAGGAAAATAAGCTTTCAACTTGCACATTCCATGCGGTTTGGCGATAAGCACCCAAGCTTTGCCCCGGGGAGGCGGACGATCTCATGGCTACTATCTTTCAGCGATCGGACAGAGTTAATGGTATTGGGTCAGAATCCACCATTCTCAGGAATGAGCAGATATCCTCATCCCGGGGCCCTTCTTACCGAGAAGAATCGCACGTCTGATTCAAAACACATTTCCCCGACAGACGCATTTGAATAAATCTTGTTTACAAATGAATCTTGTAAGAGGAGAATTGGCACTTGATAAGCGCGTTAAGCGTGGCGGGCCTGAAATGTCGCCGCCAATACATATTCAGACAAGCGGCATTGAGAACATCTCCTGTAACAATGTAAAAGGCACCTTGTGGAGGTCGACCCGCCGCCTGCGTCGTACAATGCGTGCCCACCGGTCACTGGCATCCCTGGAAGGAGCCACATCTCTCTGATTGTGTATGATGAGCCGAGCGCCAATCTCTGGTCTACAATGACAGACGGGGAGCCCAGGGCATCCAACAAATACATTGTATCACAAAGAAATAAGAGTTACTATCGATCTTCTTCACTGTTGTGAAAGCTTCACTGACATTTTATAATTAAAGTTGTCACAAATAATTACTGTATTGTGTCTAATATGTTTATTTCCTATGATCAATAGCTCCATCTAATGGCCATAATGCAGTATTATTCATAAATACCTCAATCAAGGGTTTCATTGTACCACAAAGAAAAAAAAGAGTTACTCAATAACAAACTATTGATCTTCTTCACTGTTGCAAGAGCTTCATTGACATTTTATAATTAAAGTTGTCACAAGGAATCACTGTATTGTGTCCAATATGTTTATTTCCTATGATCGCCAGCTCCATCTAGAGGAGAGGCCATATATTTTATTCTGAAATATCTCAATTTGGTATTTAATTGTATCACACAGAAAAAAAAAGAGTTACTCATCAACAAACTATTGAACTTTTTCACTGTTGTGGGAGCTCCATTGATTTTATTGTGTCTAATATGTTTATTTCCTATGATCGTTAGAGCCATCTAATGGCCAGAATGTTGTTTTATTATAATCCCTCATTTCTATCACAAAAAAAAATAAGAAAATATTCATAAGAAAATAAGAATTACTCAACAAACTATTGATCTTCTTCACTGTTGAGAGAGCTTCATTGACATTTTATAATTAAAGTCATCAAAAAGGATTACTGTACCTTGTTATGATATTACTGTATCTTGATATTTTACCTAATATGTTTATTTCCTATGGTCATTAGCTCCATCTAGAGGCCATAATGTGGTATTATTCTGAAATACCTCAATCAGATATTTCACTGTATCACAAAGCCATAAAAAACTTACTCAACAAGCAATAAATCTTCTTCACTCTTGTGAGATCTTCATTGACATTTTATAATTAAAGTCGTCACAAAGAATTACTGGTTTTGTCCAATATGTTTATCTTCTATGATCGTTACTCCATCTAGTGGCCATAATGTGGTTTTATTCTGAAATACATAAATCAGGATATAACCAGATCCATTGTGGGACCCAACCTTCAGCTTGATGGTCAGATAATTGTAAAAGTTACAAAAATTACTATACAGCCACTTTAAAAAAAAACAAAAAACGATTAAAAGGGAAAGGTAAAAAGGATTAGGAGATATTCCCCTTGCAATGAGCCACTGACTTCAGCGGGGCATGCGCTCCGGGGATTCTCGGTTGAAAGAAAGAAAGGAATGACGACATCACGGCCACTCACAGCGCCTGAGCCGCAAAACCCAGAAGTGGACCAGGTGAGATACCGACGTCTCATTCTAAGGTAAGTATTTCATAATGAGCTAGTATGCCATGCATACTAGCTCATTATTAGACATGTGCAGAGTAAAATATTTTGTTTCGGAATTTCGTTTTCGTCCGAAAAATTAATTTATTTAGTTACTCCCAAAATTCGTTTTTATTTATTTCGTTTTTCGTTCAAAAATTGCATTCGTCCGAAAATCCACATGAATTACGGTCGAATCTGTCTTTGAAGGCTTATGGTGTCTGTCGAATGTATAAAGAAGATTCGACGGAGCTAGTATATAGCATACTTTAGAACCCCTGTTAAAGTCTATGGGACTCCAACATTCAAAATCTAAAGTGCTAATTTTAAAGACTAATTTGCAAGTTACTGTCCTAAAAAGTGTTTGGGGACCCGGGTCCTGCCCCAGGGGACATGGATCAATGCAAAAACATTTTTAAAAACGGCCGTTTTTTCGGGAGCAGTGATTTTAATAATGATTAAAGTGAAACAATAAAAGTGTAATATTCCTTTAAATTTCGTAGGGGGGGGGGTGTCTATAGTATGCCTGTGAAGGGGCGCATGTTTCCCGTGCTTAGAACTGTCCCTGCACAAAGTGTCATTTATGCAGGAAAAAAAGTCCTTTATCACTCGCAGCTATTATGAATTGTCGGCTCCGTAATACAGAGAACACTCATTGAAAGTCATTGATAAAAAAAAATAATAAATAAATTTAAAAAAAAGCGTGGGGGTCCCCCAAATTCAATTACCAGGCCCTTCAGGTCTGGTATGGATATTAAGGGGAACCCCGCGTCAAATTAAAAAAAAAATTACGTGGGGGTCCCCCTAAAAATCCATACCAGACCCTTTATCCGAGCACGCAACCTGGCAGGCCGCAGGAAAAGAGGGGGGGACGAGAGAGCGGCCCCTCCTCCCTCCTGAACCGTACCAGGCCACATGCCCTCAACATTGGGAGGATGCTTTGGGGGTATGTGACCCCTCAAAGCACCTTGTACCCATGTTGATGAGGACAAGGGCCTCATCCCCACAACCGTGGCCGGTGGTCGTGGAGGTCTGCGGGCGGGGGGCTTATCAGAATCTGGAAGCCCCCTTTAACAAGGGGACCCCCAGATCCCGGCCCCCCCCCTGTTTGAAATGGTAAGGGGGTACAAAAGTACCTCTACCATTTCACAAAGAAAGTGTAAAAAATAGTTAAATAAGACAAACACACTTTTGAAAAATTCCTTTATTAAAAATAAAAAAAAGATTCCAGCGGCGGTAATCCACTCTTGCTATCCAGCGACGGACGGTCATCTCTCCAGCGATGGCTCATCTCATCCAGCACAGCGAATACATCCTTCTTCTGTCTCCGCAGAGGGGAAACCCGGGGTTCCCTGTGACGTATGGGTGACCCCGCACCCTTCTGATGTAACACAGGCAGGTTTCCGTTACATCAGAGGGGGGCGGGGTCACCCATACGTCACAGGGAACCCCGGGTTTCCCCTTGCGTCAGAGGGGGGCGGGGTCTGGTGACGGGTGGCCCCACCCTCCGTATATAAGAAACGTCAGGCCGCCGGAATCCTTGCAGTGTCTCCTCTGCGGAGACAGAAGAAGGATGGATACGCTGCGCTGGATGAGATGAGCCATCGCTGGAGAGATGACCGTCCGTCGCTGGATAGCAAGAGTGGATTACCACCGCTGGAATCTTTTTTTAATTTTTTTTATTTTTAATAAAGATATTTTTCAAAAGTGTGTTTGTCTTATTTAACTATTTTTTACACTTTCTTTGTGAAATGGTAGGGGTACTTTTGTACCCCCTTACCATTTCAAACAGGGGGGGTGGGATCTGGGGGTCCCCTTGTTAAAGGGGGCTTCCAGATTCTAATAAGCCCCCCGCCCGCAGACCTCCACAACCACCGGCCACGGTTGTGGGGATGAGGCCCTTGTCCTCATCAACATGGGGACAAGGTGCTTTGAGGGGTCACAGACCCCCAAAGCATCCTCCCAATGTTGAGGGCATGTGGCCTGGTACGGTTCAGGAGGGAGGGGGGGCCGCTCTCTCGACCCCCCCCTCTTTTCCTGCGGCCTGCCAGGTTGCGTGCTCGGATAAAGGGTCTGGTATGGATTTTTAGGGGGACCCCCACGTCAATTTTTTTTTTTAATTTGACGCGGGGTTCCCCTTAATATCCATACCAGACATGAAGGGCCTGGTAATTGAATTTGGGGGACCCCCACGCTTTTTTTTTTAAATTTTTTTTTCCATAATATTTTATTGAGAAATCAAAAAAAAAAAAAAAAAACATGGAACAAGGTTTACAACATCTTAGTTATATAGACAAAAGCAATACAAAGATATCACAGAAGCGATGAGTGGAAATGATCAGCAATATCAGACGTAGGATATTATCTATTGCATGTTATTATTAGTCGAACACGTCAAAGGCCTGGGGTGTAATTGTCGATGGTCTAGTAGACTTTTAGGTCCATCTGTTGCATAGAACTGCTTGTGGATAGTCAGCGTGTTCGTTACGAGGATCTGATTGGGCAATTGTTGGATCTGAGAATATTAGCCAACTTTGACTAGGTAGTTGTATCTAGGGGCTAAGCCGTCAAAGTCGGTTACATGACATTGCTTGGGAGTAGGGATGAGCTTCGTGTTCGAGTCGAACGCATGTTCGACTCGAACATTGGCTGTTTGTCCGTTCGGCGAAATCCGAACTCTTGGTCCGTTCGCGTCAAAATTCCTGTGGCGCGCGCGGACCACAATGCACTGCGGTGGCGCAGTGCATTGCTGGCTCATGATTGGCCAAGCATGCACTGTGACCCCGCATGCTTGGCCAATCGCAGCGCCAGCAGCGAGGAGAGCCATGATTGGCCACAGGCAGGATGCCTGTGGCCAATCATAGCTCAGGCTGTGTAGTGCACGCCCCACACTATATAAGGCCGCCTTTGAGGCGGCCTCGTGTAGTGTGTTGGCATCTGAAGCAGTGGGTGTTCTGTGTACCTTCAACACAGTTACACACCAATCGTTTTTGGCTGATTTCCTATCTTGCTCTTGTGTAGTGGTTATTGTCTGTGCCCTGACCGCAGTATACACCACTATATTCACCTCACCTATATAGCTAGTGATCTAGCTAACAATAGAGCTTGCAGTCAGTAGTGTTAGGAGATAGTGCGTGCTGTCTGCGTGCTCTGTACCCAGTACATACCGTTATATCCACCTACATAGCTGTTCTCTATTTGAGCCCAATTGTCATCTGAAGGAGTTATTGGAAGTTGTGTGTGCTTCCAGCACAGCACAGTATACATCTGTATATACCCCTTTAACTCTGCTGTTTTCTGGTTATTGTCTGCGTGCCCTGACCACAGTATACACCGTGATATTCACCTCACCTATATAACTAGTGGTCCATCTTTAACAATAGAGCTTGCAGTCAGTAGTGTCAGGAGATAGTGCGTGCTGTCTGCGTGCTCTGTACCCAGTACATACCGCTATAATCCACCTACATAGCTGTTCTCTATTTGGGCCCAATTGTCATCTGCAGGAGTTATTGGAAGTTGTGTGTGCTTCCAGCACAGCACAGTATACATCTGTATATACCCCTTTAACTCTGCTGTTTTCTGGTTATTGTCTGCGTGCCCTGACCGCAGTATACAACATGATATTCACCTCACCTATATAACTAGTGGTCCATCTTTAACAATAGAGCTTGCAGTCAGTAGTGTCAGGAGATAGTGCGTGCTGTCTGCGTGCTCTGTACCCAGTACATACCGCTATAATCCACCTACATAGCTGTTCTCTATTTGGGCCCAATTGTCATCTGCAGGAGTTATTGGAAGTTGTGTGTGCTTCCAGCACAGCACAGTATACATCTGTATATACCCCTTTATCTCTGCTGTTCTATAAAAAAGGCATCTGCAGGAGTTAGTGGGTGTTGTGTGCCTCCAGCTCAATATAAACTACCCAACTACTGTTTTACCCAACTCCCTTCAGGCCATTACCATGTCTGGAAGGCCAGCAAGGAGAGGCAGACAGGCGCGAGCCGATAAAAGAGGGCAAGCAGGCTCTGTGTCTAGAGACAACAGTGCTGGTCGTGGACGCGGTGCATTGTCATCAGCACGTGGCCATGGGACATGCTTGTCCTTCTTTTCTGCAGCTGGACATGTTGAACCGCAACATGCCAACGACTTGGTAGAGTGGATGACCAAGCCCTCTTCATCCTCCTCATCCTCTCTCACCCAGTCTCAGGGTAGTAGCAAAGCAGCTGCCAACGCATCGTCTTCCCTCCTCTCAATGTCATCATCAGTGACTCCTTCCCTAGACCCACCACGTCCTCCTGAGGAGTCTCCTGAACTCTTTGAGCACAGTGTTGGGTACATGCTCCAGGAGGATGCCCAGTGTTTGGTGGGCTCTGATGATGACACTCAGCTAGAGGAAGGCAGTAGCGTGAGCGCAGAGAGAGGGGATGCTCAAGAAGGACAGCAATCTGGCAGTCATGTTCCACAAGCTGCAGCATACTGCCAGGTTTGCTACAGCGAGGAAGAGGGAGGGGATGATGAGGGCACTGACTCCACGTGGGTGCCTGGAAGGAGGGAGGAGGAGGAGGAGGAGGAGGCCCATGTCCAACGAGGCAGGATGCCCTCCGGGGGCCAGCTTAGGGGCAGCACACCGACTGAATCACACCGCAGAGCTCCGCCTGCGCAGAGCGCTTCCTCTGCGCGTTATTCTAAAAGTTCTTTGGTGTGGGCCTTTTTTGAGACGAGTGCATCAGATCGCACCGATGCTATTTGCAACATATGTCTCAAGCGTATCTCACGTGGCCAAAACATCAGCCGCTTGGGCACCACATGCTTGACCAGACATATGTTGACCTGCCATGCAGCTCGTTGGCAAGAGTTCCTCAGAGACCCACACCAAAGAACAAAGCGGACCTCTCCTTGCTCCTCATCAGCTGGCATCTCCAACCCCACTAGACCTTCAGTCCTCTCTGAAACCTGCTCTGAGAGGAATGAAGGTGTAGAATTAGGTGTGTCACAGCCAAGTGCTTCCGGGAACTCTGCTAGTGGTACATCCACGTCCGATTATAGCAGGCAAATGTCCCTGCCCCAGCTGCTGGACCGGCGGAAGAAGTTTACTCCCAGCCATCCACATGCCCAGCGGTTGAATGCTAGCTTGGCTAAATTGCTAGCACTTCAACTGCTGCCTTTTCAGTTGGTAGACTCGGCCCCCTTCCGTGAGTTTGTACAATGTGCGGTTCCTCAGTGGCAGGTCCCCAAACGCCACTTTTTCTCACGGAAGGCGATTCCGGCTCTCTACCGGCATGTGGAAGGCAATGTCCTTGCCTCGCTGGACAGGGCGGTCAGCGGTAAGGTGCATATTACCACTGACTCATGGTCCAGCAGGCATGGACAGGGACGTTACCTGTCTTTCATGGCCCATTGGGTCACTCTTCTGGCTGCTGGGAAGGATGCAGGACAAGGTGCAGTAGTGTTGGAGGTTGTTCCGCCACCACGCCTCCAAAATGCTACTATTGGTTGTGACACACCTCTCTCCTCCACCCCCTCCTCTTCTTCTTCCTCCATGGCCTCTTCCAGTGCTCTGTCCTCAGAACCAGCGGTGCTCCGTAGGCGTTGCAGGGGCTACGCAAGTACGCAGGCAAAACGATGCCATGCCGTGCTTGCGCTGGTTTGTTTGGGGGACAGGAGCCACACTGGGGCGGATGTTTTGTCAGCTCTGCAGGGGCAGGCTGAGAGGTGGTTGACGCCACGCCAGCTTAAGCCAGGAATGGTGGTTTGCGACAATGGCACCAACCTCCTCTCCGCCCTCCGACAGGGACAACTGACCCATGTGCCCTGTGTAGCTCACGTCCTTAACCTGGTGGTGCAGCGGTTCTTGGGCAGGTACCCCGGCTTACAGGATGTCCTGAAGCAGGCCAGGAAAGTCTGTGTGCATTTCCGCCGATCATTTAATGCCTGTGCTCGGCTGGCTGAGCTCCAAAAGGAGTTGAACCTGCCCAAGAACCGCCTTATATGTGACATGCCCACCAGATGGAACTCAACATTGGCCATGCTGCAGCGGCTGCACACGCAGCAGAGGGCCATCAATGAGTACCTGTGCGACTACGGCACCAGGACAGGGTCAGGGGAGCTTGGTTTTTTCTCACCACGCCAGTGGGGCATGATCAGGGATGCATGCACTGTCCTGTCACCGTTTGAGGAGGCCACAAGGATAGTGAGCAGTGACAGTGCATGCATCAGTGACACTGTACCTCTTGTCCACCTCTTGGAGCATACGCTGCGTGGAATAATGGACAGGGCACTTGAGGCAGAACAGAGGCAGGAAGAGGAGGACTTCCTTGCCTCTCAAGGCCCCCTTTATCCAGACAGTGTTCCTGCTGTGCCACCCATCACACAGGAAGAGGGTGAGGAGGAGGAAGAGGAGGAGGAGGATGATTGTGTCAGCATGGAGGTGGAGGCTGGCACTCAGCATCAGCAGCAGCAGTCTTATAGGGATGATTTACAGTCCCAAGAAACACGTGGACTTGTACGTGGCTGGGAGGAGGTAGCTGCGGATCATGTTGTCCTTAGTGACCCAGAGGACTCCGGACCGAATGCCTCAGCTAACCTACGCTGCATGGCCTCCCTGATCCTGCAAAGCCTGCGGAAGGATCCTCGTATTCTTCGGATCAAGGAGAGGGACCATTACTGGCTGGCCACTCTCCTTGATCCACGGTACAAGGGTAAGGTTGCTGACCTTATCTTGCCATCGCAGAGGGAGCAGAGGATGAGACATCTACAGGAGGCCTTGCAGAAAGCTCTGTGCAACGCGTTCCCAGAGACTGGGAGGTTACAAACTCCTGGTCCTGGACAACGTGTTGCTGAGGCATCGGTCAGAAGGAGCGGTGGAGAAGGTGGCCGTCTGACTGATGCTTTCAGACAATTTTTTAGTCCGCAGCCTCAAGGTATGATTGGTTCCAGCACCCATCGCCAGCGTCTAATTTACATGGTGCAGGAATACCTAGGGGCAAGGTCAGACTTGGACACCTTTCCCACCGAAAATCCTCTGGCTTACTGGGTCTTGAGGATGGATCACTGGCCAGAGCTTGCACAGTATGCAATTGAGCTACTGGCCTGTCCTGCATCCAGCGTTCTTTCGGAACGCACCTTCAGTGCTGCTGGTGGCTTTGTTACCGATCACAGGGTGCGCCTGTCCACCGAATCAGTTGATCGACTGACCTTCATCAAGATGAATCAGTCTTGGATCACCCACAGCTACCAAGCACCTGAAGCTGATGTAACCGAATAATTTTTTTTGAAATACCACATCCCTTCAAGACTACCTATGCTGATGCTGAATGACTGTCCTGTTATGTTGATTGTCTATCCTCTTCCTCCTCCGCTGATATGTTGGAAGAACATTTTTGGTTCTGGGTGATGCCAGCAGCCCAATTTTTCTGCCCCTGTTTAACAGGGGCGTTTAATTACAATTTTTGATGCAATGCTTTGCAGCAGGGCTAATTCCTGCAATAAAACTAGAGTATATGGCAGTTGTTGGAGTGTGGTGGCACCAGCACCAGTGCCTAAGGCCCAATTTTTCTGCCCCTGTTTAACAGGGGCGTTTAAGTACAATTTTTGATGCAATGCTTTGCAGCAGGGCTAATTCCTGCAATAAAACTAGAGTATATGGCAGAGGTTGCAGTGTGATGGCACCAGCACCAGTGCCTAAGGCCCAATTTTTCTGCCCCTGTTTAACAGGGGCGTTTAAGTACAATTTTTGATGCAATGCTTTGCAGCAGGGCTAATTCCTGCAATAAAACTAGAGTATATGGCAGAGGTTGGAGTGTGGTGGCACCAGCACCAGTGCCTAAGGCCCAATTTTTCTGCCCCTGTTTAACAGGGGCGTTTAAGTACAATTTTTGATGCAATGCTTTGCAGCAGGGCTAATTCCTGCAATAAAACTAGAGTATATGGCAGAGGTTGGAGTGTGGTGGCACCAGCACCAGTGCCTAAGGCCCAATTTTTCTGCCCCTGTTTAACAGGGGCGTTTAAGTACAATTTTTGATGCAATGCTTTGCAGCAGGGCTAATTCCTGCAATAAAACTAGAGTATATGGCAGAGGTTGGAGTGTGGTGGCACCAGCACCAGTGCCTAAGGCCCAATTTTTCTGCCCCTGTTTAACAGGGACATGTAATTACAATTCTTGATATAATATTTCACAGGAGGGCCCCTTCCTGTGCCCACCCAGAGTAACGGTGAGGACTTATAGTGTTGTGGCACCAGCACCACAACCACCAAAGGTCAATTTTTCTACCACTGTTCAACAATGGCATGTAATTACAATTCTTGATATAATCGTTCACAGCAGGGCGCTCCAGCGCCCACCAAGAGTCACTTTGAGGGCTTACAATGTTGTGGCAAAACCAACACCTTGTTCCGCCATTTCTGCAGAGCATATAGGGCAGGCCCCTACTTTCAAACATCCAATTTACAAACATCTCTTACTTGCAAACGGAAGGAGACAACAGCAAGTGAGATGAAAAAAGATGGACGACAAAATAAATTATACAGGGGTGATAACCCTTCCCTATGTTTTCCAAAAAGCTTTAAAATAGTTTTTTTTCGACTGGAACTACACTTTAAAAATGTACCAGTTGAAAATTACAAACAGATTCAACTTAACACAACAAACCTACACAGTCCCTGTCTTGTTTGCACCGCCTGTATACTGCTGTTCTGAGTATATAGGGCCTGGGGGCCACACGCATTTCCTTTTTTTAATATGGGTACGGGGTTCCCCTTAATATGCGTACAAGACCCAAATAGGCTGGTAATGGGCAGGGAGGGCTACCCATGCCATTTTTCTGAATGATTTTCAACCATATTGCAGGAACCAGATATAACATTAAAACCGCAAGCAGTTTTAAATGGTGTTATTTCCGTTTAATGTCATTTTGTGCAGGGACTGTTCTAAACACGGGAAACATGTGGCACTTCACAGGCATACTACAGACACCCCCCAGGCACCATATTTAAAGGAATATTTCACTTTTTTTTTTCACTTTAATCGTCATTAAAATCAGTGTTCCCGCCAAAACGGCCATTTTTAAAACTTTTTTTTGCATTGACCCATGTCCCCTGAGGCAGGAGTCAGGTCCCCAAACCCTTTTTAGGACAATACCTTGCATATTAGCCATTAAAATTAGCACTTTCCATTTCGAACGTTCGAGTCCCATAGACTTCAATGGGGTTCTAATGTTCGTAACGAACGCGGGGTCCATTCGAAAGTTCTGGTGCGAACCGAACCGGGGGGTGTTCGGCTCATCCCTACTTGGGAGCAGGGAGTTTTGTCAGATGGCGGAGATAGATGGTGGTGTAAACCCAGAGGGGGAAGAAGTACAGAAGGGGGAAGAGAAGGAGAGAGGGGGAAGAGTAAAGATAGCGAGAGAAAGGAAAAAAATAAGGGGTGGGGGGATGATCGGGGGGATTGATTGAGGTTGGGGGTACCTCACAGTCTCCGCCACCAGTCCCGGGGGGTTGAAATAACATATGTAGAGGAGTCTAGTCTAAAGATACTTGGATGTTCTTGAGGATAATTTGACAAGGGTCCTCCCTCTGTCTATTTATTTATTTTTTATCAATGACTTTCAATGAGTGTTCTCTGTATTAAGGGAGCCGACAATTCATAATAGCTGCGAGTGATTTTAAAGGACTTTTTTTCCTGCATAAATGACACTTTGTGCAGGGACAGTTCTAAGCACGGGAAACATGCTCCCCTTTACAGACATACTATAGACACCCCCCCTGTACGAAATTTAAAGGAATATTACACTTTTATTGTTTCACTTTAATCATTATTAAAATCACTGCTCCCGAAAAAACGGCAGTTTTTAAAACTTTTTTTTGCATTGATCCATGTCCCCTGGGGCAGGACCCGGGTCCCCAAACACTTTTTAGGACAGTAACTTGCAGAATCTTTTCTCTCTGTCGAATATTTTCTCTATATAATCTTGGACTAATAGAGGTAAGGTTAGGCACATTAGACCACAGGTTCTATAGACAGATTGTTGTCAGAGTCATGTCGAATCTCCTATTCTATATCGAACTGTTGTAACAATGAAAACGAAAATAAAGCATTTATTTATGTCGGATCTTTCGTTTTTCGGATTTTGTGCTTTCGTTATCGTTTGTCAAAACGAAAACGAAAATAGCTGAAATTCGGACGAAAATGCATTCGGAATAAAACGAATGCACATGTCTACTCATTATGCCTTTTGCCTTACAGGGGTAGAAAGAAAAAAAAGTCAGCGGGTTTACTACCGCTTTAATTTAATAATTAATTATGCTCGATCAATAAAATAAATAAATAAATAAAAAATAAATGTGGCCGGAACTCTGCTTTAACCACTTGACAACTGGGCACTTAAACTCCCCTCGTGACCAGACCAATTTTCAGCTTTCGGTGCTCTCACACTTTGAATGACAATTACTCAGTCATGTAATACTGTACTCAAATGAATTTTTTGTCCTTTTTTTCCCACAAATAGAGCTTTCTTTTGGTGGTATTTAATCACCTCTGGGTTTTTTATTTTTTGTGCTATAAATGAAAAAAGACCAAAAATTTTGAAAAAAATAATACATTTTCTTTGTTTTCTGTGATAAAAATTTGCAAATTATTTTTTTTTCATGAATTTTGGCCCCAATTTATACGGCTACATATCGTTGGTAAAAATAACCCAAATTAGTGGATATTATTTGGTCTTTGTGAAAGTTAAGTCTACAAGTTGTGGTGCAAATCATACAAAATTGATCACACCTGATGTACTGGTGGCCTATCTCACTTCTTGTGACCCGAACAAGCCAGGAAAGTACAAATTTCCCCCAAATGACCCCTTTTTGGAAAGTAGACATTCCAAGGTATTTAGTAAGAGACATGGTGAGGTTTTTGCTGTTGTCATCTTTTCCCACAATTCTTTGCAATATGAAGATTTTTTTTTCACAAAATTGTCATTTTAATAGGTTATTTATCTCACATGGCATGTGTATACCACAGATGACACCCCAAAATAAATTCTGCTAATCCTCCTGAGTATTACGATACCACATGTGTGGGACTTTTCCACAGTCTGGCCACATAGAGAGGCCCACATGCAGGGAGCGCCATCATGTGTTCTAGGAACATAAATTACACATCTAACTTGTTGACTACCTATTACACTTTTGAAGGCCCTGGAGCACCAGGACAGCGACACTGACGTGGCACTGATGACAGATGGCACTGATACGTGGCACTGATGACAGATGGCACTAATATTTGGCACTGATGACAGATGGCACTTATACGTGGCACTGATGACATGTGGCACTAATACGTGGCACTGATGACAGATGGCACTAATACGTAGCAATGATGACAGATGGCACTAATACGTGCCACTGACATGTGACACTGATGACAGATGGCACTGATACATGGCATTGATGACATTGGACACTGATAACAGATGGCATGTGACACTGACAGGTGGCACTGATGACAGAAGGCACTGATACGTGGCACTGATGACAGATGGCACTAATATGTGGCACTGATGACACGTGACACTGATATGGCACTGATGACAGATGCCACTATGTGGCACTAATGACACGTGGCACTGATGTGGCACTGATGACAGATGGCACTTACACGTGGCACTGATGACAGATGGCACTTATGCGTGGCACTGGGGACAGATGGCACTAACAGGTGGCACTGGGGACAGATGGCACTGACAGGTGACACTGGGGACAGATGGCAATGACAGGTGGCACACTGGGGACAGGTGGCACTGGGGACAGATTGCAGTGGGGACAGGTGGCAGTGACATTGTGGGACCTTTATTTATTATTATTTTTTTATCTACTTACAGCAGCTGCAGCCGCTTATCTCTCCCTTCCCACACTCTGTCTGTGTGAGGAAGGAAAGCCGGCGATGAGAGATGATCTCATATGTTGGGCACGCCGATCTCGCTGTAAACGGCTGCTGTGATTGGCCGTTTACAGCGATCTGTGACTGGCTGTGTCCAGGGGACACGGCCAGCACAGAACTTCCCTGATGCGCGCTCGCGGGAGCGCGCAATGCGAAAGTAAACAGGAGGACGTCCAGGTACGGCCTTCCCGGCAATTGGCATCCGCGCTGCAGCTGTCTTTCGGCTATAGCGCGGACGCCTAGTGGTTAAATCTTCTGCCCTTGTTGTTGTTTTAACTCTAGATAGTAAAAAAAAAATGATGCCAGTAAATCCCTTATACAGCCCACTTTCTGTTTCTTGTCTGATCATTAGCCTAGGCTTATGACATCATGTACAGCTCTCTGTATCACTCTCGTGAGAGTTTGCCAGGATATGAAGGGGGGGTGAGGTAGTCATAAGTGGGCCAAGGAGAGCTGCAGAGCCGGAGGTGTGTCTGTGTAAATCCAGGAAGTGAACAGGCAGCAGCTTCAGCCTCCCACAGTTAAAATGGCTGCAGCTAGACTCAGTGGTAGCAGATTTCTGCAGCGTATTTGGCAAGTACAGAATCACAGTATATACAAAATAATATGCAAAGTGGTTGGGGGGGAAGCTTCAGAATGGCAAAGATGTTTTTCATTACAAATTCTGCGAGCAGACTGCAGTTTTGCTCTTTAAGCTGCCTGCGGATGGTGTCGAGTCAGCAGGTGACCAATGTGTGCAGACAGACTGGGGAATTAACGAGGAATGTCAATGCACAAAGCGGCATTTGAAAGAGAACAGTTCATCTAAAAAAAAAAAAAAAAAAAAAAAAAAAAAAAAGACATCTCTTCGATTTAAACTGAAAGTTAAGGGGTAAGTAACTCTGTAACTGGTTGCCTGGCTGGAAATGTAAAAAAAAAAAATGGCACGACCCTAGAAATTATTCTGCGCACTCTGCGAAGACTGGCTGTTACCTAGGAGACCGCAGACATCATTCAGATCTATGTGCTGTTTACATTATGCCGGTATAGATCAGTGCGAGACTGAACAAAAAAAAAGAAATAATAAATAAATAAATAAATACAAATAATAAAAAAAGAATAAAAAAAAATAAAAAATAAAAATAAAAAAATAAATAAAAGGAAAAGTTCATTTACTGAAGAGTTCCGGTATCCTCTCCCTCTTCATCTCTGCTGCTATATAGATAATCATTGTCCATTGTGATGTTTGTCTGATGGAAACTCTTCACTTAGACCCAAATCATTATAAAACAATATACAGACTGACAACTTTGAAATAAAACCCACAACATTTACAAAACTTTCTGCTATAACACATATCCCCAAAAAAAAGTAAAAAAAAGAAATAAATGTATTTACCAGTTTAGGCTGATATTTATTCTGCTACCTACATTTTGGTAAAAAACAAAAAAATCCCAATAAGCGTATATGAATTGATTTGTGCAAAAGTTATCGCATCTACAAAATAAGGGATATATTTATGCTACTTTTATTTTATTTTTTATTTTGTTTACTAGTAATGGCGGTGATTTTTAGTGGGACTGCGACATTGCGGTGGACAGATCGGACACCTAGCTGAGATTTTTGACACTTTTTTGGCAACCAGTGACATTATGACAGTGATCGGTGCTAAAAAAGATGCACTGTTATCTCGTACTAATGGCACTGGCAGGAAAGGGGTTAACATCAGGGACGATCAAGAGGTTAAATGTGTTCCCTCGAGGTGTTTTCTAACTGTATGGGGGATGGGCTGCCTGGGGAAACACACAGATTCATCTTCCTCTTCCATCTTGATCACCTCTGCGGTTTTTCGACAATGTTGAAAAAAAAAAAACTATATTTTTTTACTTTCTGCTATAAAATGTATCCAATAAATGTTTTTAAAAAAAATCGAATTTCTTCATAAATATAGGGCAATATTTATTCTGCTGCAAAAAAAAAAAAAAAAACAATAAGTGTATATTGACTGATTTGCACAAAAGTTATGGTGTCTACAAACTATGGGATATATACTGGAATATTTCTTTCTTTTTTTTTTACTAGTAATGGAGGTGATCAGCAACTTATAATGGGACTGCGATATTGCAGCGGACACTTCGACACTAACTGACACTTTTTAGGGAACGGTGACACGAATACAGTGAACAGCGCTAAAAAAATAAAATATGCACTGTCACTGTACTAATAACACAGGCTAGGAAAGGGGTTAGGGGCAATCTACATCTAAGGCAATCAAAGGGTTACATGTGTGCCTAGCCAGTGTTTTGGTGTACACTGTGAGGTGGTTTCATTAGAGGAAATAATGGATTTCATTCCCTGCTTTGCAGGGGAAAGAAAATTTTTTACTTCCCTGCTGACTTGGCAGGGCTCTGCCTTGTGTAAAGTCATAATGATCGCCGGGTGCTGGTGGTGATCCATTGGCCGGCATCCACAGATCGACATCTGCTGTGTCAGATCCCGTACCTAGTAGCCTTGCTGCCTTGTATCTGTAGTATACGGCCAGCAAGCAGTTAAACAAAATCCAATTTAATAAAAACTAAAATAATAAACTGTCACTAAACCCACATCATAAAAATCGATCAATAAATGGTGTGTTCCATGCTGTTCATACTCACCCACTCAATATGAGATTCATTTTCTGTATTTTGCAAACAAAACTTGGCAGATCCGGCTGCTCTCTATCTCCCCCTTCTGTCCATGTCCCCAGTGCAGATAGGGATTTTGCAGTTGTGGTGGCAGCTCTGCACATGCTCAGTTATTAGTGTGTTTCTATGCTTAGAATATCCCTATCACATCTGAGCAGCCCGTGTGACTATAGAGTCACACATGTGGGTGTATACACCTTGGTAAATGATTGCCCACTCCTCCCCCCTCCTCCATGCCCACTTACCAGCTAAACACAATGGAGACGGGATATTACATGCAGATTGATGGAGGCTTCACCTCCCTTTTATTCTAAGACACAGGCTGGAGGGGTGTGACACAGCCTGTGACTGGCAGAAATCTGCCAATACCATGTTATTGCCAAAAAGATTTTATTTCAAATATATATTTGTATGACAATTTAAAACTGTTTATTGATATAATTTTTTTTTTTTTTACTCTGTATTCCAAATAAGGAGGTGCGGTGAGGTCAGTGGATAGTATGAGAGCCAGATACACACAGGTTACATACGCCGCGATCGTTAGAGCGAGAGAAATAATTCTAGCACTAGACCTCCTCTGTAATGCCCGTACACACAGGCAGAATTTTCCGTCGGAAAAAACTTGGATGCTTTTTCCGACGGAATTCCGCTCAAGCTTGGCTTGCATACACACGGTCACACAAAAGTTCTCTGAGCTTTCAACCGTCAAGAACGCGGTGACGTCCAACACTACGACGAGCCGAGAAAATGAAGTTCAATGATTCCGAGCATGCGTCGAATTGTTTCCGAGCGTGCGTAGGAATTTTGCCCGTCGGAATTGGTACAGACGATCTGAATTTCTAATCAGAACTTTTTCCCGACCAAAAAAATTGAGAACCTGCTATCAATATTTGCTGGCTGGAATTCCACCAGCAAAAGTCCGATGGAGCATACGCGCGGTCGGAATTTCCGACCAAAAGCTCTCATCAGACTTTTGCTGGCGGGATTTCCGATCGTGTGTACGGGGCATTACTCTAAACATGTAACCTGTAAACAATTTGAAAGCGTCGTCTATGGAGATTTTTAATTCCTGAAGTTTGGCGCCATTCTATGAGAGTGCGCAAGTTTAAAGCGTGACATGTCGGATATCTCTTTACTCGGCTTAACATCATCTTTCACATTATACAAAAAAAATCAGGCTAACTTTAGTGTTTTTTTCTTTTTTACCGTATATACTCGAGTATAAGCCGAGATTTTCAGCCTCTTTTTTGAGGCTGAAAGTGCCCCCCTCGGCTTATACTCGAGTCATCGCTGTCTGCCCGCTCGATCAGCGTGTCGAGCAGACAGACAGCGGCCATTCTATTCAAAAGCCGCGCCTCCGGCTCCGCCTTCGCCTGTGATAGGCGGAACACTGAATTTCCCAGCAGCCTGTGTTCCGCCTATCACGGACGTCGTATCATCCTCGTACTACGGACGAGGATGATACGACGTCTGTGATAGGCGGAACACAGGCTGCTGGGAAATTCAGTGTTCCGCCTATCACAGGCGAAGGCGGCGGCGCAGCTTTTGAACTTTACAATGGCCGCCGACGAAGAGGGCACGGGACGGCACGGCACGGGACGGGACGGGACGGGGGCAAGGCAAGGCACGACACGGGACGGAGGCAAGGAGGCAAGGCACGGGACGGAGGCTCGGGACAAAGGTAGGCTGGACACACACACACACACACACACACACACACACACACACACACACACACACACACACATGGATGGAGACACACACAGGGATGGATGGATGGATGGATGGAGACACACACACACAGGGATGGATGGATGGATGGATGGATGGAGACACACACACACAGGGATGGATGGATGGATGGATGGAGACACACACACACAGGGATGGATGGATGGATGGACACACACACACACAGGGATGGATGGACGGACACACAGGGATGGACGGACACACAGGGATGGACGGACACACACACAGGGATGGACAGGCATGTCTCACCCTCGGCTTATACACAAGTCAATAAGTTTGCCAGTTTTTTTGGGGGTAAATTGGGGGCCTCGGCTTATATTCGGGTCGGCCTATACTCGAGTATATACGGTATATTAATTACTTTTTTTTTACAAAAAAAAAAGGTGTTTGAAAAATTGCTGCGCAAATACGGTGTAACAAAAAAAGTTGCAACGACCACCATTTTATTCTCTAGGGTGTCTGATAAATATATATATATATATATATATATATATATATATATATATATATATATATAAATGTTTGAGGGTTCTGAGTAATTTTCTAGCAAAAAAAATGTAAACAATTAAAAAAAGATGATTTTTACATGTAGGAGAGAAGTGGCAGAATTGGCCTGGGTGGCAACTGGTTAATTACCATAGGTAAGTAATATACAAATAATTATTATATATTATTTTTTAAGGTAATTTACTAAATTTTCAAAATCTGTACTCAAGCAAGTGGCTTAACGGACAAATTACTGAAGTTTGAAGTTATAACTTCCAACCAGTAATTTCGCAGTAAATAGATAAATAATAAATGATTATCTTATAACATATAACAGGGATAAGCAATTAGCGGACCTCCAGCTGTTGCAGAACTACAAGTCCCATGAGGCATAGCAAGACTCTGACAAGCACAAGCATGACACCCAGAGACAGAGGCATGATGGGACTTGTAGTTTTGTAACAGCTGGAGGTCCGCTAATTGCATATCCCTAACATATAGCATAATAATATATGCTTTAGCTCGTACCTTTTCAGCAACAGCAGATTCTCATCCTCCCTCTTAACTGTGTGGGGAAAAACATGGGATTGTGGGTAAATCTTATACACACAAACACGTTTTTTCCTTGTAGTTAAGAGGGCTGGGCTGGAAGGGAGAGTTTGTCTTTTAGACACATGCCCCCTTCTATGACACTGCAGTGAGAGGCGTGCCTCCATTGCACCATTTTTATTGGACAATTTTTACTGTTCCAATGGTGCTTTACCATTGGTCCAAGACTCCAAGCTGTCCATTAGGCTCAGTGCTTCTGACAAGAAGTGAGGAGAGGCACTGTGAGCTCATCCTCTCAGTCTGCTGCAAACAGAGTGTTCCAGCTTGTATTTAAACTGGCCACTCTGTACAAGAAGCCCCGTATCTCCGGAACTATAGGTGGCAGTGGTGGGGTAGGTCTTCAGCTACCCTCTCCCCAAATTTGGGGTCGCCTAGCTACGACCATCAAAACTTGATCGTTTTTTTTCTGTTTTTGTTATTTTTTTTGTATTTTTCATGGTCGATGAGGCTCTGCACGCCCCTGATTCCAAAGGTTTTTTTTTCTTTTTTCTTTACACATGTGACAAGCAGCAGAGGACTAGAGGCTCCTCCTGCTTTTGTTTCCCTGCAGACAGGCTGGGAGAGAGCCGCGTCATGTGACCGCTGTATATCGATTAGGAAAAAGGTACTTTTATTTTTTATTTTTTATTATTATTATTATAATAATTACAGTGCCGTCATCCACATACAGAAATAAAAGGGACAATATACATTAAACAGTGTGTGTTTTAGTATCACTTTACTGGTTAGAAAAATAGAAACAAACAAGCAAAAACCCAGCTGATAATAAATAATAGCCTTGGGGCAAAGGGAAAAAAATGATTAATTAGGGCTGATTAGGATAAACTAAAGCCTGGGAGAATGTTTTACTAACACATGCGATGTTTGCATGGCGATCTCCGCCGCTGTGCCTTTGTGTTCTAACCGGGTGACTGCCCCTCCCTCCCCCCCAACCAATCGGGTGAATCCATTAGATTCAAATCGCACGCTGGAGAACCAGCATGCCCATATAACAGAAGCCAGTCATGAGAGAAGTGAAAGAAGAATTTAATTAGGGTTGATTAAGGTAAACTAATGCAGCGTACACACGACCGGACTTTCCAGCAGACTAGGTCTGATGGACTTTCTGAACCAACGGACTTGGCCACACACGACCGGACTAAGTCTGTTCAAAAGTCCGTTCGTTTAGAATGTGATGATGTAAGATGGGACTAAACAAGGAAGTTCAATAGCCAGTAGCCAATAGCTGCCCTTGCGTTGTATTTGGTCCGTCGGACCAGCACACAGACAAACGTTTTTTTCGATGGGAATTGAGTCCGTCGGACAGATTTGAAACATGTTCTATTTCTAGGTCCATCTGATTTTTTTTTTAAGGAAAAACGATCGGATTATCCCACACACGATCGGATTGTCCGACGGACTGATTCCTTCTGACCTTTTCTGCCGGAAAGTCCGGTTGTGTGTTCGCGGCATAAGGATTAATAAAAGGTTGCACAAGAGCAATATTCTATAATTTTCTAACATTTTTTTTCTCATTTGAAAAATGTTTATAAAAATGTTTTCTTTTTGTACAGTATCTCTATCACCTGTCTAAACAATATCTATAAACAATGTTACTTTGTATCTGTCTGTCTCCTGTCTTATCAATGCTTATAAACAATATTATTTTGAAACTCTGTATCTCCTATTTTAACAATGTTTATAAACAATGTTACTTTGTATTTCTCTAGCTCCCATCTGATCAGTGTTTATAAACAATGTTAATTGTATGTCACTATTTCCTGTCTAACCAATGTTTATAATCAATATTATTTTATGTCTCTTTTTTCTGTCTGAACAATATTTATAAACAATGCTATTTGTATTTTTTATCTCCTGTCTGAACAATGTTTATAAATAATGTTACTTTGTATCTTTCTATCTCCCGGCTGATCATTGTTTATCAGCAATGTTACTTTGTATTTCTCTCCTGTCTGATCAACTTTTATAAACAATGTAATTTTGTATCTCTCTATTTCCTGTCTGATTAATGCTTAAAAACAATATTATTTTGTATCTCTCTCCTGTCTGAACAATGTTTATAAACAATGTTCTTTTGTATCTTTCTATCTCCCGTCTGATCATTGTTTATGAACAATGTCACTTTGTATCTCTCTCCTATCTGAACAATGTTTATAAACAATGTTACTTTGTATCTTTCTATCTCCCAGCTGATCATTGTTTATAAACAATGTAAATTTGTATCTTTCTATCTCCAGTCTGATCATTGTTTATAAACAATGTTACCTTGTATCTTTCTATCTCCCGTCTGAGCATTGCTTATAAACAATGTTACTTTGTATCTTTATATCTCCCAGCTGATCATTGTTTATAAACAATGTTAACCACCTCGCGCCCGCCCTATGGCCGAATGACGGCCGTAGAGCAGGCGCGTTCGTCCGGGCGGTCGTCCCTGGACGTCCTGATGTTTACTTCGCGGAAGTTCTGTGTTCACCGTGTCCCCCGGGGACAGGCAAACACAGATCGCTGTAAACGGCCAATCACAGCGGCCGTTTACAGCGTGATCGGCGTGTCCAATGGGAGATGATCTCATATGTAAACATATGAGATCATCTCTCAGCGCCGCTCTCCCTCCTCACACAGACAGTGTGAGAGGGGAGAGATGAACAGCGGCAGCGGCAGCCGTTCTGCCTGTAGTAAAAAAAATAAAAAGTAAAAAAATAAAATAAAAAGTGCCATCCGCCCCCAGCAGTGCCATCCGCCCCCAGCAGTGCCATCCGCCCCAGTGCCATCCACCCCAGTGCCATCCACCCCAGTGCTACCTGCCCCCAGTGCCATCCACCCCAGTGCTACCTGCCCCCAGTGCTACCTGCCCCCAGTGCTACCTGCCCCCAGTGCCACCTGTCGTCAGTGCCACCTGTCGTCAGTGCCACCTGTCGTCAGTGCCATCTGTCATCAGTGCCACGTGTCATCAGTGCCACATAGTGCCATCTGTCATCAGTGCCACGTATCAGTGCCATTTGTCATCAGTGCCACCTGTCAGTGTCACGTGCCATCAATGCCACTTATCAGTGCCATCTGTCATCAGTGTCACGCGTCATCGGTGCCATGTATTAGTGCCATCTGTCGGTGGCACGTATTAGTGCCACGTATTAGTGCCATCTGTCATCAGTGCCACGTTTCAGTGCCACGTGTCTTCAGTGCCACGTATTAGTGCCACGTGTCATCAGTGCCACGTATAAGTGCCACGTGTCATCAGTGCCACATATTAGTGCCATCTGTCATCAGTGCCACATATTAGTGCCATCTGTCATCAGTGCCACCTGTCATCAGTGCCACGTATAAGTGTCATCATTGCCACGTATCAGTGCCATCTGTCATCAGTGTCACGTGTCATTATCCTGGTGCTTCAAAAGTGTAATAAATAGTCAACAAGTTAGATGTGTAATTTATGCTCCTAGAACACGCTCCCTGCATGTTGGGCCTCTCTATGTGCCCAGGCTGTGAAAAAGTCACACACATGTGGTATCGTAATACTCAGGAGGAGTAGCAGAATTTTTTGGGAGGTGTCATTTGGGGTATACACATGCCACGTGAGAGAAATAACCTATTACAATGACAATTTTGTGGAGAAAAAAAAAATGAAAAATCTTAATTTTGCAAAGAATTGTGGGAAAAAAATGACAACATCAAAAAGCTCACTATGCCTCTTACTAAATACCTTGGAATGTCTACTTTCCAAAAAGGGGTCATTTGGGGGGTATTTGGACTTTCCTGACTTGTTCGGGTCACAAGAAGCGAGATAGGCCACCAGTACATCAGATGTGATCAATTTTGTGCGATTCGCACCACAGCTTGTAGACTCTCTAACTTTCACAAAGACCAAATAATATCCACTAATTTGGGTTATTTTTACCAATGATATGTAGCAGTATAAATTGTGGCCAAAATTTATGAAGAAAAATTAATAATTTGCATAATTCTGTCACAGAAACAAAGAAATATGCGTTTTTTTTCAAAATTTTCGGTCTTTTTTCATTTATAGCGCAAAAAATAAAAACCCCAGAGGTGATCAAATACCACCAAAAAAAAGCTCTATTTGTGGGAAAAAAAGGACAAAAAAATCATTTGGGTACAGTGTTGCATGACTGAGTAATTGTCATTCAAATTGTGAGAGCACCGAAAGCTGAAAATTGGTCTGGGCAGGAAGGGTGTTTAAGTGCCCAGTAAGCAAGTGGTTAATAATGTTTTGGTATATACTGCGCTGTGATAATAAACTTTATCGAGCCGCCAACACCGCTTCTAGACAAGAAAGCATAAATGAAGATAGGAAGAATATAAGTGTAGCGCTATGATAAAGACGGAAAATTTTAAAATGATACGCATCACCATATGAATCTTAAAGCGAGAAAAAAACATATTCCCTAATAGTGAAAAAACATAAACTGCATTTAGACAGTTAAATAAACCTTTGCAATGCAGATACAAAAAAATGAATAAAAACGATACATATTGATCATTCATGGACAATTATCAAAAAGATGTGCAGGTGCTAATTAAGTCACAAAATATAAAGTTCAATAGTAATTTTTTTTTTTTTTTTTTTGAAGAATCAACTTTCCAAGAAACAGCTTCCAAAGAAAATTGTGTACTCTTCACACATGCATCACCACCACCACCGTGAAAGATTTTTTAATGAATAGGCATAAAAAAAAAAAGCAATGCTGGGAGAGGGGGCCCACACCCCAGATGACAACTTCGTAGTCGAAACGCGTTGGGGTAGACTCCTCTGCAGACATCGCTGTTTCTCCATTCATGTACATGTCTTTTTTGATTTCTTTTAAATGTGAGTTTATTTATGCCTATTCATTAAAAAAATCGGTTTATGTTTTTTCACTATTAGGGAATACGTTTTTTCTCGCTTTAAGATTTATATGGTGATGCGTATAATTTAAAAATTTTCCTTCCTTATCATAGCGCTACACATATATTTTTTCCTATCTTCATTTATAAACAATGTTATCTTTCTATCTCCCGTATGATCATTGTTTATAAACAATGTTACTTTGTATCTCTCTCCTGTCTGAACAATGTTTATAAACAATGTCACCATGTATCTTTCTATCTCCCTTCTGATCATTGTTTATAAACAATGTTACTTTGTATCTCTCTCCTGTCTAAACAATGTTTATAAACAATGTTAATTTGTATCTTTCTATCTCCCAGCTGATCATTGTTTATAAAAAAATTTTACTTTGTATCTCTATATCGCCTGTCTGATTAATGTTTATAAACAATATTACTTTGTATCTCTATGTCTCCTTTCTGAACAATATTTAGAAGATGGTCTGTTGTTTTTGATAGCAGCAGCTATAATAGCAGACACAGCAACTCCAAACTAGAATTTTAACATATTAAAAGCCGGGAATAGACTGATTGCAGATGTTGGGCAACAATGGGGCAAAAGTACAGGATGTACCACCCTGTGTACTTCAATTATTATTAATATGTTTTTGGCATGTGTAGTGCACCCAGTGTCCACATCTGGATGGGTGTTTTTTGTATTTTTTTTATGTTACACTTTACCTTTTTGTTGCTCCATATTTTTGTTGCTATTTTTTGTCTATATCTACATACTCCCTCTAGTGGCAGATGTGTACATTGTTTGTTTTTGTTTTTTGTTTTTTTTCTAATGCCTTCCCAATGTGTCACCAGGACAGGAAGTGAAGTAAAATCTTCCTACTGGTGACACAGACCAATAATCTCTAAACAGAAGCTCTATATACCCTTTTCTACTCCATCCAAAGCTAAAAGAAAAATATTTTTATCAGTTTGCATGTGAATGGGTTCTCTATGACTGGGGTTTATTTTATGTCTGACTTCCATGCTGACAAAACCGTTTCACTTGCATTTTATTTCTTGCTCGAGTGTGACTTTTCCTGGACACGGGAGTAGAAAAATAAAACCTATGAATGTAAATGAAATCAAACTATCTTTCCTCCTTGATGAAATGCGCCTTTTGCGTTTCTTTCGGCGCCGGCCCCTCTGCGGCCCCCTCGGACCTTTGCTCTATTCTGAATCTTTTGCCAAGGAAAAGAAACAACCAAAAAAAGTCAGTTAAAAATACAATTGCGATTTTTTTTTTTTTTTTTTTTTTTAACTGGTGACAAATCACATTCGCCGTCAGTAAGTCAGATAAACGTGGATTAGATTGTTCACCTTCCCGCATCTCCTTGGGGAGGCTGTAAACTGTATATAAATATTATTCTGTGGTTTTGCCGGGAGATAAGCCGAGCTCCGTTCTATAAAAGCCTCTTTTCTCACCAATGAATATTTGCAGATCCGATGTCAGCCGCCCAGAATAGAGAATGAAGGATTAGGTTACCGCTACTCGCGTCTGTGTCCCGGGAAATGGATAGACGTGAATAGTCAGGCGGGAAGGCAGTTTAGTGGTAAGCACCGAGGTCCGGGGTTCAGTTTTCCTCATTTGCACAAATTTGGTATTTTCTCTCCAGGCTTGAGTTTTGTGTTTCCTGGGAGGTTCATCGATGCCGACCCAAGCTGGCCCCAACGTCGACCTCCTTCCAAAAAAATGTTACTTACCTGACCACGTCTGGATTTCGTACAGGGAGTCACAGACCTGGAACCAGAAAACTGCAAACTTGAATGCAGTTTAGGGGCTCCGTTCATGCTACCAATGTCCTATTTGGTGGATTCTACTGAAGGGTGCTTCCTGGAAATGAGTCCCTCAAGACTCAAAGCACACTATAAGGAGATAGAGGACTTCTATTTCCATTCCAGGCCCTACAACATGAGTGCTCAACCTGGTCCTCCGGCTGTTGCTGAACTACAAGTCCCATGAGGCACTGCAAGGCTGACAGTTATGCCCCATACACACGGTTGGACATTCCAACCACAAAATCCATAGGATTTTTTCCAACGGATTTTGCCCGAAACTTGTTTTGCATACGTACGGTCGAACAAAGTTGTTGGAAAATCCGATCTTTCGGAATGAGGTGACGTATAAAACGTACTACGGGACTACGTAGAGGCCAGTGGCCGATAGCTTTCGTCTTCAAATTTTTCCTGAGCATGCGTGGCACTTTGTGCATCGGAATTCTCTACACACGATCGGAAAAAGTCAGATCGGATTTTGTTGTCGGAAAATTTTAGATCCAGCTCTCTAACTTTTTCCGTCAAAAATTCCGACAGAAAAAGTCCGATAGAGCCCACACACGATCTAATTTTCCGATAACATAATCAGATCTGACTTTTTCAGAATTTCTGACCGTGTTTGTATGGAGCTTTACAAGTAGACATGTGCACTGCCAAAAAATTTGTTTGTTTTCGCTGTATTTGTTTTTTTGTTTTTCGGGTCATTTGTAAATTTTTTAATTTGTACATTTTTTTAATTCGTAAATTCGAAAACGCATAAATTCATAAACTCATAAATTCTACAGAAAATTTGAAAATCTGAAATCCGGAAATTCAAAATTTCAGAAATTTGAAAATTTGTAAATTCTAAAATCCAAAAATCTGGAAATTCAAAAATCCAAAAATCTGAAATCCGGAAATTCTAAAAATGCAGAAATTCTAAATTTCGTAAAGTTTAAAATCCGAAAATCTTTAAAATCCGAAAATCTTTAAAATCCGAAAATATTTGTTACGTTCACTAAAGCCCCGTACACACGAGAGAACTTATGTCCGACAGACTTCCGAAGGAGTTCTGCCGGAGTTCCGACAGAGTTCTGACGGACTTTTGGACTGAGCGGACTTGGCCACACACAATCACACTAAACTCCGACGGATTCGAACGTGATGACGTACGACTGGACTCGAATAAGGAAGTTCATAGCCAGTAGCCAATAGCTGCCCTAGCGTCGGTTTTAGTCCGTCGGAATAGCATACACACGAGCGAATTTTTCGGAGGGACCAGGTCCGGCGGAGTTCCGTCGGAAAAATTTGAAGCATGTTCCATATTCTAAAGTCCGTCAGACTTTTGCGAATCAAAAGTCCGTTGCAGCCCACACACGATCGAATAGTCTGACGGAATCATTCCGTCGGACTTTGGATGTTCAAAAGTCCGCTCGTGTGTACGCGGCATAACAGCCAAATTTGAAAGGAAATTCCAATATCTATAATTTAATAGTTAGAAATAGTTAAGTTATTTTTAGTTAGTTATTATTTCAGATTTTTTGATTTTTGTTCTTCTTTTGAATTTTCGTTTATTTTATGATTTTCTAATTTCCGAATTCTCTGATTTTCGAATTTCCAATTTCCGAATTCTCCGATTTTTGAATTCTGACTTTCCAAATTTTTGGATTTTCGAATTTCAGAATTTTCAAATTTAAAAAAAATTTGTTAAAGGGGTTTTCGTCAATTTGGATATTTTCAAATTTAGGTATTTGTCAAAATTCCATAAAAAAAAAATTCGGAACAAAACGAATTACACATGTCTGCTTACAAGCATGACACGGCAGAGGCTTGATGGGTCTTGTAGTTCCGCAAACAGCTGGAAGGCCACAGGTTGAGCACCCATGCCATACAACAAGTAAGTATCTGCAGTCTCAGCTCGCTCCATCTAGGCCATGACACCAGCTCATTTCACCTCACCCCCGGGGCTCCATCATAGTCCCCCATGGAATGTCTCCTGTTTCTGAAATCCTGTTCTGCTGCAGCCAAGAGGAGGCATCTTCTCAGTAGAGTTAAGTGAACCATTTGGGGCAAACATTGTCTGTTTGCTCCGTTCAGGGAAAACCCAATGCCTGTAATTCACTGGTTGTTGCACAGTGCATTTTGCACCCTGATTGACCAAAACTTTGCCCAATCAGGGCGCAGTATAAGATGGTTGTTAAGGAGTAGGACCGGGAAGCTGGCCGCAGTGTCCTTAACAACCGATGAGTCATCAAAAAAAAAGTTTAAAAAGAAAACGGCGTGGGGTCCCCCAAAATCCATACCAGCATGCACCGGTCCGTGATGTCAGAAATGGACTGCTTGCTCGGATAAGAGTCTGGTATGGATTTTGGGGAGGACCCTACGCCATTTTGTTTTCTCTAATTTTGGTGTTTTTTCTTTATTTTTCTTTCAATAGCCGGCTGCTGGCAATTGCATCTGCGAGTCCATTTAAATGTGATTTGACACTTTAGAAATGCAATTTTTGCTTCAGCATGTTCTATGCATTCTACAGATGTGCCACTTTACAGGCAGACTAAGTGGACCCCCCGGCACTAAATTAAAAAGAACTAAACTTAACTAAAAATTAGAACTTTTCCCCTGTTCAGGAGTTCTGCTGCGAACCAAACAGGGGCGTGTTCAGCCCATCTCTACTCCTCAGTCTTCTCTCTCTCAGTGTTCAATTTGTAACTTTGTAGCAAGTCACAAAGCATCATCTATTGCAAACAACAGCCTTGTAAGGAGCTAGACTGACTCTAAGCCCTTGTACACACGGTCGGAGATTCCGACAACCACATCCGTCGGATTTTGTCCGTCGGATTTTGTCCGAAACTGTTGCATACACACGATCGGATAAAGTTGTCGGAAAATCCAACGTGATGACGTTATTTCGTTACGACGGGACTACGTTCAGGCTAGTAGCCAATAGCTTTGGTGTAGGAATTTGATCTGAGCATGCGTGGCACTTTGTCCGATGAAAATGCTCTACACATGATCGAATTAGGTCCGTCCGGCCCAGTTGGTCGGGAAATATTTCCAACATGTTGGAAAATTGGGTCGGACGGAGATTCGGACGGAATCAGTCCGATGCATACCACACACAGTCGGATTATCTGATGACACGGTCCGATAAGACTCATTCTGACAGACGGAATTCTCTACATCGGAATTCTCTACACATGATCGGAGTATGTCCGATCAAAGCATTTTGTCTGAAAATTTTACCAAGTAGGAAAACTTGGTCCGTCGGATCCTCCGACGGAAACAGTCTGATGTAGACCACACACAGTCGGAATATCTGACAAAACGGTCTGATCGGACACATTCCATCGGAATCTCCGACCGTGTGTACAAGGGCTTATACCACCTTGATGAGTGACCCCTGGGAAAATGGCAAGAAACACATGAGAACAAAACACTGAAAAGGCGCTCCTGAAATGACATGTGTGTGCCATATATGCATGATATGCTTAGACCTTAAAGGGCTGACTGGCAATGATATCAGAAGCCCAGAAGCACAGAGGACAGTGTATCAATTGAAACAGTCTTGGTTTATTCCATACACGGTTAAAAAACAGTTCATGACCAACCCCATACTACAGGCATGCAAAATATGATGGGGAACCGGGTTAACGGTGAGGACCATGGGATATGTGTTGGAACATTCTCACCGGCCATGCCCAAGAGGCGGGCGGATCCATGTCACTAGAAGTAGACACCACCAGAAGTGTTGTGGCCGGAACCAGGAAGTCTATGTTGGTGGACACTCAGACTGGGACACATCAAAGAATCACTCCGATTGCCAGGATGACATGTTTCAGGGTTCACCCCTTTGTCAAATCACGGGGTACAGCCCTACCACCCAACCCTCACATATACTGTATGCATACAGCTGGCCAGAACATTTTAAAGTGGATACATTAGCAATTTTAAAAGTCTGCATTAATACATTTCTATAATGTTACAATATCCACTTTACCTCCGCCAAGAGCTCGAGTATATAGTCCCGGGCTCAAGCCAGGATATTGCAAAGCAACAGCACAACGAGAGTATAGCGATGGACAGAAGCAGCTCCAGGCATGGGTTGGCAGGTTGTGAGACTTTTCACCTTACTCAACACTCACTCACTGTTCATCAGACTTTGTTTGCCCCATACTGACCTTTCTACTGTATCAGAGGAGGCATGATTAAAAACACAAGGGGAACCAAAACAACGAGACAGACAGCTGACAAAAAAACCCCAAAAAACTGATGGAATAAAACACAGAGTATCAATTACCCTTTGATGCATCAGAATCTGCTGGCTGTAAATCAGTACTGCAGTTCAGATCCCTTTAGCACACACCTGCCATAATTAGAAGTGCTTAAATGGACTTCTGGACTTCCAGCATGTTCCTGTTGAACGGGTTAGATTTTTAGCTCATACGTTGATTTAGGTCCCTCATACCAGGCATGAGTTGGCAGGTTGTGAGACCTTTTCTATCTAACTCAAAACTCATTCTTTTGAATTGAATGTGTTTATCAAGCCTTGATTGCCCCAAACTGACCCTTCATGACCCGGCCATTTTTTGCAATATGGCACTGCGTTACTTTAACTGACAATTGCGTGATCATGCAATGCTGTACCCTAATAAAATGAATGTCCTTTTTCCCCACAAATAGAGCTTACTTTTGGTGATATTTGATCACCTCTGCGTTTTTTTAATTTTTTGGGCTATAAACAAAAAAAAGACTGAAATTTTGAAAAAAAAAACATAATTTTTTACTTTCTTCTATAAAACATATCCAAAATGTTTTTTAAATAAATAAATAAATAAATAATTCTTAATAATTTTTATTCCAATATTTTTGTAAGAAAATCTCAATAAACTTATATGTAAACACCCCTTGTAATATAAATAAGGAGGACAGGTTCTCAAAAAGACCTCTTTACCTCTGAAAGCAAGAGAAACGGTAAGCCGGGGAAACACCGGCAAGCAGCAGGAGGGGACATCTCATGAGCCACTCAGAATACTTTCCTGAGAAAGTCATCCGCCGGCTGAAAAAAAAAAATACAGAGGTTATGGCTGACAGCTTCAGCCATAACCCCGGTAAACCACTTCAAAGTCGAAATGCATATATAAATTTTGCGATGATGAGGTGGTTAAGCTCCTGAGATACATGTTTTTCTGAAACTTAGAAAACCCATGAAACTTTTTATATTCTTTTATATTCCGTTGAATGCATCCATTGTAATTCCCATTGTTAATACCCCATCAATTACATCGGGAAACATTTCCACATGGTCATTGAGGTTCTAATAGGATTCAGATATGGGCCTGTTTTATTTAAGTACCGGCTAAACTGACCATTGTTAAAAATAAGCTGAAGGATTGATTTTTTTTCCTGCATCAAACAAGGCTTTGAACTGCAGAAATTCAAATTAAAGGAAAAATCAATTGTTCTCTGCGGAGCCATAATTCCTAACAATGGAGGCAGCGGCACTCTCTCCAGGTACTTGGCCGTCCAGGATTCTCATTCAAGGTGGTTCAAGGAGAGAGGGGCTCCAAAGGCTGGATCATTCTGCTTCACATGGAGACAGAGCAGTAACTGGCATCAGCATGGAGCTCCGTCGTCACTTCTAAGGCCGCGTACACACGCGGGGACTGTTCGCTCAACTTTGTCCGCTGAACAGTGTTTCGGCGGACAGTGCGCTCGTGTGTGGGCTTTCAGCGGACAGTTTCAGCGGACAGTCTGACGAACAAAGTTTTTCGGAAATTCCGAAAAACTGTCCGCTGAAACTTGGTTTGAGCGGACAGTCCGCCCGTGTGTAGGCTTGTTCGTCAAACTAAGTCTCGCGCATGCTCAGAAAGAATTTACACGCCGAAGGTTGCATTGCAGTGTATAGGACGTCGTTTTCTAGTCCCGTCGTACGTGCCGTTCACGTCATCACGCACGGTTTCAGCGGACTGTTCGTTCGTCGTGTGTGGGCAAGTCCTTCCATGCTAATTTTGAGCGGACTGTCTGCTGAAGCTGTTTGACGAACAAAGTTGAGCGAACAGTCCCCGCGTGTGTACGCGGCCTAAGTCGTATAGGTCTGTATGCCAGCCATGGCCAGTCGAACTGGGATCCCCATGATGTCATTGACCAAATATGGTCATGTCAATATTATGGCTGGTCATGTCACCCTGGAGATCCCGCCCCTCAGCTGTCATGCACCGGAACTGTCATTCAGCTGATAAAAGGTTCTAAAATGGGAACAGACATGCATTGGTGGTCAGTGTTTTTTTCCTTTCAGTAGGTTGCTGGACCATGTGATTGACAATTGGTGTACATTGTAAGACATTTTTATTTTTTTACTGCTTTCTTTTTTTGTGAATGGGTAGGGGTAATAGGTACTATGGGGAAAGCGGTGTCTAGGGGGCCCCTTATTGTTAATGGGGGCCTCTCAGATTCCAATAAACCCCTCTCCTGCAGACCCCCACAAGCCCTGGGCCAGGGTTGTGGGGAAGAGGCCCTTGTCCACATCAACATGGGGACAAGGTTCTTTCCCGGGTGGGTGTCCCCTCTGGCAAAGTACCCCTACCTTGCTGAGGGTATATGTCCTGGTATTGTGCAGGAGAGGAGGCTGCACGCCATTTTTATTTTTTATATTTTGCATGGAGTCCCCTTAAAAATCATACCAGACCTGAATGGCATGGTATGAATTATGGGGGAAACCTCCAAATGCTGTTTTTTCTTTTAACTATTCCCTTCATCTATACCAGACCTTTATCCTAGATGAGGGCCTGATGTAAATGTTAATAGGGAATTCACAACATAATATAGTATGGGGTTCCCCCCTAATTCATATAAAACCCTTCAAATCTTGTTTTAAGTTCAAGGGGCCCCCATGCTAGACTTTTTAATTGACACTTGATGTACATCATGGGACATTTTTGTTCTATGAAGGAAGCTGTGTCTAGGGGCCCCCCACTATTGTTAATGGGTGACCTTCAGATAACACTAAATCCCCCTCCTGCAGACCCCCAGAACCACCAGGGAAAGGGTTGTGGGGGAAGAGGCCCTTGTTCCCATCAACATGGTACCCCTTGTTTGATGAGGGAATATGTCTAGTTATTGTTCAGAGGGGGAGGCTGTATGCAATTTTTTTTTTTTTTTTTTTGTTGCATGTAGTGCTCCTTAAATTTCATTTCATACCTGAATGGCCTGGCTTGAATTATGGGGGAACTTCAATTATGATTTTTTTTTAAAACTATTCACTTCATCTATACCAGACCTTTATACTAGATGAGTGTCTGAAAAAATAACATGGGGTTCCCTATGACTCATATCAGACCCTTCCAGCCCTATATATATTTTAAGGGGGACCCCATGCAAACAAAAAAAAAAAAGGTGTAAGGTCCCTCAAATTCTATACCAGACCCTTTGGTCTAGGGATTCCCAGCCATGTAAGTGACCAGGGAGTGTGATGCCAGTGGTTGTTAAGGACACGGGGTGCAGATACCCATTGCTTCCTCAGCAGCGGTTGACAGCAGTAAGCTGTCATGTTCACACCAAATGCCATAAATGCTCTGCTCATTCCTAATGAAGATGATAAAAATGGCTGTTCCCCTGGTGAAGAAACTGATGTGACTGGCTCATTGTTTTCTGTACAGCATTATGGAATATGTCAGAGCTGTATAAATTTATAATGCTGTGGTCATTAGATTGTAAGCTTCTCTGGTGCAAAGACTGATGTGATTGGTTTTTCCTTCCTTGTCTGGAGTTCCCCTTTGCTTGGTCCTGTCTCTATATGGCGTGGTCTCTCTTCACCATCGGCAGAGAACCGAGAGGTATTCTGCACTCTATGTGACCTTCTGTTGAGCAGAACAACAGATGCCCCCATATCACAAGTCTGACTTCATCATCTCTCCTGGATGGTAAATTCCAGAACATACACACAGACTGTAAGAAAACAAACGTCAGGAATGGACGGATTGCTGATGGAACAAAAACAATTTCTGCTGGCACGGGCGTGACGAATGCAGGCACCTGCCACAATAATGGGCAGGCAGACTTGTGTAATCAAACGCAGTGTGTTGTCAGGTGCGGAGCGGGAGGATGAAGTACAGCAGATCTCAGGCTATGACAACAAATGTGGCTTAGTGCAGGAATGACAGCAGGTCAGAGCAGCTCCACCCAGAATTGATGTGTTGGCTCTCTGCGGTCACTGACAGGTTGATTCACATGAGGGCCATTTATATATCTCAGGGGTTATGTGGACTGTGGGGTCACACTGCGACTTTCATATTTTATTTCACAAGCGAGAACTTAATTTCATTCATGACGCCGTTTTCATGGCCTCCATCTTAAAAACAATTTGAAGGTTATTGGCATCTCGGGAAGTCCAATCCCAGCTTGGCTCACCAGGCAGAAAAGGAATTTACACTTCATATGTTCTCAACCTGAGGACCTTTGCAGAAGCTAAAAAGAATAGGGACTGGGTTGAATGGTTATTGTTTGACACTATTTATCAAGCTGAGATCACTTTTAGCATAGCTGAACACTTCGTCTTCCAGTGTCACTGTGGCGTGAGGCCTGGTGCTATTTCATGGATTCTGTCTAGTTGTTCAGTGATTGTTCCTCACTGAAATTGATAGGAGGAAGAGCGTAAGTGTCATGGACAGGTGTCCTTTTGCACTGAGAACCAAGAAGAGGTAGGTGCGAGGAGCTAGACATGAATCTCCATATAGATGTCCTTAGTCCAAGGCTTATATATTTGGTCCTTAGTTCAATGGCTTATGTTCTTAGTCCTTAGACGTCCTAAGTCTAATGGCTTATGTCCTTAGATGTCCTTAGTCCAATGGCTTATTTCCTGAGTCCTTAGTCCAATGGCTTATGTCCTTAGATGTCCTAAGTCCAATGGCTTATGTCCTTAGATGTCCTAAATCCAATGGCTTATGTCATTAGATGTCCCTAGTCCAATGGCTTATTTCCTTAGTCTTTAGTCCAATGGCTTATGTCCTTAGTCCCTAGACATCCTTAGTCCAATGGCTTATATCCTTAGACTAAATTGAAAATTGACATAGAAGAGATGGACTTTATAGGCACCAGAATAAAAAGACCTAATAAAATGTTTTTCTTATTTTATTAAAAATAGGTATAAGAAAAGTTGAAGTATAGTTATTATAATAACATATAAGATACAGTTAATTTAATAGTATACCCTATACATATAGACATTGACATCACATAGTAACCATATTCATAATCATAAGTCAGGGGCGATCCCTAGAGTACTGCCTGATATGGGTATCTGATGAGTTGTGTGTCCGAGTCTACATCCGGGGTATATCAGAAATTTAAATTCAGAGGCTCGACATGTTGCGCGTGAATCACGCTTCCTCAGGAGCAGCAATTTTCATTATAGTAGGAGGCTAGAAATGCATACTAGATGCCATACAGCCTGGGCAATTGCACAGGACTCTCAGCGTAGAAGTATGAAATATAATAATATAGCCTCAAAAAACACGGGTTAAGCTTCAAAAAAATTTCATAATAAAAATGACCATAAAGGCAGGCAAGTGATCCCATCAGTTTCTTATAGGTGGAGTTAGGGGTAATAGAGGACCCGTCCAATATTATAATGCCTTGTCAATAAAACGAACGTGTCACCGCACAGCATCAAGCCATCAACGTTCGGATAAAATAAGAAAAACATTTTATTAGGTCTTTTTATTTGGGCGCCTATAAAGTCCATCTCTTCTATGTCAATTTTAAATTTACAGTGGTGTGAAAAAGTGTTTGCCCCCTTCCTCATTTCCTGTTCCTTTGCATGTTTGTCACACTTAAGTGTTTTGGAACATCAAACCAATTTAAACAATAGTCAAGGACAACACAAGTAAACACAAAATGCAATTTGTAAATGAAGGTGTTTATTATTAAAGGTGAAAAAAAATCCAAACCATCATGGCCCTGTGTGAAAAAGTGATTGCCCCCTAAACCTAATAACTGGTTGGGCCACCCTTAGCAGCAACAACTGCAACCAAGCGTTTGCGATAACGTGCAATGAGGCTTTTACAGCGTCCTGGAGGAATTTTGGCCCACTCATCTTTGCAGAATTGTCCTAATTCAGTTACATTAGAGGGTTTTCGAGCATGAACGGCCTTTTTAAGGTCATACCACAACATCTCAATAGGATTCAGGTCAGGACTTTGGCTAGGCCACTCCAAAGTCTTCATTTTGTTTTTCTTCAGCCATTCGGTGGTGGACTTGCTGGTGTGTTTAGGATCATTGACCTGCTGCAGAACCCAAGTTCGTTTCAGCTTGAGTACACGAACAGATGGTCAGACATTCTCCTTCAGGATCTCTTGGTAGACAGCAGAATTCATAGTTCCTTTTATCACGGCAAGTCTTCCAGGTCCTGAAGCAGCAAAACAGCCCCAGACCATCACACTACCACCACCATATTTTACTGTTGGTATAATGTTCTTTTTATGAAATGCAGTGTTCCTTCTACGCCAGATATACTTGGACACACACCTTCCAAAGAGTTCCACTTTTGTCTAATCGGTCCACAGAATGTTGTTACAAAAGTCTTGGGGATCATCAAGATGTGTTGTGGAGAAATTGAGACAAGCTTTGATGTTCTTTTTGCTCAGCAGTGGTTTTCTCCTTGGAACTCTGCCATGCAGGCCATTTTTGCCCAGTCTTTTCCTGATGGTGGAGGCATGAACGCTGACCTTAACTGAGGCAAGTGAGGCCTGCAGTTCCTTGGACGTTGTTGTGGGGTCTTTTGTGACCTCTTGGATGAGTCGTCGCTGCGCTCTTGGGGTAATTTTGGGCGGCCGGCCACTCCTGGGAAGGTTCACCACTGTTCCATGTCTTCGCCATTTGTGGATAATGGCTCTCACTGTGGTTCGCTGGATTCCCAAAGCTTTGGAAATGGCTTTATAACCCTTTCCAGACTGATAGATCTCAATTACTTTCTTTCTCAATTGTTGCTGAATTTCTTTGGGTCTCGGCATGATGTGTAGCTTTTAAGGATCTTCTGGTGGACCTTACTGTGTCAAGCAGCTCCTATTCAAGTGATGCCTTGATTGTGAACAGGTGTGGCAATAATCAGGCCTGGGTGTGGCTAGAGAAATTGAACTCAGGTGTGGACAACCACAGTTATAGTATGTTTTAACAAGGGGGGCAATCACTTTTTCACACAGGGCCATGATGGTTTGGATTTTTTTTCACCTTTAATAATAAACACCTTCATTTACAAATTGCATTTTGTGTTTACTTGTGTTGTCCTTGACTATTGTTTAAATTGGTTTGATGTTCCGAAACACTTAAGTGTGACAAACATGCAAAGGAACAGGAAATGAGGAAGGGGGCAAACACTTTTTCACACCACTGTAGTTAATTTCGGGATGTTGGCACCCCACTACTGGTACTTTCATAGTGTCACCCTATGTTAAAATACCCCTTTGAGAATTTAACTATATTTATATCCTAAGCCCTTGTACACACGGTCGGACATTCTGACAACCAAATCCGTTGGATTTTGTCTGACGGATTTTGTCCAAAACTGTTACATACACACGGTCGGACAAAGTTGTCGGAAAATCCGATTGTACATAACGTGATGACGTTTTTTTCGTTACGACAGGACTACGTTCAGGCTAGTAGCCAATAGCTTTGGTCTAGGAATTTGATCTGAGCATGCGTGGCACTTTGTCTGTCGGAGTAGGCTACACATGATCGGAGTATGTCCGATCGGAGCATTTTGTCGGAAAATTTTACCGGAAAGTTGGAAAAGTTGGTCCGTCGGATATTCCGACGGAAACAGTCCAATGGAGACCACACACAGTCGGAATATCGGACAAAACGGTCCGATAGGAAACATTCCGTCGGAATCTCCAACTGTGTGTACAAGGGCTTAGACATCCTTAGTCCAATGGTTTATGTCCTTAGTCCCTAGACATCCTTAGTCCTTAGTCCATTGGTTTATATCCTTAGTCCTTAGATGTCCTCAGTCCAATGGCTTATATTCTTAGTCCTTAGAATCCTTAGTCCAATGGCTTGTGTCTTTAGTCCCTAGGCATCCTTAGTCCAAAGGCTTATGTCCTTAGTCCCTAGATGTCCTTAGTCCAATGGCTTATGTCCTTAGTCCTTAGACGTCCTTAGTCCAATGACTTGTGTTCTCAGTCCCTAGATGTCCTTAGTCCATTGGCTTAGTCCCTAGACAGCTTTAGCTCCTGAGTCCAATTGCTAATGTCCTTAGGCCCCAGATGTCCTTAGCCCTTAGTCCAAAGGCTTATATCCTTAGTTCCTAGATGTCCTTAGTCTGTAGACGTCCTAAGTCTAATGGCTTTTGTCCTTAGTCCTTAGATGTCCTTAGTCCAATTGCTTATGTCCTTAGTCCCCAGACATCCTTAAGGCCGCGTACACACGCGGGGACTGTTCGCCCAACTTTGTCCGTCAAACAGTTTCGGCAAACAGTCCGCTCAAAATTAGCATGGACGGACATGGCCACACACGACGTACGAACAGTTTGCTGAAACCGTGCGCGATGACGTGAACGGCACGTACGACGGGACGAAAAATACAACGTCCTATACACTGCATTATAACTTTCGGCGTGTAAAGCCTTTCTGAGCATGCGCGGAACTTAGTTTGTCGAACAAGCCTACACACAAGGGAACTGTTCGCTGAAACAAGGTTTCAGCGGACAGTTTTTCGGAAATTCCGAAAAACCTTGTTCAGCGGACTGTTCGCTGAAACTGTCCGCTGAAAGCCCACACACGAGCGGACTGTTTGCCGAAACACTGTTCAGCGGACAAAGTTGGGCGAACAGTCCCCGCGTGTGTACGCGGCCTAAGTCTATTGGCTTACACTGTGTGAGAGCTGATTGGAGGAGAGCCCCCCTCCACTACATAGGAAGAGGAACTAAGAAACTTGCAAAGCTGAAGTCAGAATAGACAAGTTCTTTGCTTATCTATCTCTAAGTTCCCTTCCTGACACAAATTTCCAGCTGATTTTATCTCCTGTGTGAGAGAGCTTGTCAGAAGTTATCATGTTGATAACAGAGGAAAGGAGCAGCAGAAAGACACGGAACTTAGAACTTCAAAGAGAGATAAGTAAACACTACAGATACATGTGCCTAGGTCAGATTTAATGAATGGGGTTTACAACCACTTTAGGTCGAGGCAAGGATTAGATCTAATGTGGGGGAAAGTTCCTCATCGCAGCTCTTCAGTGGACAAGAGTCTTGGGCCAGCTTGATAAACTTTTTTGCCCATTGATGAAACTTAATCGTGTAGATTCAAGAAATGTGTTCAATAAAAACCAACACTGTTTGGGGTCCTGAAGGTCCCCCCAGTTAGAGCTGTGATTTTTTGTTGTTGCTGAGGACTAGACACAGTTGCATTTCATCTGTAAGAACTTCTCTATGCAAGGCCTTTTCAACATTGTGCTGACCTATTGATGGTTCTGTCTTAGGCCTTGGACCTACTTTTACATTAAGAATGTTGGAAAAAATGATTGACCTGACTTCTTTCATATATATACCTGATGTCCAGCATGGAACCCTTTGGCACTTATTGTGTAGCCAACAATTCCCCTAACTAAGTACTTATTTTATCCAGTGAAGAAAAAATATTCTTTAGACTGGGTTCTGATAGGAAATGGATGGGTTGCATTCACTGAATATTATGTGCAGCCCTTTGGTAATGGAAATGGCTGCCCTTGAGAACCAGTATATCAGGTAAGTTGGCCACCACTGACATACATCCTATCTCATTCTAAGGAACCTTCAAATTATAGGCAATAAAAGAGCCAGTGGCACTGGACGTTGTATTTTTTTCTGTTACCGTATATACTCGAGTATAAGCCGAGATTTTCAGCCTCTTTTTTGAGGCTGAAAGTGCCCCCCTCGGCTTATACTCGAGTCATCGCTGTCTGCCTGCTCGATCAGCGTGTCGAGCAGACAGACAGCGGACATTCTACCATTCAAACGCCGCGCCTCCGCCTCCGCCTTCGCCTGTGATAGGCGGAACACTGAATTTCCCAGCAGCCTGTGTTCCGCCTATCACGGACATCGTCTCATCCTCGTACTACGGATGAGGATGAGACGATGTCCGTGATAGGCGGAACACAGGCTGCTGGGAAATTCAGTGTTCCGCCTATCACAGGCGAAGGCGGAGGCGGAGGCGCGGCGTTTGAATGGTAGAATGTCCGCCGAGGCGCCGACGAAGAGCGGCGATCCTGGCAAGGCACGGGACGGAGGCAAGGCAAGGCACGGCACGGGACGGGACGGAGGCAAGGCACGACACGGGACGGAGGCAAGGCACGGCACGGGACAGAGGCAAGGAGGCAAGGCACGGGACGGAGGCAAGGAGGCAAGGCACGGGACACAGGCTCGGGACACAGGTAGGCTGGACACACACACACACACACACACACACACACACACATGGACACACACACACAGGGATGGATGGATACACACACACACAGGGATGGATGGATGGATGGAGACACACACACACAGGGATGGATGGATGGAGACACACACACACAGGGATGGATGGATGGATGGAGACACACACACACAGGGATGGATGGATGGATGGACACACACACACACAGGGATGGATGGATGGATGGACACACACACACACAGGGATGGATGGACGGACACACAGGGATGGACGGACACACAGGGATGGACGGACACACACACAGGGATGGACGGACACACAGGGATGGACGGACACACAGGGATGGACGGACACACACACAGGGATGGACAGGCATGTCTCACCCTCGGCTTATACACGAGTCAATAAGTTTGCCAGTTTTTTTGGGGGTAAATTGGGGGCCTCGGCTTATATTCGGGTCGGCCTATACTCGAGTATATACGGTAGATACAAACTATATGGACAAAAGTTTGTTGAAACCAGATCATCATTGGACATCCCATTCCAAAACTTTTGCCAGCAAAATGGAGACCCCCCCCCCCCATCCCCTTTGTGGTTATTACATCTTCCACTCATCTAGGAAGGCTTCTGGAACATGTCTGTGGGACCTAAGGTCAGGTACTCATGTTGAATGAGAAGACCTGGCTCACACATTGGCATTCCAATTCATTCCAAAGGTGTTCAGTAGGGTTGAGGTCAGGGCTCTGTACAGGACACTCTAGTTCCCCCACACCAAATTGGTCAAGCCATGTCTTTATGGAGTTGGATTTGTACACAGGGGCACAAAAAAGGACCTTCCCCAAACTGTTAACAGGTTGGAAGAGCACAATTTCCAAAATGTCTTTGTATGCTGTAGTAGTAAGAGTAATCTTCATTGGAAACACCTCAACTCCATCATTGAACATGCCACGGAGGGAGGTTCATATATGCATGACCATATACAATATCCAGTGTATTGAAAAAGTATTCATACCCCTTGAAATGTTCCACATTTTGTCATGTTACAACCAAAAACATAAATGTATTTTATTGGGATTTTATGTGATGGACCAACACAAATTGGAACATAATTGTGAAGTGGAAGGAAAATGATAAATGGTTTTCAATTCTTTTTACAAATAAATATGTGAAAAGTGTGGCATGCATTTGTATTCAGCCCCCTTTACTCTGATGCCCCTAACTAAAATCTAGTGGAACCAATTGCCTTCAGGAGTCACCTGATTAGTAAATAGAGTCCATCTGTGTGTAATTTAATCTCACTATAAATACAGCTGTTCTGTGAAGCCCTCAGAGGTTTGTTAGAGAACCTTAGTGAACAAACCGCATCATGAAGGCCAAGGAACACACCAAACAGGTCAGGGATAAAGTTGTGGAAAAGTTTAAAGCAGAGTTGGGTTATAAAAAAAAACTTCCCAAGCTTTGAACATCTCAGAGAGCTCTGTTCAATCCATCATCCAAAAATGGAAAGATTATGGCACAACTGCAAACATACCAAGACATGGCAATTCACCTAAACTGACAGGGCGGGCAAGGAGAGCATTCATCAGAGAAGCAGCCAAGAGATCCATGGTAACTCTGGAGGAGCTGCAGAGATCCACAGCTCAGGTTTAGAGAATCTGTCCACAGGACAACTATTAGTCGTGCTCTCCACAAATCTGACCTTTATGGAAGAGTGGCAAGAAGAAAGCCATTGCTCTGGTCAGATGAGAATAAAATGTAACTTTTTGTTCTAAAAGCAAAACGCTATGTGTGGCAGAAGCCTAACACTGCACATCACTCTGGACACACCATCCCCACCGTGAAACATGGTGGTGGCAGCATCATGTTGTGGGGATATTTTTCTTCAGCAGGGACAGGGAAGTTGGTCAGAGTTGATGGGAGATGGATGGAGCCAAATACAGGGCAATCTTAGAAGAAAACCTGTTAGAGTTTGCAAAAGACTGGAAAACCATTTATCATTTTCCTTCCACCTTACAATTATGTGCCACTTTGTGTTGGTCTATCACATAAAATCTCAATAAAATAAATTCACGTTTTTGGTTGTAACATGGCAAAATATGGGAAACTGCAAGGGGTATGAATACTTTTTCAAGACACTTTATATTCAGGATGGGATAGGTTTAAAAAAAAAAAAAAGATTGATCAGCCCTTCCAGTAAAAGAATGAGGTCAAACAAACAGGTAAAGGTAAAAATGTACTGCCCCTGTCACTGGATTAGAACGCTGGGACTGTTAGTTCGCTATCAGCTGGATGTTGCATAGGGGGATTGGGTCACCTTTGTGTCTCGCATGCTTTATTCTCTGATGTGGAGCAGAAATCCATTGACTTATTGAGAGCGAGATGGAAATTCACAATTAATGGGAATTTATTCCGAGTTTAGCAGTTTTTATGAACAGTCAATGTATTGACATGGAGAGAAGATGGATGGAGGCTGAAGATTTCACAGCACAAAAAAAGTTGTTTTTCACCTTGTCAGAGGTGTTACACTGTACAGACGAGAGAGGAGTGAAAACTTGGTGCATACTTTATGCCCTCCATGTGTGCCCTCATGCACAGCTGCCCCAAATTCTGAGCTGTACAGTTTTAGCAAATCTCCCCTTATATGTCATCCATGTGCAGTGACGGCCCGTGCACGGGCGCTGCCCTCCCATCCATGCGACGCATGGATTCCTATGGTGGGGGTGGTACTTTTTGAAGCACCCGATTAAAGCCAGAAGCTCTATTAGGCTTCAAAATAGGGTGGGCTCCCACCACCCAATTGTGTGACGATAGCAAAATAAATTTTCGCTATTTTCACACTAACATTCCCCCCCGCCAATCAGGAGGCAGGGAGTCAGAGCTGTTTTCTGATTGGCCAAAGCGCCAGGCCACCCTATTGGATGCCTGGCGCTTAGGAAGAGGAGACACACGCTGGAGCGGATGGGCACAAGTGGCTGCATATGATGGGCACAAGTGGCTGCATTTGATGGGCACAAGTGGCTGCATTTGATGGGCACAGTGGCTGTGTTTGATGGGCACAATGGCTGCATATGATGGGCACAATGGCTGCATATGATGGGCACAGGTGGCTGCATTCGATGGGCACAAATGGCTGCATTCGATGGGCACAATGGCTGCATATGATGGGCACAGTGGCTACATTTTATGTGCACAAGTGGCTGCATTTGATGGGCACAGTGGCTGCATTTGATGGGCACAGGTGGCTGCATATGATGGGCACAGTGGCTGCATATGATGGGCACAAGTGACTGCATATGATGGGAACACGTGACTGTATGTGATGGGAACACGTGACTGCATATGATGGGCACAATGACTCCATATGATGGGCACAGTGGCTGCATATGATGGGCACAATGGCTGCATATAATGGGCACAAGTGGCTGCATATGATGGGCACAGTGGCTGTATATGATGGGCACAAGTCGCTGAATATGATGGGAACATATGGCTGAATATGATGGGAACACGTGGCTGCATATGATGGGCACAATGGCTGCATATGATGGGCAGAGTGGCTGCATTTGATGGGCACAAGTGGCTGCATTTTATGGGCACAGGTGGCTGCATATGATGGGCACAAGTGACTGCATATGATGGGAACACGTGACTGCATGTGATGGGAACATGTGACTGCATATGATGGGCACAGTGGCTGCATATGATGGGCACAATGGCTGCATATGATGGGCACAAGTGGCTACATATTATGGGCACAAGTGGCTGCATATGATGGGCACAGTGGTTGCATATGATGGGCACAAGTCGCTGAATATGATGGGAACATTGGCTGCATATGATGGGCACAGTGGCTGTGTTTGATGGGCACAGTTGCTTGCAATTGATGGGGGGGGGGGGGGGTTTCAGTGTTTTTCAGTTTGTTTGCGACCCCCCCAAAAATTTGGAGCACCAGCCGCCACTGTCCATGTGTATACACTATCCATATATGTATACTATATGCCATCCATGTGTATACTATACACTATATCATCCATTTCTACTATATGTCATCCATATGAATACTCTGTGCCATGTATACTATATGCCAAACAGGTGTATACTGTATTCCAATTATGTGTATACTATTTGCTGTTTATGTACATACTACAATGTTTATATGTCATCCATATGTACAATATACTCAGTGTCACTTGTACTATATGCCCCATTTATACCATATGTAATGCATATACTGTATATACTCAGTGCAGTGTATACTATGCGTGATCCGGGGCTTTTTTTTCTCAGTGAATAGGTGCTGGAACTGCCCCTATCCACCTTTGTCTCCACCCCCTACCACCTCTCAGCACCAACCTGTGTCTTAGCCCCTACCAATCTCTTAGGACCACCCCTTTTAAAGAATAAATCTTTCAGCAGCAACCTGTTCCCCAGCAGCAACAAAAGATCCCACTTCAGTAAAAATAACCCCCCTCAAAAGCAATAATAACCCCCACCCCCCATGCAGCAACAATAAATCCTCTCAGGGGCAACAATAAATTCTCTTATCAGCAGCAATAAATCCCCCAGCAGCAATAGTAGATCACCCAGCAACAGCAATAAATTCCTTCAACACAAACAATCAATGTTCATAGCATTAATAAATCCCCCCAGCAGCAATGATAAATTTACCACCAGCATCAATAAATCCCCCAGTGGCAATACTAAATCCTATCAACAACAGCAATACATTTTCCAGCATAGAATCAAAAACAATCCTCTCCAGCAGCATCAATAAATTCCCCAACAGAAATAATACATCCCACACTAGCATCAATAAGTCCCCAAGAGAAACAATAAATCCCCCAGTAGAATGAATAAATCCCCCAACAGAAACAATAGACTCCCCATCAGTAACAATATGGAATGAGGAGGTGCAGAATGAGGAATGTACAGCATTGTATACAGAAAGAGAGCCCAAATCACCAGCACTGTTCATGATTGGCTGGGCATCACCCTAGCTGTGACCTGTGTCTGCCAGAGATGCTAGTACTGTGTCCTGGCACGTTCCTACTAAAAAAAAAGCTCTGATGTCATCCATGTGTATACTTTATCCCCTTCATCTACATACTATATGCCATCCATATGTATAATCAAGGCATGCAATATGTCACCTATGTGTATACTTTACGGTTTACGCCATTCTGTCAGGACCTGGATCACCTGCTGGTGGCACTGTGGTTCCCATAGATGAAGGATGCAGTTCCTGTGGCCACCAGTGGGTGTCTCCCAGCAGATCTCAGTAATGATGCTGGCTGCTGGGAGACACCTGCTGGCGGTCACCAAAACTGCGCCTTTCAGTTCTGGGAACCACAATGCCACCAGCAGGTGATCTAGGTCCTGACACATTCATATGTTTACGATGGAGTTGAATTACTAAAAGTAAATAGACTGGGCACTTTGCAAGTGCAGTTGCACTAATTTTCCTTAGTAAATGTAAACTTTGTAACGGATACTCGATCAGGTGCAAAATGATAACATTTATTAAGTTCTGGGGAAAATTAGCGCTACTGCACTTGCAGAGTGCACAGTCTATTTGCCTTTAGTAAATCCCCCCCCCCCCATGTGTATGCTAAATTCCATTTATATGTATACTCAGTGCCATCCATGTGTATACTAAATGCCAGGATATGAAATTAGCGGACCTCCAGCTGTTGCAAAACTACAAGTCCCATCATGCCTCTACCTCGGGGTGTCATGCTTGTGGCTGTCAGACTCTTGCTATGCCTCATGGGACTTGTAGTTCTGCAACAGCTGGAGGTCCGCTGATTGCATATCCCTGCTATATGCCATCAATCTGTATAAAGCACATACATAATTATTGATATCTTTAGAAGGTCACTATCGATGAACTGATCACTTCAACTGATTGATTTGAGTTTAAGGCGGACTTGCATTAAAATCTAAGGTCTGCATAAAGTCTAATCTCTCCATGCAAAAACTGCTTATTAAAAACAATTAAAAAAATTACCATCAGAAAAAAAAAACTCTCACCGCACAGCCTAGGTTGTGGTACCATCTTCAAGGTGAGGGTGCCCTCCCCGGTATTCTGGGAGAGCTTATGATCTAAAACACAGCACTGTGCTGAAATGTCTTTCCAAAAGATTTGGAATCCTCAGCAGGTAGATATAATATTCCACATGGCTGTGACAAGGGGTGGGCAGGGAGGGGCATCTGCCCTGGGCACTGTGGTATCATGTAGGATGGGGGGCACCACAAGGAGGTTGGGAGGGCAATTTGTGGGGCAGCAGGGGATAAGAATTGTTCTAGGAGGCGACATTTGGGGAGGTGTGCTAGGAGTGTTGATTTGAGGGGATTTGTGTTGGAATGGGGGATAGGAGAGGGGGAAATTCGGGGGTTTGGGCTAGAAAAGGTAATATAGGGAGAAAGACGATTTGTGCTAGGAGGGGAATTTATTTTGGTGAGTGGATTTGTTCTAGCAGGGGTAATTGAGGGGATTTGTGCTAGAGGGGGGGGGGGGGAATTTGGGGGGATTTGTGCTAGGGTGGGGGTTTGGGGAGAACTTGTCCTTGGAGGGGGGATTTGGAGTGGTGGGAGAGGGATAGATGATTTGTACTAGGAGGGGGATTTTTTTTTGGGGGGGTGTTGGATTTGTTCTAGGGATGATTGAGGGTATTTGTGCTAGGAGGGGACATTTGGGGGGATATGTGCTAGGATGAGGGTTTGGGGAGAACTTGTGCTGGGAGGGGGGATTTGGAGTGGTGGAAAAGGGTAGAAAATCTTGAAAAAAAAATGTTTTCTTTGTTTCTGTTATACAATTTTGCAAATAAGTAATTTTCCTTCTTCACCGATGTGCGCTGATGAGGCTGCACCGATGGGCATTGATGATGCTGCACCGATGGGCACTGATAAGGCTGCACTGATAAGGCTGCACTGATGAGGCTGTACTGATGGGCATTGATAAGGCTGCACTGATGGGCATCGATAAGGCTGCACTGATGGGCATCGATAAGGCTGCACTGATGAGGCTGCACGATGGGCATTGATAAGGCTGCGCTGATGGGCATTGATGAGGCTGCACTGATAGGCATTGATAAGGCTGCACTGATGGCCATTGATAAGGCTGCACTGATGGGCAGTTATGAGGCTACACCGATGGGCATGTATGAGGCTGCACTGATGGGCATCTAAAAGGCTGCACTGATGGACACTGATAAGGCTGAACTGATGGGCATTGATAAGGCTGCACTGATGGGCACTTATGAGGCTGCACTGATGAGCATTTATGAGGCTGCACTGATGGGTACTGATGAGGCTGCACTGATGGGCATTAATAAGGCTGCACTTAGGGGCACAGATAAGGCTGCACTGAAGGGCATTAATAAGGCTGCATTGATGGACACTGATAAGGCTGCACTGATGGGCATTGATAAGGCTGTGCTGATGGGCATTGATGAGGCTGTGCTGATGGGCATTGATGAGGCTGCCCTGATGGGCATTGATAAGGCTGCACTGATGGGCACTGATAAGGCTGCACTGATGGGCATTGATAAGGCTGCACTGATGGGCACTGATGAGGCTGCACTTGGGCATTTATGAGGCTTCACTGATGGGCACTGATGAGGTTGCTCTGATGGGCATTGATGAGGCTGCATCAATGGTTATTTATGAGACTGCACTGATGGGCACTGATGAGGCTGCGCTGGTGGGCATCGATAAGGCTGAAATGATGGGCATTAATAAGGCTGCACTGATAGGCACAGATAAGGCTGCACTGAAGTGCATTGATAAGGCTGCACTGATGGGCACTTATGAGGCTACACCGATGGGCATGTATGAGGCTGCACTGATGGGCATCTATAAGGCTGCACTGATGGGCATCTATAAGGCTGCACTGATGGATACTGATAAGACTGCACTGGTGGGCATTGGTAAGGCTGCACTGATGGGCACTTATGAGGCTGCATTGATGGGCACTTATGAGGCTGCACTGATGGGCACTGATGAGGCTGGACTGATGGGCATTGATGAGGCTGCACTGATGTGCATTAATAAGGCTGCACTTATGGGCACAGATAATGCTGCACTGATGGGCATTAATAAGGCTGCATTGATGGGCACTGATAAGGCTGCACTGATGGGCATTGATAAGACTGTGCTGATGGGCATTAATGAGGCTGCACTGATGGGCATTGATA